>NC_044032.1:27185363-27785363 GCF_901765095.1 Microcaecilia unicolor | reverse complement strand
AATTAAATGCTCCCAGGTTCGAATCTAATTCATGTTTAATGTAGGATAAAATGTCATAAATAAGTAAATAGACAGAAACTTTGAACGTTGAGAGCACCTGATTCTCATAACATGATGTCTGTTTTAGAAGCCCTTTACCAGTAGAAAAAACCCCATCTCTGGACTAATGTAACAGGGTTAGGGTGTCCCTATAACCAGCCCCTCCAAATGACACACCGAATATAATATAACAAATTACTACTCTACCTATTAAAAGTTATTCCCTTATTATATTTCCTCTGTGTGTGTATGCACAAGTTGGCATGTTTGAAAATTCACCTTTTTTTTTTTTTTTTTTTACACTATCCGGTCCATGGTTCTCACCCTGCCTCACCTAGGCTATTCAAGACTTCCTCCCCGCTCCCCTGGTGAAAAGTTATTCCGTTATTATACTTCCACTGTACACATCGATATGCACAAGCCGGCATGTTTGAAAATACATTTTTGAGTATCCTCTCTACGGTCCCCACCCCACCTACTCCAGGCCTCCTCCCTGATTCCTCAGTCCCCCAGCACGTACCTAAAGGCAGTCACCCTGCTGGAGGGTCAGTGCTAGCAGCGGGCAGGAAAGACTGGGGATCTTTCCTGCCCCAAAGGCTTCAGGTATGTGCTGGGACCCACGGCTCGGGGGGAGGAGAAGCGCCGCAAACCGGCTCACAAGATGTCAGAAAAATTAAGAACCAGCTCTTGCGAGCGGATTCCAACACACCACTGGTTGAAACCCTCTGCTCAGTGTGCTGTGGTGGCTAAGAAAGCAAATAGAATGTTAGGTATTATCAGGAGAGGAATGGAAAACAAAAATGAGGACATTATAATGCCCTTTTATCGCTCCATGATGCGATAGCACCTCGAATATTGTGTTCAATTCTGGCCGCTGCATTTCAAAAAAGATATAGTGGAATTAGAAAAAAGTATAGAGAAGGGCGACGAAAATGATAAAGGGGATGGGATGACTTCCCTATGAGGAAAAGCTGAAGCAGCTAGGGCTCTTCAGCTTGCAGAAAAGACAGCTGAGGGGAAATATGATAGAGGCCTATAAAATAATGAGTGGAGTGGAATGGATAGAAGTGAATCGTTTGTTTACTCTTTCCAAAAATACTAGGACTAGGGGGCATACGATGAAGCTACAAAATAGTAAATTTAAAACAAATCAGAGAAAATTTTTCTTCACTCAATGTGTAATTAAACTCGAATTCGTTGCCAGAGAATGTGTTAAAAGCAGTTAGTTTAGCGGGGTTTAAAAAGGGTTTGGACAGCTTCCTAAAGGAAAAGTCCACAGACCATTATTAAAACGGACTTGGAGAAAATCCACTGCTTATTTCTGGGATAAACAGTATAAAATGTATTGTACTTTTTTGGGATCTTGCCAGGTATTTGAGACCTGGATTGGTCACTGTTGGAAACAGGATGCTGGGCTTGATGGACCTTTGGTCTGTCCCAGTACGGCAATACTTATGTAGCTTGGAATTCAAATTCAGCTGGGGAGGAACATAATTTTTTTTCAACTTTAAGAATTGGCTAATTGACAGATTTCTCACATGGAAAATTTTATGATAAAACAACTTGTTTCTATTAGTGGGTTTCCTAAAAATGGCAGTTTGAAAGTAATCATTACATTTCTTAATTGTGAGCAGTGGAGTTCCTCAGGGGTCGGTGCTGGGGCCTATTCTTTTAATATATTTGTGGGTGATATATTTGTGAATGCTGACAAAACACACTGCCTCCTATTATCGTCTCAGCACAACAAGTACAGACCTTCAACATTAATCACCCCCACCCTGAACCTTTCCATACTAGAAAGCCTCAAAATTTTAGGAGTCACCCTTGACCGCTCACTTACACTCGAAAAGCACGTTAACTCCACCACAAAGAAGATGTTCTTCTCGCTGTGGAAACTAAAAAGAATTAAACCATATTTCCCACAAGAGGTCTTTCGCAACCTCATACAGTCCGTCGTTCTCTGCCATCTGGATTACTGTAATGGAGTCTATGTTGGACGTAAGCAGCAACTACTTAAGAAACTGCAGATGGCCCAAAATACAGCGGCCAGATTGGTTTGTGGAAAGTCAAGGTTTGAAAGTGCCATGCCCCTCCAAGAGAAACTACATTGGCTACCTGTCAAAGATTTATTTATTTATTTATTTTGTTGCATTTGTATCCCACATTTTCCCACCTATTTGCGGGCTCAGTGTGGCTTACAATAAGACTTGAATAATAGAAATACATTTGTTACAAATAAGTTATGGATTAAATTGAGCAGAGTTGTGCGAGGCATTCGAATATCATTGGTAGTATAACAGTGGGACAACAACATAGAAACATTGGAAAGAAACAATAGGAAAAAAGGGCATTATTAGGCGCCTAGACATATAGTGTACATAGTTCCGTGGGCGAATGTATGGTTGACTGGATAAAGGGTTGATGGATCAGGTGTGGATGTGTATTGCATTGTGGACAGTGAGTGGTCTTTATGTGTTTTGGCTCTTTCCATAAGTTTGTTCGAACAGGTGTGTCTTCAGTAGTTTACGGAAGGAGGCTTGTTCGTTGATCATTCTTAGGTTGCGTGGTAATGTATTCCAAGACTTTGTGCTCTTGTAGGAAAAGGTTGACGCGTGTATCGTCTTGTATTTCAAGCCCCTGCAGGTTGGGTAGTGAAGGTTGAGGTGAGTTCGGGATGATCTTTTGGCGTTTCTGGGTGGTAGGTTTATTAAATCAGTCATGTACGCTGGGGCTTCACCGTAAATGATCTTATGGACTAGTGTGCAAGTTTTAAAAGTAACGCGGTCCTCGAGTGGAAGCCAATGTAGTTTCTCTCGTAGTGGTTTTGCCCTTTCATATTTAGGTTTTCCGAAGATGAGCCTGGCTGCTGTGTTCTGGGCTGTTTGAAGTTTCCTTAGTATTTGCTCTTTGCAGCCAGTGTATAATGAGTTGCAGTAATCCAAGTGGCTAAGGACGAGGGATTGCACTAGGCTGCGGAAGACGAATCTTGGGAAGAATGGTCTAATTCTTTTCAATTTCCACATGCTGAAGAACATCTTCTTGGTTATGTTGTTTGCGTGAGTTTCGAGTGTTAGGTGGCGGTCGATAGTCACTCCAAGGATTTTTAGCGTTTCTGAGATTGGAAGTTTTAGGTTTGGTGTGTTTATCACGTTGAATTCTGTTGTGTTGTATTGGGAGGTGAGTATCAGGCATTGGGTTTTTTCTGCGTTCAGTTTCAGGCGGAATGCATCTGCCCATGTGTTCATGATGTGTAGACTTTTATTGATTTCGCTGGAGATTTCTTTGATGTCTTGTTTGAATGGGATGTATATTGTCACATCATCGGCGTATATGTACGGGTTGAGGTTATGGTTTGATAAGAGTTTTGCTAAAGGGATCATCATTAGGTTGAATATAGTTGGAGAGATAGGTGATCCCTGTGGGACTCCACATTCAGGTATCCATGTCTTGGACGTGGTTGAATTTGATGTGACTTGATACGAGCGCAGGGTTAGGAACCCCTTGAACCAATTCATGACATTTCCTCCGATGCCGAAGTATTCAAGTATGTGTATTAGGATTTCATGATCAACTATGTCGAAGGCGCTGGACATGTCGAATTGTAAGAGGAGTATATTGTTGCCGGTTGCAATTCTTTGTTTGAATCTGGTCATTAGGGTGACTAATACTGTTTCTGTGCTGTGATTCGAACGGAATCCTGATTGGGCATCATGCAGTATTGAATGTTTGTCTAGATAGTTTGTGAGCTGTTTGGTTACCATACCTTCGGTTAGCTTGGTTATTAGTGGTATGGATGCAATTGGCCTGTAGTTGGTTATTTCGCTCGTGTTTTTCTTTGTGTTTTTAGGAATTGGTGTGAGTAGGATTTTTCCTTTTTCTTTTGGGAAGAGTCCATTTTGTAGCATGTAGTTTATGTGATTTGTTAGGTTTGTTATGAATTGTTGAGGAGCAGTTTGCATGAGGCTATTTGGACATATGTCTAGTTTGCAGTTGGATTTGGCATATTTTTTGAGAGTTTTAGAGATGAGTTCTTCTGGTAATAGTTCAAATTCTGTCCAGGTTCTGTCTGCTGGGTGTGTTCCTTCTTCTGGATCTAGACAGTCTAGGAGAGTGGTGTATTCTATAGTGCTGGCGGGTATATTTTGTCGTAATTGTACAATCTTCTCCTTGAAGTATTTTGCAAGGTTGTCAGCACTTGGTGTATCTTTGCCGTTGGTTGTAACAGGTGTGGTATCTAACAGTTTGTTCACGAGGTTGAAGAGTTTATGTGTGTCTTTGTAGTTTGGTCCTATTAATGTTTTATAGTGTAGTCTTTTTGCCTGTTTGATGGTGTATTTGTATTTTCTCCGAAGTTGTTTCCAGTCGTTTAGTGTTTGTTCATCTCTCTTTTTATTCCAGGCTCGTTCCAGTCTCCTGACTTGTGTTTTCAGTTTTTTCAGCTCTTCGTTGAACCATGGATTTGCATTTTTCCTGTGTGATGTTCTGGTTTGGACTGGGGCGATTTTGTCTAATGTTGTTGTGGTTATATCGTCCCATTCTTGGAGGAATTGGATGGTGCCAGCGTTTGCAGTCCATTCATTCTGGTAGATCTGTTGCCAGAATGTTGTGGGGTCTATTTTTCCTCTTGTTGTGTAGGTTATTCGCTCATGTTTATTGATTGTGTTTGGTTGTATTTTTTGCCAGTAAAGTGTGACATTTGCTTTATGGTGGTCTGACCATAGTGTGGGTGTCCATCTTGTGTTGGTGAGTGTGATAGTTGAGTTCGGTTCGAGTCTATTTGTTATGATATCTAGTGTGTGTCCTTTTTCGTGTGTTGGTTGTAAATTGGGTGTTTGCAGATCCCAGAGTTGTAGGAATTCTTTGAATTCTCGTGTGCTTGGTATGGTGTCATCTTCTAGGTGTAAGTTGATGTCTCCTAGTATGAGGATGTTTGAGGTTGATACGCAGGTATTTGAGATGAAATCCATGAGTTGAGTTTGGGCGTCTTGCCATTTTCCTGGTGGCCTGTAGAATAGGATTGTGTTAAGGTGTCCTATTAGACTTGGGTGGTTGATTCTTGTCGATGCAATTTCAAGTTGTGGTGAGGTAGATTCGCCTGTGATTGTGATGGTGAATTCAGGTTTGTATATTAAAGCTATTCCGCCTCCTCTTTTTTCTCCATTTCTTGTCCAGTGCGTGATTTTGTATTCTGGTGGGCACGTTTGTAGGATAGCGGGGTCCGTAGGACTATGGAACCAGGTTTCTGTGATAAATAAGAGGTCTAGTTTGTCTGTGGTGATCCAATCTAGTATGTCTATCGAGTTGCTTACTGCTGATCTTGCATTGACGTATCCTAGTTTGATTTGGTGATGGTGATGTGGTTCCAAGGCGAGGTTAGATGTGTTTATTTTTATTAACTGTCTGTGTCTTCGATGGTTGAATTTGTAGTTGTCATTGTTTTCCCTATTTTCTCGTGAATATTCGGGGTTTGTTCCTGTTGGTTGGTTGTTGTGTTTTTGATTTGGTAGGTTGTTTAAAGTTTGTGCATGGGATTGGTGATATGTAAGTGAGTTGTTGTGGTTGTTGTTTTGGCTGTGCATGGTGTGTGTGTGAGTGTTATGCAGATTGTGAGTAGTGGAGTTGTTGTTGTCTTGGTTTAGTGTTGTGTTTGCGTGTGAGAATATGATACACTGGATGGTGATGAGTGTAATGCTGGTGTTCATTTCTATGTGTTGGGTGTTGTGGTAAATAGGTAATTGGTGTATATTTGAGCAATACTACGTTACAATTGCTTTTGAGCTTGGTTACAATTCAAGCGAAGTAGTGCTAACATTTCCAGTTAATCTAGCAACAATTTAGTTCAAAGCTGGCAGCAGTTCAGTGCTAGGCAGGTGCGGTGTTACTTAACTTTGTATTTAAGTATGGCGACAGTTTAATTTAGAGCTTGGTAATAGTTTATTGCTGGGCGAGCCTACTCTGAATGCTTGCCAACAGTTCACTATTAGGCAAATGAGGTAGTGTTTGGATTCGCGTTAGTCTTAGCAGCAATTTTAATTGAAGCATGGCAACAGTTAAAGGTGCTATTTTGGCATAGGACGCTGTGGCTATCAGTTTAGAGTAAGCAGAGCAAAGCAGGGTAAAGTAAAGATTTTTAAATTATGAAAAAGCTAAAGCAGTGCATGCAAGCTTGCTTGGTAACAGTTCGCTGTTATGCGAATGAGGTAATATTTACATTTGCATTAGTCTTAGCAGCAATTTAAATTAAAGCATGGCAACAGTTAAAGGTGCTATATTGGCATAAGTCACAGCAGAATATAGCGAGGATTTTTAAATCATGCTAAAGCAATGCATGCATTTAAGATGAGCAGGTGTTTTATTACTCTGTTCAGTCTCGGCAGGCAGCTCCTGTTCCCGGCAGGTTGGTCCTCTCAGTTGGTCTTGGTTGTCAGCAGTCGAATCACCTTTAAACTCTGCTCTCTAGTTCACAAAATCCTATATGGTGAGGTACCTGGCTACATGATTGATCTCATCATCCTACCTCTCCGGAATACATTTAGACTCTCCCGTTCATATCTTACCCTTCATTATCCAGAATGCAACGGCATCAAGTACAAATCTACGTATGCTACCTCCTTCTCTTTCATCAGCACTCAGCTTTGGAACTCTTTGCCAAAGACCATTAAAAACCATCACCAACCATCTAACTTTCAGGAAATCTCTAAAGACCATGTTATTTGGAAGTGCTTATCCCACTGCCTCTGCATGTGTCATCACTGTTGGAAGCGCATCGATCTAGAAACATGTTGGACACATTCCCCTTCCCTCTAGGTTTCCCTAATCCTTCCGTCTATTCCTACTCTTCCCCAATATCTCTTGTAGGGTTTTCTGCTGTATTAGCTTCATTTTACTGCATTGGCATATGCCTCTGTGGTCTGTTGTAAGCCACATTGAGCCTGACACTGTTGGGAAACTGTGGGGTACAAATGAGATAAATAAATAAATATTGCTGAAGGGTTGGAAGGAACAGTTTGTCTTTTTGCGGATGACACGAAAATAGCCAATACAGTGGATACCTGGAGAGAACAGAAACGAAAAGATCTCCGAACATTAGAAGAATGGTCGAGGGTCTGGAAGTTAAAATTTAATGCCAAGAAGTCTAGAGTGATGCACTTGGGGTGCAGAAACCTGAAAGAGAGATACTGGATAGGAGGGGAGAGATTAGTAAGCTCGACTCAGGACAGAGACCTTGGGGTGTTAATGTCCGAGGATCTGAAGGTGTTTTTATAAAGCAATTCAATGTCCAAAGTCATAAAAAGGAATCCAGTGAGGTCACGTGAAATATCATTCAAATGTTGATTATATGAGCAGAATCTCTTGAAATATGATTTCATTTCTGGAATAAAAGGTCTTTAAAAAATCTACGAATTGGGAGAACTATAACAAAACAGAGCCTATTTTAAATTCAGACCAGACCTCCTCTTACTCTCTTACCTATCTATATGTAAACCATCTCTCTGTCCTCGTGCAACTTTCTTTAAATTAGTCACCTTACTTTCATTGGGTGGCACTGCAGTCCACCCTGTGAATCGGCAGTCTTACTTGTTGACAATGTAGGATTAAGTGTTTAAGTAATCAACTGCTTTTTAAAGTTGTAAATTCAGACCAGGCCTCCTTTTACTCTCTTACCTATCAATATGTTAACCGTCTCTTTGACCTCATGTGCAACTTTCTTTAAATTAGTCACCTTACTTTCTAACTCATCTTACTCTCTTACTTTGAATATACTCTACACTGTCAATTAAAATGTTCTATTATGTATTGTATTGACATTGTAAGTACTATACTATGCCATACTTTGTATTATTTGAATATTTTTACTGCTGTAATTGTTGATTGCTCATGTTCGATTTATTCTTATTGTACACCACCTTGAGTGAATTCCTTCAAAAAGGCGGTAAACAAATCCTAATAAATAAATAAAATATATAAATGGCTGTACTTAGCACTAATATGTGAATTTCTTTGGAGACTTAATACAGAGGAGGTTGATGGTGGACTTTAGTTTTAATGGAATGTAACAGATTCAGAACCTTAGAAATACTTACATAGTTAAAATAAAACTTCATCTCACAGATTGTAGGTATTGTGAGCTGGTCACCCTTCCAGAACCTGGCCAGGGCTGACCCTGCTTAGCTTCCTTCACACACACAGTCACGGTTGGGCTCCACACTTCTAGGTAATTCCCCAGGACTCTGTCTCAAACACAGGGAAGTTCTCTGCCTCCTCTTCACCTTCCACAAAGGTTCACCAACACCAGGCTTCTTATAACTAAAGGTTTTATTAGTTGCCATTTAACATAATCTTCATGGCCTTTCCCTTCTTTAACTTAAACATTTCTTCTTCAATTCAAACATTTAAAGCAGTTCCTCAAACGTTTACAGTTCAAACAGCCAAACAAAAGCATTTACTTTTCTTTCTCAGAAAGTAGTGCAGCTGTCCCCTTTTCAGCAGAGAGCTTCAAAAGTCCACAGAGTTCAGCCAGTACCTTCAAAGGGGATCTTCTTCCTCCAGCTGCCAGGTCTCCAGCTCCTCTCTTCTCTTTCACCACACAGGCAGGTATAGGGTGGTTAATTAGCTTCTCCACCCCTTTAGGCTTTTCCCCCTAATTCCAGGCAGGACCCAGCCCATAACAACCGACACCTATTTCCAGCCCAGGACTCTCCTTGGTCCTAGCAACCTCCACCTGGACATTCCCCTACTGGCTTCCTCTAGTGACTCATCCTGGACATTTCCCCCCATTTCTATGGGAACAACGCCACCTAGTGGCCTACCTAGGACAGGACAGCCCCTTACTCTTCACAGTATGCAATTTGTAGTTTCTGGTTCTGATATCCTTGGATGATCCAACTGTAGTCAAATAACTACAGATCACTAAATACAAAATTCATGCTAAAAGGATACCTGGTCTTGGTCATAGATATGGAACACATATATCAAATACAAAATAACTGACCACAAACTAGAAATACAGTAGAACTATGAAGACAAAAATTAAACAAACTCCAAGAATGGACCGTACAGTTGGGCAGACTGGATGGACTGTGCAGATCTTTATCTGTCGTCATTTACTATGTGTAGAAGCTAGTAGCACTACAGAAATGATTAATAGTAGTAGTAGTAAGAAGCTAGACCTTGCATGTAGCACATCAGAGAAATAAGAAAAGATGCATTTCCCCCGTGCTGTGCAAACTTTTTTTAAAGATGAAACCCTACTGTACTCTACTGAGAGCTACAGTGATAAACTGGACTTGTGAGCTCTGAGAAGAATGAAGTTTTCTGTGATAAGTGTTTGAACTGAACATTTTAGTGTGGTTGGTCTCCCTGAAGAAGTTTTTTGAAATATGGTCTATGTTGGGGTCCTGACACTTCATGTTTTGAATATTTAACATTTTGTGTTCAGACTATCAGTCCAGATAAGTGATGCTCTGTTAAAGATCTTCTCTATTTGAAAAAGTTTTATTGAACACATGGAGGGGCATTTTAGACAGGACATGCTAATGTGGACGCCCCAGTCAGTACATCACAAATGGATATCCATAGAACATCCTGTTCTAAAATACAAGTGAGATGGATGTCCATGTGCTGGAGACGTCCAACATGAACATCCATTTTACAAAATGAAACGTCCAAGTCATGAATGGGGAAAGCAAGGAACATCCATTATAAAACGGCTACACAGACTTTTGGTGGAGGAATAGCCTAATGGTTAAAGCAGCCAGATGAGCCAGAGCAGAGATGCAGAGATTATTGGTTCAAGTCCCACTGCAGATTTTTGTTTCTTTGTATTTTTGTTTTAATTATGGGCACTCGAGGGGCAAAAAATACCTACTGTGATTTACTCCATTCAGTGGAGAACTGCTTAGAGCACCTTTCTGTAACCTGGACGAGACAAGTACCAGGATTTAAATATGGATGTTCATCTTTTTAGATAGGATGTTCCTTTCTGTTCTGTGATTGGAGTTGGACGTCCATATTTTGGGCCCTCCCTAGTCCCCCCCCCCTCAAAATGTGCCCAGACCACACCCCCTTGCCATATAGGTGTACTGCAGGGTTGGACATTCATATCCTGCCTTTGTAAAACTGGGATTTTGACATCCATGCATTATGGACATCTAAATGCCAGTTTTCAGACATCCAAAACAAGAATAAAACTTCTAAAATAATCACTATAGCGTACTTTGGATGCCTTTACTATAAAGCGAAGATACTTACCTGTAGCAGGTATTCTCCAAGGACAGCAGGCTTTATATTCTCACAAGTGGGTGATGCCAACCCGCGTCGCCCAGTCCTGAATTTACCAAAGCTAAATGAGAGCTTTGTGGAGCACAAGATGCGCTCCACCGCACATGCATGAGTGCCTTCCCGCCCGCTGTGAGAATACATTCTCCTCAGTTTAATACTATAGAAAAAAATAAAGTAAAAATAACAAAGGAGACAACTCCAAGGGGAGGTGGGAGGGATTGTAAGAATACGAAGCCTGCTGTTCTCTGAGAATGCCTGCTACAGGTATGCATCTTCGCTTTCTTTGAGGACAAGCAGGATTACAATTCTCCCTAGCATCCAGACTCACCAAAAACAACAAACACTGGTCAACTGAGCCTCACAACGGCGAGGACATAACACAGATCAACCTGAAACTATATACAATCTGAATGAGAGTGCAGCCTGGAACAGAATAAAACGGGCCTAGAAGGGTGGAATTGGATTCAATACTCCAGATTTTGGCTAGAAGAAGAACAATTAGACCTCCTGTTGATTACTGAAACCTGGCTAAATGCGCAAGACGATCCAATATTAAATAACCTATGTCTCCCAAGTTACAAAATTCTTCACCAAGCTAGAAAAGGGAAAAAAAGGAGGAAGCATTGCCATAATATATAAATCCTTTTTCAAAGTACAACTGATATCTCATATTAACTCCCGTACTCTCGAAACAATTGCTTGCAAAATCAACAATGACACGCTAACTGGTCCTATCTGCCATCATCCATTATGAGTAAGCCAATGAACAGAAAACAAAGTGACAAGCCTAGATCAAATAAAAGAAAAAGGGCTCTAAGAGCAATTGAGTGTGAGAGGTAGACAGAGAGAAAGACTCCCTTCCCAACCCCCCTTTCCCCTATATAACCCCAAACAGAACCCCCCCTCCCCACTTCCCATCTTCCACCCACCAAACAAATACCCACCAGACAGTCCCACACCTCTGGGAAAATAGGAGAAAAGCCCACCAAAAACACAGCACCGCCCGAACCACCTCCCAGCTACCCCCACACATACACAAACATCTCCCCGTTGCCTAAAACTCCACTCAATCCCATGCATACCGCCATACTAGCACACACCCACATTCACATCTTCCTCACCCCCTTTTCATACCCCTACTACCTTCCCGGGTAGTAAATAATCATTTGCCCTTTAACGATATAGCACAATTAACCTCTGTACAGAAACAAGCTGCTCTGCTAAATATAGTGAGCTAGGAACTACTCAATTGTTCTTGGACTTGTTAACAACTCTCTTCCATTTTTGGAGTTTTGCTCTTGCCGTTGAACTCACATCGACCGGAGGCACTTCAACAACTGTCAAACCTGTCTCCTTTAAAACCTTCCAAACCTCTGGTAGATGGCGAAGCCTGTGCAACTTCCCTCCTGCTGTAAAACAAAGGGCAAATGGGGAAACCCACCGATAAGGGATCTTATTCTCGATCAAAACATCTAGTGCAGGTTTCATGGCTCACCGTTGAATCAAAGTAAATTGGGATAAGTCTTGGAACACAGAAATTTTTGCCTCATTGTACTCCACACTGTTCTGCTGGCGAGCTCGCTGTAGCACTTGATCCTTTACAGCATACGAACCAAAGCAGATGATAATATCTCGGGTCGATTATTAACCGGTTTACCAAGAGATCTATGGGCTCTCTCCATTACAAAATCCTCTGAGCCCAACAGTTTCCCGCAAATCAATCGGGCGATTACAGGTACATCTTCTTTGTCACCTGATTTCGGGACCCCGAGCAGACGAAGGTTGTTAAGTCGCCCTCGGTTCTCCAGGTTGTCTAGTTTATATTGTAGTTCATCCTATGAAGCTGTTAATGTAGTAAGACGGGCATCCGACTCGTTTAAATGGTCATCCTGGGCCTTGACAAGTGCCTCAAGCTCCTCCACGCAGCCCCCGAGTTCCCGCATATTGGCACAAAGGACATCCATGCGCGCCAATATTTCTTCTTTAGACGCCTTAATCTCCTCTCTAATCCCAGCAAGGCACTCAGTCAAATTTTTTGTCAGCCCTCGGGACGTCTTTCCGGGCATGCCTCGGTTGTAGAAAGTGCCGGGTCAGAGTCGGAACATGAAAGGCACTCAGATACAACATGGCGCCTAGTTGCTTTCCCAGCCGACTTACCCGACAGGCGCGAGCTCTCTTTACGGAGCACTGACATAGTGGCAGATCAGACACCCGATTCCACAAAGGCAGTTCTGCGGAGAGCTCAGGTATAGTTATAGTCAATATTCGGGGCGGATAACAGCTGATTTCGCTAATAGCGGGGTTGCCACGGAGCTGTGAATTCAAGCAGCCATCTGTGCTTGTGACATCACTTCCCTCCAAAAACTGACATATTCTAATCAATAAATAGAAAATAAAATTATGTTTCCACCTTCATTGTCTGGTCATTTTTTAAAAATTGTATTGTCCCGGTCTCTGCTTTCCTCTATCTCCTTGTAACTTTCTTGCCGGTACTGTCCATTTGACATTTCTTCTTTCTCCATGTCCATCATCCATTTTTCACCACTATGTTCCTATCCTTCCCCCAAGTTTTGGTACCTCTCTTCTCTGGGTCCATATCCCTCCCCCTATATTCATCATCGCCTCTCTGTGTCCCTGTCTCTCCCCCTCGATGAGGATTGTCCCTATTTCCCCTATCCTCCCATATCCAGCATCACTCTTTCATGTCCTTATATCCACCTCTGTGTCCAGTATCACTGCTGTGTCCCTATCCTCATCACATCCAGCATCTTCTCTGTCCATAACCATAGAGGGGGGGGGGGGGGGTGATACTCGATATATGGAGATAGGGGAAAATAGACTATAGGGGGAGAAAGTAAGAGAGAAATTCTGGACAGCAGGAGATGAAGGGTGGAGAGAGGGAAGAACAGAGATGCAGCCTGTAGGAAATAGATGGAAGGGAAGGGGAGATATCCTAGAGAGGAGATATCTTCCAGTGGAGAATCTGGACCTTCCAGTGTCCAGCTTCTCCCCTTTCTTTGACCCCCTCCTCCAACCTAGTTTTCTCTGCCCTATGATTCTTCCGTCCCCATGTGGTACAGCATTTCTCTCTCCCTCTTCTCCCCTTTCCAGGATAGCTCCCCCCTCCCTTCAATCTATTTCCTACAGGCTGCATCTCTCTCATTCTGTCTCTCCACCCACCATCACCTTGCTGTCCAGAATTTCTCTCTTACTTACTTTCTCCCCTATAGTCTATTTTCCTTCTCTCCATATATCGAGTATCTTCCCTCCTCTCTCTTTGGTTCCCTCACAGTTAGTCCAGCATCTCTCCTGTCTCTCTCCCTGCAGAGGTCTAGAATACTCATCCCCCCCCCCACCCCACCGCAATCTACTCCACCCATGGGTCCAGTACCTCTCCTTTCTGTGCAGCACCACTCCCTCACCTCCTAACCTCCACACCGAATCCAGCACCTCTCCCTCTTCCTTCCTTACCCTCCCCATAGTTTGGCATCTCCCCCTGTCCACAATGTCCTCACTTGTAATCCAGAATCTCTCTTGTTCCCATCCCTCCATAAGTCCAACACCCTCCCCCCACTATAGCGCTTCTTCCTTTCTGCCCCCGAGAGTGCAGCACCTCTCCCTCTTTTTCCTGCAGCCCCCGCCTCCCCAGCAAGTCCAGTACCTCTCCTTCTTCCTTTCAGTTTCCCTTATCCCTTGGCTTCAACACTTTCTTCTTTGCCCGCATCGATTACACCCAGCCTGGGCCAATACCGGATCCTTCCCTCTGCTGCAAATTTCTGTTTATGCTTCATACAGTCATCGACGGGAAATGGCAAAGGGAAGGATTCTGCGTCAGCCTAGGCTGTGCATTAATTGCCAGCAAAGAAGAAAGGTTCCAAGGACCAGGGAGGCACTGGACTCGTGGGGGAAGGGGAGGTCTGTGGGAGAAATACGGAGAGGTACTGCACTTAGGCGCCAAGAACAGAAGGGCAGAGAACAGAGAAAAATGATGCAAACTTTACAGACAAAAAAAAAAAAAAAAAAAGACATTCACGTCAAGTCTAAGGATTTACTGAATACCTTGAAGGCCCTGACTGCAACTCGGAAGCAGACAATTAAGTACAAAAGCATTGCCATACTGAGACAGACTGACGGTCCATCAAGCCCAACATCCTGTTTCCAACAGTGGCCAGTCCAGGTCACAAGTACCCGGCAAGATCCCAAAACAATACAAAACATTTTATGCTGCTTATTCTAGAAATAAGCAGTGGATTTTCTCCAAGTCTATTTTAATAATGGTCTATGGACTTTTCCCTTAGGAAGCCATCCAAACCTTTTTTAAACCCTGCTAAGCTAACTGCTTTTACTACATTCTCTGGCAATGAATTCCAGAGTTTAATTACACTCCGTGCTTTTTTTTGTAGGAAAAACGGTACCGGCACTCATTATGGGTGGGGTCACCATATATGGCTCCACCCCTATGGCAGCCACACTCATAATAGACACACCCCTTATACCAGCCATGGCGCAAATAAGCAAATCATTGAAAATACTATACCAGTATAGGAGAAAAAAAAATAATGTGATTTTTTTTCGTTATAAATAATTTCTATAAGCTGTTACAGCTCCAGTATACCCAGTGCAAAATAAGACAGCAGATATAAATTCTCAATTGGACATCTTCCAAACACTAAAATGAAAATAAAATGATTTTTTCTACCTTTGTTGTCTTGACTTTGCATTTCTGATCACGTTGGTCCCAGTCTCTGATTCTGCTGCTCTCTGTTCCCTTAACTCCATTTCCAGGGCTAGTGGTTAGTGCAGCGGACTCTGATCCTGGGGAACTGGGTTCGATTCCCACTGCAGCTCCTTGTGACTCTGGGCAAGTCACTTAACCCTCTATTGTCCCAGGTACAAATAAGTACCTGTATATAATACACGAAGAATCTCCGAACTATATGATAAATCTGGTCGACCTTCCAGCAAGAAACATTTCTGCATCCTCACGAAAGTACCTCAACCTGCACTACCCCAGCTGTAAAGGTCTCAAGTACAAAACTTATTATGGATCCAATTTCTCCTTCCTGGGCAGCCGTCTATGGAACGCTCTCCCTAGACCTATCCAAGCAATCCATGACCACCTACCATTTAGAAAAGCACTAAAAACCCATCTATTCAAACAAGCCTACCCAAAAGACACAGATTAATCTCTTGAACCCATCTACCTTACATATACTGAAGAGAAAACGACATTGACCCAGACTCTATCTCCCACCTTACCTTCCTCTTCTATCACTTGTCTCTACCTACCCATCCATCCTATTACTATGTTATACTTAATTTCCTACTTTACATAACAAAATTCTGTGTTACCTATTACTATGTAAGCCACATTGAGCCTGCTTTTAGTGGGAAAGTGCGGGATACAAATATAATAAATAAATAAACAAACAGCTTTGAATGTAGTTGGAAAAACCACAGAAAGGCGGTATACAAGTCCCATTCCTTTCTTCTTCATTTATTGCCCTACATCCATAGGTAAAAGCTGGGCCCTCCGCAGACTTGACTGGAGGAGGCATAGAGTGGATCCAGCTTTTGCCTATATTATCCATCCATGGGCAGTTTTTCTCCTCTTTTCCCTTTCCCTCATCTCGTCAGTATGCATCTCCTTCCTCTTTCCATCCACGTCCAGCATTTTTCCTCTCTCTCCCTCCATCCATGTCCAGCATTTCTGCTCTCTCCTCCCCTCCATCCATGTTCATCTCACTTTCTCTCTTCCTTTCCCTCCATCCATGTCCAGAATTTCTCCTCTCTCTCCTAAATCCATGTGAATCTCCTCCTCTGTCTTTCCTCCCCTCCATCCATGTCCAGTATTTCTCCTCTCTCCCTCCACGTGCATGTAATTCCTCTTTCTTCCCTCCCCTCCATCCATTTATTTTTATTTATTTATTTATATTTTGCTCACACCTTTTTCAGTAGCAGCTCAAGGTAAGTTACATTCAGGTACACTGGATATTTCTCTGTCCCAGGAGGGCTCACAATCTAAGTTTATACCTGAGGCAATAGAGGGTTAAGTGACTTGCGCAAAATCACAAGGAGCAGCAGTGGGATATGAACCGGCCACCTCTGGATTGCAAGACCAGTGCTATAACCACTAGGCCACTCCTCCAATCCATGTCCAGCATTTCTCGTCTCTCACGTCCCTTCCAACCGTGTGCATCTCCTTCCTCTGCCTTTCCTTCCCTCCAACACTTCTCCTCTCTTCCCTGCCCTCCACACCATCCATGTCCAGCATTTCTCCTCTCGCCCCTCCGTCCATGTGCATCTCCTTCCTGTCTTCCCTCTCCTCCATGTCCATCATTTCTCCTGCCCTTCCCTTCATCATTCCATGTCCAGCAACTCTGCTCTCTCCTCTGCCCTCCCATCTATGTCCAGCGATTCTCCTTTGCCCCTATTCTCTCCTCCCAACCATGTCCAGTGATTTTCCTCTCTCCCCTCCCCTCTATGTCCAGCGATTCCCCTCTGCCCTCCCCTCCCATCCATGTCCAGTGATTGCTCCTCGTCCCCCTACCCTCCCCCTCCATGTCCAGCGATTTCTCCTCTGCCCTCCCCTCCATGTTCAGCGATTCTCCTTTGCCCCCTTATCCTCCCCTCCATTTCCAGTAGCTCGCCACAGCTGCCACATGCCCCCTCTTTTCAGCCCCCGTCGAGTTCCAGCACTAACCCCAGCACCACCTGCCCACCCTTAGCTCCCAGACAGCCCTTCTTTTAATTCCTGCTGCCCTGCGACACGTTTGTCTTTGTTTTACCTGAAGTCGCAGTGCCGGCTACGGCGTTAGTGATAGCACGCAGCAGGCTCGCCTCCTCCAGCCTTCCCTTCCGTCTCAGTGTCCCGCCTTCCTCTGACGTAGTTTCCTGTTTCCACGAGGGCAGGACATGGGAAGGGAAGGCTGGAGGTTGGCGAGCCTGCTGTGTGCTATCACTAACGCCGCCGCCACGATTTCACGTAAAATAAATAAATAAATAAAAGAATTAAACGTGTTGCGGGGTGGTAGGAACAGAAAGCAGGGCTGTCGGGGAGCTAAGGGCGGGTAGGTGCGCTGGCTATAGGAAAAAAAAAGGTGCCGGTACCGGCACAAAAAAAGCACCGATTACACTCCAATAAAGAATTAATCCCCCAAAACTACAGTTAAAAATCAGAAGAGAAATGCAGAAATAGCACAGACAAAGTAATATAATAACAACAGAAAACTGCTTACTGGGTAGGCAGGCAGAAGTCCTCCAGGTCCCATGATGTACTGGTTATGCAACAAGGGTGGTACTCCTTGAGCAAGGTTTGGGGGAGCTTTCCCTGTGAAGCAAAAATCACATAAATTTAAAAAGCAACCAAAGTTTTAAAGAAAAACACTCTCTGTAATCCTTAGTTAACTATATAAAACCTAACTACTTTAGAATATTACATAAATTTCTAACTAGTAGATAGCCTGCCAAAACTAAAATAGGAAGAAAGGAAACCAATGATGCAGCTGTGTAGAGAATACAGATTTTAAGGTAGCCAAAAGATTAAAACTGCAATCTTTCAAGGTCACTAGGTTCCAGAAAACTATCCTACATGTATATCTCCATCTGTTGACTAGTTTTCTGTGACTTAGGATGGCAACAGGAATACATAACTTTAGGAAGATAAAGCTGTTAACTAATCAGGGTCTCCCTTGGGGCCTTAGCGAAACAGAGTGAATAGGCAAAAAGACTATTGTGGCTAAGATGATCAATTTTGCCTTAAAATTGAGAAAAGGAAAACCAGAGATAGATGCATTACCAAATGTAGGTGGTCAATGGACACAACTTGTGTTATCACGGGGTGGGGGGGTGGGGGGGAGAAAGGAAGGAAGAGTAGGGACAATTGTGCTAGTGTGGTGGACTGTGTGGCGGCTCAGAGCATGGTGAATGGAATTATGGATAGTTTACATCCATCTGGTGGGTATTCCAGAGTTGGTAGCAGACACACGGTTGCATCAGGTCCTGGAGGACTGGATGGCGACAGAGTTCCCGATGCATGAAGAACTGGGCCCAGAACGAATGGAACAAGCACACCGCTTAGGCCAGAAAGAAGCATGAAACTTGCGCCCACATGTGATTATACTTAAACTACATAATTATGTACACAAGGTGGAAATCATGCGACACTATAAAACAAAAAGAGAGGATTTACGTTATGAGGGACAAGCAGTGCGAATCTTTCAAGATTATTCATACGCACTTTCGAAGCATTGCAAACAGTTTTATCCATTGTGTGCTCACCTGGGAGAGAAGAAGCATCGTTTCATGTTCCTCTACCCTGCAACATTGAAAATCTACCATGCAGGGAAATGGAAAGTACTAGATAACATTTTGGAAGCTAAAGAACTTATTAACACAATGGAGAAACCAACAATTGATCCTGACTGACGTTGGACAGTTCAGTAGAAAAGCACAAAAGTTTGTTCTGCTTGTTTTATGACACAGTAGTGTTGTATGATTTACAAATAAGATGAAGAGAAAATTTGGGTTTTGATACATGTGGGAGTTGGGGCCCTCCAAGGCATTATACATGTGTCCCTTGCCAGCCTGGTTTGTACTAGATCTGACACTGCTTTGGAGGGGGCAGGGTAAGAAGGTGGGAAAGGGGAGGGGACAGGTAGGGGGTGGATGGGACTGAGAATTGCTCTGTGGGGAAGGGACAGGGAGGGGGGGTGGGACTGGGAATCGTTCTGTGGGGAAGAATGAATGCAGGTAAATTGCTTGAGGATATTTGGTGAAATACCTGGGCTTTCGAGGAAACCTAGAAGGGGGGATTCACTTGATGGAAAGTTAAAAATCATTTAGTGGAATGTGTCTGGTATCTCGTCTCCTATTAAGTGTAAAAAATTCTAACCTTATTGAAACATCAACAAGCAGATGTTGCTTGTTTGCAGGAGACGAGGTTGACTGACCAGGAACATGCGAAGTTGTGTCAAGGCTGGGTGGGTGAGGTGTTTAGTACCTCATCTCCTGAAAAGAAAGTGGGAGTGGCAGTATTAGTTAGAAAGAATTTTCCTGGGGACATTAAATTAGTATGTAAAGATACAGAAAGGAGGTATATCTTGTTGCACATTAATAACGGAGGGGTGCAGTTCCTACTACTAGTGGTGTATGCCCCTAAGACACATGACCATGGGTTTTTCATGGAATTGGCAACTTTGGGGACATGGGATATTTCCCTTCCGCTGGTCCTGGCTGGTGATTTAAACCAGCTATTGGATTATCATTTGGAAAGATCCAGTGACAGACCAGCATCAGCTGAACAAACTATGACTAGAGGAGTCTCCGATTTGTGTAATGCATTAGGGTTAATTGACCCTTGGTGGTCATTGCACCCGATGGAACAAAATTATTCTCATTTATCTTGGGTTCATTATACATGGTCCTGCATTGATTATATGCTGTTGTCTCCATCTCTTTGCTCACAGGTGCAAGCGGCAGAGATAGATCCTATGGAGGTCTCAGAACACTCATTAATTTGGATAATTTTGGAGTTGGGGGGAGCGCCGGGGGTGGGATGTAGATGGAGATTCCCAGTTTATTTGCATACAAAGAATTCCAAATTTAATACAGCTCAAATGGCATGAGTTCTCTCATTAAATGCACAACACAAAGAGGATCCTGCTCTCTTTTGGGAAACAGCTAAGGTGGAATTAAGAGGAGATATCATCTCCTATGTAGCGATTCGAAAGAGGCGCATTGCTCAGGTATTGTTCATTTATAAAAGAAACTGGCATTAGCTAAATGAGCGCATGTAAACCACCAGTCTAGACTGGTGATTTACACACTGAGGAAGCCTTCATGGACACTAAGGTGGAACT
This sequence comes from Microcaecilia unicolor, assembly GCF_901765095.1. Classification (NCBI taxonomy): domain Eukaryota; kingdom Metazoa; phylum Chordata; class Amphibia; order Gymnophiona; family Siphonopidae; genus Microcaecilia; species Microcaecilia unicolor. Next base: position 27,765,183 of record NC_044032.1, on the reverse strand, counting down.
GGAGACACTCATTCATGACAGGACAAGGAAAATGCTGGTATATCGTAAGTTCCAATATTATCGCCATGGAAACTGCCCAGGCAGACTACTGGCCCAAGTTACGAAACATTGTCAGGAATCCTGATATGTGACGAGCTTAACAACTCCTACAAAGAACGTACTGACCAAACTGGAGGATATAGTGTCCAAATTCTATGAACATTTTCACGGTTTTTATGCGACTTCCTCAAGGAGAGCAGGCCCACAATATTTGATTATTTGGAGGACTCTGGCCTTCCAAGTATTTCCATGGCAGATTGGGAATTTCTAAATGCACCTCTACAGGTGAAAGAAATTCAGAAAGGTATAAAACAACTGAAATCACACATGGCCCCAGGACCAGACGGATACTCACCGGAATTCTATAAGATGCTTTTGAGGCAATTGATAAACCCTTTACATGCTTTTTATGAGGCTGGTATACAGCAGGGTCTTTTCCACTTTGGCCTAACAATGTGCTGATTTCCTTGATACCAAAGCCAGGTAGGGCGAATGATTTTAATTAACGTGGATCTCAAACTATCGATGCATATTTTGGCCACTTGGTTGGTGAAGGTATTGCCTCGACTGGTAGAAACACATCAAGTGGGTTCTTGAAGGCAGACATTCAGTTTTAAATGTTCGTAAGATATTGCTTGCGATGGCTAAGGTGCAGGAAATAAAAGAGCCTGGAATACTAGTGGAGCTAGATGCTGAAAAGGTGTTTGACTAGGTTAATTGTAAATACTTATTTCAGCTCAAGTTATGTGGGAATTTCAGGCTGGTTTCTTCAGGCCCTACATACCCTTTAAACATTGCCCAGAGCAGCCATCTTACTAAATGGAGTGCAAACAACTACATTCGCAATTGAACGGGGTACACAAGGCTGCCCGCTTTCCTCACTGTTTGCACTATTTGGAACCCCTTTTATACACGGTACAGAACAATCCTGATATTGCGGGCCTTCCACTGGGAGCAGGAAATCTGAAAATACTAGCATATGAGGACAATATGTTAGCTACGTTAGCAACTCCACATTTGTCCCTGCCAAGATTGCGGAACGTGGTGGAGGAGTTTGGTTTTTTTCAGATCTGTCACTGAATTTGCACAAGCCCTTGGTTCTCCCATTGAGGGACTTGGTACAGAGGCAGTGGAGAGGGGAATTCCCATTAATGTGGGTGGGGGAGACACTGATATCTGGGACTATGGATCCCTCGAGATTTAATGTGCTTATATCTTTTGAATGTTCAACCCTTACTGGACTTTACTTCTGAAAAATTACAGCTGTGGCAACATTTTCGCATCTCTCTACTGGAACGTGTGCCATTATACAACATGATGCTAATTCCTAAGTGGCTGTATTTGCTACAGATGTTGCCCTTGTGCATCACCTATAGACATAATTGAGAAATTGACAAAATGCTAATCAAATTCTTATGGTGAGGCAAGAGAACCAAGGTTCCCATCTTTAATGCGACTGCCCAGAAGTAAGGGTGGATTTGGATTATTGGATTAGAGAGTTGCACGGGGACAGAAATGCGACCCATCCTCGCCCGTCCCCGCCAGAATCTAACCCGTCCCGTGAGTAATCTCCTCTGTCCCCGCCCGTCCCCGTGAGTGATCTCCTCGGTCCCCGCCCGTCCCCATAAAAAAAGGAAGTATAAAGTACTGAGTGGAGTGGACAGGGGGCACACAATGCAGAGTAATACATTTAAAACAAATCAGAGAAAATATTTCTTCACTCATTAATATACCGAATCTTAGAAAAAGGGCACTAAAATAGAGAGAATTATTGGTCACCCAAACAGCACAATGCCCTCAACAAAAGAAACAAGTGGGTATGCTAATGCTTTAGCTGCAGTAAAACAGCTCACAAACAGCCAGTTCCCACCATGACAGAAATAAACTGCCTATCTCTCTATATAAAACGCACCTCCAACGTTCTAATGAAGCCTCCACAAGTCCCAAAGTTCTAAATCCATGGTGGTGTAGATCAAAATTTGCCCATGAGTGTTTGCCCCGCCCTCGCGTCAAACGTGATGACATTGAGGGCGGAGCAATGGCACTCAACCAATCGTCATCACGTTTGATGCGAGGGCGGGGCAGACATCGATCTACACCACTACACAAACGTTGGAACTTCTGGAGGCGCGTTTTAAATAGAGAGAAGAGAGATGAGGAAAACCGATAGGTGGCTGAAGGGGGGGGCAGGGGAGAGAGCACAATTGCTGGGTGGATACAGAGGAGGAAGATGGGGGGGGGGCAGGGGCACAGCACAATCGCTGGGTGGCTGCAAGGGGGGGGCAGGGGAGACAGCAGAATCGCTGGGGGGGGGGCCAGGGGACAGACCAGAATCGCTGGGTGGCTGCAAGGGGGGGCAGGGGAGACAGCAGAATCGCTGGGGGGGGGCCAGGGGACAGACCAGAATCGCTGGGTGGCTGAAGGGGGGGGGGCAGGAGAGACAGCAGAATCGCTGGGTGGCTGAAGGAGGGCAAGTGGAGAGAGAGCAGATTCACTGTGTGGCTGGAAGCGGGGGCAGGGGAGAGAGCAGAATCCCACACTCTCTCTGCCTCACACACACACTCTCTGTCTGTCACACACACACTCGCACATTCACTCTCTCTCTCTCACTCACTCAAATAGTCACTCTTACACACACTCTCTCAAGCAAACACACTCCCAGGAAAACCTTGTTAGTGCCCGTTTCATTTGTCTCTGAAACGGGCCTTATTTACTAGTACACATATAAAAAATAAAAGTAGTCAGCTTAGCTCACCTCTGTGCAGTTCTCTTCTGTGGATACCGAGGTCTGTAAGTGCCTGGAAGACTCACTACATACAACTTGAGCAAATCTCCTGCACGTGTTGAACTTGAGTTGAGACAGAGAGAGACCCGGGTGAAAACGTGTGTGCTCGTCAGGGACGTCCTTTTTTTTTTTTTAGATTATGGATAAAGGACGTTTACGTGTTAGGCGCTTAAGTCCCACCTTTGGTATGCCTCCAACACCCCGTTCAAATTTGGCCGTCCCTGCGACGGGGCAATTGAGGACGCCCAAAATGGATGTTTCTTTGAGAAGGATATCCATGCGCCTTTGGTATGCCCAGCAACCCCTTGAAATATTTGGCTGTTCCTGCGATGGAGCAGTTGAGGAAGCCCAAAATGGACGTTTCTTTGAGAAGGACATCCACGCGCCTTTGCTGTGCCCAACACCCCCCCCCCCCCTTGAAATTTGGCCGTCCCTGTGACGGGGCAGTTGAGGGCATCCTTCTTTTCCCACTGGAGGAGAGCTTGGTGTCTCCACCAACTAAAAGAAGAAGGGGCGATTGGCGAACCAGCACTGCAGCATAGACCGCTATTAAATGGACTTGGAAAAATTCCGCATTTTTAGGTATAACTTGTCTGGATTGGCCACTGTCGGTGACAGGATGCTGGGCTAGATGGACCTTTGGTCTTTCCCAGTATGGCACTACTTATGTACTTATGATAGGGGGACAGATCAGCAGAAAAGCAGCGGGCTCTCACAAACAAAGGTATGTGTGCGGTGCGTCCCCATGGGAATCCCGCCAGAACATCCTCCATCCCCAAGGGATTCCCGCATGTCTGTTTCCATCCACCGCGGCACTCCCGCTGACCCGGGAGGGGATTCCCGTGGGCTCTGCGGGATCCCCGCAAACTCCATTTCCGTGCAGGCCTCTATATTGGATATACGTCTATTTGCATTGGCCTACATAATGAGGCACATTGCAGATTGGTTTAGAAATATATCAAATTTTTCAATTACGGTGGCTGAGGTGGCATTCAGAGCTCCCTGGCATTTTAGTACGTTGTTGCATGTGTCGCCATCGCCGCCTCCAGCACCTCATACAGAAAGATGCATACTCTTTTATGCCCTATTATGGATGGCTTGGCATCAGGTTTGCACATATTTGGCTTCCAAACACCACACCACTACTACCAATTTGTGGTAATGCAGCATTCACCCCAGGAATGCTAAATTCATTCTTTGAGCACTGGGCAGGAAAGGGCTTGATTTACCTTTTTCATGTGACTGATGAGGTAGGTAAGCTGAAGCCCCGGTAGACCTACAAGCTACCCACAATTTATCGGGCTTGGCTTGGTTTGCTTATGGGCAACTAAAGCATTACATTAGCATTTTCTCCCCTAGCATGCTCTTCTTGTCCTTTCATAAGAGATTAGTGGAGGTTTATTAGTTAGCCACACAAAATTTAGTTCCACTCAGTTATCATAAGGAACTCCAGGATTGTGTTCTGGAGCTAAAATATGAACGGTATTTGCACCTGTAGAACGCAGACCTAGTATATTTTCAAAGCACTTAGCCTTCCAAAGTTCCATAGGTTTCTATGGAACTTTGGAAGGCTATGTGCTTTGAAAATATGCCTCCTAGGTATACAACTGACGGTGGAAAAATGTAAATGCTGCATACTCCAATGCGGGACCATGCTCAGTGATGTATCATATAGAGAGTTTCAATATAAATTTTTGTTGCGCATGTATATATCCCCTCATAGAGTTTATTTAGCCGCTCTGCGAGCAGACGACGCATGCCCTAAATGTGCGCAGAGACATACCATCCTTGGTCATATGTTCTGGGCCAGTCCTACAGTGTACCTCTTCTGGCAACAGATGGCACATCAGGTGTCTATGCTTTGGCGCTGGACATGACGACCAGCTATGCTCATGTGGCAAAGGGATATACGAGTTTCTTAAAACGTGCAGTATTGTTGGGGAAAAAATGCATATTAAAACAATGGTTGTCAGCAGATCCACCTACAATGCAGCAATGGAGATCGTTGATGATCCACCTGGCATCCAAGGAGTGGCGTGGAGTTCAAGAGACAGACTCATTGGCAGGCTGATGCTTTACCCAGATATGGGAGCCTTACTGGACCATACTAACACCATTAGCCAGAAGTCGATTACTTAACACATGATCAATTATTTGATGTACTAACGTACAGAGTGGTGATCAACCGAGGGAGGGGTTTTCTGGGGGTGGGGGGAGGAAGGGGAGTTTCATATTTCGATGTTATAAGGTTCGATATAGTTTGATGATTTGGATGTAAGAAGGGGGAAGTAAGGAGGGGGGGTCATCTAGTTATTTAGGGCACCTTTTGTGCCTTATTCATTTTAAAAACAGGTCTAGACCCAAGCATTTAGATTTTTAACCTGGACATTTTCATTTTGTTCTATTATTGCTGTAAAACGTCCAAATGTTAAGTACGCCCTAAGCCCACCTTCAAAACGCCTTGATACACCCCCTTTAGACGCACTGGTGACAAATTGCATAGACAGACGTTTGCAAAACAGGTTTTGAAAATATTGATTTGGACGTTTTGAGAAGAGTTTCAGCTGAATGTTGATTTATGACACTTTCAAAAATGAGCGCCACTATACTCACATGAAACTAGACAAAGGGTAAAGCAATAGACTACAATACAGTAAGACAAAAATGAGGTAAAGATAAAGATAACTAACCCTTCACCCCCTCCAAGGGCACCATTGGCTCCCACCTCCCTTCCCTTACATGGGCACCATCTCCTCCGGTCTCCATTCCCCTTCTCTCCATGGGCACCATCTCATCCAGTCTCTCTTCCCCTCCCCTTTCCTCACATACAAACCCCACTTGAGACAGGATGCTTTGGTCTGAGACTCCTCCCTCTCCCCAGCATATTTTTGTCTGTTCTAAATGGACCAATCGCTCCCTCCCACCGGTGCTCCGGCATCTTTTTCTCTCCTTCCTCTTCTCCCCCCCCCCCCTCCCCATGCTCCAGCAGCTTTCCTTCCTTCTGCCGCCCTCACATTTGCTGGCATCTCAATCCCCCTCCTCTGGCAACCTTTCAAACTTTCCTGTACAGAAAGCAGAGATAAGCACATGCTTGCTCTTCTCTCCAGCCAAAGCCCTCCCTCTCTAGCATTCTGTCCGCAGGAAACAGGAAGCTTCATCAGAGGAGGCAGGATGCTACACAGGGAGGGCTCCAGCTGGACAGAAGCAGTGAGTGCTTAGCGCTGCTGCCTGTACTGGAAAGATAACAGGGCCACCAGGGGAAGGGGGAATGCGATTAATACATTAAAATGTGCAGCTCTAATAGTAAGTTAAATTGTATATAATACCTTACAGGCAATTAGTGATGGTTAGATAATAAGAGTAAAAGGATTCAAAACGTTACTGCTTGTAATCATATGGGTTGCTATATTATGTTCTAATTGCTTAGATCACTGATTCTCAAACCTGCTCCTGGAGGCATCCCAGCCAGTCAGGTTTTCAGGATATCCACGATCAATATTCGTGAGAGAGATTTGCATGCACTGCTTCTACTGCATGCAAATCTCTCTCATGAATATTCATTCTGGATATCCTGAAAACCTGACTAGCTGGGGTGCCTCCAGGACCAGGTTTTGGAACCACTGGCATACACCTTAAAAATTACCTTTCAGAGACTGACATATAGCCAATCGCATTAACTAAAGTTAATGATAAAACCAGGTGGTATCAAAAATGGTTTTAATCTGTGTAGCAGAATTACCTAATTACTTCTGCTATCTGCAAATGCAAGGTCAAATATGTTATCTACTGTTATTTCCAAATACTGTACTCCTGTACATACTGGGACTAAAGCGCCCTCGATACTGATCTGACTAGGAGGGATGATGAAATTTAGTCATATGAGTTCTGCCATATCAGTCCAAACAAGTTGGCTGTGTCCTTTTCTACCAACTGATGGAGGCAAAAATACCAATATTTTCCAGTAATGTCATCAGTATCCCTTCAATTCTATAAATGGCGCTAAAACTGTATGTGCAAATTTAGGCACCCTCAGTTTGCAAGCGCAATTTAATTGAATAATGCGCCAATTGGGCTCTATCAATGCTAATCGAAATCAATTAAGTTGCACGCACAAACTTATGTGCACTGCTCCAAAAAATGGGGTGTCGCAACAGGTGGGTCATGGGTGAATTGGAGGCATCCTGCAATTTATGCGCACGATTATACAATAAGGGGGATCTATGCCAAAGTTTAGTTGGTGTAAATGGTTGTGCCTAAAGTTAGGCGTGGGTCCCAGTGCCAAGCACTATCCTATAAACCAGTGTTTCCCAAGTCCAGTCCTGGAGTATCCCTTGCCAGTCAGGTTTTCAAGATATCCACAATGAATATGCATGAGAGATTTGCATATAATGGAGGCAGTATATGCAAAGTTCATGCATATTCATTGTGGATATCCTAAAAACCTGACTAGCAAGGGGTACTCCAGGACTGGACTTGGGAATCACTACCATAAACAGTGCCTAAATGAGTGTCATTTATAGAACAGTGCTTAGCGTGGTTTTTGTTTTAGTCAACGCCAATTTTTCAGCACCTTTAGATAATTCAGTCCTATATATGCTGGTGCCTTCTGGAATTTTCCAGTATGCTACTGCAAAAGCAGAAATAGGTCTATATCTCACACGACAGCCCCATCTAACCACTGAGGCATAAAATATAAACAATTTCAGAATTATAAACACCACAAAAAGAGAAGAGCAGACAACTCAATGAGCCTCTTAGAACTAAGTCTTCTATGGTGGGTCCTGGACTGGTATGGCAGGACTCAAGGAAAGAAAATTAACACATTTGACTAAATTTCACCTTCCTTATCATCCTTGCCATACCAGTCCAAACAAGTGGGATATACCCAAGCAGACTCTCACTGGGAGAGGGAAGACAAGGCCTCCTGAATAAGTGTTCTGCCAAGGGCTGACTCACCTTTGGCTAGCACATCAAGTCTGTAATGTTTCACAGGCAAATGAAGTGATGGCCAAGGTGACAGCGCTCAGGCTTCAGTTCAGGTTTGTTCCCAAGTAGAATAAGCTCTCAAACCTCTTGGAATTTGTTTACTTCTATTAAAAAAAAAAAAAAAAAACAGCCTCACTGGCCGCTTTCATCCAGTAAGCTTTGATCCAGCGAAGCTCTTATACCAGGCTTGGAAAAGAACAAAATCAATCTAAGAGATGGAAGAAGTTTGTTTCCTACAAGTAACAGAGTAAAACTCTTTGGACATGCAACTTGTGGAGTCTCTTAAAATGAGCATCGAATACTACTACTATAGTGCTACTAGACAAATGCAATGCTGTACACTGAACATATAAGAGATAGTCCCTGCTTGACACAGCTTACAATCTAATCCAGACAGATAAACATAAGGGATAAGGGAATGATAAAACAGACCTGTCCTTCCAACTCTCGCCCCATCTCCCGCCTCCCTCTCCTATCCAAGAAACTTGAACATGCTGTTCACCGCCGTTGCCTTGACTTTCTTTCATCTCAAGCTATTCTTGATCCACTTCAACCTGGCTTTTGCCCCCTTCATTCAACTGAAACAGCGCTTGCTAAAGTCTCCAACGACCTAACCCTGGCCAGATCCAAAGGTCTCTATTCTGTCCTCATCCTTCTCGATCTATCTGCTGCTTTTGACACTGTTGATCACAGCCTACTCCTTGATACGCTGTCCTCACTTGGATTTCAGGGTTCTGTTCTTTTCTGGTTTTCTTCTTATCTCTCCCATCGTACTTTTAGTGTATACTCTGGTGGATCCTCCTCCACTTCTGTCCCACTGTCAGTTGGTGTACCTCAGGGATCTGTCCTGGGACCTCTTCTTTTCTCTATCTATACTTCTTCCCTTGGTACTCTGATCTCATCCCATGGTTTTCAGTATCATCTTTATGCTGATGACTCCCAGATCTACCTCTCCACACCAGAAATCTCAGCAGGAATCCAAGCCAAAGTATCAGCCTGCTGTCTGATACTGCTGCCTGGATGTCTCACCGCCATCTGAAACTAAACATGACCAAGACTGAGATTCTTAACTTTCCCCCTAAACCAACCTCTCCTCTTCCCCCAGTCTCTATTTCTGTGGATAACACTCTCATCCTCCCTGTCTCATCAGCTCGCAACCTTGGGGTCATCTTCGACTCCTCTCTCTCCTTCTCTGCACATATTCAGCAGACTGCTAAAACCTGTCGTTTCTTTCTCTATAGTATCACCAAAATTTGCCCTTTCCTTTCTGAGAATACTACCAGAACCTTTATCCACATTCTTATCACCTCTCGCTTAGACTATTGCAACTTGCTTCTCACAGGTCTCCCACTTAGCCATCTATCTCCTCTTCAATCTGTTCAAAATTCAGCTGCACGACTAATATTCCGCCAATGTCGCTATGCTCATATTAGCCCTCTCCCTGTTTCCGCATACAGTTCAAACTCCTCTAATTGACCTACAAGTGCATTCACTCTGCAGCTCCTCAGTACCTCTCCACTCTCATCTCCCCCTACACTCCTCCCCAGGAACTCCATTCACTGGGTAAATCTCTCTTATCTGCACCCTTCTCCACCGCTAACTCCAGATGCCATTCCTTTTATCTTGCTGCACCATATGCCTGGAATAGACTTCCTGAGCCAGTACGTTAAGCTCCATCCCTGTCCGTCTACAAATCTAGGCAAAAAGCCCACCTTTTTGATGTTGCTTTTAACTCCTAACCCTTATTCAGTTGTTTAGTACCCTTATTTTATCATCCCCTCCTTAGTAATTCCCTTATCTCTTATTTGTCTTGTTTGTCTGTCCTAACTAGATTGCAAGTTCTGTCAAGCAGGGACTCTCTCTTCATGTTCAAGTGTACAGTGCTGCGCACGTCTAGTAGCGCTATAGAAATGATAAGTAGGAGGAGGAGGAGGAGTAAAAGCAACCTTAAAAAGGTGGGCTTTTAGCAGAGCTAAGACGGCCAAAGATGGAGCTTGACATACTGATTCAGGAATATTCCAGGTGTATGGTGTAGCAAGATAAAATGAATGGAGTCTGGAGTTGGTAGTGAAGAAGGGTACAGATAAAAGGGATTTACCCGATGAACGGAGTTCCCGGGGACGAGTGTAGGGAGCGATAAAAATAGAGAGATACTGAGGAGTTGCAGAGTGAATGGGCTTGTAAGTAAATAAGAGGAGTTTGAATTGTGTGCGGAAATGGATAGAGAGCCAATGAACTGACTTGAGGAGAGGGCTAATATGAGCATAGCGACACTGGCAGAATATAAGTCATGCAGAATTTTGAACAGATTGAAGGGGAGAGATATATCTGTAGGTAGTGCTATGGAATGCACTACCTACAGACCTGAAAACAATCGACGAAACAACTTTCGCAAATCTTTGAAGACATACTTCTTCAATAAAGCCTACAATGAGAACATATAACCTCACTATTCCACCTCACCAACCAACTCAGTTATGAAAGCCCACCTTCTACACCTACCCTAATTACTCCCTTCTTTCTTCCTTTATGTAATCTCTGCACATCACTAACTGTATCTGATATCCTGGAACGACAATGTAATAAAACTATGTAAACCACATTGAGCCTCAAATAGGTGGGAAAATGTGGGATACAAATGCAATAAATAATAATAATCTTAGTGCAAGATCTGTGAGAAGCAAGTTGCAGTAGTCCAAGCAAGAGGTGATAAGAGTGTGGGTAAGGTTTTTGGTAGTGTATCAGAAAGGAAGGGAAGAATTTTGGTGATATTATAGAGAAAGAAATTACAGGTTTTGTCTTGTCTTCAGATGATTGATGTCTCCGTCGCTTTTCCAAAACAGTCCAGCATCCTTCTGCCACTCGGTCTGAGCAATAGGCAACTCAGCCTGAAAGGCTAGCAGCGGTGATCATCCTCTGGCGTCTGTCCGTCAACCAGTTCCTAATCCAGTTCACCACGTCAGGTCCTATCTTCAGCCTGTCCAGTTTATTCAAGAGCCTCCTGTGGGGAACAGTGTCAAAAGCTTTGCTGAAATCTAAGTAGATTACGTCTATAGCACGTCAATGATTCAATTCTCCAGTCACCCAGTCAAAGAATTCAATGAGATTCGTTTGGCACGATTTACTTTTGGTAAAACCATGTTGTCTCGGATCTTGCAACTTATTGGCTTCCAGGAAATTCACTATCCTTTCCTTCAGCATCGCTTCCATTACTTTTCCAATAACCAAAGTGAGGCTTACCGGCCTGTAGATAAAGATCTGATCGCAGATATTCATAAGTTGGGAAAGAAGAGAGAGGTGCTGTTGTTGGGAGATTTCAATCTGCCGGATGTAGATTGGAAGGTTCCATCTGCGGAATCGGAAAGAAGTGCTCTGCTCAAATGGTGACGGAACCCACGAGAGAGGGAGTGATGCTGGATCTGGTGCTCACAAATGGGGATAGTGTGTCAAATGTCCAAGTGGGTGCCTACCTGGGCAGCAGTGACCATCAAACAGTTTGGTTTGATATGACAGCTGAAGTGGAGGGCGGCCACTCAAAACTCAAAGTCCTGGATTTCAAGCATGCTGACTTTAGTAAAATGGGGGAATACCTGAGGAAGGAGCTGATGGGCTGGGAGGACGTACGAGAAGTGGAAGGACAGTGGTCTAGGCTGAAAGAAGCTATAAATAGGGCCACAAACCTTTACATAAGGAGAGTAAATAAAAGTAAGAGAAAAAGGAAACCGATATGGTTCTCCAAGCAAGTGGCTGAGAAAATAAAGGCTAAAGAGATAAAGGTGAGCCAGTTGATGTAGTGTATCTAGATTTTCAGAAAGCTTTTGACAAGTTCCTCATGAGAGATTCCTGAGAAAATTAAAGAGTAATGGGATAGAAGCCAATGTTCTGTTGGGGATTAGGAATTGTTATTGGACAGAAAACAGGGCAGTGTTAAATGGCCATTTCACTCAATGGATGAGGGTGAATAGTGGAGTGCTGCTGGGATCTGTACTGAGACCGGTGCTACTTAACATATTTATAAATGATCTGAAAATTGGGACGAGCAAGGTGATTAAATATGCAGATGAAACTATTCAAGGTTGTTAAAAACACATGCGGACTCACAGGAAGACCTTAGGATATTGGAAGACTGGGCATCCAAATGGCAGATGAAATAGCATTAACATGCGGTTAACGCCAGGTTTGCACACATCTTATTGTGCACCAAATGTTCAGAGGGCACGAGTGCTGGTGTTAACAAGCTCAGTAAAGATGGATGCAAATTGTATTAAAAGTATGGTAATGAGGTCATTAAATATTCCTTTGCAATGCAGAGACAGAAGCGCTGGAATGCACAGAAGGAAATGATGGCTTGTAACACCAAAGATCTTCAATAGTCAGGGACAGTGTAAAAGGTATTGAGAGGATTTCTAATCAATTGCTCACACAGAATTGCCAGTTTTGTTTTCTTTATCAAGCAGAAGGCGGCTCCTGCAAGTTTTAAAGACAGACAGGAAGGAACAAACATACATGAATGTCAAAGTAAAACCAAAAAGTAAAAAGCACACATTCGCTACTAAATATGAACCTTGCAAAAATTCCATTTCTTAGTAATATTTGTGAGGCTCATATTTAGGTGTTGAAGAATATGATTGCACTTCTGTTTTTGTCTGGGCATGTGCACAAGAGCTATGCTTACTGCAAAACCTTTCTGTGCACGTTTCTCTCTCCACTTCCTGTTTAATAGCACGATTTTTAACTGTACATAACATTTAAATATAATTTGCTTTGAGCATTGCTGAGCTAGTTTTTTGTATTACTGATGTGTTGTGGGCCCATGTGTGTGTGGCTTTGAGCATCAGCCTCTTGAGTTATTACTGTTTTCATAAAAAGCATTTAAGAAAGCATATTTTGCATGCAAACCTAAAAGACACCCTGCCATTTCAATGCTGTTTTGTACCTGATGATACTAAAGGAGTTGCCCGTGTGGTAGCAACTGGCATGGACACACTGGTAACATTGAGACCCAGGCTGCTGGTACTGTTCATACTGCTTGCCATGCTGACTGAAGAGGTGCTGCTTATAGTTGACGTTGAAACAGTAGAAAAAGTTGTTGAGGGTGTGTTCTCAACACTAGTGTGCTAGAGATGAGATGAGACAAGAGCAATTCAGTATTGCAGTGTGACTCACACACATCAAATAATAATCAGGTAAGCAACTAAATCAATTTACGTCATATCTACTATCTTAATTTAAGATGTCGCTTCTTCCTAACAGAAACCTCAGTTTATGCATGCCCACCATTTGTCTTCCAGTTTATATTAGCTTACTTCATTAATTAAAGTTTAATCCTTTACAAAGTCAGAACACAGAAAAAAAGAATGCAGAGGTCAAGAGGTGTTCTTTCCAAAATAATATGTTGGAAAATAAAATTATGATTTTTAGGATTCCAGGTACAGAAAGATCACATTATGATGTTTTCTGCTTTCACTGTGCAATGATCACATGTGTAAAGTTCTAATATCATGCAGATCTTTGCCAGTAAGCTGATAAATCTGGAAGCTAGAGAAGACACAAGCCTCCTCAAAGTTTCTGGGACCGGGTTCCACCCTAAGAGGGCCACTAAGCAAACAGAATGTTAAACATTTGATTTTAAAAGCCATTTCATTTGCAAAACAAAGGCTTACAAAAATTCTTATAAATTTGGTAAGCAGGATATAGTGAATGGGCAGCACTATTAGCTCATGTTTCCATTAAATCGTAAACATGCAGCATATGTGAAAAGACTGAGGAGTAAGAATGGCACAGCTATATTAGTGGCTTTTTATTCTTCCCTACAATTGGATGTTGAAAAGTAATTAAACATAAGGCACCAATATTCACTCTTAGCTGTTGAGGGCTGCACTCTGAACAGGTTTTCAAGTTCTCTCTCACAAGCATATTCATTAGGGATATCGTGAAAACCTGACCTGTTTTCAGTCCTCAAGGACTAGGAGTGAATACCAGTGACATAAGGGGTCGAGAGTGTCTGGGGGTAAAATATAATAGGATCAAATTTGGTATGGAGGAAAAGACTGTGAAGAGTTACATCAAGTTCAGTCAGCTACCTCACTTTTTCCTTTGGTTGAATAGTTTACTCACTGTTTCTGCTGTACCTCGCTCACTTTCTCTGTTACTGCAGGCACTACAACTGTGCAGTTTCACACTTCAGACACAACTCTAGCACTCCAGCTGTCCTGGCAGGTTAATGTCATTTTCTCCCACTTCAAAAGCTCAATGGCAACAAGACACTGGCACCAAAGGTGTGCAACCAAGGAGCAGGTGTTGCTCCTGTGCACCTACGTTTCCACAGGTATGCTGTGCTTTCTCTCAGCTTTCATTACTCTGACTATCTTGGACAGTGTTGATCTGCTCCACTTTGCCATGCCTTTTACTGGGTTTATTGCTAATAACTTCCAATCAATGATACCAGTTATTTGGGGAAGACATCCCCTTGCTCCTCTGTCTAGGTTAGATAGCATACTCACAGCTCTTGCTTTCTTTAGGTTATACCCACTCTCTCTACAACTAAGGTTCCTTCCTTGGCTGTTTCCCACCTAAAAGCTAGTTTGCTGAATGCTCACTTAATGTGACAAAAAGGTCCTCTTATTCAGGACTTTTATCACTGACCAGTGTCTACACATTTGTCGGGTTCTCGAGGGCCTTATGCATTCTGTCAGGTCCTCGAGGCAGAACCGGAATATGTGAGCCTTTGGACCACTGCCGAGGAGCGGCAGTGGCAGGCAAGACCACCCTGGAACTGGATACACGGAAGGACAGGGCTGGACCTCTGGACTACAGTCAGGACTGAGGCAGGCAACTGGAACCGGCAGAATAGGAACAGCTTCACCTGCACCTGACCACCATTCCCCTGGAGTTGAGCTCCAGCGTGCGGGTGGGCGGCAAGATGAGGCCGGCACTGGAGATCCAGAGGACCCACCCTGGGTCAGGGAACACGAGGAAGCTAGACTAACTACTAGTCTCAGATGGAAGGCTGCTGCGCTGCCACTAGCAAGGAACACAAGACAGACCAAGGGGACAAGATGAACAAAAGCGTAACAGGAGCCAGGACTAGGGCACGCAGCAAGCTAGGCAAAACGGGGTTCAGGGAATACCCGCAGGGTAAACCCACTAGCTAGACAGAGACAGGATTCAGGATGTACAATCAGGATATACAAGCAGGGCTCAGGATATACACTCAGGATAAACAAGCAGGGTTCAGGATATACACAAGCAGGGTTCAGGATATACACTCAGGATATACAAGCAGGGTTCAGGATATACACTCAGGGTAAATGCCCTAGCTAGGCAGAGGCAGGGTTCAGGATAACCCTCAGGGTAAATGCCCTAGCTAGGCAGAAGGAGGGTTCAGGATATCCCCTCAGGATATACAAGCAGGGTTCGACAGGAACCGGCAGGGGTCAGGGCTGGCAGCAAGCGAGGAAAGTCAGGAACAAGCAGGAGTCAAACTCGTCAGGCGAACAGAAGGAGTAACCAGGAAATAACAGAGTCTTAGGGCTAGCAGCAGGCAGAAGAATATATCTGGGTTCAGGCAATAGTCAGGGCAGGCAGCAAGCAGAGAATATCGGGGTTCAGGCAATAGTCAGAGGCAGGCAGCAAGCAGAGAATATCGGGGTTCAGGCAATAGTCAGAGGCAGGCAGCAAGCAGAGAATATCGGGGTTCAGGCAATAGTCAGAGACAGGCAGCAGACAATAGAATACACCACGAACTAGCAGAGTCAGGCTGAAGCTACAGACTCCCACCACAACCCGAGGGAGAGTGGCTGAAGGCTTCCGGCTCCAAACACAGAGCAAGGGAGTAGAAGGAAAAGCAGTCCACACAGAGTAGCAGGGCAGAGCCCCCCACGAAAGGACTAGCAGTCCATAGACACAAACAGAAGGGCCGAGCCCACACAGAAGGACTATCAGTCCACAGACACAAAGAGAAGCTGGGCCAGAACCCAGAGAAAGGCTAAGCAGTAGTGCAGCAGAACACTAACTAACCTGACCTGGCCTAAAGGCATAACACCATGCAAAGGCCCTGAATGCTAGCACAGCACTTCCTTATGAAGGTCCTCACTGATGATGTCACCTGCGCAAAACAGGAGCAGGAAACACACTCACACCAAGGGGAGGCTGGGAACACATAGGAAGTGAACACACAGGAAAGGCAAGCAGGAGCCATCTTGGAAGCTGGCACAGAGTAGGCGGCAGCCATCTTAGATGCTGGCTCCCCAGAGAGGCATAGCCCACACAGGTGAGGTCTAGTGAAGTAATCAGCACACAGAGCCAGAGACAAAACTAACACAGAGACAGAAGCCAGCACAGAGGCTGACCCTCAGAAACAAGGTAAGGCTGAGGGTGGTCACGGCCACAGACGTGACGACATTCTATCACCAAGACCTGGCTGTCTCCTGGTGACACGGCATCATTTCTGAAGGCTACCCCTACTCATATTGTTGTCTATAAAACATGGTGGTGGTATGGCTGTCATCTCCTTCGGCCATTAGAACATTAATGTTCTCTAATATTTTGGTTCTCTTCTGTTGCTCTCCAACCTCCGTTTATCTGAGTTTGTAATAACATTCTCCCTTGACAAATTTTCATCTGCTCTAGTGGATCTCTCACTGAACTGTAATCCACTTTTGGTATTGGGGGCTTCAATCTCCTGCCACTTTTTGTCTTTCTGTTCTTCTCTCATCTGGTCACTGTTCCACTCATGTAAAAAGATAATACCTTCAACCTTATATTTCCCCAAACCTCTTTGGACTTTCCCTTTCCCACATTCCCTCATTCTCAATACCATGGCCTGATATCTCCTCCTTTTCACTACCTTCTGTCCTCCCTCATCCCACATCCCATTACATTCTTCCACAAGTGTGGGCCCTCGATAATGTCTCTTTGGATGCGCTTGCTGTAAAGTCTCCATTTCACGTTCCTCCTCCTCAATAGACACTGCTCTCTCCTCTCTTCACTCTGCCCTGTCGTCGTCCTGGATTCTCTTGCTCCGCCCTTCAGCACCATCACTGCTCATGCAGGCACGCTCCCTGGTTCCACCATGGCCCTCATGAGAGACTCCTGAGAAAATAAGGGAGTCATGGAATAGGACGCAATGTCCTTCTGTGAATTAGGAATTGGTTATTAGACACAAAACAGAGGGTAGGGTTAAATGGCCATTTTTCTGAATGGAGGAAGGTGGAGTACCACAGGGATCTGTACTGGGACTAATGCTATTTAACATATTTATAAATGACCCAGAAACCAGAACAAGTGAGGTGATTAAATCTGCAGACACAAAACTATTCAAAGTTGTCAAAACATGTGTGGACTGTGAAAAATTGCAGGAAGACCTCAGAAAACTAGAAGGCTGGGCATCCAAATGGCAGAATAAATTTAATGTGGACAAATGCAAGTGGTGCACATTGGGAAGAATTATCTGAATCATAGTTACCTGATGCTAGTGTCCACCTTGGAAGTAAGCACTCGAGAAAAAGATCTAGGTGTCAGACACCACACTGAAATTTTCTGTCTAGTATGTGGCGGTCACCAAAAAAATCAAACAGGAAGCTAAGAATTATTTGGAAGGAGAGGAAGTGACGTAATCGACGAAAATGGCTGACTGAACGAGGAGCTCGGCGCTGCTAAGCTTTAAAAACTATTTCTTGAGCAAACCAATATAACTTTTCGCGATGGATTTTCAACGCCTTCTTGCCTCAAACTTCCACTAAACATAAGCGATGACAGATCGACGTCAGCGGGCGGTCAATCTACAAGATTTCGCCTTTCAACAACGGGCAGCAGCTCTGATGGGCGAACGAACGGAAATGGAGGCGGAGGAGGGAACACCTGATCCATATGCAATGGAGGCCGCCATCGAAAGGCAAGCGGTATCCCCTTTAACAGACATGAATTCTGAGGACCCGATTCGAGCGACAGGGACATCATTGAATGTGATCCAGTCTGAAATAAAAGCACTACGGAATGAAGTAGCGGTACTGGGGGCAGACCTCCGAACTGAATTAGCTGAATTGGGCCAACGCTTAGCAGGGAGCATGCTTCGGAGATAGCTAATATTAACCAAAAAGTGGAGGACAATAAAAGCAGCACTAGATATCTTCTGGATAAGATTGAGGACCTGGAAATCAGAAGTCGGAGATCCAGGGCTTTTTTTGAGGGGGTACTTCGGGGTACTGAGTACGGCACCTTTTCCATTGTCTGCTACAATTGACTCATGGACCTCAAGTTTTATTGAAAAAGCTCAGCCTCTACACACCAATTCTGCCTTGTCATAGATTCTGTGACTGGTTGCAGGGGGCCTGGCTATTGTGGGGTGGTTCACTCATAGATCATCCCACCCCACATTTGAGTACCAGCACCTTTTCTGCTAGAAAAAAACGCACTGCGGAAATCTAACCTTCGGTTCCGAGGAATCCCAGAGTGGCCTGAATATATGAATTGCGAACAAGTGGTCCAAAAAATAGCAGGGGTGCTCCTTTCAATGGACTCCTCCCCAGCAGATCCAGCAACCATTATGATCGATAGGGCTCACAGAACATTGGGAGCTAGGAGGCAAAATCGTGCTAAGGACATTATCGCTTGCTTTAAGGATTTTAAGATAAAAAAAGCCTTAATGGCTAAAGAAAGGCTTCGAAAAGACTTTGAATGGGACACATACCATATTGAAATTTACCAAGACCTAGCCACTACTACATTGAAACGGAGGGCAGAACTGCGCCCTCTAATGCAATTCCTGCGGGAGGAAGGTACGCGATATAAATGGCAACATCCATTTGCACTGGTGTTCTACAAAGATGGCAAGCAACATCGAGTTAGTTCTATTGAAGAGGCACAAGCATTCCTCCCCCAGGACTCGCTGGAGCAACCATCATCCCAGACCAAAGCAAGGGGCATGGAGGGGGATGGGAAGCCGAAGTGGCAACGAGTGTCCCATGGGCGAGGATGCCTTCAACGGCAACAGTCATCAAGGAGCTTAATATCCCACAAAAAGTCTGGACTATAAGGTGCCGATGATTCTGGTTAAGAGGGGATTAATGACTATGGTTTGCTCTTGAATATGACTGAGTAATGTTTGCAATAGCAGTGTATCACTTCCTTATGCACCATGTGGGCTTCTCAAGTACTTCAACGAGGAGGGGGTCGCCCACATAAAAAGATGGGGAAAGACGGGGGTGAGGGGCTAGTTGGGGATACAGTGGTCTCAAGGGATATTATTGTTTTACTTTCTGGGGTCAAAAGGGGCATAAGGTGGGGGGTCATTAATATGGGGGATTATAGGTGAGTACTGCTTCTTGAAACGTATATGTTATGTCTAATGTGAACTGTTTGACCCTGAATGTTAGGGGCTTGAACACTCTGGTTAAGAGAAAACTCCTGTTTAGAGAGCTCATCCGTCTTCGGACGGATGTTGCCTTTATTCAGGAAACCCATCTAAAGCCTCTACACCAGCGTTATGTAGTTCATTCAAAATATCCTATTTTTTTTGCGTCCAACAGTTCACAGAATAAAACTAGAAGAGTGTTGATAGCTTTATCCTCCGGACACCCCTGGCAGATATTGAAAGTTGTGTCGGATGGGGAGGGGCGCTATCGTTTTCTCGTGGTATAATTGGGGGCTGTGATATACACATTTGGGTATATCTATGCCCCAATGAGGGACAATGTGTTTTTTGGGAAGATCAGGGCAAAGTATTACTAAGAATGGGAACAGGGCATATACTCCTTGGGGGCGACTTCAATCTCACCCTGGATCCTAGACAGGATAACAGTGCAGCAGTTTTATATGCGCAGAAAGAGTGCAGATCACTTAAACAATTCTTGGCTCGCTGGGATTTATTGGATTTATGGAGGCAGGGACATCTCATGGAGAGGGATTTCACATATTATTCAGCTCACCACGGGTCCTACTCTCGTATAGATCTATGGTTGGAGGATGCTCATATCTTAAAAGAGATGCAAGATGTACAGATACATACCAGGGCCTGGTCAGACCATGCTCCGGTTGTCTTACAGTTTCGATGGGGCGTGGCCACTCGGGGCACTAGGTATTGGCGATTACATGAGCAGATATTACTAGAACCCAAGAATGCATACACCATAGAGAAATACTTAAAAGAATATCTTGACCTGAATGATACGGGGGATGTGGACCCCATTATATTTTGGGAAGGCTTAAAAACAGTTCTAAGGGACCTCATTATAGCACTGGTTTCCCATCTTAATAGAACAAAGAGAGATAAAGAAGTAAACCTGCGCCGGCAGCTATCTCGGGCAGAAAAAGAGAGTAAGGCCGATCCACAGAACCAGTCTCATGCAGACAGAGCCCATGATTTACACATGTCACTGCAGGAGCTACAACTGGCTGATATAGCTGACCAGTTAGAGGAAACCCGTCAGGAATATTTTGAATTTGATAACCGCTCTAGCAGGTTGCTGGTGCATAAAATCAAACTGCAAGCCCAGCGTAATTATATTTTTTCTATTCAGGGGAGTGATGGGGTATTACTAACTAGCATGGAAGAGATACATGCATGCTTCTTGCAATTTTATGAAGGCCTATACACACCCGAACAAACTCCTGCTGAACATGAGATAGAAACCTTTTTGGCTCATATACCTTTGCAGGCCTTGCATGAAGGAGAGACCGAACACCTGTCTAAACCTATAGACTTAGAGAAAGTGCTATGGACCATCAAGGACCTGTCATCTAATAAGGCCCCAGGACTGGATGGATTTTCCAATAAATTCTATAAACTTTATAGCTCTCATTTGGCACCTGTCTTACTAAGGGCAAGTCACTTAACCCTCCATTGCCCCATGTAAGCCGCATTGAGCCTGCCATGAGTGGGAAAGCGCGGGGTACAAATGTAACTAAAAAAAAAAAAAAAAAGGGGTTTTCATGAATTTGACAGAGTGCAAGAACTCCCATATACGTGGCGCCTGGCGGCCATTATGGTGCTACTGAAGCCGGATAAGAATCCAATTCATTGTGGGTCCTATAGACCAATATCTCTTCTGGACACTGACTATAAAATTTTGACAAAAATAATGGCCCATCAGCTTCAGCGGGTGTTTCCTCGATTAGTACACATTGATCAGGTGGGCTTTATAACTGGCAGACAGACCTTTGACAACATACGATCTTTGTTGCATATTATTCAGTGGGTCCATGAATATAATATTCTGTCATGTCTATTGATGCGGAAAAAGCTTTTGACAGAGTCTATTGGCCTTTTTTGTTCTCGGTGCTCCAGAAAATGGGATTCCAGGGGCGCTTCATGTCATGGCTCCGCCTACTATATACGGCCCCTCTGGCAAGCTTGTGCATTAATGGATGCTACACGGACCCTTTTGAGTTGCATCGCGGTACGCGACAGGGTTATGCAGTTTCCCCCCTTCTTTTTTTTTTAAATTCTTTATTTATTATTGTTTTGCACTTTTTACAAGTTATACACTTGTGAAACAGAAACACAGCTTGTATTGACGTATAATAAGAAAATTAACCTTTAACAAAACTTATAATCAGTTTTCTTAGACCACAATAATTGTGGGGGCGTGGTAGAGTCAATAGGAGATATTAAGTAGAATTTAAACCTAGGAAAGACTACGTGTGATTTACCTCACCAATTTATAATCCAACATTATTATAACTTTTTCAAATTCAAAAATGCTCTTAATTGTTCAGGTGTATAAAATATATACTTTGCATCAACATATCGAATCACACATTTACACGGATAAGCAAGGAAGTTCCCCCAAGTTCCAAAACTTCCTGTTTCATAGTCAAAAAAACTTTTTCTCCTTTCTTGGGTCGATTTTGTAACATCTGGATAAATCCATTCCTATTTCCACCAAAAGGAGTTTTTGACTGTCTAAAGTAAAGTCTTAGAATGGTATTAAGGTCTTGTTCAAAAACGAATGATACCAAAAAGGGTGGCTCTCTTCGTAGAATTTTCTATCGATTGCTCCAAGATGGCAGATATATTGTTCATGTCAATATTCATATCTGCTCCACCTCTATTTTCTCCATTCGACGGGTTTTTGGGCAAATAATAAATCTTGTTTATAGGGGGAATTGCTTCCTGAGGAATTTTCAAATTTTCTAGCAGATATCTTTTAAACACATCAATTGGCAAAGTCCTGGGAACTTTAGGAAAATTTAAAAGGTGAAGGTTCAAACGCCTATTAAAATCTCTATCTGCTCAATTTTTTTATGGAGAGCCAATTTATCTTTAGCTATTATAAAACTGAAATCTTGAATTTGTTTCACTTCAGATTGAATTTGTTTAACCTGGGAAGACAAATCCTCCTTCATTGTGTCCACTTTGTTGACCAATTCTTCAAATTTTAGATGCAAGCAGATACTTCACCTGAGGATTTTTGAAGAGTAGAATCCATTTTGTTAAGCATTGCCCATATTTGCCCAAGATTTACTTCCTTCATTGTTTTTGAGGCCTCAAGAAATCCACGGGCCTCAATTTCCAGGCTCCATTTCAGTGACGTTATTCCCTCACCAGAGAGCTCAGACGCTGCACTTCTGGTAGCGTGTGTGCTTTCTCTTAGCGAAGCAGTAGAAGCCGGACAAGGAGGGGTATTGGAAACTGAGGGAGGAGACAGCGATGTTTCTTGTCCCGGCAGGGATTCCACTCCTTCGGTTTCCTCTGCTACGGGATTCACCCTCAGATCTGCTGAAGAGGTTCCGGTGAGGAATCGATCCAGCCTCTGCTGGACTGGGGACGATATAGAGGTAGGTGAGGGCACAAACCTCACATTCCCTTTCCTCTTAGTGTATGGCATAGTAAAAGCGGAAAAAAATTCTTGAAGGTAATCGTCCAGCAGTAGCACAGCGTTCTCTCACCGTCTGATTCACACCGTCATGTTGCCACGCCCCAGCAGTCCCTGACCAAGCCGTTTCCCCCCTTCTTTTTGCTCTCTCTATTGAGCCTTTGGCACAATTAGTACGTGATACATCTAGCATAAGGGGAATCTCAAGAGTGTGTGTGTGGGGGGGGGGGGGGGGGGGTGGAACACAAGATTATGCTCTTCGCTGATGAAGTCTTGATGACACTGTCTGATCCTATAGAATCGCTGAAAGGGATCTCCGAGATCCTAACCGATTACGGGAAAGCCTCGGGCTTTAAAGTAAATATGACTAAATCAGAAATTGTAAATCTTAATCTGGACTCCCGTGAGGCCCAGCGGCTTCAGCAACAATTTCCCTTTCAGTGGGCACGAAAGTCTATCAAATACTTAGGTGTCCAAGTGACAGCTCAGATAAAGGGACTATATCAAGCTAACTTCCCAACTAAACAATCAACTCCTGGCTGAGCTGGACCGTTGGGAGGGCCTAACACTTACCTGGATGGGTAGAATTCAGGCAGTTAAGATGATGGTGCTGCCTAAGCTTTTATACTTGTTCATGGCACTTCCTTTTCTCATACCACAGGGTTGTTTTTAGACGACTGAACAGGAGAATGTTTGCCTACATCTGGAAAAAGCGCCAGGGTACGGAGGTCTATGCTATATCAGCCTAAACTCAAGGGAGGCATGGGAGTACTCCATTTTGATGGGAATACCCCATTTTGAGCTTTACTTTAAAGCAGCCCAGATGCATATACTAGCGGAATGGATGAGTGAAGGAATGACAAAAACAAATGGCTAGACTGGGATAAGCAGGGCCTGGGTACTATTCCGGTTTGGGCAGTTCCATGGCTCCCAGGAAGAGACCTGCTTCATGTGTCCTGAGTGTCCTCCCTTTTAGTGGGTTTTCCACTACAGACTTGGTATAAGGTTCGGAAGATGTTCTTTTCAGATAGACAGTACTATTTGTCCACAGCCATACAACATGCTCCCTCTTTTGAGCCAGGGCCTCAGGATCGGGTTTATAAAAGGTGGGCGGATGGAGTTTGCGGTTCCTGGGCCAGATATGGGGCGAGGGGAAATTTGTCCCTTTCGATGACCTGAGGGAAGAATATGGCCTACTCGAAAGAGAGGACTTTCAATACAGACAGGTTAGGGACCTCATCCATCGTAAAGCAAAAGGAGACCTGGGCTTACAAGTAACTCTAATAGAACAAGCCCTTCGGGCGGGAGGAGCTAAGGGAAGTATTTCTTGGATACATCTGGCCTTACTGTTAGCTAAATCCACGCTGCACTGGTATATCAATAAAAGGGAAGTAGAGCTGGATACATCATTCACAGGGGAACAATGGGAAAGCTCAATCAAGTATTTGTTTAAAGTATCTGTGGCTAGTAACCTGATTGAGAATGGCTTTAAGATCTTCTATCGCTGGTATTATTCGCCAGTGAAACTGAAGAAGATTTTTCCAGCAACCCTGGATGTCTGTTGGAGAGATTGTGGAGAACAGGAATCTTTTTCCACATGTGGTGGACTTGTCCAGTTGTACAGAATCAGTGGGTCTTGATACTTGATACCCTACAAGATATACTGGGGAAGAAGTATCCACGACGGATGGAATGCTGTCTATCACAAACTCACCTCAATTAATATATCTCAGCATAAATTTGCTATTTTGTTGTTCACTGCCAGTAAATTGGTTATAGCACAGGCCTGGAAGCAGGCCTCTTTGCCTCCTCTGTCTCGTATCCTGCAAAAGCTAGATGAAATTTTCCAACTCTCCAAGCTCACAGTGATGCGACACGGACAGCTGGCCAAATATTATGACACTTGGAGGGTTTATGAACAGTGGAAGTTGAGACCAGATACCCCACCCAACTGACGGATAATTAATATGTTTAACACGATATATTTTGGACTGGATAGGCACAGACCGCTGTATTAAAGGGGAGGGGTGAAGTTCTATTGTTTTGATGGCTGTATTACTGGAATGTTTTGCATGTATATTTGCAAGACT
The DNA here is from genome assembly GCF_901765095.1 of Microcaecilia unicolor. Lineage (NCBI taxonomy): Eukaryota > Metazoa > Chordata > Amphibia > Gymnophiona > Siphonopidae > Microcaecilia > Microcaecilia unicolor. The sequence goes on along the minus strand of NC_044032.1, from coordinate 27,740,467 downwards.
TCAATAAAACTTTAAAACTTAAAAAAAAAAAAATTACTTGGAAAAGGATGGTAAATAAGACCAAGAATTATTATAATGCCTCTGTATTGCTCCATGATGCGACCTCACCTTGAGTATTATGCTCAATTCTGGTCACCATATCTCAAAAAAGATATAGCAGAATTAGAAAAGGTTAAAAGAAGAGCGACCAAATGATAAAGGGGATGGAGCGCCCCTCATATGTAGAAAGGCTAAAGATGTTAGGGCTCTTCAGCTTGGAAAAGAGATGGCGGGGGGGGGGGGGGGGGCGGGGGGAATATGATTGAGGTCTACAAAATCCTGAGTGGTGTAGAACAGATAAAAGTTAATCGATTTTTCACTCTTTCAGAAAGTAGAAAGATCAGGGGACACTCAATGAAATTACATGAAAACACTTTTAAAACATATAGGAGGAAATATTTTTTCACTCAAAGAATAGTTAAGCTCTGGAACTTGTTGCTGAAAGATGTGGTAACAGCGATAAATGTATCTGGGTTTAAAAAAAGTTTGGACAATTTCTTGGAGGAAGAGTTCATAGTCTGTTATTGAGACAAACATGGGAGAAACCACTGCTTGCCCTGGGGTTGGTAATGTAGCATGATATGAGTTTAATTGTCAGAGTTATTGATTTTGCTGGATCAGATAAAAATGTTTATATAAAATAAGTACAGCTGCAAAGACTTATTGGGACAGAATAACTGGTCTGGCTTTCATCTCCCCCGTTCCCCCCTGGAAACTACTGATAACAAAAACTAGCTGGGTGGATACCTAAGCCCATCAACACATCTCCAAAGAATAAAACTCTGAGGATGGACAGCAATCACAAAGACTGGAGTTAACCAAAGACAGTGAAACTCCACCTATTCTCAGACAATGACTCAGACTGAAAAGCCCATCTAGCTATCTAATCAGACAAAAGAAGCCCACTTACTCTCAGACAAAGACTCTTGTAATCCTGTCAGATGCCTTATGGATGTGTATATCACAGCAGATGTCCAGACAGAAAGTCTTATGATGTCATTAAACATGTGACCAGTTACCATGCCCCATCTCAAAAACCAGATGAAGCCAGTTCTCAGACACCCCACCTGACTTCAGCCTAGGGTCCAGCAAGAAAATATAAAAAGCCTGGAAAAAATGCCCAGCTCTAGCTCTTGGGATCTGGTTCTCTTTGCTTTGCCTCCTGCCACTCTGCTGGACTTCACACACACCCGGATAAGACTTTCTCCAGGCTCCAACAACAACAACAACTCTGCAACAGAAGACTACAAGGATCTTCATCACTCCACCCAGCAGCCTCTATCAAAGTGAGTTACCATTAACAAGCATAATTTATAATTCAGACCTTTTAATCTTGAAAAGCACATTTCCCTTGTGAAAGATTCTTAAAAACTGCCTCTCTCTTGTAACATTATTATATTACCTGTATTGTAAATAAACATTTTAAAGTTAAATATATGGTCTTTATGTTCTGAGCACATGTCCTTAAACCTTGCAGTGCAGATTAATGTAATTCAACTAATATATTATCTAATTCCCCCTTTTCTTACATATTCTTATCATATTACCTTATATGTAATTGGTGGAGAATAGAATATAGAATAATATTATATATATATATATATAATCTAACAGTAGCATGGAATGTTGCTACTATTTGGATTTCTGCCATGTACTTGTGACTTGTCCATTGTTGGAAGCAGGATACTGGGCTAGATGGACCATTGGTCTGACCCAGTATGGCTGTACTTATGTTTCTTGCTCCACTAATCGTCCTTTTAAGCTCTTTGAAATCCTCAATTCAATAGCTCCTGCCCCCACCCCCCACCCCGAATCAACTACTGTCGCTGACAAAATATCTTCACCTGTCTATCTTGCTAAGGCATGGCAAACAAACTGTCTTTTGTTCATTCCACTCCTAGACTTTCTACAAGGTCCTACCCCCCCCCCCTTACTTGGCAGATGCTTCTTCCATTTTGGTTTCACTGTGTCCTTACCTGCCTGCCCACCCAACCTCCATCAGTAACTCTTCCTCCTTTCCTCCTACTGGTCTCCCCCTGCAAGTCTTATCCCCTGCTCTGAATGGTCTTCCTTCCACCCATTCTCCAAAGTGGTTCTTGAAAAATGTGTCAGCAGTTTACATCCCTCCTCAGACCCCTTGGACCCATGGCCAGCAAACCTTGTCCAGAGGTTTTCTTCTTTCGTCCTTCCTCCTTACCTACCCATTCTCCAGTCGAGCCTTTTTGTTGGTTCAGTGCCCTCCTTATGGAAACATGCCATTGTCTCCCCTATCCTTATAAAAGCGCAATCTTGATCCTACTGACCATGCCAACTACAGGCCTATTTCAAAATTGCCTTATATGTCCAAACTACAAGAATGAATTGTTGCCTCTGAATTAGTTCAGTTCCTTGATCAGACCCTGGAATTCCACCCCTGACAGTCTGGTTTCCCTCACTCACATAGCAAAGAGAATCTTCCTGTCAGAGCTCGACTTCACAACAAAATCCTCACCTCTTCTTGATATCACACGTTCTACAGCTCTTGGTTACCTGGGTCCACAACTCAAACTCTCTCCCAGACTATATATGCACTGAGTCCTCTTACAAGGCATTTAAGATGCACCTCAAAACCTGGCTATTACAGCAATCCTTTGGCTGACAATCTTTCCTTCCTTCTTATCCTGTCTTCTTTACCCCCTCCCCTTTTTTTTTCTTCTAATTTTGTATATTCTTTTCTAGCTTTTATACTCTCTATTGTAAACTGCCTAGTGGCACCTTGTCTATCTGGGCAGTATATAAACTGTCCATAAATATATACATAGGTAAATGTACTAGATTGGACTAGAAGCTCCAGAGAAATAAGCTCCCTTCAAAAATGGCTCAATGCATTTCTATGGGAGGAATTTTGGTGTACTGAAACATGCTTGATAGGAAATTTCTCCTTTCAAACTGCTTCTCCCTTCTTCTCTACTCTTCCAGTAACAGAAACACACATACATTAGAAATAATTCTTTGCAGCATGTTCAACGTTTTCCCTATTACACATACTGCCCCCCCTTCCTTCCTCATCTCTTTCCCTAATGGCATGGAAAGGGATGGTAAATAAGAGTGATTCAGATATGTTTTCTTTGTTGTAAATTCTACTGTGAAACCTACTAACTGCTGCCATGGCACAGTGGTACCCTATGGTAAAACTGTAAAATCCATTCTCTGAAATATGTTTACAGTGATATCTAATGGTTTGATATATTTGCGATGCATTATTTCATTTTATTATTCTTTCTAAACCAACAGAATGCTTAGATACTGCTCCAGGTTAGACACACACACACAAAGGTTGCAAAGAATTCCAGATCAATGCCCCACATGCTTGCCCCACGTTAACGAAACTGGAAGCAAAGAACATGAATGACATTTTTAAAACATCCCCATCTGCTCACTGCATAATTAAACCTAGAGCAACAGGAAAAATTTATAAAGAAAGAAAAAACAGTAATTATAATACATAATTACAACCCACTCAGTCCTCCTTTACAAACACCCTGTCATTACAAAATGATCAACTCAAAGACTCCTCCACTGTAACATCATAACAGTACTTATTTTCTCCACAATCTACATCCATGGGAAATGGAACCTGAGAAAACATTTTGTAACAGTGGACGCACTACTTAATTTCAATATACATTAAAATGTCATTATTAAGCACTATCACATTGCTTTACATATATTAAAAATGAATTTGGAAATATGAAAATGACTTACTACTGCATGTGAAGTGCTTGAAGACATTACTGAGGTAGAGGAAAGGCTGCTGTTCTGATTATTAGCTAATGTACTGTAAAAACAAAGGAATATGGTTATAAAGAACCACCATTTTAAGAAGCATGCCAAAAAAAGAAGTTTTCAATATAAGCAACATTGCTGTGGTACACAGTTCAGGATAACATTGTTCCACCATGAGTCAATGTTGATGATGTAAAGATGTCCATTGTCACAGAAACTAAGTAGGAATCATTGAGAATTCTGCTCTTTCTTTTAAGCCACAAATACAGAATATTATTTGAATGATGTTCTTCTAATTAAGATTGATTAGAAGACTAAAAGGCTTCTCATCTCTGGACAATTTTAGATCTGTTCTACAATCCTTTGCAATGCTTTTGCTGGACTACTGTAACTCGTACTTGGGGTTACCAAATTTTATGCTACATGCACTTCAGATTGCACAAAATGCTGCTGTCAGAATGTTATTTGGGCTACCAAAATGATCGCAACATTTCCTCAATTTTGAAAAGAACTGCACTGGCTATTGGTTCTTTGGAGAGTACAATTAAAAGTTTTAACTTTAATTCATAATACCTTGAAAAACGAAGCTCCTGTTAGTTTCGCTAGTAACTTGCAAATTTACTGTCGCAATCAAAATCTGCACTCTGCTGATGAACTACTGCTAAATGTGCCTTCTTTCAAAGTCATTAGGTTAAGCACTTATTGCTCATCCACCTTTTATGCTGGAGGGGTGTTATTATGGAATGCTCTACCAGTGGAAATTAGGAAAGTTAGTTCTGCTGCACAGTTTAGAAAACTCTTTAAAGCTTTTCTGTTTGTTAAATCTTTTGGTAGTCTAACCTGAAATTTTAACATTTTGTTAATTTTAGTTTCTGTTGAGTAAACCCTAATAGCTTTCGTTATTGCAAAATTCTTCTAGCCATATTGAGACTGACTGTGACACCTTTTATTAAATCAACAAAATAAATACCCAAACATGATGAGGCACATAAACTTTCAAGATCACCTACATCCCTTCAGGCAGAAAAAAGCATGGGTTTAAGGACCAGAATCTTCTGAAAACACACTTTTTACCAGAAGTTAGCATTGGACTTCATGATTACAAGCCAGAAGGACAGACTACGCGCCAAAATTATTAGGATACAAAATCACAAATGAGAGCTGAACAACCAGCATTGCTACTGTAGGATAGGAAAAGGGGATGGGATTTGATAAACTGTCTTTCTATGGTTATAATCAAAGCAGTTTACATATTATATACAGGTTTTTATTTTGTAGCTGGAGCAATGGAGGGTTAAGTGACTTGCCCAAAGTCACAAGAGATTGCAGTAGGAATTGAACCCAGTTCCCTAGGTTCTCAGCCCACTGCACTAACCATTAGGCTACTCCTCCAGTCCAAATTTTAAGATTGGATACAAAAGCATTACTCATATGTAGGAAGACAGTCTCACCTCTCCTGCTGCAATAGTGACTGTTGTGAATGACAAATACAAAGATCATAATTAATGAAGCCTCAAGAAGTCAGGCATCTTTGTCATTCTGATTTACAAAAGTTTGCTACTTTGATGCTTTTCATCAATTTTACTGGTATAATTAAAGGTGGCAAACTACAAGCAACCCAATTTTCTCCAAAACCAAGAAAAGAATGAAGAGATGGTCAGAACGCCGAAACTCATTCGACATTTGCAAATACTGGAGTAGGACCCTACGAACATCCAAGAAACGAAGCTGCCGAAAAGAGTCTGGACAATCCTCCTTCTGAAAGGTTGGCAGAAAAAGAGGCTGATTCAGATGAAAAGATGAGACAACCTTAGGGAAGAACGAAGGTACCATCCGGATAGTAACACCGGATTCCGAAAAATGTAAAAATGGATCTCGGCAGGAAACAGCTTGGAGCTCTACGCGCTGAAGCCATGGCTACAAAATAAACCACCTTCAGCGTAAGGTCCTTCTCTGAGGCCCTCTTGAGAGGTTCAAAAGGAGCCCTCTGCATAGCTTTCAGCACTACACCCAAATTCCAGGAAAGGCAAGGAGAACACAACAGAGGGCGGAGATGTAAGATCCCCCGCAAAAAATGGACAACATTCAGATGAACTGCCAGGGAAGTGCCAGCAAGGCATCCTCGGAAAGAAGCCAGCGCCACCACCTGTACCTGGAGGGAATTGTAGGCCAGCCCTTTCTGCAACCCTTCCTGCTGAAAGGCCAGCATTTGAGACACTGAGGCTCACAGCAGGGACCAAGCCTGAGCAGCACACCAAGACTCAAAGGTATGCCAAACCTGGGTGTAGGCAGAAGTAGTGGCCAATTTCCGAGCCTGCAGCAAAGTAGCAATGACCTCCTCAGAACAGCCCTTTTTTCTCAACTGCGACCTTTCAGGAGCCAAGCCGCAAGACCAAAGCGGCAGGGAACTTCCATAGCTACCGGACCCTGGTGAAGAAGGTCTGACACCAGCAGGAGTCGGAACAGCGTCTCTATCAGCAACCGCATGACATCCGCATACCACGGTTGACGCGGCCAATCTGGAGCCACCAGAATAACCAGTCCCTGGTGAAGACGAATCTTATGAAGAACTTGCCCTATGAGAGGCCACGGAGGAAAAACGTACAGGAGAGTGGATGATAGCCACTGTCGGGACAGCGCATCCAGACCTGCGGAGTCGGGATCTTTCCTTCTGCTGAAGAAGCATGTCACTTGTCCTGGATGCCATCAGATCGATGTCGGGAGTCCCCCACTTGTCGCAAATCTGCCGAAACACTTCCGACAACTCCCACTCTGCCGGATAGAGGTGATGCCTGCTGAGGAAATCGGTTTGAACATTGCTCTGGCCGGCAATGTGGGCTTCAGATAAAAGAAGCAGGTGATTCTCTGCCCGGTTCAAAATGCTGGCTGCCTTTTGTGGTTGATATAAGCCATCGCCATCGTGTTGTCGGAGAGAACTCGGACCGCCCGTCCCTCCAGGGTCATCTGGAATGCCATGAAGGCTTGGAGAATGGCCCTCAGTTCTACACGATTGATGGACCACTCCGCCTCCAAGGCTGTCCACCGACCATGAGCATAGAGGCTGAGGCACTGAGCTCCCTAGAACAAGAGACTGGCATCCATGATCACCAACAGCCATTGAGGAGGTGCCAGCGGCATCCCCCACCGCAGACTGTCATTGGAGCCACCAGCTCATGCTATGCCTCGCTGCAGGAATCCAAGGTAGATGCTGCTGATACTCCAGGGACCTTGGAGACCAGCAAGTCAGCAGAGCATGTTGCAGAGGTCTCATGTGTGCTTGTGCCCAAGGCATAACCTCCAAGGTAGCTGCTATCAACCCGAACACCTGAACATAATCCCACGCCCGGGGCCGAGGAACCTGTAACAACTGGTGCACCTGAACCTGTATCTTGAGGCGCCTGCTGTCGGGAAGAAACCTAAGACCGTGTTGAAGCACACCCCCTAATATTCAAGAGACTGCGAGGGGGTCAGCTGACTTTTGAGAAAATTGACGCCCAACCAAAAGACTGCAGGACTTTTACTACTCTGGTAATTGCCAGTCGACTTTCCTGTTCAGAGTCTGCCTGGATGTAACCACCATAACTAGCGCATCCACTTTTGGAAGCCCTAAAAGACACAGATAAGTTTCCCCTACAGGGTAAAGATGAGCCATAGCTCTAGCTACTTTCAGGCTCCCATCTGGATCTGACCACTGAGCTGAAATAAGTTCTTGTACAGCCTCATGAACCAGGAAAGCCCGAGAAGGCTTCCAGGTGCTGGCCATTTTGGGATTAACAGAAGAGGCAGCAGCTACCTCCGGATCCTCAATATTTAAAGTTTCCAAAGCGTCAGAAATGAGAGAGGGAAGTTCATCCCGATGAAAAATGCGAACAGCTTTAGGGTCATCTAGTTCTTCCTGCAGGACCTGCCTCTCCTCCAAATCTTCCCCCCTTGGAGGCCTAGAAGATTCCCCCGAGCCCCCAAAGAGGGACTGGAGAGGGGAAAGAGGGACTGGAGAGGGGAAAGAGGTGCAATGGAACCAGAATCAGAAGAAACCCTTCTGCGCTTAAGGGCAGGAGTGTCCAAAGATACTGGAGGAATAGCCTTCGCTACAGATACCGTGGCCTCCTGGGCCACAGGAGGGGGAGGGGACTGCATGTGAATAGAGTGGACATCAGGGAGAGCTCTTTTCATTAAAAAGGCCCCATGCATCAGCAAAATGAACTCCAGGGAAAAAAAGTCTCCCTGACCTTCTGTCGCCAGCTCCCTTGAGGGCCGCCCCCGAGAGTCCCTCGCCGGCTCCACACCCTCAGAAACCAAGGCAGGCTGCCGCAAAAGCTCCCCTGTCCTTTATACCCTGTCCTTTCCTGGTTCTCTTCCTACCTCTCTCTCCGCACCTTCAGTGTTCACTCTGGTGGATCCTCTTCTACTTCTATCCCTCTGCCTGTCGGCGTACCTCAGGGTTCTGTTCTTGGTCCCCTCATCTTTTCTATCTACACTTCTTCCCTTGGTTCATTAATCTCATCCCATGGCTTTTCCTACCATCTCTATGCTGATGACTCCCAAATCTACCTTTCTACCCCTGATATCTCACCTTGCATCCAAACCAAAGTTTCAGCGTGCTTGTCTGACATTGCTGTCTGGATGTCTCAACGCCACCTGAAATTAAACATGACCAAAACCGAGCTTCTCATTTCCCCCCCCAAACCCACTTCCCCACTCCCCCCCCCCTTTCTATTTCTGTTGATGGCTCTCTCATTCTCCCTGTCTCCTCAGCTCGAAACCTTGGGGTCATCTTTGACTCTTCTCTCTCCTTCTCTGCTCATATCCAGCAGATCGCCAAGACCTGTCGTTTCTTTCTTTACAACATCCGTAAAATCCGCCCCTTTCTTTCCGAGCACTCTACCAAAACCCTCATCCACACCCTTGTCACCTCTTGTTTAGACTACTGCAATCTGCTTCTTGCTGGCCTCCCACTTAGTCACCTCTCCCCTCTCCAATCGGTTCAAAACTCTGCTGCCCGTCTTGTCTTCCGCCAGGGTCGCTTTACTCATACTACCCCTCTCCTCAAGTCGCTTCACTGGTTCCCTATCCGTTTTCGCATCCTGTTCAAACTTCTTCTACTAACCTATAAATGTACTCACTCTGCTGCTCCCCAGTATCTCTCCACACTCGTCTTTCCCTATACTCCTTCCCGTGCACTCCGCTCCATGGATAAATCCTTCTTATCTGTTCCCTTCTCCACTACTGCCAACTCCAGACTTCGCGCCTTCTGTCTCGCTGTACCCTACGCCTGGAATAAACTTCCTGAGCCCCTACGTCTTGCCCCATCCTTGGCCACCTTTAAATCTAGACTGAAAGCCCACCTCTTTAACATTGCTTTTGACTCGTAACCACTTGTAACCACTCGCCTCCACCTACCCTCCTCTCCTCCTTTCTGTACACATTAATTGATTTGATTTGCTTACTTTTTTGTCTATTAGATTGTAAACTCTTTGAGCAGGGACTGTCTTTCTTCTATGTTTGTGCAACGCTGCGTACGCCTTGTAGCGCTATAGAAATGCTAAATAGTAGTAGTAGTAGTACTGTCTGAGGAGCCGATACCTCCGCGTCTCCCGGTGCTTCAAAGATGGTGCTGCTGCCGAGCCCCGAAGCATGGGAAGGGTCTGAGTCGGCAGAAACCACCAAACTCAGCGACCCCGACGACTTCAAGAAATTTGCGCTGCATAGCCCCGCTGTGGTCCACCTCTTGCTGCAGCGGTAGCATCTTTTAACAGTCTCAGCTGCCATAAATATGAAGAACAAAAGCCCGGGAAATGTTGCGGCACTCAGAGAAACACTCACCCCATAGACAACCCTGCTGCTGCAGTCACTCCCAGTCCACAGGAACTTGGGTTCTGCCTGCAAATCCCAACAACTGAATTGCCACTTTGTTTGCTTTTTTTCTGTGAGGAAAGCTAAAGAGTCAAAAGTCAGTCAGACAGTAATGGCAGGGAGGGAGACGGGGTAGGGCAGGGACTTGAAATACAAGTATGCCCCCAAAGTGGGCACCACCAGCCACACACCCTCTGCTCAACTGGCCAAACCCTGGAGCCTCTCCAAAGAAATCCAGGAGCTGGAAGAAATCTGTCCACCACCTGCTGGAGATAGAGATATACTGAAGAGGGAAGGAGCTGGATTGTCTAGGGTCTACCTTCTTTCAGTGTCCTCTATCTGCACCTGCAGATATGCTGATATAACCAACCAGCTCCTGTATTTATCTGCTGCTGAGGCTGAGGGAAGAGAATTTTAATAGAAGGTTAAACTTGTGCTTTTTGAACTTTCCCAAAGCTCCTGGGATTTCTTCTGCTGATCGCTCCACAAAATATTTAGTAGATGTTTTCAAATTTCCTTCTGACAATATACCTCTTCTGAACAAAATATATTATATTCCTATCAAGCTTGCTGGGTGGCGGGGGGGGGGAGGTGAGGCGAGGCCTTGGTACAAGCAGTACAAGAGGCTCTATTAGAAGATTTGAATGTGTCAGCATTATTGGAGAAATCTTTGAATGAAAACTCAGAACAGGTGACACTGATTGCATCTTTTGTGTTAAGCAGGGCCTAAATGCTGTTATGAGACTGTATTTTAAGAATTCCCAGATTTGTTTCTGTGGAAACAAAGTCTGGATTTATCCAAATGTAACTAAATAGATGTAGGAAGGCCTTTTTGGCTCTACGTCATGAAGTACTATTTTTGGGGGCCTCTTTTTTTTTTTTTTTTTATGAGCCTGCGGCTGCCCTTGTAAATGTTTGATGAAGTTTATGGGTATGAAGTATACTTTTTTTCAACCTGAGCAATTGAAAACCTTTTTTGATCTTAAGAAAATCATATGAGCAATGTCCTAAGTAAGTTAAGTTAAGATTGAGTGGGTGGGTGGAATTAATCCTTTGTTTTATTGCTTCTTTTTTAGCTCCTTGTCTTCATGCTACTTCCCCCGCCCATTGTTTTTGCTGCAAATTTTTTTTTTCTTATTGTTACTTTTCTGCTTTTCTTAAACAAGCAATTTAACTTGTATTGTTATTTGAAAATTTTACTTGGAATACCACTTTTTTTGTTTACTATTGTGAGTAGCTTCTTATTATTCTTTTTTCTTTCTTTCTTTATAATTTTCAAATTGACCTGGGAGTCAAAGCAACAGCACTCTGCCAACATAGCTACTTGGCTCCATTTTCCAATACTGAGAAGAAAGTTAAATGTTGATAAAGTGATGGCTAATTGTATCGCAATTTTTTTTTTAATTATTTCTTATGGTTGTTGTAGGGATTTTATTTAAGGAGTGAATTTTTCAAGGCCACAGTATACCACATCTCAGCAGGAGAAATGTATACACTAAAACAAAATCAGCATCAGTAAAACAGACAATGGCTTAGCAAGTTCTGTTGCTTTAATGTTAGGAATTTTCTTACTGTCAATTTTCTTCTCATTAACTCCTACCAAATTCAGGACCAATGAGTACTGCTTCTCGGGGAATGTAATAAGATCAGCAGTCACATGGCTTCTGGGTTAGCTTCATAGGTGGTCGGTGGCCGAACTGTTTGAGGAGGCTAAAGGGGGTGGGGTTAGGGGGTGGGGTGGTCAGGGGCGGAGCTTACATCCATAATTGTCTGACAACACACAGAAAAAAAAAAAATAAGTAAAAAAAATAGTCACAATTAATACCTTTTATTAAATTTAGATATTAGATGTGTATCATATGTCAAAGAATAAAGTGGTTGCTCAAAGCATATACTACTTTTTTATTTATTTTTAGTTCTAAGTTCCTATTAATGAAAAGAACAAGAGAAAGTGCGGGGCATGAGTGATCCTACTTGATCTAGTTCACGCAAGTTATTCGTGATAGCTCATAGTCTCATGGGATGTATATGCTTGTGGTTGAACTCTATGTTGGCACTTATGGTACTTGTATCATGATGGCAACTATTTATGCTTGCGATGTATGTATTCTGTTTTGGTTGTATCTTTCTCTTGTTAATAAAAATATTTAAAAATATTTTAAAAAGCCTTACCCAAGTTTACTCCTAATTGTTCTGCTTGAAAAGCAAACAGATTCAAAAAAGGTCTCTCTCTTGCCCTTAATAGAAGGGAAACTAAATGGATTATATATGCTTTCTCTGCATGGTCTATGAGAATTAGTAAAGAAATAATGTTCATATGAATATGATAGAGCTATACCAAACAAATTTTTATAAAGAAAGCAAAAAAACATGTAATTGTATTCTGGCTTCAATTGGAAGCAAGTGTAAAGATATATAAAAAGAGGAAATTCTATCATATTTCTTAAGAAAAAAAGATTAAGCGGACTGCCTGCGATAAGACTAAAGCTTGTGTTAATCTAAATTGCTCCAGTGTAAAACATTTATGTATACTATAGAGGTTTCTCATCAAACATGTTTTCCTAGTCAAATAATTGATTTGAAAGTCAAATGCTAAAGTCTGATCTATGAATACTCCCAAAATCTTAATTATAGGCGAAAGATCATATAAATGATTAATTGAAAATGATGTAAGACTAGGATCAGGTTTATTATCAGTTAAAAGAAATGTTGTTTTTTCAGCATTAAGCTTTATGTCGAAGCATCCAGGTTTCAATTAATTAAATGCATTTCTGAATAATAAACAGCCTGTCATGCAGTGATGAATGAAGGGGAATTGCCATACGGTTATTGGGCAGATTGAGTGGGTTTGATCCTGTCAACCCTTTGTATTGTCAGCTTCAATGGTTGCCAGTGAGGTACAGAATCCAATTTAAGGTTATGGTTTTGGCCCATACAGCCTTTTATGAGTGGGTTCCTTCCACTCTGGCAGGCTTGGTTCAGTTTTATGATTCGGGCTGTGTTCTTAAGATCAGTACCTGCTTAATTACAAGCTCGTAGGTTGGCTACGAAGGAAAAGGAATTCTTTTATTTGGCTCCTAGTTTGTCTAATGCCTTGCTGCTGGCAGTTGAGATCCAAAGGATCTTTGAGTCAGTTTAAACGAGTGCTTAAAGCACACTATTTATTTTAAGATAGTATTTGGTGTTGCTCTCCCAGAGTTAGCAGTGACTGGGTACCTAGCATTTTGATATTTTAACGTTTTTAGTTTATCTGTACAATTTTAAAGAAATGTTTGGTCTTGAGAGATTGTGCTTTCCTTCTTTTCCTTTTATTATTGTAAACGGCTGTGTTCTTCTTTAGTAAGCTAAGCGGTACAGCAAATTTAATAAACTTAACTGTATTAAATTTAAATATTCAAAAATACAATCATCAGTTCACAGCAAGGACATTGTCACTTATGTATTCAGGCTTATTTCACTTGCCCTTTCATTCTTACCTGCTGAGCTGTGATAGCGTAGTGCTGGACTGATCGCAAGTCTGAGGCAGGCTGGATTCTACTGATGTTGCCGTGTGCTGTGGTGCTGAAGGCAGAAGCGACGAGGTGCTAGATACTGTGCTGGGGAGAGACCCTGAACTGGATACTGAGGGAGATGTTTCTATCTTTGATGGTGGCACTGATGAAGTAGCTGCAACAGTTCAAAGTACTAATAATCAGAATACTTCAAAATATAAAATTAGAAGATGGCTTAACCCAATAATCTAGATAACTAAGGAGGGAAACATGTATGTTTATAGGTGCTTTGTTACAGGCAACCCAGGCAGAGATTTGTATATAACCTTATATAATCCTCTCTTACACAGAACACCTTGTATTCAGAAAAACATATTCGTAATCATCAGAATACAAAAACTGAGTGAAAAAACTCAAATGCAGTTAGCAGCAGACAAATCCATCTTGATTGCTCATGGGAAAGTATGTATGCACATACATTTTCACTTGGTTATCTAAATTGGGTTATAAATTTCAAAATTTCATTCTACATTGACCTGTCAACCCTTTTCCTGTTTAATTTTGCTTGTTTATCTATCTCTAATCCTAAATACTGCCTCTTAAACAATTTTCTCCAAATATGTGGTGCAAAGGATGTTATAGCTTACAGGACATTTAAATATATAAAAGATATAAAAAAGCAAGGGAAGGAAAGTTCTAGAATAGGCCACCATGGTATACAGCTTGAAGAGAAAAGACTATTTCTTCAAAGAGTGGTGGAGGGAAAGTAACATTGGAATTCAAGAAAGAATGAGAAATACAGTGGACATAAAGATCTGGAATAGCCAGGGTAAAGTTAGGAAATCACTATAGTATGCAGCAAAAGGAACAGGAAGGCAAAACAGGCAGCATGGATGGACCGTGTAGGCATCTACCCTCCTGACAAAAACTCAGCAAAGTATATTACAAACACAAATATGTTCTTGCAAGATTTTTATTCACACCATTTGTTTTAAGAATCTTTTTTATTTTGTAATGCTCGTGATGGAATGAGAAAGTATATAAAGTGAAGTTACTCATCTGTAGCAGCTGTTCTCCGAAGACAACTGCACAAGTATTTTCACAACTGTTTTGACGTCATCCATGGAGCCCCAGTGCGGACACTGCCCAGTATTTTCCTCTTTCTAAAAACATTTGGCAGGCCCTCTCTGCACATGGGTGAGTGCCTTCCCGCCTGCACAACTCACACTGGATCTGCAGCTGGATTAAAGCAGTGGTTCCAAAATCTGTCCTGTGAATCTCCAGCTACCAGGTTCACTGAAAACAACAATAGTCAAAAGGGACTTGCAATGGCAAGGCTAACAGGAACCAATTAACACTAACAACACAAATAGGCCTGCTGCAGAGGCTAAAACTCACAGTAACAACTTTTTCAGGTAAATCAGAAGCAGAAAGCCTGCAAGGGAATCTGTAGGACCATTAGATCACAAAGGAGCAAAAGGAGCGCTCAGGAAGGACAAGGCATTACAAAACACGTACACAAACATTGTTTAATGAGACAGAGTCAGCATGGGTTCAGCCGAGGGAAGTCTTGTCTCACCAATTTGCTTAATTTCTTTGAAGGCGTGAATAAACACATGGATAAAGGTGAGCCAGTTGATGTAGTGTATCTAGATTTTTGAAAGCTTTTGAGAGACTCCTGAGAAAATTAAAGAGTCATGGGATAGGAGGCAAGGTTCTGGAGTGGATTAGGAACTGGTTATTGGAAAGAAAACAGAGGGATAGAGTTAAATGGTCATTTCTCTCAACGGAGGATGGTGAACACTGGAGTGCCGCAGGGATCTATACTGGGACTGGTGCTTTTTAACATATTTATAAATGATATGGAAACTGGAACGACAAGTGAGGTGATCAAATCTACTACGCAGATGATAGAAAACTATTCAAGGTTGTTAAAACACTGCAGACTGGGAAATATTGTAGGAAGACCTTAGGTAATTGGAAGACTGGGCATCCAAATGCCAGATGAAATTTAATGTGGCCAAATGCAAGGTGATGAATGCAAGGGTCCACCTTGGGGGTCAGTACTCAAGAAAAAGATCTGGGTGTCGATGTAGATAATATGCTGAAATCTTCTGCTCAGTGTGCGGTGGCGGCCAAAAAAGCAAACAGGATGCTAGGAATTATTAGGAAAGGGATGGTGAATAAGACCGAAAATACTATAATGCCTTTGTATTGCTCCATGGTGCGTCTAGAAAAGGTTCAAAGAAGAGCGACCAAAATGATAAAGGGGATGGAATTCCTCTCGTATGAGGAAAAGCTAAAGAGGTTAGGGCTCTTCAGAACGGAAAAGAGACGGATGAGGGGAGATATGATTGAGATCTACAAAATCCTGAGTGGTGTAGCATGAGTAGAAGTAAATAGATTTTTTTACTCGTTACAAAAGCACAGAGACTAGGGGACACGTGAGGAAGTTACATGAAAATACATGAAAAAATGGGAGGAAATATTTTTTCACTCAACGAATAGTTAAGTTCTGGAACTCTTTGCCGGAGGATGTGGTAACAGTGGTTAGAATATCTGGGTTTAAAAAAGGTTTGGACAAATTCCTGGAGGAAAAGTCCATAGTCTGCTATTGAGGCAGACATGGGAAGCAACTGGTTGCCCTGGGATTTGTAGTATGGAGTACGATTTAGGTTTCTGTCAGGTACTTGTGACCTGGCTTGGCCACTGTTTGGAAAACAGTTAGATGGACTATTGATCTGACCCAGAATGGCTACTCTTAAGTTCTTATGTTGTGAAGGTACAGTCGGGAACATAAAAGAATGGGCCTAAGACGGTGGAGCTGGATCCTAGACTCCAAACAAATTCTGCAGGACTGTCTAATCAAACAGGCTACTGTGTAGGGTACTGTGAGATGTGAAAGTATGAACTGAAGACCACATTACAGCTCTGCAGAACAAGATAACATCAAGTGGGCTACTGACATAGCCATAGCTCTGACACGATCATCAGAAGTCAGTCCAGCCTGGGTTTAAATGAGGAAGATGTAGTGTGCTAGCCAGTTGGTCAAAGTGCCTTTACTAATGGTTGCTCCCATCCTGTTTGGGTCAAAAGAAACAAAAAGTTTGATGGACTGTCTGTGGGCTTTAGTCCGCTCCAGTTAGAAAGCCATGGCTCTCTTGCAGTCCATGGTGTGCAGTGCACATTCACCAGGATAAGCATGAGGTTTTGAGATAAATGTTGGCAGGACAATTGACAGATTAAAATTAAACTCTAGGGAGGTCACGTGATGCCATGCTAGGGAGCAGTTGCTGTTAATGGGAGCTCCCGGGCCTGACTGTTGTCACTCCCCTGGAATGTTGCATTTCCCAGTTTCAGTACTGCTTGACACTTAGAGAAGTGCTTTGGATTCAGACTGTGGAGTTTGACTGGGGAAATCTGCTTAATGGCGTCAAAGGGACTGTGCAAGGAGAGCCGGTAAGCTCGACGTGGACTACCAAAATTGTAGCAGAGATCAAAGCCACTATGGAGTCCAATGTAATTACTCAGTTCAAACACATTGCCAATAAGCTTGATATGGTGTCTTGAGTATATGGAGGAGCTGAGGCAGGAAATTAGTCGACTCAAACCCGTGTGGAGGCCTTAGAGACTACGGTACAGCAGTTAGTACTGAGCTGGGACCTCGTGTCTAACAGACTTACCCAACTTGAAGACTTGAGGACCTTGAAAACAGATCAAGGCACAACAATTTGAGCCTCACTGGTTTATTCTGGAGGCAGATTTGCAGGGCTTCTTGGAGACCTGGCTGGGCTCTTCCTCACAACTGCAGACAGGCAGGCCTGCTACGTATTGAATGCGCTCATCGCCTGGAGCCTTAGAAGTGATGCTAGTTCAAGATCCAGAGCAGTGATATTTTGTTTGCTGAATTTCTGCCACAAGCAAGAGATCTTATGGGCTCTGCAGTAAGGCAAGACGCTGATGTACGAGGACTGTCACATCTTGCGTTTCCAGGACTACTCAACCCATGTGATGGCACAGTGGAAGGAATTTGGCTCCCTCTGCAAGGTGCTCATTGAACAGAAAATTAGATTCATGCTGCTCTATCCAGTGCAATTGCGTGTTGAATATAAAGGCACTACACATTTATTGGACTCTGTACAAGTGGCGGATCTTTTGGCTTGGATTGTGAGGACTCACAACTCTTGACTGTTGCACTAATCTGTGTTGGTTGATTGCAGGCTTTTGGGTTTCTTGACATGAGTGGTGTGAGCCCTGAGATGCCCTGGCGTCAGAGTATGTGTACTGGGAACAGCATTACCTGAAGATGGTATAGTACTGGAAACTATCTTTCCTTCCTGCCTGGGGCCCTTCCTATATCGATGTTTGAAACGCTATTTGCAAAGTTGCTGCAGCACCACATCCGCATGGGACTATGCTGTGATCCAAACTTTTCTTTTTTTTCCCTCTCTGGAACCATATGGTGAATGTATATATGATGCAGATGCCACCGTAGACTCAGTGCAGACAGTAGCTCTACTGTGTTGTGTGTGTGTGTGTGTGTGTGCGTGTTTTTTTTCTCTCTCTTCCTTTATTTGCTTCCGATGGCTGGACACTTGTTTGGAGATCTTAGATCCTGTTCCATATTTGACTGTTGTTTTAAAGCATTTATACATGACTTGATGTTATGGGTGTTTTTTTTTTTTTTATAAAGATTTTACATTGTTGTTCACTTTTCTAAGGGGGAATGTATACTTTTTTAGGTTGCTGGCAAAAGTGGGAAGGGCTACAGAACTTTGCTTGAGGGAGGGGGGAACTAGCAGTTTCGGATGTGTTACTTAGTGATCAGTATCCCTTAAGGGAAGTCTAGGATGAGAGAGGAGTAGAAGGGGTTAGGAGGGGGAGAGTGGGTTAATTTGTTTGTTTTCATTTTTGGTCTCATCATAGGTACATGGAGACGGCTTGGGGGTGAAGGAAGGGTTGGGGGGATTGGGTGGGATCTGTGTGTTGTATGTGGGACATGGCTAAGGAATCCAGGTGGTGTCCAGAAGGTGAGTTGAGTGGGGTGGGGTGCTGGGACAACTCTTCTCACCATATTTGCCTTGCTTTCTCTGTTGGCTCTGTCAGTGTCCCTTTGTTATATGTCATGGTGAATATTTTCTCTTGGTATGTGGGAGCTATTTCCTGCCCTGTTAATAGAACAAAAGATCTTACAAGCCTTAAATAGGAAACAGGTGGATGTCGCTCTTCTACAGGAAACTCTTATCTAAAATAGAGCACTGTAAACTTTAGCTGTGGTGGGTGGGGATTGAATATGGGGCCCCTGCAGTGGCTAAGAAGGATGGAGTAGTTATTTTGATCTGTAAAGGGATCCTCTGTACTTTGCATAGCCTAGTGGCTGATCCTTCAGGTAGACATGTGATAGCATATGTCACTTTGGACTGGCAACCAATGGTAATTTGCAAAATTTATGACCCAAAACCTAAGATAAACATTTTATCTGCACTTTGACCACTCATTTAATCTAATTTGATGCGCTTCAGATTATTTTGGGGGATGATTTCAACATGGTAGCTGACCCGGCTCTGGATCGGTCTGGGGGGATGGGGAGTGGACATATACCCCACAGTCACGGGAGTCCCACATTTCAGATACAAGTCATGTGGTGCTATAGCAGACTGAAACGCTCTATCAGGTGATATATAAAGTCGTAACACAAATGTATACAACTCCCACACTATCATCTATTCTGGCATTTTATCAATCCGCAACACAAAAGTTTTAAGAGGTTCCGGTGTTACAGCACATAGTAGATACCTGGACCATTTCAAAGCCAATGCAGAATAATCCAAATCTGGGGTAGTATTTTTTAAATGGTTATAAAGTGAAGATACTTACCTGTATCAGGTATTCTCCAAGTACAGCGGGCTTCACATTCTCAAAAGTGGGCAGACGATCCCACGTTGCTCACGTCGTCAGAGTACCAAGCAAAAAAATTGAGACAGCTTTCTGGATCACGAAGTGCCTTTCCGCCCACAGCGTAACCGCGCCTCTCAGTTTAAAACAAAAGCACAAAAATGAAATAAAAAGTGAAGACAACAACTCCAAGGAGGTGGGCGAGTTTGTGAGTATGTGAAGCCTACTGTCCTCGGAGAATACCTGCTACAGGTAAGTATCTTCACTTTCTCCGACGACAAGCGAGCTTACATTCTCACCATTGGGGAATCCCTAACATCCAGACTCACCCAAAACAACAAACAGTGATCAATTGGGCCTCGCAACGATGAGGACGTAACACAGATTAACCTGAAACTATATACGACTAGATGAGGGTGCAGCCTGGAACAGAGCAGAATGGGCCTAGGAGGGTGGAGTTGGATTCCAGAACGCAAACAGATTCTGCAACACTGTCGCATTGGGTACCCTGTTCAAGGCAGTAGTGACTGAAGACCATGTCGCAGCCTCACAAATCTCTCCAATGGAGGCTGACTTCAAATGGGCCACCGACGCAGCCATGCTTCTAATATGTGCAGTGACATGATCACCCAAAGTAAGCCCAGCTCAGGCATAAGCGAAGGAAATGCAATCTGCTAGACAACTGGAAATGGTGCATTTACCGATGGCAACTCTCCTCCGATTGGGAGCAAAAGAAAAAAACAACTGGGCGGACTGTTTGAAGGGCTTTGTCCGCTCCATGCAAAAGGCCAACGCTCTCTTGCAGTCCAAGGTGTGCAAGCTGCCTTTGCCAGGATGTGCGTGAGGACAGAGAAAGAATGTTGGCAAGACAATCGACTGGTGCAGATGGAACTCAAAACACCACCTTCAGCAGGAACTTAGGGTGCCTGCAGAGGACTACTTTGTTGTGATTAAACAGTATAAAGTGCATCCACTACTAAGGCCTGAAGTTCAATGATCCTACGAGCTGAAGTAATAGCCACCAAGAAAATGACCTTCCAGGTCAAGTATTTCAGATGGCAGGAATTCAGTGGCTCAAAGGGAGCTTTCATCAGCTGGGTGAGAACAACGTTGAGCTCCCATGATACTGATGGAGGTTTGACAGGGGGCATTGACAAAAGCAAATCTCTCATGAAGCGAACTAAAGGCTGTCCAGAGAATCTATGATCTTGCTGTCCCACCAGACGGCAAACCTCCTCCATTTAAAAGAATAACACCTCTTAGTGGAATCTCTCCTTGAAGCCTGCAAGACTCGAGAGACAACCTCCAAAAAGGAAGTGAATTCCAGGCTCTCAACATCCAGGCCGTGAGAGCCAGAGACAGGAGGTTGGGATGTAGAAATGACCCCTCATTCTGCTTAATGAGGGTTGGAAAACACTCCAATCTCCACGGTTCTTATATAAGTACATAAGTAATGCCACACTGGGAAAACACCAAGGGTCCATCGAGCCCAGCATCCTGTCCACAACAGCGGACAATCCAGGCCAAGGGCACCTGGCAAGCTTCCCAAACGTACAAACATTCTATACATGTTATTCCCGGAATTGTGGATTTTTCCCAAATCCATTTAGTAGTGGTTTATGGACTTGTCCTTTAGGAAACCGTCTAACCCCTTTTTAAACTCTGCCAAGCTAACCGCCTTCACCACGTTCTCCGGCAATGAATTCCAGAGTTTAATTATGCGTTGGGTGAAGAAAAAGTTTCTCCATTTTGTTTTAAATTTACTAAACTGTAGTTTCATCACATGCCCCCTAGTCCTAGTATTTTTGGAAAGCGTGAACAGACGCTTCACATCCACCTGTTCCACTCCAATCATTATTTTATATACCTCTATCATGTCTCCCCTCAGCCGTCTCTTCTCCAAGCTGAAAAGCCCTAACCTCCTTAGTCTTTCTTCATAGGGAAGTCGTCCCATCCCCACTATCATTTTAGTCGCCCTTCGCTGCACCTTTTCCAATTCTACTATATCTTTCTTGAGATGCGGTGACCAGAATTGAACACAATACTCAAGGTGCGGTCGCACCATGGAGCGATACAACGGCATTATAACATCCTCACACCTGTTTTCCATACCTTTCCTAATAATACCCAACATTCTATTCGCTTTCCTAGCCGCAGCAGCACACTAAGCAGAAGGTTTCAGTGTATTATCGACGACGACACCCAGATCCCTTTCTTGGTCCGTAACTCCTAATGTGGAACCTTGCATGACGTAGCTATAATTTGGGTTCTTTTTTCCCACATGCATCACCCTGCATTTGCTCACATTAAACGTCATCTGCCATTTAGCCGCCCAGTCTCGTAAGGTCCTTCTGTAATTTTTCACAATCCTGTCGGGAGTTAACGATTTTGAATAACTTTGTGTCATCAGCAAATTTAATTACTTCGCTAGTTACTCCCATCTCTAAATCATTTATAAATATATTAAAAAGCAGCGGTCCTAGCACAGACCCCTGAGGGAACCCCACTAGCTACCCTTCTCCATTGTAAATACTGCCCATTTAATCCCACTCTCTGTTTCCTATCCTTCAGCCAGTTTTTAATCCACAATAGGACATTTCCTCCTATCCCATGACCCTCCAATTTCCTCTGTAGCCTTTCATGACGTACCTTGTCAAACGCCTTTTGAAAATCCAGATACACAATATCAACCGGCTCCCCTTTGTCCACATGTTTGTTTACTCCTTCAAAGAATTGAAGTAAATTGGTCAGGCAAGATTTCCCCACAAAAAAGCCGTGCTGACTTGGTCTGAGTAATCCATGTCCATGGATGTGCTCTGTAATTTTGTTTTTAATAATAGCCTCTACCATTTTCCCCGGCACCGACGTCAGACTCACCGGTCTATAATTTCCAGGATTTCCCCTGGAACCTTTTTTGAAAATTGGCGTTACATTGGCCACCCTCCAATCTTCCGGTACCACGCTCGATTTTAAGGATAAATTGCATATCACTAACAGTAGCTCTGCAAGCTCATTTTTCAGTTCTATCAGTACTCTAGGATGAATACCATCCAGTCCAGGAGATTTGCTACTCTTCAGTTTGCTGAACTGCCCTATTACGTCCTCCAGGTTTACCTTGAAGTCAGTAAGTTTCTCCGACTCGTCTGCTTGAAATACCATTTCCGACACCGGTATTCCACCCAAACCTTCCTCGGTGAAGACCAAAGCAAAGAATTCATTCAATCTCTCCGCTACGTCTTTGTCTTCCTTGATCGCCCCTTCTACCCCTCGGTCATCCAACGGCCCAACCGATTCTTTTGCCGGCTTCCTGCTTTTAATATACCGAAAAATATTTTTACTATGTTTTTTTGCCTCTAATGCTATCTTTTTTTCATATTCCCTCTTGGCCTTCTTTATCTGCGCCTTGCATTTGCTTTGACACTCCTTATGCTGCTTCTTGTTATTTTCAGACGGTTCCTTCTTCCATTTTCTGAAGGCGTTTCTTTTAGCCCTAATAGCTTCCTTCACCTCACTTTTCAACCATGCCGGCTGTCTTTTGGACTTCCGTCTTTCTTTTCTAATTTGCGGAATATGTTTGGCCTGGGCCTCCAGGATGGTATTTTTGAACAGTGTCCATGCCTGTTATACTGTTTTTACCCTCTCAGTTGCCCCCCTAAGTTTTTTTTTTCACCGTTCTTCTCATTTTATCATAGTCTCCTTTTTTAAAGTTAAACGCTAATGTATTTGACTTCCTGTGTATAGTTACTTCAAGATTTATTTATAGCATTTATATCCCACATTTTCCCACCAATTTGCAGGCTCAATGTGGCTTACATTTGCCGTAATAGCGGTTGCCATTTCCGGGTAACAGAATTACAAATGGTGCTGCGTTAAGGTGCATACATACATGGTAACATAGATGGAACATAACATACATGGAACAGTTGATATATGTTGACCAAAGGTTAAATATGAATCTATAATAACTCCTAAATACTTAAAAGATGGAACTGTTGGGACTGGTAACCCAAATAAAGTGGAAGTAAGTAGCAGAACAGAACTGTATCTGTAAGTTAGCAAGCTGTGCTCCTAGATGGATTTAATACAAGCCTGTTGTTACAGAGTCAAGTAGAAATGGCAACTAGATAGGACTGTAGGGGAGACTAATCTATGGAATCTGCTCTAATACAATAAAATAGAAGGATATTATCAGCATAATAGTAAGCACTAATATCATGCTCTTGGATTAAAAGTGATAGGTGACTAAGAAATAGAATAAACAAAGTTGGAGAAAGAATAGAGCCCTGTGGGACCAGACCCCACAAAGCAACAGTTGAGGAGACGAGTGATGATTGCTATGATACTTGAAATGAGCAATTTTGTAGAAAAGAAGCAAACCATGCTAATACAGTACCAGATATAATGAAGAGAGATTATCGTTGCAGAAACACATGATGAACCAAATCAAAAGTAGCACTAATATCCAATGATACTGCTAAAACTATAAAACCATGAACCTCACAAAGAGTGAGGTTACTACAGTTTCAGTACAAAATCTTATCCTGAAACCCGACTGTCTAGGATGCAATTTAAAAAAAAAAAATGAATGAATGCCCACGCAGACTCTGTGAAGTCCAAAACAAGTCTTTATTCAAGCAAATCCTGACAGAATGGTGAAGCTGTTGCTCTGCCCTCTTTTGTTAAGAAGATTCATTTAAGTGATCTTGGCTGTTTAGTATTCTTACCAGGGCAAAGGCTGAGAAACCCTTGTTAGTTGTTTATGTTTACTCCTGATGCAGCCTTTTTGGCAAAACGTGGTCATGTCAGGATTTGCTTGAATAAAGACTTGTTTTGGACTTTACAGTTTCTGTTTGGGCATTCTTTTGTTTTGTTGCTGCAGACACCTAGTTCCTCTTTGTTGTTTGTCTAGCATGCAATGCTCTTGCCAATTGCTATTTCCTGCTTGAATTTGGTTAGGAGAGTAAGTAGTACTGTTTCAGTGTTGTGTAGGGGTCGAAATTCTGACTGTGACTCATGTAGTATAGTGAATTTGTTTATGTAGTCATTAAGTACAGTTTGGGTCTTCAAGGTGAAGGTTAATGTCTCCTAATACTAATGTATTGGAGTTGGATACACATATGTTTGAAACTAAGTCCATGAAGTCCGCCTGGCTTTCGTTCCAGTTGCATGGTGGTCTGTAGAATAGGACACAATTTAGGTGGTCGAGTAGGGTTTTATGGTGGATTCTGATTAAGGCTATTTCGAGGTGGGTTGTTATAGATTCCGCTGTCACTTCATTCATGAGGTGAGATTCGGTATATAAGCGATATGCCCTCTCCTCTCTTTTCTGGTCCAGTGGGTGATTTTATATCCTGGAGGACATAGGTTTAGGATGATAGGTTCCTTCTGATCATGGATCCAGGTTTCAGTGATGAAGAGTAGATCAAGTTTCGCTGACGTGATCCAGTCTGTTATTATTGTTGTTTTTTTTACTACGGATCTGGTGTTGACGTAGCCTATTTGAATTTTTTGGTGTGGGTCTTCTGCATTTGGTGTTATGTGGACTTTTGTTAGTTGTCTTGGTTTGTGTGGGTTTTTTATGACCTTTCTTTTCATTTTGTTGAGGTTGTACGCCTGTTGGTTCTTTTCCTTTGTTTTGGTTGATGTCGGTTTGGTGTGATGTGCTGTGTCTGGTCAGTATTCGGTTTTGGAGTAGTATGGGTATATTATTGATTTCTGCGAGTGGGGTGGTCATTGTTAGGTGGATCAGGGATAAGGAGTAGATTGCTAGGAGCAGTTTTGTGGTGTTCATTATGGTATCAATTCAATTATTTATAACAGAAGACTGTTGTTGTGTTCAACGTTGAAGATTATTCTCCCAGACCCTCTTATTTGCGTAGCAGTCTTGTCCTTTTTAAATTAGTAATATGCTCCAGGGGTATGAGATACGGATTGTTTTATCTATGTTTTTTTTTTGTTTTAATCTTTATTTGTGATTTTTATTTATAGTATTTTTTTTTTATTTTTATATTTATTAGATTTCAAATTTTTACAAATGAATATCAATTTGTAAGGTAATACAGAGAAACAGTTATAAGGCAATTAAGAAATAAAAGATATGTATATCTTATCATAATATTCTAACTCTTCCTTAGACCACAACATTTGTTTTGGAGGGAGTGGATTTAGAAAACTAAAAGGAGAATTCAATAAGGCAAATCAAAATTTAAACCATAATTGGCATAGTCCTGTTTTTTATCCCATCATTCTCTATTCGCTGATACAGTTGTTCCAGTCTGACGGCTAGTTGGAATTTTAGAGTCCAGAAAAGTTTTCAGCTGACTTGGCTCAAAAAACACATATTTAACACCTAATAAACGTATTACACATTTACAGGGATAAACTAATGTAAAAATTGCTCCCAAATTTTTTACATCTTCTCTCAGGGTCAAAAATTGTTTTCTTCTTTGCTGGGTCACCTTGGTAACATCAGAATATATTTTTTGACCGCAGAATAGTGCAGAAGAATTTTTGAAGTATAGTTTCATGATCATATTTAAGTCCTGCTCAAATACTAGGGATACAATCATAGTCCCCCGATTAGATATTTCAACCATAGAGTCTTCTAATAGTGCAGTTAAATTCTGCAAGTCAATATCATTTCTCTGAGGGGCTACATTCGCCATATTTGCTGGTTGAGAAGCCTCTCCACGTTTCTGAATGGTAGGAAGGTAATACATTTTGTTACAAGGGGGAATATCTTTAGGAGAGAGCTTCAAAATCTCTTGTAAATATTTTTTAAAGAAATCATAAGATGATAATGCTGGTGATATTGGAAAATTCAATAGTCTAAGTGTAAGACGTCGATTAAAGTTCTCAATTTGCTCTATTTTGCGAGATGTTAACATTTTGTCTTTAACCAAGGTGTCCACAGTCAGTTTCACTGTATTTACCTCGTCTTTTACCTGAGATACTTGATTTGTTACCTCTGTTTTAATTTTATCAAAAGCTTCCGACATTGTAGACAGTTTACTCACTATTGTAGACATTTCTTTAGTTGATTTAGCCACCTCAGCCGCTAGTCCCTGGACTGCTTGCCAAATAGCCGACAAAGTAACCTCCTGTGGGGCTCCCTGCTCCAGTATACTTCCTTCTGCATGTCCAGGGGAGGAACC
Organism: Microcaecilia unicolor; assembly: GCF_901765095.1. Lineage (NCBI taxonomy): Eukaryota > Metazoa > Chordata > Amphibia > Gymnophiona > Siphonopidae > Microcaecilia > Microcaecilia unicolor. The sequence goes on along the minus strand of NC_044032.1, from coordinate 27,714,270 downwards.
GCCGAGCAGGCTCAAACTGTCGGCGTCTTCCGTCTCAGCTTGACCTGCTAACCCGGCCCTGGAACTTGCAGGTCGCGTCAGCTCTGGCGGCGATAGCGTGGTATCAGGTCCCAAGATAGACGTCGCTCCTTCAGCGTCGCTCAATGCGGGACTCGCCAAACCATGTTCCACCGGGAAGCTTGTCATGTAGCAGTCCAGGGTCTGCTGGATTGGAGACGAAGTAAAGGCTATTGGCGGTTGCCTTTTAATCGTCGCTTTCCGCTTAGTATGAGGCATTTCAACGCAAGAAGAATAAAACTGAGGTATTTCCAGCAGGCTCCTGAGACGCTCACGCAGCAAGCTAGGACGCCATCTTGCCACTTATTTATAGTATTTTCTAAAAGATAAAGAGTATGCAGACTCCATCCATGTCCAGCATTTCTCCTCTCTTCCCTCCCCTCCATCCATCCATGTCCAGCAACGCTGCATTCTCCCCTGCCCCCTCCTCCATCCACCCATATCCAGCAAATTTCCTCTCTCCCCTACCCCTCCATTCATCCATCCATGTCCAACAATTCTCCTCTCTCCCCTGCCCTCCCCTCCATCCTCCATGTCCAGCAATTCTCCTCTTTCCCCTGCCCTCAACTCCTGTCCAGCGATCTCTTCTCCCCCTGCCCTCCTCTCCAATTCCAGCCATCTCTTCTCTCCCCCTGCCCTCCCATCCATGTCCAGCGATTCTCCCTGCCCTCCCTCAGCTCCCTGACAGCCCTCCTCTCTGTCCCCCCCCCCCCCCGCGTATTTAACCCTTTTACTTTCAGGCACAGCGACGGCAGTGAAGAGGACAACACAGTTTCTCCCTTCCCTCACACAGTGTCCCGCCCTCGCAGAAATGCATCATCGTAGAAGGCGGGACACTGTGTGAGGGAAGGGAGAAGCTGGAGGTGAGCCCGCTGTGCTGTCCTGTTCACTGCTGTCGCTGCACCTGAAAGTAAAAGGGTTAAACACGCGCAAGGGGGGAGAAATGGAGAGGAGGGCTGTCGATCAGGGAGCTGAGGGCAGGAAGGAGCGAAGGGACCATCCCTGCATTTGGGGGGGCAGCAGCAGCCAGGGGAAGGTCACGGTTGAAGCCTCTTATACGGGGCACCTATGACTGTCCTCCCATCCCATCCATCAATTCTCCTCTGCCCCCCTCCCTCCCCCCTCGATGTCCCGCGATTCTCTCCTCCTGACATCATCTCGCCTCCAGCGTTCCCTTCCCCCTCATTGTTCCAACCTCTGACGGCATTACGTCATTTGACACGAGGGCAGGGCAATGAGTGGGAATGGATGTTACGAACCCAGGCATCCATAGAATGTTGGCGGTGCAAATTATTATATAGGATATGGTGATAAGAACAAACTATTCTATAGTGGACCCTAATGGAGTTGGCTTTTAAACATGACTGATAAATATAGAAGGTATACCCAAACAGTTTTTGTGTAATACAGGAAAAAAGTTTGATTGTGATGGCTGAATATCTGGATCATATGTTCACTGTCAAAAGTCCACTGTCTCATTTACTGTTTTGTCATCATCAGTGCCTAAGGTATACTTGTCTGGAGGTTTTAGCACAAGAAGAATGTCATTGTATGGCACTGGTCTCAAAACCAATGGCAGAATAGGATATGAAATAGACTTTTTGTTTTTGGAAGAAGGGCCCAAAACATTTCTCAAACAGAAATAATCTGTAGCATGATCTTTCTGCTCTCTCCATATCAATGGGACAGCAAATAGCATGGCTGGCCATGAATCACACACTATAACATGGGAAAACAGCAACATTTCAATAAGCAAAACACATCAGAAAATCATGTTGCTAAACATACAGATCACTCAGTGTCCCACGGAGAACAACCCCTGCTATATATTATAAGATGGAGAAAAAAGCCTCAAACTTAAATAACAGCCACTTTACCAATAATGTTAAGCTGTCATCGATACCATCACAGGCAAAACAGATGCTAGCAGAATTACATGGCTAGCAATGAACCTTTGATGCAAGCACTCAGATTAACTGCACATGAAACAAATGTGGAAAGCCCAGTTTTTGTCTCGATTGCTAACTTTACATCCAAGAAAGTCATGGTTTTCCTTTTCACCTTCAGATAGAACTTATCTTAAACGTAGCAGAAAGCGTCAGCATGATTAATACATTTCCATGACATTTTCGTTTTAATTAACCATCAGGTCATGCAATAAACTAGCTATTCATTCACTTCTCCTAGAAGCAATACATAAAAATAGGGATAAATGACGTCACAATATATTTAAACTGAACGGCATTCATTTACTAGTGGTGTTGATACACATATGTTCCAACAAAATTTCTAGACAGCCATACAGTATAGAATAATTTTGATGCCATTTATGTGATCAACATCCAAAAATCTATAAGAACCACTCAGTCTCATTACGGAAACAAAATTTATGTTGTCCAGTGAAATTAATCTGGTAAAGGTTTTTCTAAGGAGACCATAAGCCCTGAGTGTGAAACCCAACTGTATGGGCTCCTCAACCTAGTTTGGATACATCTGTGGTGATAATTTGACCTGGAGAAATTTGGAAGGGAATTCCTTTCATCGTAGTGGAATGATCCAGCCACCAGAACATGGAGTCCCATAGAGATCTGGTGATGCCGACAAGTCAGAGCATTTGAGTGGATGGACTAGATTTAGAAGCACCAACAATCCACTCCTGGCCATAAAGCACAAATGACATTGAGAGAGATCATAATTAAACCCCAAGCACTGCAAGTTCAAATTATGAATATCTGCGCTGGATATGGTCTTGCCACTAGGAGTTTTTTGCTGGGACATGTTGCCAAAAAGTATAGTTCCAGTGAAATCAAATGACTGTGTGATTTGGGAAGTGGGGGAGGGGGAAGGAGGAGAGAGTGAGACCATGACCCAAGATGGCTGCTTAAACTAAGAGCTCCATTGGGTCTGGCAAAAATCATACAGAATACTTGTGCACAGTATCGACCTAATGCCCCAATATTGATGGTTTGTTAAGCTGAAGTGGTAATAACATGGAAGAAAAAGGCCACTGATCTGAAAGAAATCTTTCACTCTGGAGCTGGTTCTTCCTAACTAGACCAGGAAAGATGGCAAGTGGAGAGCACATGCACTGGCAGTCCAAAATGATGAGGGAGAACAACGTCAGCGAGTCAGGTGAGATAAAATGGGATGGCATCCTGGGTTGAATAGCATAAGCGGTTACAGGACATTAAATATGATCTTGTAACAAGATGTAAAATTGTGGAGATGCTAGCAGAATTACATGGCAATGTTAGTGAAATTGGGAGATGTCTGGAGGAAACTGAAGCTCAACTAGATGAGAATGCAGAGAATACAACAGGGAGAGCCGGATGGGGACCTTGGAAAAGCCCAACACAGGTTTATACACCAAGCTAGACTATAAGTCCTGGTACCAAAACCTCTGCTTCAGTGGGAAGGTGGAGGGAGGCGGAGGGTATCTGAGACTCACAAATATATTAACTGCCAGAAAGTGGTAGTAAAACTAGTACTTGTAATCCTGGTGGATGGGAATCCATGGGTGGATAGTGTGCACACACAGATCAGAAGGCCCTCCATGGTACAATCAGCCATATAACATAATAGCTCACTTTTACAATTTTTAACTAAGGAAAAAGTGGTGGCCAAAGTAAGACTGCAAGGTACCTTGATCTGGGAGGCCCACAAGATCAGAGTATTTATGGACCTCGCACCAGTAACACTGCCCAAAAGAAAAGAGTTGAAAAATGTACTATTGATTATGTTAAAAAGCAACAACAATCATTACCAACAGCCTTTCCCTTTTGGCTTGCAGTTTTCAGTGAACGGAAAGACCTCTGAATCCAGAATAGTGAAGAAGCTGATAAAGCCCTGCAGGAAACAGAAGAACAGACTTGCACAAGCTAACAGGACTAATTGGTAGACAACTCTATTCCCTAGACAACTTAACAGTGGTATAAAAAGTGCAAAAGAAAATTTTTGAGGCAACCTAGGGGATTCATGAAAATAGTGTTACAAGCTTCAGAGTTGGCATAGAAGACAACGGGGTGATTAAGGGGAGGGAGGTTTCAAGTGATGCCAGAAGAATGCTAGAGATTAGAATGCAAAGGGGGGAGAACTTGAAGAGGGTGAGGTGGGGGGAAGGAATACAGTGATGTAAACTGATAAAAGTTTTGGAAATATTTGTAAGGGGGATGTAAGAATGCTATGCTAGGATAGAAAATAGTATGCTGTGGATTGCTGTTCTAACAATGGTTCACCTATAATTGCATGTTCTAATTTGATAAAAATTAAATTAAAAAAAAAGACTAGATAAATCTGACATAGGGTGTGCTCAGGCTTAAACAGGCAGCTTCTTGAGGTGTATGTGATAAAAAAACAACAAAGAAAACAAAATCTGGCTGAAAACCTAACAAGGGCTTATAATCAGAAAGGCCCACAGGACACCAACATATAGCTCATATAGAGTCAGGTTTTTGGAAAGTGGCAGACCTATTTTTTTTTTTTTTGGGGGGGGGGGGGGGGGGGGAAATTTAGCTTACACCTTTTTCAGTAGTAGCTCAGTTAACATTCAGATACAGCAGGTACTTCCCTGTCTCTAGAGGATTTACAAGACCTGAGCTTGTACCTGAGGCCAATGGAGTGTTAATGACTTAACCAAGATCACAACAGCAGCAGTGGGATCTGAACTGGGCTTCCTTGGTTGTCAGCCTGGTGATCTAATAATAGGCTACACTCCACACTTGCTATCCTGTGTGTCTCCTCTGAGAAAAACCAACATGACCATGGCCCATCCAGTATGCCCAGTTCAGATTTTGTACAGCACTCAATGTATACTTATATTTAAACAGAATATCAAAAACAAACAAGACTTTTTAATACTGTAGACACATTGTTATCAAAGAACGGATCATCTTCAAAATCTGCACTTTAGTCCATAAAATTATATACGGCGTAGTCCCAGGATACATGATAGACCTTATAGATCTACCAATAAGAAACAGAGTCGGATCATCAAGATCATACCTAAACCTACACTACCCAAATTGCAAAGGACTGAAATACAAAACAACTCACACATCCGGTTTCTCCTACATAAGCGCACAACTATGGAATGGCCTCCCAAAAACGGTGAAAACAATCCATGACCACCTGAACTTCAGGAAATCACTAAAAACCAACCTCTTCAAAAAGGCCTACCCCAACGACCCCACGTACTGGACATCACGCAATCTTGATCCCTTCCGATCCTCCACGTATACCTAATTCGATCACTATACAACCTGTATTTGTTATCAACCGACTGGGCAATCGCCTTTTACGGTACTATGTAAGCCACATTGAGCCTGCAAATAGGTGGGAAAATGTGGGGTGCAAATGCAACAAATAAAAATAATAAAAAATAAAATAAGTAAATTTAATATTAAACTGCTTAGTCATCCCAAAACCTGGATAAAAAACTAAGGGCTAAACCCTGCTGAGTTGGTCATGCCTGGATATTCAGTGGCACTTAACCAGTTTGTGCCTCTAAATACCCCCTTTGACCACCAAAACACTTAACCAGTTAAACTGAATATTGCTGGTAACCAATTTACTGAATGAATTTAGGACAGTTAAAATACTGCCCTAACTTTATGTGCTGAGCTAACTGGGCACCAGTACCCAGTCAACTTCCAGGTTGCCACACTAACCTGGATATTCAATGGGGTAGGCCAGATATATTACAACATTAACTATCTGGCATTAATTCAGACCATAGCTGTTCACCCAGGGCACAGCAAGAAACATGTAGGAGACGTTTAGATTGTAAGCTCCTTTGAGCAGGGACCGTCCTTCTTGGTTTATTTTGTACAGCGCTGCGTAACCCTAGTAGCGCTCTAGAAATGTTAAGTAGTAGTAGTAGTAGTACGTTCAATCATTCAAATTCACAAGTAGAGAAAAATGTTCCAAAAAAACAAAGTAAATCTTGTGTCAACAGCTGCATACTCACCATTTGCAATCTGCTGTGTTCGGACTCCACTAGGTCCATTCTATAAATAAAAAAATTAAAATGTACAGATATCAAAAAGTATTGAACTCTTTAAACTAGATCTAGATTCTAAAGAGAAAACCTAAAGGCTAGCAGCAGCTCAGCAGTGAAGAGAACCTTGGAGATCCAGGCGACATTACCTTTGCCACAAACTGTGGCACCTTAAATGAATTAAAATCTTCCTGTGCTTAAAGTCAACCTATGAGCTCTGTGGGTAAGGGATTTAACCTTATACTTTTCATAATCAAAATGTTAACATCTCATAAAGTGTTGCCACATTATTTAGAGGTTAGGGCTTTGTGCTGTGGGTATAAGACCTCTTGGCAGGGATTTCCTACTCTGTAGATGGAATGGGAATACGACTGCCATAACGCTACATGATTTTTGATCTCCAAATAAGCCAAAAACAGGTGAAAGTTGAAAGATTATTCTTCCTCCTCAGCCTCACAATTCTCATCTCTTCTTCTTCTCTTAGTGTCACACAAACACACATATGCAGAGATTAGGAAGTTAGGAAGTAAACACACACTGTGAGAATTCCCAATGGATAAAAACACTCAGTAGTATTTTAAACTTCAATCATCTGTTCAGATTACTTTTTTTCAAACATTGTAATTGCTTGCTCAAGCCACACAGTTCCTCCTACAAGCAAAACAAAAGTAATAAATATCACAACCTCAGAAAAATCCCCAATTAAGTACCTTCCCATTCAGTGGGGACTATGGTAATAAGTAACACTATCAAATGCAGAAATCCAAAAGATGTTCTGATTTCTAACAGAGTGTACACGCCAGGCATTAAACATGAGGGATATAGACTACTCACAGCGACAGTGGTAGGTGCTGCTTCAGTTGGAGGCATGGAACTTTGGTATGATATCCTGCTATGCACAGACGTTTGGTCATAGGAAGTAGTAGTAGTGGATGATGTAGTTACAGAACTGGTACTCTGGGATGAACTTGACAGACTGGAAGTGATAACTGATGCAGCATTGACTGGCTCCTGCACAGTACTGGATATTGTCAAAGAGGTATTCAAGGGTTCACTAAAAGAATAAAGATTATTATTGAAAGCTCTCTGTACACAAGGAGCGTCCAAGTGGCTGATCTGTTTTGGCTATGTCATATTTGTGTCACCTTAGAATAGATATGTAATAATATTTGACGTAATTGACACCGCTATCTAAAATCAAGGAGTTTAATTTAGAAAACTGCTTTTCTTTTTGATGGCTCTAAAACTTTGCTGCTGCAGTGTTATAGATCCATTAAGTAGTGGTACAATCTAGTGGGACAAAACTTGAAAAACACTAAAGAAAGATTTAAAATACTTACATGCACACAAGATTCCTTTATCTAGTTGTCTGCAAAAATGTACGCACCCCAGGTCAAATTACATGTTTGAATGAAGTGAACAGAAGCTGACACAGTTTCTACATGATAAAAAGTTAAACACATTTGTCTGCAATTTTAAATGCAAAATTACCATTTGCAGATGTTTGTTTATAAATTATTTAAACAGGTAAACAATGAATGTGGCAGATGCCATTTCAATGCTTTGTAACAACTACATTTCTGGTAGGAAGGTCACAGCCTTTCTATTCTAGCTTTTGGAATGTTTGAACACTCTATGCTGAAATTTTTTTAGCTCAAAGATTCTTAGTTCTAAGTGCATGCACTGCATATCTGAGAACTTCCTCTAGATTTTCAATAAAATTCTGGGGACTGTGAAGAACATTCCAAATCCTTCATCTTTCTTTTCTGTAAGCACTTCAAGATTGATTTTGGAGTATATTTCTGATCACCATCTTGCTGAAACATTCTTTCATCAGGTTCAATTTCTTCATCAATTGTGGAACATTAGCTTCTAAGATATTTAGTCAAATCCATTCTTCCATCTGTGCAGTATTTCCTCTCTCACTGGCTAAGAGACAACCCCAAAAGATAATAGATCCACCCCTGTGCTTAAGGATTAGCAAGGTATTCTTTTCTTCAAAATGCTCCATCCTTTTCTTCAAATTTATCATCTTATGTGACTGTGACCAAACAATTCAATTCTATCAGCACAAAATACTTTATTCCAAAATGTTTCAGGCTTATCAAGTTTCTTTTGCATACTTTAGACAATGACTTTTGTGATGAAGTCATAGAGAACGATTCTTTCTGACAACTCTCCTTTGCAGATCACTGTTGTATACACAATGAAGTGCTATGGGTCTGTGAGTAACTACTGTACTTTAGTGTTATCTAACTTTTCAACAGGTTGTTTGAAGCAATCTGCAAATCTGACCAGTTTTCAGGTAGTTCTATCACATTTTTCATAGTCTTCCAAATTTTGCCATGACTTCACCAGTTACATTGAACTTCCACTCCTTAATGATGTTTTAGACAGTTGAATTTACAACTTGGAAATACTGAGATAAATTAATAACCTTCCCTGTTTTATAAAAGTAAATTATCTTCATGTCTGAATGCTCTGCCAGCTGCTTACTACTTACTACATATCATTTCTGTGTACACCTGAACATGAAAAGACAGCCCCTGCTCGACAGAGCTTACAATGCTTAGAGGAGCCCCTGTTGGTTAAGACAGAACAATCATAACATGGGAGGTTAGAAGGGCCAAATTATGTCTAACATGAGGTTATCTTTACATGAAGCCCTAATACGTCATTAAACATTTCGGTATTACATATTTCTTTAATTCCAAATACAAATCACATATTTGCAACTGCTCCATGTGATGTACAAAATTTAATGCAATAAAACTCGTTTTCAACATATCAGAATTATTCAATTAACAATAAAATCCACATTGCTATCACATCATAAGCTTATAAGAAACAAAAATAGTATATCCCAGCTACCTCAAACATACCAACCAATCCCAATCCCTCCAAATGCCCACCCTGAAGGGCAAGAATTTTAAAATATCCCAGGAGAAAGAATGACAAGGAAACAAAGAAAAGCATCCTTAACAAATCTACAACCTCAACCAAATGACTGACAAAATAAATAGGCTTTTAACTGTCGCCTAAATTTTAAGATTAAACAGTTTTTATTGAACTAAAGATACACACAATCATGAAACATTCAAGGTGTTCAAGACTTTACAAATTCCTTCCTTTCCCAATCTCCCCTCCCCTAACCTCTATTTTAAATGTATACATTAATGGAAAGGAAATGGGACTTGATATACTGCCTTTCTGAGGTTTTTGCAACTACATTCAAAGCAGTTTACATATATTCAGGTACTTATTTTGTACCAGGGGCAATGGAGGGTTAAGTGACTTGATCAGAGTCACAAGGAGCTGCAGTGGGAATCAAACTCAGTTCCCCAGGATCAAAGTCCACTGCACTAACCACTAGGCTACTCCTCCACTCCAATGTTGGTACTAAAATATCCAAAAGCACAATATGCTCAAGATAAAAAAAATAGAGCACCAAAGTATTATAAGACCCCCCCCCCCCTTATCAATGCCTCCTCACCCCCCATCCAACCATACCCCCCAGCCCAACAACAAAACATCAGAAAGCTATATTCTTATACCTCCTGATATCATTCATCCCGATTCCCATCAAATGCAAAATATTGAAAAAAAAAAACCCTCCTTGCTCAAGGAGCCAATACCTGTATGTAGTTACTCCAAACAGACTAAAAGAAGTTTCTCCTCTTGAAAGTTAAATTAGTCCCTCATAACGCCAATAACATTACATTGTGCAGTTGACTTCTCTACTACCAATATGAGAGAGACGCAGTGCCCACCCAGTATTGCAATATGCATTTCTTCCCAATAATACATGCCTTACAGACAAATAAATGTGTATCCTTTTCTTGAATGTAAAATGCATCACCCTGATCAAGAATTGCCCCTACAGGCAAAATCACAATAGACTGACCAACTAAAAACATGCTTCCAAAAAAGAAAAATATGGGGGAGAGGGCAAATGTAACAGGCCCACCATGACATCTGGAGCAATAGGAAGAAGAAAGAACTCCCATATGACACGCTTTGGTGCTGTGTGACATACCCCCGAAGAAGCACCTGGAATTGGCATTCCCTCAGGTCAGCAACAAAAATAAGAGATGGAATATTCCCTATTGAGCACCAAAATGGACAGTCAGTTCAGACCCAAGTCATCCCTCCATCGGCAAACAAACCTTTTCCGAAGACAGAAAGGTGGTAGAAGTAGAGGACATGGATTGAGGTTGAAGGGGGTCAGGCTCAGGAGTAATGTCAGGAAGTATTTTTTCACAGATAGAGTGGTAGATACGTGGAATGCCCTACAGTGAGAGGTGGTGGAGATGAAAACGGTAATGGAATTCATGCGTGGGGTAAACACAAAGGAATCCTGTTTAGAAGGATGTATCTACGGAATCTCAGGGGATCGCCGGTAATCGGGAAGCAAAACCAGTGCTGGGCAGACTTCTATGGTCTACACACTGATTGTAACTGAATAGATATGGATGGGATGGAGTGTAAATATAAGGAGCTTCAACGTTAGCTTCAGAATGTTTAGTACAAGAACAGTGCTGGGCAGACTTCTACAGTCTGTGCCCTGAGAATAGCAAGGACGAATCAAACTCAGCTATACATATAAAGTATCACATACCATGTAAAATGAGTTTATCTTGTTGGGCAAACTGAATGAACCATTCAGGTCTTTATCTGCCGTCATTTACTATGTTACTATTTAGGATACCCTGGAAGTCCGGCTGCTCACCATGCTGAAACAGCTGGATATGAAGATCGGAGATCAAAAATCTATCTCCATTTGAGGAATTCAACCAGGCAAGCAAGGTCTTCCTAAAAGATGTTGACAGGCTCCCAAGAGGAAGAGACTGCACATAGTGTTGTAGCTGGCAGTATGCAAAGAAATCAGTAGGGAAAGAGGACTTCTTCAATTCAGAAAAAAACAAAGAGAGAACCAGTACCCGACAGCACATGTTCTAATTAGTGTATACCCCCCTTGTTCCCAATGGAGAAATACTTCAATCCCCACCAGGAAATGCAATATTACCCCGCAGAGGGAGCAAATGGGATATGCTGGGATCCTGATTCCACAATTGTGCCATGTCCCTCCAGACAAAATCATGCTGTATTTAAGATGTGAAGGAAGCAATTTAATATGGGGATGTAACAAATAAAGAGGGCTCCAGGGAGACAAAAATTCCTGTTCATATAATACAGGAATAAAATCTCAGAAGCTAAAGGCTCAATCCTTAACATGATGCAAAAGGCACAATTTATTATAAACCCCCAAATCAGGTAACCCCAAACCACCATGAGCCCATCTACCACATAAGAACTGCAGTTTCGCTTCCTCCCCTGCCAAAGGAAACTCGTAAGTAAGCGGGCTAACAACTGAAGATCTTTTTTGAGGAGGTACAACAGCAGCACCTGCATCACATACAACCATTTTGGGAAGACAGTCATTTTATAAAGGCATATCTGTCCTCCCAATGACAAAGGCAAAGCTTTCCACTGTGCTAACTGGGTTTTAGTAGAGAGGGGCAATTTCTGCACATTAAGTTGAAATAACTGCAATATCTCCCCAATTAGATAAACACCCAGTTATTTAAAAGATCCTTTGGCCCACCTTAGCAGGAAGGGTCCAGACCAACCTATTTGAAGAAAAATGTCAGTAGTAGGGCTTCCAATTTGTCAAAATTTAAAGTGAACCCCGAGAAATCACCATACTCCTGGAAGCTCTCTAATAAGTTCCCTAAAGAAGTATGTGATTGAGTGATATGAACTAACAAGTCACTGGCAAATGTCATAATTATAAACTCAACACCCCTTTGATATCCAGGTTAGAAAGGATGTTCCTTAATAGGGGTCCAGGATGAAGACAAACAAAAGGGGTGACACAGGGCACACCTGCCTAGTCCCCCGAAAAATCTGAAACAAATCAGACAAAATTCCATTAACACTCAACACCATCTTTGGATCAGAATAAAGAGTAATTCTGCTACCCGGAAATGGCACCGCCATTACGGCAAATGTAAGCCACATTGAGCCTGCAAATTAGTGGGAAAATGTGGGATACAAATGCTACAAATAAATAAATAAGTATACATGACATCCTGAAAATATCAAAAACTATAGGTATCACTCTTTTGTTCAATCTATAGTTGGACGTGGGACTTTGATCAAAACAATAGATATTTATATATAAAAAAATAGCCTCAACAGCCCAGGGATCCTAACACTAGGACTCCACTGAAATGGCCAACATCATAGGCTCCTACCACCTTCCGAAAAAATGCTTCCGAAGATTCACAAAACTCTCATCGAACCTCCGGGCAGACCTATTGTGTCTGCCCGTGATTCATCATTGGAAAGATTGTGCAAATATATTGACGGTTTTCTAGCTCCATTAGTCACAGACATTGAGTCATATATTAAAGACACGACTCATTTTTTGAAGTAATTGGAAGCCTTATCTTCTCAGGATAATATTGGATTTTTGGTTACATTAGATGTTCAATCTTTGTATACTGCTATTCCACAGCATGAGGTAATGAGGGTGATGGAACAAGTATTAGAATGACGCCCCAAACCAGTGACTGTTCCCACAGAATTTTTGTTAAAGCTACTGAGGTTAGCTTTATTTAATAATTATTTTTTGTTTAATGGTGAACTTTTTTCACAACTATCTGGTATCACCATGGGAGCAGTTTTTGCACCTACAGTCGCCAATCTATTTATGGCAGTTTTGGAGGAGAATATGATTTATAAACTTCCTCGGTTCCAACACGCTAAATGCTGGTGGAGGATTATCGATGATATTTTTGTAATATGGGACTCAACATTAGAAATGTTAGATCAGTTTTTGATAGATCTAAATGCATGCCATTCTACCATCAAATTTCACCACACTGTTCATACGAGTGAAATCAGTTTTCTGGATGTAAAGATCACCAAAACTGTGGACAAACTAGAAACTGATGTTTTCACCAAACCTACTGATCGCAACTCCTTATTGTCTTACGACAGTATGCATCCAATGCATATAAGGAATAATATCTTTTTGCGCAATTCTTACGCTATAGGCGCATTTGTGACACCCCACAGAAGTACAAAGGATCGGCTGCTCGATTAAAAGATAAATTGAAAGAGAGAAGATACCCTACTAAAATTATTAAACATGCCTATAAAAGAGCATTATACAATCACCGAGAACATGTTAGAATCTAAACCTCAGAAACATCAAGAAGAGAAACAACAAAAAATAGCTTGCATCATGCAATACACTTCATTGTCACCAAGAGTTGCTAATATTATTTATAAGAATTGGAAAATATTGTCCACCCATGAAGTTTTTGCCAGACAGAAGTGCATGATACCTTATTCCAGACGTGCGAATCTGTCATTCTGATGTTAGAACTATTATGGAACGTAACCGAGTTGAGGTGTTTGGACACAAGAAGTGTGGGAAATGTGTTATGTGTGAGGTGATGGAAGAAACAAATAAATTTTAGGATCCAGTTAAAAAGAAGTGGATTTTTTTTTTTTTTTTTTACAGAGTAACACTTCTTGTATTTCAAAAGCAGTAATTTATCTGATTACATGTCCCTGTGGATTGCGCTATATAGGACAAACTAAACGTATGATCAAAGTGAGATTGTCCGAACATAAAAACGGTATCCAGTCCAAAAAAACTTATATGCCTTTGGCTAAACATTGTGTGGATAAAAATCATGACTTCATGGAGTTGCGATGTTTAGTCATAGAACAACTCAAGAATAACAACAACAGAAGAGGGGATATTTCGCGTATCATTCATCAAAAAGAACAAAAATGGGTTTATTATTTACAAACTGTTAACCTTAATGGATTGAATGGTCCGATGGAATGGGAAGCATTTTTTTGAAGTCAACTCTGATTTTTATTCTATATGGAGAGTTATGTTTAGATTCTTCAATATATGTACTTTTTAGTTTTTGGTTGAATTATGTTTCCTGAGATGTTCAGTTTTCTGTTTCTCTCGGGCATCCTCGTTGTTCCTTTAAATTTGGACTGGGTTTTGGCACTTTAAATCTAAATCAACTGCTGTGGGAGTTTGATTGGATAAATTGGATAATGACATAGCATTCAAGGGGAGGAGCTATGCTGTCGGCGTTCTATTTGAATGTCCACCATTTTTGAGTCATTGTTCGCAATGGATTGAAAAGAAAAACATTTTTTGTTTTTTTGTATTTCTCCTGATGAAGGTTGCGAAACAGTGGGGTCCCTTGCTGTTGAGAAAGTTTAAAGTCTACAAGACATTGCGAGTGTGGAAGAATGAAGTTTATACCCACTTGAAAGATATGAGAATTGTAATGACCTTCTTACAAGTGTGATTGTAAAGACTGAGGTAGTATTTGGAGACATCACTATTATTACTGGAGAGTCAGGACAACGCATGACTTTAAAAGATTCACAAAGCAACAAATTAAGCTAAGTCATCTGTTTTTGGAGTTTTTAGTCGCCATTGAGCGATGAGTGTTTGATATTGTAATTGCGCTTTATTTGTTAGTTATGGTGTCTTTCAGCTCAATTCCACTTAAGAAGGTTTAGTACTGGACGCTGTAGTTTTTCAGATCCATTAGTATTCACTATAGGGGGGGGAGTGGAGATTTTGATCATTTTTTGTTATTGCAAGACACCCCGCTTTCTGTTTTTTGTTCACGTATTGTTTGGGAGTTTTTTGATTTCTGTGATCCTTTTCGGAAGGTGGTAGGAGCCTATGATGTTGGACATTTCAGTGGAGTCCTAGTGTTAGGTTCCCTGGGCTGTTGAGGCTATTTTTTATATATAAATATCTATTGTTTTGATCAAAGTCCCACATCCAACTATAGATTGAACAAAAGAGTAATACCTATAAGTTTTTGTTATTTATTTGCACTCTTGGCAGTTTGAAATATTTTTGATTATCCTGAAAATATCCCCAGATACCATACACATCTAGCATGGCATACAAGAAATCCCATCAAATCTTGTCAAAAGCTTTTCAGCGTCAAAGCTGATAAGCAAGGAAGGTGTTTAATGCTGAGCCACCAGTGCCAACAAAATGCAGAGAACATTGAGAATCAAGTATTTGCCCTTCACAAAGTCTACCTGGGGAGACAATTAAACTAGGCAAAACCTGAGAAAGCCAATTAGCCACAATTTTAGAAAGCAATTTGGCTTCACAGTTGAATAATGAGATCGGGAAATAAGACTCAACTTTAGTAGGATCTCTACCCAGTTTAGGGAAGCCAAAATCTGTGCATCTCTTCATTAACATCTAATTGGGACTGGCTGAGCTGAGAAGGGAGTCTCAGGGTGTAGGAAGATCGTGAGGTTTCGGTCGATGGTGACTCCAAGAATTTTTAGATTTTGTGCAACGGGGAGAGAACAGTATGGTGCGGTGAACACTGATCTGCCATCTTAGCATCACCAAGGTATTGCTTGTCATAATCTTTTTGGACAGATTTGGAGGACATAACCAATCTTCAGGACTGACAGACTCGCTAAAAATGCAGCCAAAATGTTCATGATGGGACCGCTAAGCTCGGTAGATGAACTCAGGGGATGTATGCAGATAATTTAGCGGGTAAAAGAGGGGCATGCAGGAGCACGTCCTTCCCCTGCTCACCACATCACATGACCTCCCTACCTCCTAAATTTTAAATAAGCATGTTCTCCTCTCAGATCCAGTGGTAGAGAATTCCATAATACTGAAGACCTCCCAGTTGATTACCCACAGTAGCTGTTCTCAGTAGACAGTAGGATACAGGTCCTCACAATATGAATGACATCATCGACAGAGCTTGACACGGGAACCACCACTACAGCTTAGAGAGTTTCTAGAAGCATTTGAGTAGTCTCACTATGCATGTATGCCACTTCCCTTCCAGTTAAGTCAATTCTTAAAGCTTATAAATAGAATACAGCTCCCCAAGTAAGGTGGGAAGGTATGTCAATACTTGCATCCTGCTGTCCACTGAGCATGTACTAATGACAAGTAACCCAGTTTTCATTGACAACAAGTAGGTGTGATAAAGTCACATCCAGGATAGTTGGGTTAAGGCAGTTTCAATCTGAAATACAAGTCCCAAAAGGCATTGCAGGCAAGGAGCCAGAGGGTGAGATGAAGAGCCCGGACTGGACTCCTAGCTGCAATCGGGGAAGACATGGGTGTAAGCTGGAAGGTTGTGTAGAGTGGCTGCCACTAGGTGGAAAGAGAGTTAGGAAACCCTGTGTGCAGGAGCTCATCATTGGTCTAATGCTTAACTCAGCTGGTATGGGTGTGGGGAAGCTAATGGAAGGAGAATGATTGGTTGTGGTAGCTGAAGCCAGGGATTGATTAGGCAGGTGGGAAGGAGTCTCAAGAGTTCAGTTCAGGAGAGAGAAGCAGAAGGAGAGAAGCAGTTGCAGGCTGAAAACCCTTGGGCAGGGAGGTCCCTAAAGTATTTGCAGGCTGAAAACCCTTGGGCAGGGAGGTCCCTAAAGTACTGAAGCAGGCTGAAATTCCTTGGGTAGAGGGAGTCCCTAAAGTATTGAACTCTCCTGAAGGTATAGAAGGTAGAAACTGCTGCTTGGTGACTGAACTGGGATGATGAACTGAAAGAACTGTTTGTCTTGGGAATTGCCTGTTTATTGTGCACTGGATAAAGAGCCCAGACTGGAGCTGACTGTAAGCCTGTATTGAATCCTGGTATGTGCTGATAGCCTGCTGCTTAAAGGGGACTGTTGGCCACACACTTTCAGGTGGCTTATATGTGCTTAAGATTGAAGGTGAATGCTGCTGTTGGAACTGGGTATTAGAAACCTGCATGGAATAAACGTCCTTAAGATTGAAGTTACTGGTGGACATCTATTTCTTCATTGTACCGGGAGCCTGTGGCTGGAGGAGATTGCTCTATCCTTGGCTGCACAAGAAAGGTACCTGGTTACATAGGACAGCAAGTTCTCACAACATCCTAGCTACAGGCTGTCTTCAAAACAAGGACAGGGGATTTAACTGATACAGTAGACCATGATATTTTACTATATAAACTGAGCCTTCTCAGACTTTTGTCTCAGATAAAGAAATTTTAGTTCATAGGCATTATCGGGTTAAAATGAACACGTTTTTCTTTTCATTGGCAGTAACCTTGTAGAGTTCCCACAGGGGTCTCAGTTCTCTCCCATGTTGTTCAACGTCTATATGACTGTTTTTCTACATTAGGAACTAAAATGTTTTTCATACACTGATATATTTTTATTACTTCCTGTTCAGCATGACATATAACATAGTAACATATAGTAACATAGTAGATGACGGCAGAAAAAGACCTGCACGGTCCATCCAGTCTGCCCAACAAGATAAACTCACATGTGCTACTTTTTGTGTATACCTTACCTTGATTTGTACCTGTCCTTTTCCGGGCACAGACCGTATAAAGTCTGCCCAGCACTATCCCCGCCTCCCACCACCGGTTCTGGCACATATTACATTATGTATAGAAAGGATTGAACAACTAAGTATTGCGAATGGCTTTAAACTTAATACTGACAAAATTATTTTGGTTGAATTGAATTGATACATCTCCAGGCTCTAACATAGTACTGGGCAACAGCGTATCATTGAATATTGATAAAGTCCCAAAAGTTTTGGAAGTTTATATAGACACTAGTTTATCATTGATCCCACAGATTAATCATGTAGCAAAAATGATTTTTTTCAAACTTCATCAATTAAGAACTATTCGGTTTATCTTCTGGTCTAGTCTTTGATCTTGTCTCATACAAATTACTGTAATGGTCTATATTGTTTTGCTTCAGCTACTTATTTTGCCAGATTGCAAAATGGGCTGTACATCAGAAGGAAAATCATGTCCTCTTGAAATGATAAAACTTCTGTTTGGAAGGTTTCCTAGAGGCTAATAGAATAGTTCAGCTACAAAAACTTTTGGGGAAAAGAAGGTATGACTATGCTACTCCCTGCCATTTTCAGCTTCATTGGCTTCCTATATCGGCTAGAATTCATTTTAAGCTAGCTTGTTTGATTTGTAGGTTATTTGATGGTTCTTGGTCTGACTATACGGTTAGATAATTTATATTTACATCATTTCCTTTTTCCTCAAGATCAGGAAAAAAATCTTCTTCATTTCCCCTCTCTAGCTGGATTCAGTTACACAAAATCATTAGAAGTTTCATATCAGGCTGTCAAATTTTGGAATTCCTTACTGGTTTCTCAGAGTTTTCATACAAATCTAAAGACTTATCTTTTTCTAAAATATTATTGTTAATCTGTATCTTATTAATTTATTATTTTTGTAACCCACTTTGAACCAACCATTGAGAGCTGGCAGGCTATAAAATTCATGTCACATTACACATCATTATCACATCACAATAATATAACTAATGGAGCTGCAACAGGCACTTTTGTTTGGTAGTAACAAGCCCATTGAGTACTTTGTACTTTTTTTTTTTTTTTTTTTGAAAGGGGGGGGGGGGGGGGGCAGGCTGCCTGGAATTGAAAGAAATTGGCCTAAGTTGGATGGCGTTGGATTCCACTCCCCAAAGAGACTGTCTGGCCAAACAACAAAGTTACTTACTTGCAACAGGTGTTCACCAAGGACAGCAGACATATATTCTCACTTGTGGGTGACATCTTCCACAGAGCCCGGTGCGGACATTGCCGTAGTGCACTGTCATTTTAAAAGTACATAAGTACATAAGCATCGCCATGCTGGGACAGACCAAGGGTCCATCGAGCCCAGCACCCTGTCTCCGACAGCGGCCAAAAGAACAATTTATCCCACCCATCCCAGAAATAGTTTCCCCACGTCCATTCAACATTCTATGGCCTTTTCCTCCAGGAAGCCATCCAACCCTTTTTTAAATTCTGCTAAGTCAACCGCCTTAACCACTTTTTACGGCAACGAATTCCAGAGACTAACTACACGTTGAGTGAAGAAACTTTTCTTCCGATCTGTTCTAAATTTACTACACTGCAGCTTCATCGCATGCCCCCTTGTCCTAGTATTTTTGGAAAGCGTAAACAGACGCTCCACATCAACCCTTTCCATTCCACTCATTATCTTATAGACCTCTATCTCCCCTCAGCCGCCTTTTCTCCAAGCTGAAGAGCCCCAGCCTTTTCAGCCTTGCCTCATAGGGAAGTCGTCAACTTTAAGGCAGTGCCCATACAGCATATGCGTGGGTACTATCCCACCCAATGCTTGAACACAGAACCAGCAGTACAATAAAGCTAATAAGACAACTCCAAGGGGAGGCAGGAGGGATGTGAAAATATAGGCCTGCTGCTCTCCGAGAACACTTGGTAAAAATAAGTACCTCTGCTTTCTCAGAGGACAAGCAGGCATAATATTCTTACATGTGGGGACTCACTAGCTACCAGGCTCACAATATAATGAAAACTTCGCAACTAAGAAGAAAGTGAGCATGGTGGAAAAAAAAAAAGAGTTAAAGGGCGAAGTTAATATTTAAGTAGTAAAAATATTTTGAAGGACTGCTTGTCCAAATGGCTATCCCACCTATAATGCTGCTCCAGACAGTAGTGAGCAGTCAAGGTGTAGACAGAAGACCACATTGCTGCCTTGCAAATTTCTTCAATGGAGGCAGAGTGTAAATGGGCTACTGAAGCCATCATAGCTCTTACATTGTGAGCAGTGACCCATCCATGAAGGGTCAGCCAAGCCTGAGCATACATTCAGCGAGCCAAGTAGCGATAATTCAGTTGGTGATGGGAACCCGTTTCAGTTAGGTCTGAAGGATACAAAAAACTGTGAGGACTTGGACTTCCTATAAGGTTTTGTATGCTCCAGATAATATGCTAGAGCACACTTGTAGTCTAAGGTATGTAGCACTGCTTCTCCAGGATGAGTGTATGGCTTAGGGAAGAAGACAGGAAGTACAATGGAATGATTGAGCTGGAACTCAGATACCACATTAGGAAGGAATTTGGGCTGGATTCGAAACACAACTCTGTCATGGTAGAACCTGGTGTAATGTGGGTCTGCCACAAGGGTTTGAAGTTCGCTAACTCTTCTGACAGAAGTAAGAACTATTAAGAACACTACCTTATATGTGAGGAAATTCAGAGAACAGGAATGAAGTGGTTCTAATGGAGGTTTTATAAGAGCTGTTAGGATGAATGAGATCCCATGCCACCAGAGGTGGTTTGAGAAGAGGTTTGGTATGAAATAAACCTTTCATAAGGAATGAATGGAAATTGGCTTATCAACTCTAGAGTGAAATGTGTTAATGGAACTCAAGTGTACTTGGAGTTAGTTTTGAGGCCAGAATCAGAAAGATAGAGAAGGTACTCCACAAGGGTAGGAAGAGAGCACTTACCAGGGCAGCAAGCTCTGGGCTGTACATCAGAAGGAAAATCATGTCCACTTGAAATGATAAAACTTCTGTGTGGAAGGTTTCCTAGAGGCTAATAGTATTCTGGAGACTTCTTCTGGAAGGTTTAAAGAGTGCAAGACTATGTCATCAAAAACCTAATTTTATATTGTCAGGAACTAAGAGAGCAGGGGTCTGGATGGAGGAGAGACCCCTCGCGCTCTGTGTTATTAGGTTTGGAAAAGAATCTAACCTCAGTGGTTCATTGGACAATAACTCTAGGAACCAAATTTGATGTGGCCAGTAGGGAACAATTAGACTCATGGTTCCTTGGTCCCAAGGTAGTTTGAGAAGTATTCCTATAAGAGACAGTGGGGAAAGGCATATAGAAAATCTGTATGCCAGTGAAGCAAGAAGGCATCTGGGCTACACAGTTGGGAGAATAGATCCTAGAACAAAAGTGGAGATGCTTGTTGTTCTGAAGAGAGCAGGTCTATCGCTGGAATTCCTCACTACTGGAATATTCAATGAGCTATAAGCATGCTGAGGGACCATGTGTGAGGATGAAGGACTCTGCTCAATTTGTATGCCACAGCATTCTGTTTGCCAGTAGGTAAGCAGCTGTTATAGAGATGTTTTGAGAAGCTGCCCAAGTCCATATCTGGATTGCTTGTCAACAGACTGCTCTCAATTCCAGGAGATTGATACGATGTAGTTTCTCCTGTGGGGACCAAGAACCCCTGGTATGTGGAGACTATTGAGGTCAACACCCCAACCTACCATGGAGGCATCCGTTGTGAGGACTTTGAAATGTGAAAAAGGCTGAAACGGAAGTCCCCAGGTGATATTCTGGGAAACCATCCACCACTGTAGACAGTATCGCAGCTGTGGAGTAACTTGAATACGTGCTTAGAGCAATCTCATGGCTTCGGACCACTGAGAGGAGAGTGTCCACTGAGGAATTCGGAAGCGAAGTTGAGCAAATGGTATTACATAGAGTGTTGATGACATTAGACCAAGGAGGCGGAGCATCTGACGAACAGATACCTAGGAGAATTTAGCAATTTTAGCAGAGAGATGCATTATGTTCTCTGCTCTTGGTTGAGGGTGGAAGGCTTCACCACGAGTACAATCCAGGAGAGCCCTGATGAACTCTAAGGTCTGAACAGGTTGAACATGTAATTTGGGATAATTTATTGCAAACTCAAGGAGTACTAGGAGCCTTATGGCGGACAGAATTGAAGACTGTGCCACTTCTTGGGAGGCTACTTTGATTAACCAGTTGTTAATTTGGGGAAAGACATGTATTCCCCATCTGCAGAGTGTTGCAGCTACCACTATCAGGCATTTTGTGAAAACTTGAGGAGCTGAAGTGAAGCCAAACGCTAAGACCTTGTACTGATAATGCTAAGTTCCACAGTGGAAGCACAGGAACTTTGTGGGCAGGGAGGATAGGCATGTGAGTGTATGCCTCCTTGAGATCTAGAGAGGAAAAACAGTCATTGAGTTGGATCATGGGGAGAAGTGATCCCACGAAACCATGCAAAATTTTTCTTTGAGTAGGAATTTGTTAAAATCTCATACGTCAGGAAACTTACTCGGAAAAAACTTCGAAGAAGTACCGGAAAACAAACAACTCTTTTTTTTTTTTTTTTTTTGAAACAGAGGAGTAACGAAGAACAAGCCAAAAAGGCACTAAAACCGCAGCAAAGAACGCAACGGGGGCCTCTCTGGGGCCACGAACGAGTGATACACGTCCATTCTGACCGCGGAAAAAGAGAGACTGAGGAGCACGCTGTAGCGGGCAGAAAGACAGTCGCGCATGCGCGATGTATGCGGATCTCGCGAGAGCTAGCAAACTTCTGTTGCTAGGAAGATCTTCCGATCCTGGGGCTGCCGTGGACGTCACCCATCAATGAGAACAAGCAGCCTGCTTGTACTCGGAGAATAAGAAAACACAGTAAAAAACAATTAAAAAATGCATAATGGACTAAATATGGATGTTGTAGTAATACAAAGAGGCAAATAAAATGCAGGCAAGGATACAAAATAATCTACAATACGTATATACAAAATGCAGGCAAGAATACAAAATGATCTATATTGCGTGTATTATCCTTAGATATAAAATCAATGTAAAAATGACTAAATGGACAAACGAAGTCTACATAAGCAGTGAATGAAACACTAGAAAGTGAGAAACACTCATATAACAAAATCACTCATATATAAAGGATCACTAATATATAAAAAAAAAAATACAAAAAAATAAACAAAAAGGATCACTAATATATAAAAAGGGAGCTGGCAAAACAAACCCACCCGCTGATAGGACAAGGAAATATACTGGTGCCTGTAGTAAAGATATCCTGGTATAACTGCATGTAGTTAGATAACTGTAATACAATGCATAACAGACAGAGATAGAATAAAGCACTAAGCTTGAATGAATATGAAAAATATGTAAATCTGTCCCTAAAGTATATAAGAAACTTATAATTATATGTAATAATGTAAAGATGGCAACTAAATGGATTGTGACAATAACCGGTTATGAGAATTAAAAATAACCAGGTATAAGCATAAACTGGTTATACTGTAAGCTCTAACCGGTTAGTGGCAATGCTAGCCGAGCTGATAGACTACTATAAAGTGCGGATCTGAGTAAAAACGTGATAAAAATGTGAAAAAATGTTTAAAAAAAAAAAAAAAGGGGGGCATACTTCATTCTCCGACACTGAAGCAGTGGCAGTTTCGGCACCAAGACAACTTTTGGATAGCATCTTCGGATCTTGGATAAGTTCACTGCCATCTCTCTGCATCAAATGTTCTTTTTTCTACATTTTTTATTTTGATCCGAACTTTTTGGTGGTCGGTTGTATCGGCTCAGCTAGCATTGCCACTAACCAGTTTACGCTTATACCCGTTACTTTTAATTCTCATTGTCATGCTCCGTTTAGTTGCCATCTTTATTATATATAATTACAAGTTTTCTTATACCCTCACTTGATCCTTTTCCATCGCTATGGCTAAAGATTGACAACTTACAACTCCTTCCCAAATCATTGATCTTAATCAATAATAGTCTTTCTTCTGGTCAAATACCCAACTCTTGGAAATCTGCTATTATCTGTCCTACCCTTAAAAAGTCCTCTCTCGGCTCTCAGGTCCCCAACAACCACCCAGTGTCGAATCTATTTTTTTTAATTTAAAATACAGGAAAAGATAGTTCATGTCCAATTATCGGCATCCATTGATAAAACCTTGATCCTTCACTGAAAACAATCTGGCTTTAGACCCTATTCCAGCCATAGAAGTCAGTGCTGTGGGTACTTGAGCACCCCCAATATTGAGAAAATTCCTTGTGTGTGTCCAGGGAGGGGTTATTTCCATTGGGCTTAGCACCTGCAATAATTTTGAAAAAGTTGGCACCTATGATGCCAGCAATGGAACTGTCACTGCAGTACTTCTAAGTGAAATACACTCACATTTGGATAAACACAATATAGTTCTGGTAGTTTCTCTGGATCTATCGTCCACCTTTGATCTGGTTAATCACTCGCTCTACTAGGGATATCAGCATCTGTCTTTTCCTGGTTTACTTCTTTTTTCTTTCAAATCATGACTAACGGGTGGTCACCTCTTCTTCCAAGCTACCCTTCGACCTCTGACGTGCAGTGTTTCCCAGGGTTCTGTTCTTTCCCCCTTCTTAACAATTTCCTTAGCCCTCTTGCCGCTCTCATTAAATCGTATGGTATTTCCTCTCATTTTTATGCAGATGACATCCTATTGCTATTCCCAATCAATCGATATTCCCCCTCCATCCAACCATTGCAAGACTGTCTTTCTGCAGTCCAGAAATGGCTTTTGGATCAAGGACGGCTTTAAATAAAGACAAAACAGTAGCCTGGGAGGAAGTCGGAGCCCAACTGCAGCTCCAAATTTGTTTGAGACTCCCATCATTCCAGTTTCTTCTTTTCATTATTTAGGCTTTTTCTTAGATTCCCATTTGACTTTTTCACCACAGGTATCTAAGTACATAAGTAATGCCACACTGGGAAAAGACCAAGGGTCCATCAAGCCCAGTATCCTGTCCACGACATTGGCCAATCCAGGCCAACGGCACCTGGCAAGCTTCCCAAACGTACAAACATTCTATACATGTTATTCCCGGAATTGTGGATTTTTCCCAAGTCCATTTAGTAGTGGTTTAAGGACTTCCTTTAGAAAACCACCTAACTCCTTTATAAATTCTGCCAAGCTAACCGCCTTCACCACGTTCTCTGGCAACAAATTCCAGAGTTTAATTATGCGTTGGGTGAAGAAACATTTTCTCCGATTTGTTTTAAATTTACTACACTGTAGTTTCATTGCATGCACCTTAGTTCTAGTATTTTTGGAAAGCGTGAACAGACGCTTCACATCCACCTGTTACACTCCACTCATTATTTCATATACCTCTATCATGTCTCCCCTCAGCCGTCTTCTCCAAGCTGAACAGCCCTAGCCTCCTTAGTCTTTCTTCATAGGGAAGTCGTCCCATCCCCGCTATCATTTTAGTCGCCCTATGCTGCACCTTTTCCAATTATATTCACCTCACTTTTCAACCACGCCAGCTGTCTTTTGGACTTCCGTCTTTCTTTTCTAATTCGCGGAATATGTTTGGCCTGGGCCTTCAGGATGGTATTTTTGAACAGCGTCCATGCCTGTTGTACAGTTTTACTCTCTCAGTTGCCCCCCTAAGTTTTTTTTAACCGTTCTTCTCATTTTATGATAGTGTCCTTTTTTAAAGTTAAATGCTAACATATTTGACTTCCTGTGTAGAGTTATTCATGGTTGATATCAAAACTGATCATATTATGATCACTGTTATCAAGCAGCCCCAGTACAGCTGCTCCATAAAGCTGTCCTTGATTTCATCAAGGAATTGTACCTCTCTAGTGTGTCCCGATGTTACATTTACCCAGTCTATATTTGGATAATTGAAGTCACCCATTATTATCGCATTGCCCATTTTGTTTGCGTCTCTGATTTCTTTTATCATTTCTGCGTCTACCTGCTCATCCTGGCGAGTCGGACGGTAGTACACTCCTATCACTGTCCTTTTCCCTTTTATACATGGAATTTCAACCCACAATGATTCAAAGGTGTGATTTGTGTCCTGCTGAATTTTTAATCTATCTGAGTCAAGGCTCTCGTTAATATACAATGCTGCCCCCTCCACCAGTCCGGTCCACCTTATCACTACGATATACTTTGTACCCTGGTATGACAGTGTCCCACTGGTTATCCTCCTTTCACCAGGTCTCAGTAATGCCTATTATATCCATTTTTTCATTTAGTGCCAATATATTCCAACTCATCCATCTCATTTCTTAGACTCCTACCATTTGCATATAGACATTTCAGAGTATGTTTGTTGTTCCTATTTGCATGATGCTTAGTACTTGACACTATTGATTTGCCATCTTTTGTCTGATCTTTAGTTGTATTTAAGGGCACCTGGCCTACCACAATCTGTTGCACAACCTCACTATCCAGAAACCCTATCTTCCCTGTTTGTGAGGTATTCTTGCAAGATACCTTATCCCGAACCATGCGCTTTTGAGTGACTGTTGGCCTTCCCCCCATTTCTAGATTAAAAGCTGCTCTATTTCCTTCTTAAAAGCCCATGCCAGCAGACTGGTCCCACCCTGGTTAAGGTATGTAAAGTATGTAAAACCACTTTTTTATTCTCAGACAGCTGTGCGTAGTCAGGAAGTACTTGGATTTCAATGCATTCCATTCACTCATCCTGTCGTTATTAATTTCTAGATTGGATTATGGCTATATCATTTACTTGGGTTCCCCCGGTTATGTACTTAAATGAGTTCAAACATTAAAAAACACTGCTCTCAGACTACTTTGTCATACTAAGAAATTTGATCATGTCTCCTCCTTACTCCAGAAATATCATTGGTTTCCTGCTGGTCAAACAATCATTCATTAATTGTTTACCATTACCTTTAAAGCTTTTAGTATAGGTTCTCCACAATACTTATCTAATCTCACTATTCCCTACTCTCCAATGTGTCTTCTTCGATCTACAAATGATTTTTGGTTATTTCTCCCTAATCCTAAACATGCTACTCTTGAAACAACCCGGCATTGTGCATTTTATTTTGCTGCTCCATTCCACTGGAACTCTCTTCTCCATGAAATCAGGACTGAACTCTTCTATAAAAAAAAATTTAAATCTGCCATAAAGATTTGGCTTTTCCATCAGGGCCTATAATATCCCATGGGATGTTTACTGCTGAAGGCTTGAAACTCATTCCCTTTGTCCACTGCTATTTTACCCCCCCCCCCCCCCCCCCCACACACACACACACACACTTCTTCCCCCAAAGTAGTAACCTATTCTGTAATTCCCCTTACCGCTCTCATAACCTTCCTTTATGTTTGCTTAAACTTTGTGGAATGAATGCACTTACTTTCCTGTCAACAATTGTAGTTCTTTTCTTTTTGCTTATTACTTGTGTTTTCATTGTACAATGCCTAGATCTACCTGCTAGTTTAAAAAGCGGTATATCAAGATTTTCAAATAAATAAATTGTATTAGTAATCCAACTACATGCAATTATACCAGGATATCTTTACTACAGGTACCAGTATGTTTCCTTGTCCTATCAACAGGTGGGTTTATTTTGCCAGCTCTCTTTTTATATATAAGGGATCCTTTTAGTATATTTTTTGTAGATATTAGTGATTGTTTTATACATGAATTATTTTGTTATATGAGTGTTTCTCACTTTCTAGTGTTTCAATTGCTGCTTAGACTTCATTTGTCCATTCAGTCATTTTTACAGTAATTTTATATCTAAGGATATCATACATGGAATGTAGATCATTTTGTATTATTCCCTGCATTTTGTATATAAGTTATATAGATCATTTTGTATCCTTGCCTGCATTTTGTTTCCCTCTATTATGATTACTACATCATCCATATGCAGTCCAATATTCGTTTTTTTATTTTATTACAGTGTTTTTTTTGTTTTTTTACTATTGCTTATGGCATTTCCCTTATTCATACTCTGTACATTTTACATCTGTTTTTATACAGTGCTGTCCTTGACCCCTGAGGCAGGTGGGTTTCTCAACAAGACATGGTCCCATGTCGGATCTTTGATTGGTGCAAATAAAGGTGTTTTGTTCAACACTTTCTGCTTTGAAGCTTGTATTACATTCTCTACTCTTCTGTCTTCCTTGGACCTTTCGTAGAGGTGTTTTCCTGTTTGTCGTGGACTACTGATATTGGAATTGGGTCATAGCCTTGAGTATCCAAACATTGAACCACCAGTTACCCTTCCTCCCCAATGGACTAGAGAGACATTGGTGTGGTAAGCCTCAACCCTGCGACCCTTTGAGGTTTTGATGTCGATGTCTCCCATACAGGCATTGTGAGTGTCTTGAGGATTGACCAACATCCCTCTGTCTCAACATCAATGTCAAAGCCACAGTATCTTACTGAGCAAATAGGTGGTTCCATTCACTGTTCAAAAGTCTTCATAAGCTGCTCCTCAAAAGCTGCCATTGACAAAGACAGGTGTAGCCACAGCCTTCTGAGTCACCAGAGTAGTATTAGAAACAGTCTCAGGTCCGTGTAGGCTGTCATACCCCTTCCAACTGACAGATCCTCATAAAGATGCTTCAAGGACACTGGTTAACTTGGTGCCTCAACCCACTTGGCATACCATGCTGTAACGAGATGCGATACTGATGTGCTTCAGTTTGTACCTGGAAGACATCTTGGTCTCCCAGCATCAATAAAGACAAGGACCAAGCCTTCCTCTACTTTGGTTAAGACTCAGATGATTACCAGTATCGATACTCGACACTGAAGCACTCAATGCTGATGCATTCCCAATGTCCACTGCAGCTTTAGGACCAATATTTCCACTGCCAAAACCAAAGGACCAGATTTGTCCATACCAAAAACTTGTTTGTACTGATACTCACAACCACAAATCTCTCTTTTGGACATCTGAACATAGCACTATAACCAGGCCCCAGGCATTTCAGGCACCTGTTATATCCATTATTGATACAGTCATATTGCACCAGGTGCACTTCTTAAAGCCACTGCAGGCTCTCTTTTGAGATATGTAATCCAGAAAAATACCCAATGCGAAATCAAACTTGATAATAAAAACTATCCTAAGCTTGAGGTTTGAACCAAAAAAAAAAAGGAAATTTAAGAACAATCAAAACTAAGGCACTAACGAGGAAAAAAACACCACACAAAATGTCTGATGTGAGCTCTGCTGATATGTGTCCAAACAACTCCATGGAAAGGTGAAAACAGAGGCAGTCCTGCAAAACTGAAGCTCACAGGCAGCCGTACAAATTTTATATATTTCATCTATTATCTGCTTACAACCTAAACGGCGTACAATAAAACACTTATTTATAAAATCTACACAAAACAGTCCTTCTAAACAGACAAAACTGGTATCGACAAAATTAAATCATTTGCACAATCATAAAATAAAGGCCTGCATGAAAAGTTGCAATTTTAACTGTTTGCTAAAAATTAAAATCTCATACAAATGCCTTAAAACAGAAGGCAGATTATTTCAATGCAAAGGACCTGCAACTGAAAAAGTTGCTTCCTTTGTGTCTGCATTGGACTATATTCAGCAAATGGCACCCAAATTTGGGCACTGAAAAAATGCGTACTGCGCACTATTCTATAAACGGCGCAACAAGTTGGGTGCCATTTACAGAGTAACACTGAGATCCATTCACACCTTTGGGCACAAGGATTTACACCAACTGAAACCTTGTGTAAATCTTCGTGTATAAATTAGGCTCAGATCCCCCAAATTCTATAATATTGAGCGCATCTTTAGTGAACACCCCAACCCTCCCATGGCCATGCCCCCCTTTTAAGTTATACACTAAAAGATTTACGCGAACATCTTTACAGAACAGCACTTAGCAAGATGCGCACATAAATCTGAATTGTTGACAACACTAATAATTGATTGTTAGTATCCAATTATTGGCATCAATTTGGTTCATCACTCAATTGCGCATACATCCAAATTTACACCCTGGGGTCGTGTGTTCAATTCAAAAGCAGCACACAAAGCAATCCTCCATCACCACCAACATCAGATCTGAGAGGCCTGTCTGATACATCTGTAAAGCTTGAGCCAAAAATAAGGCTGCTCATGATTTAAAAAATTCACATAGATTGACAGTAAAATTTTAAATAAAATCCATAACTGTACCAGTAAACAAGGAAAGGATTGCAAAACAGGAGTAATATGTTGCTGCTGAGGCATGTAAGTCACTAGCTAAGGGTCAGGGCCATTCACTAAAGATGCTGGTAATTGTAAACAAAACAGGAGCTGGGCAGACTTCTACAGTCTACGCCCTGATCGTGACTGAATAGGTAGGGATGGGCTGGAGTGTAAATTTTAAGGGGCTTCAATGTTAGCTTCAGAACTTAGTACAAGAACAGTATTGGGCAGACTTCTACAGTTTGTGCCCTGAGAAAGGCAAGAACAAATCAAACTAGGGTATAGATATAAAGTATCACATACCATGTAAAATGAGTTTACCTTGTTGGACAGACTGGATGGACCGTACAAGTCTTTATCTGCTGTCATTTACTATGTTACTATGCGCAAAAGATTATAAGCCACTTTGAACCGAAACTTGTTTGGATAACAGTGAGATGCAAGAATGGATAAATAAATAAATACACAGAATTTGGGGGATCTGATCCTAATTTACACATGAGGATTTACACCAGGTTTCAGTTGGTGTAAATCCCTGCACCCAAAGTTGAACATGGATCCCAGCGCAATTCTGTAAATGGCGCTCAAATTGAGCGCTGTTCATAGAATACCTACCAACAGTAAAGTTTTCAGACAAGTATAAGCAACCCTTAAATTTAGGGCACTGCAATAATCAACCCTAGACAGCATCAGGCTCTCTACAACTGTTCTAAAATCTCCAGAAGGAATCATCAGCTTAATTGTAACAAATGTATTTGATAGATGACTATTGTTGCAATAATCTGGGACTGTATAGGAACCTGTTTATCTAAAACTACTAGCCTCACGATTTTATCTGTTAATGGGATTATCTGATCTTGAAATACAACTGGCAAGGAAGGCGCCACCTTCCTTCAACAATCATAATCTCAGTCTTAGACAAGTTCAAGGTTAATCTATTCAAGTACATCCATTCAGATATCTTTTACATAAGACCATAAGAATAGCTATACTGGGTGTGTGTCCATCTAGCCCAGTATCTGCTTCCAACAGTGGTCAATGCAGATCACAGTTACCTGACAGAATCCCAAATGGTAGCAAGATTCATGCTACTGATCCCAGGGACAAGCAGTGGTTTTCCCATGTCTATTTCAATAACAGACTACAAACCTTTCCTCCGGGAACTTTACCAAACATTTTTTAAACCCAGATATACTAATCGCTGATACTGCATCCTCTAGCAATGAGTTCCAGAGCTTAACTATTCGTTGAATAAATAATATTTCCCCCTGTTCATTTTAAAAGTAATACCATGTAACTTCCTTGAGTGTCCCCCTACTTTTTGTATTTTTTTAAACAGTAAAATACTGATTTATGTTTACCCGTTCTACACCACTCAGTATTTTGTAGACCTCTATCATAACCCCCCTCAGCAGTCTCTTGTCTAAGCTGAAGAGTCTTAACCTCTTAAGTCTTTCCTCATTTGAGAAGAGTTCCATCCTCTTAATCATTTTGTTTGGCTCTCTTTGAGCTTTTTCTAATTCTGCTATATCTTTAAGATACGGCAACCAGAATTGCACACAATACTCAAGGTATTGTTGCACCATGGAGCGAAACAGAGGCATTATAATTAGGACTGATTTTGCTTAAATTTATTTTAATTGCTATCAATCGCACAATTAAAGGTATTTTATTTCCCACTGCAGCTCCTTGTGACTCTGGCCAAGTCACTTAACCCTCCATTGCCCTAGGAACAAAATATGTACTTGTAAACCGCTTTGATTGTAGTCACAGAAAGGCAGCATATCAAATCCCATCCCCTTCCCTAAAAGACTGAATCTCCCTCCTTCCCACCACTAGATTCAACATCTCTCCTTTTCTCAACCTTCCCTCCCTCCCTCTCCTCTTCTCCCAGATCCATTTATCTCTCTCTCTCCTTCCTACCTCACAATATCCAGCACCTCTTCCTTCTTTCCCTCCAGTCCACCCCCATAAGCAGCAACACAAACTTGGTGGTGAGCAGCACCAAGCTCTTCTTGTGGCTTCTGGAGCTCATTGCTTCTGTCTTAGCTTCCATCAGTGCAATTCACACTTTTCCCAACACCCAGGGTTCGGCCCCCTCTCAATACCACCACTAGTCTACCTTAAAGTGGTCTTCTGATGGTCCTGGGATTGGCAGTGTTGCATATATATTCCCTGTGGCCTACTCTGAAGCTCCCCCTCTGGCTCGGCCTGCCTCCTCTGACATTACTTCTGGTTTCTGCCTGAACAGCACAAGTCGGAGGGAAAGCTTCAGACAAGGCAACATATGTGCAACACTGCCGCTGGTGAGGATCAACAGACAACCACCTTTAAGGTAGACTGGTGTGAGGGATGGGTGATGTTGAATTGCTGATGGGGGAAAGATGTCGGATTGCACTGAGAACAGGGGTTGGCAGTGGAAGAGAGCAGAAGAGATGTCTGGAGGAGACAGGAGACACTACAATGTGATCATTTTTATCACAATTAATTATTTAATATATTAATCAAAGAGTTAACTGTGATTAAAGGGCAGCCCTAATTATAATATTCTTTGTCTTAGTTTCTATCCCTTCCCTAATAATTCCTAGCATTGTGTTTGATTTTTCAGCTGACACTGACTAAGACCACTTCGCTATGTCTGGTCCGGTCTAACAGGCTGAAACAACAACTGATGCTAGCATCACCATTCCAAAAGACAATTAGAAATCAGAAGATTTTCAGTTCTCTATTCCCCGTTCCTGGAGTCAAAATATGGAACTCTACACCTATTCCCATCAGAACAGAAAACAGCTACCTCAACTTCACAAAGAGGCTAAAAATCTCTCTCTTCCCAAAGATTGCTTCATAACAATCATAAGTACATAAGTATTGCCATACTGGGAAAGACCAAAGGTCCGCCAAGCATCCTGTTTCCAACAGTGGCCAACCCAGGTCACAAATACCTGGCAATCCATCATGACTGCTACCTCCCAGTTATCATCCATTATCCTTTCCTTAATGTTTTTAGTCTCTAATGTTTCTCAAACCTCACACTAACACTATTTGCTTTTATCTCACTTACAACGTAAACCAAACTGAACTCTGGAAAGGGGATATTAGTGGTATACAAGAATTTATTTGAATTTGAATTGTCCATGATGACACCTAGATCTTTTTCTTGGGTGCTGAATCCTATGGTGGAACCTAACATCAAATAACTATGATTTGGATTATTCTTCTCAATGTGCATCACTTTGCACATGTAAGCATTAAATTTCATCTGCCATTTGGATGCCCAGCGATTCAATTTTTCCAAGGCACAATCAAAAGAACTATCAAATGGGGGGGAAAAATTGAACGTCATCAGCATATAGCCAATAAGACAGAATCATGGCCTTGAACACAGAACATAATGGTACGAGGTAAAGAGCGCCAACAGATCTGATTCTTTGATAAGCAATAGATCCATTGGCTCTCATCACCATAAAACAATCCCCCCAACCAATTCAAAATAACATCTTCATTTTGAATAAACGTCTTAGCATAATAGAGTGATTCACTGTATTAAATGCTTAAACATTGAAAGCAATAAAACAATACTGTAGATCCCTATTCTGTTTATTGCCTTATCTCATCAACGGTAGACAACAAGAGTCTCAGTATCGTGGGACCTCTGAAAGTCAAACTGAAAATCATCTAAACACCTCCTCTTATCCACAAAATCAGCCAACTGAGTTACAAACTACTTTTACAATGATTTTTAAAACAGGTAGATTCGAAATAGACCTATAATTCAACAGTACTACAGGATCTAAAGATGATTTTTTTTTTAAATAAAGACTTCACAGTAGCTGTTTTCAAAGCTGAAGAAAATCATCCAGTCGCCAGAGAAATTCACTAAAGAGATTTTAAAATTACCTCTCTCCAGATTTCAGATGAACACAGATCATGATTGATTTAGTCAAGTACAAAAGATTTCAGTCACCATAACCTTACTTTCAACAGCATGCAAAAACCCTGACCACTAATTCACTGTATCTAAAGGTGCAGTCTCATCAAATAATTGTAAAGTTCCAAATTGTCTGTAAAACATATATTCTAGCAATTAAATAATTTGCAAAGTCATCCAGATTCACTTTCACCTCATCTTTCTTTATAGAGTTTAAGAAAATGCACAGTACAAAACAATTCTCTGGGTCTAATTCTAAGGTCGTTAAGCAGGAGTGTTTCCCCTGATGCAGCTAAGGTGAAGTCAGGATTCCTCATCGGGATGTGGAGTTATGCTGTGACTTTGGATATGAGGTAAGAGGCTGTTTGGCACATTTTGCACAGCATTTTTGTTTTTATTTTCCTGCTTCATCTACAACAGTTTTCACTTTTCCTGATATTGCCAGTAGTTTTGATGGAGTTTTTTTTCTGACCAATGATGGTTGTTTTGTAGTTTTTGCTGTGTGGTTTTAAGCAGGAGCGGTGTGCTGAGGTCTTTTTTTCACCACCATTTTGGTTGCTTGTTTGGACGTATTAGTTGATTGTCCTATATTGGGAGCAGTAAAACTATGTATGGTTTCCAGAAATTCATTTATTGTGTGTATTATGTAACATTTCCCACACCAGGCTCTATCAGTGACATCGCCTATGTTGAGGACTTATCCTGCTTATCCTCAAAGAAAAAGCTCTCACGATGATATACCTTGTGCTCAATCATTATTCCAGGTCCTTCCAATAGAGACCCCCCCCCAGAAAGCACAGGAAATGATCGAGGACATAATCCTTAAGTCTACCTTGAATATACTGAGGGGCCAAATTCATACATGCTGTAAAACTACAGTCAATACCTTAAACTGAACCCAATACAGGAGAGCCAATTTAGTGTGATTAGCACTGGTGATACATAATCACGTTTCCGCAACCCTGCAATTAATCTAGCCACTATGTTTTGAATCAGAAACAAATGGGGGGAAAAAATTCAGTGAGGCAACCCTAACAAAGCAGCATTCCAACAATCCAGTCTAGGGTAAAAGCAATGCCCTAGTAATAGCTGTCATATATCCATGAGATAAATAAGGGCATAAATGATGGATCTAATACAACAGGAGAAAATAGATACAAATATTCTTTCAACAAGAACCCCCCTAAAATTATAACACAACATAGCACCCATTCCTAAATCCAATCTGAATTAATTTAGATCCAACAAATGTTTTATTACTTAACCATAACACCTTAGTTTTCCTGATATTCAGCATTAACCTCAATTGTACAGACTAACCCTGCAATAATTGCAGTGTCTTATGAACAGAATCCCAACTCTTACCTCCCATGTGGAAGCAGTAACAAGATCTGGATGTGGCTTGTGTAAACATAAAACCAGAAACTGGCCTTTCACATTAATTGTGTGTTCCGCACTTGAAATACCGCCTTTTTGTAGATAACCGCACCAAATACAAATTACATAGTAACATAGTAGATGACGGCAGAAAAAGACCTGCATGGTCCATCCAGTCTGCCCAAGACAAACTCATATGTGTATACCTTACCTTGAATTTGTACCTGTCCTTTTCAGGGCACAAACCATATAAGTCTGCCCAGCAGTATTTCCCGCCTCCCAACCACCAGTCCCGCCTCCCATCACCGGCTCTGGTACAGACCGTATAAGTCTGCCCTCCCCTATCCTTGCTTCCCAACCACCACCCCCTCTTCCCCCCACCTGCTCCGCCACCCAATTTCAGCTAAGCTTCTGAGGATCCATTCCTTCTGCACAAGATTCCTCTATGCATATCCCACGCATGTTTGAACTCTGTTACCGTTTTCATCTCCACCACCTCCCTCGGGAGGGCATTCCAAGCGTTCACCACCCTCTCCGTGAAAAAATACTTCCTGACATCTTTCCTGAGTCTGCCCCCCTTCAATCTCATTTCATGTCCTCTCGTTCTACCGCCTTCCCATCTCCGGAAAAGATTCGTTTGCGGATTAATACCATTCAAATATTTGAACGTCTGTATCATATCACCCCTGTTCCTCCTTTCCTCCAGGGTGTACATGTTCAGGTCAGCAAGCCTCTCTTCATACGTCTTGGAACGTAAATCCCATACCATCCTCGTAGCTTTTCTTTGCACCGCTTCCATTTTTTTAACATCCTTCGCAAGATACGGCCTCCAAAACTGAACACAATACTCCAGGTGGGGCCTCACCAATGTCTTATACAGGGGCATTAAACCTCCTTTCTTCTGCTGGTCACTCCTCTCTCTATACAGCCTAGCAATCTTCTAGCTACGGCCACCGCCTTGTCGCACTGTTTCGTCGCCTTCAGGTCCTCAGATACTATCACCCCAAGATCCCTCTCCCCGTCCGTGCCTATCAGACTCTCCCCGCCTAACACATACGTCTCCCTTGGATTTCTACTCCCTAAGTGCATCACTTTGCATTTCTTCGCATTGAATTTTAATTGCCAAACGTTAGACCATTCTTCTAGCTTCTTCAGATCTTTTTTCATGTTTTCCACTCCCTCCGGGGTGTCCACTCTGTTGCAAATCTTGGTGTCATCCGCAAAAAGGCAAACTTTACTTTGTAACCCTTCCGCTATGTCACTCACAAATATATTGAACAGAATCGGCCCCAGCACCGATCCCTGAGGCACTCCACTACTCACCTTTCCCTCCTCCGAGCGAACTCCATTTACCACCATCCTCTGGCGTCTGTCCGTCAACCAGTTCCTAATCCAGTTCACCACTTTGGATCCTATCTTCAGGCTGTCTAGTTTATTTAAGAGCCTCCTGTGGGGAACCGTGTCAAAAGCCTTGCTGAAATCTAAGTAGATGACGTCCATAGCACGTCCTTGATTTAATTCTCCTGTCACCCAGTCAAAGAATTCAATGAGATTCGTTTGGCACGATTTCCCTTTGGTGAAACCATGTTGTCTCGGATCTTGCAACTTATTGGCTTCCAGGAAATTCACTATCCTTTCCTTCAGCATGGCTTCCATTACTTTTCCAATAACCGAAGTGAGGCTTACCGGCCTGTAGTTTCCAGCTTCTTCCCTATCCCCACTTTTGTGAAGAGGGACCACCTCCGCCGTTCTCCAATCCCTCGGAACCTCTCCCGTCTCCAAGGATTTATTAAACAAGTCTTTAAGAGGACCTGCCAGAACCTCTCTGAGCTCCCTCAGTATTCTGGGGTGGATCCCGTCCGGCCCCATGGCTTTGTAGGGAGACAAAATTGCTTTTTGGAGTACCCCACATTTCATATGTCAAACACGAGAAGAACTGATTCTCAACTGAGCCTGCTGCTCCCTATTCAACAGGGGATCTAAACCACTCTAAAACCTGTACACAAAAATATCCACCCCTTCCAACCCACTCGAGGAAATTTTGACATACCTGTTAATTTCCTTTCCTTAAGCCTGTCAGACCAGTCCAGATGAGTGGGTTATGTCCCCCTACCACCCAACAGAGCCAGGGGAAGGGGGAAGCTCAGAGCTGATTTCACTCCCCATCTTATTGGGGGCTGGTGCCACCGTCAACTTCTCAGTATCTTATGTCAATTAACTCCCAAAGCCAAATCTGATGCAGTGAAATCATCATTTCATTGTCACTAACCCAGGAATGAGAATTATATACATCAAAGGGTACAACTACCTTCATAGTGGGCTAAAACATACGAAGTGTTAACTTTCAGAATTTGTCAACCCTTGACTTCCATGGGTGGGTTCTGAACTGGTCTAGCAGGACTCAAAGAAAGGTAATTAACACCTAAGTCCCCATTTCCCCTTATTATCCATGCCAAGCCAGGTCAGATAAGCAGGATGTGCCCAAATTCTATTCAGATGAGCAGGAGGACTCCTACATATAAAGTGTCAAACTTCCAGACCTGCCATAACCATGCTGAGGCTCTTAAAGAAGGGGTGCAATGGAGGCAAGGGTACTGCCTTGTCTTTATTTTGACATCTGTGGAAACAGTTTACAACAAGATTTTAACTCAACCATTGAGCTCTCTCAAGTTCTGAGTTGACTAGCTGGCCATCTGAGACTTCTCAACTCTTGCTGGTTTAATCTAGGATGATCATCTGCGTGACCCCTCCTGAGATCAATATCTTAAAGACCAATGTGCCTTATTAGGAAACAACTCAAAGGAAAGAGGGGGGTGTGCGATCATTTCAGACCCCCTAAGTCCCAATTTGACACAGCACCACAGAGACAAGGAAGTGGCTGGGAACAGGCTGCACAAGGCTTATTTTCTTTTTCTTCTTCCAGAAACTAATCAGCCAATACTCAAGAGAGCTTACCTCTGGCCCCTCCCAAGAGCATGGAGACAAGACAGTAGGCACTGCAGCCACAAACCCTCATCAGAAGTAAGAGGAGGGTGAGGAACCCAGAACTGAATTTTGTACTCCCGGGTTCCTTAGTCTGTCCTCAGCCCATCCTAGTCCTTTTGTCTGTTCCCAAGGGGAAAAGGAAATCAGTTCCAAAGATCTTTTGCCCCCACACTTGATCTGTGCTCCACAGGGAACCTAGAGCAACAGCTTACCTGGGAGTAGCTTACTCATAGTTGCTGCACCTTTCCATATAAGTCTGGACCATCTGCTAAAGCCAAAGAAATATTGAGAAGCAGAAGGCAGCACCAGCCCCCTATGAGAGGAGTCAAGTCAGCACTGAGCCTTTTTCCCATCCTCTAGCTAACTACTGGCAGGGTGACATAACCCTCTTATCTGGGCTGGGCTGGTAAGGATAATAAGGAAGTACAGTTTACAGTATATCCTACAGCAGCAATATACCATCAGTATCACCATCCAATATTGCATGAATGTCATCACTGATGTAAGCAATAACTCTATGCCATGAACATGCAGAAGCCCAGACTGATAATCATCCAACACACAATTTGCCTTAAAAATTAATAATTAAGTGGGCACTAGTTTCTCTACAATTTTACCAAAAGAGGGAACATTAGAGACAGGACAGAAGTTCTCCTCCTGCCCCAAAAGAGGGGTCTTTGGCTCCAGGGCATGCTACTGATTGTTTCCATAAGGTCAAGAAACAGTCCTTCAGCAATGGGGAATTAACCATAGCACAAAGTCTCCTTTTCAAATATTACCCCCCTCCCCTCCCCCACACACATTTTTGTACAAGACACCACGCAAGACACAGTCTTAGCTTGCAGTATTTGAAGGATGGCATCCTGGAGACCAGCTCAAAAGTGTCTCAAGCTGGACTGATCCCCAAGCTCAACATTGACAGAAACAAAATAACAAAAAGATTACTATGTTACTGTATAAGTGAATAGAAACAAAAAAAGAATATCCAGATATATTTTCTATGTCCTGTTAGTCCACAATAATTTGGAGGGGTAGAGTTAAGAAAATGCATTACATGGAGATTTATTTACTACCAAAGAAATACATTTCAATAAGAGGCATTATGATATTCATCCAGAATTCCTAAATGTGCCAAAAGTAATCCTCTTGACTCCTCTGCACTGGACAATTTTTACTTTCTAGGGAAAACTAACCGTCCTGGATCAAAGATGACATATATGGTATTTAGCATACTTAATTATACATCTACAAGGACAACATAATACATACAATATACTAAGAGAACAAGCCTTTTGCCACACAGAAACAATATTCCTTGCATCTGAGTTTGCCTGATAATATCCAGTCCTTCTGACCAAGAAACTAAATTTGTTAACACCAAAAGTATAGTTTCATAATCATTCCCACATCCTTCTGGAACAGAAATATCACTGAAAAGATAGCTCTACTCACTGCCTCCAACGTAGACTGCTCCATCAAGGCCATAACATGTAAACTACATTCTCCACATTCAGTTCTACGGTATCAAGTTATCCTTTAACATCAATAAGATTTTCATTATAACTCTAGGCCAGCTTCCTCATTCTTTTCTTTATCTCAGAAATCTGAATGAAACATTTAGTAAGTCATTCAGCCTCACCAATGCAGCCCATAGGGTGTCAAGGGATACTGAAGACTGTCAGCTAGGCAGAGGAAACTGAAGAAAGCAGCTCACAGGTGATTAACAATTTCACCTCCTTTCCTGTGGCTCCATTGTCCTCAACTACAATATGCTGGGGTACTTTCTCCCAAACAGGATCCTGAAAGCCCTCTGTCTGCTGGACTGCCTTGTCCTCCCACACCAATCCTCTGTCCTTGCCAGCTGAAGTGCTCTTATCAACATGCCCTGGGTCCTGCTCTGGCTTTCAGAGGGCCTTTAGACTTCCTTTGTCAGATCTCCTCTGGGGAATGGGAGAAAAGAAACCTCTTCTCCAAGCAATCCTGAATCTCCACTTTTCAGGGCAACAAACTGAAGCCACACTTGTGGAAGATAACTGAAGAAAGCCAGAAATCCTCGACTGCTCCGCCACAAAAGAGGAGAATGCAAAGGGTACATACATAAGTACCCCTGCTTACACCAGTATAGTGCAAAGAAAAGAGAAAAGAAGAAAGAAGTTAAAAGCTCCTGCACCCTCTTCAGGTATGTGCTTCAATCTTGCTCCATCCCTTGATCTGGTCTTTTAATATTTTAATCTATTAAAATCAGTAAATACAAACTATTTTTACATTTAAAAAATTGCAGAAAGATGTCGTGCTTAACTTTATAGCATGTAAATTAAGGGTGCACAAGTTCAGTCAAGGGCCACAAACCAATTATTTAATTTATTTATTTACGCTTGATATACCCGCCTTTGCTAACAAGCAGTTCAAATCAGTGTACAATGAAGTATAAAAATATAGGAAACAGAATAAAGAAAGGAACTACAATATTGAATAGGAAAGAG
Source organism: Microcaecilia unicolor (assembly GCF_901765095.1). Lineage (NCBI taxonomy): Eukaryota > Metazoa > Chordata > Amphibia > Gymnophiona > Siphonopidae > Microcaecilia > Microcaecilia unicolor. The sequence goes on along the minus strand of NC_044032.1, from coordinate 27,673,821 downwards.
TAGGTGAGACCATGCATACTGACTACAAGGTAGCGACTAGCAAGACATCATCACAACAGAGGAAAGGAGAAAGGAGGAGAGTAGAGAGAGGGCGGAGGGTGTAAGGAGAGGACAAGGGCCACTCAACAGCGAGAGACAGCACTGGACCCAATTTGATGAAATCTGAAATGCTTCTTGGAAAAGCCATGTTTTCACCAATAGACTAGAAATTTTTGAAGGAGACTTCAGAATGGATAGTGAGGGGCAAAGAATTCCACAGAGCTGGAACAGAAAAAAAGAACGCTCGATGTTTAGTGGATTTAACAGATGTCTGTTTTGGACTGGGTAGAATAACTCTGTGATCTTTTAGGGAATGGAGGACAAGGCAGGGTGAATAGGGAATCGTGGAGGAGGATAGATAGGGTGGGAAACCCATCTTATTTTTATTTATTTTATTTTTGTTACATTTGTACCCTGCGCTTTCCCACTCATGGCAGGCTCAATGCGGCTTACATGGGGCAATGGAGGGTTAAGTGACTTGCCCAGAGTCACAAGGAGCTGCCTGTGCCTGAAGTGGGAATTGAACTCAGTTCCTCAGTTCCCCAGGACCAAAGTCCACCAACCTAACCACTAGGCCACTCCTCCACTGTGTGCCTTAAAAGTGTACATGAGCAATTTAAAATGAATGCGTTGTTACAATCAGAAGCCAGTGATGAGATCTAAATAATGGGGTCAAAATGGCGAGTGTTGTAATGGAGTCTCAAGGCAGTGTTTTGAATAGACTAACTTTTTTTTTTTAAGAAAAGGACTGCAACTAAGATAGATGAGGTTACAGTAGTGTAGTCGTGTAACGAGTAGGGAACAAAAAGAGAATGAAATGAGTTGTGATCAAAATGTAGTCGGATAGACCAAAGTTGTCTTAAAACAAAGAAGCCTGATTTGCAAACCTGAGAGATATGAAAAGAAAAACATCAAGAATCCATTATTTCGCCAGTCTTGACAGGTATGACAGAAGTACTGAAGAGATTTAAAGGGGTAGTTAGATTTTCAAGATAATCATAATACATATGTATGAAGTAAATTTGAATACAAAGGAGGTAGATCTCTCCCATGCATATTCATTAGGGATATTCTGAAAACACAATCACTTTGAAGCCCTTGCAGACTTAACATGTGCACCCCTTATGAAGATATTTTGTCAAATTCTGTTCACTTGGGGGGTTCACTGAAATGTATAAGGCTTCCCAAAAGGCCCATCAGAGATATCTTACAAAATAAACCAGCCTGCCTTTAGAGAATACATATTACTTAAAAGCTGCACAGACAGGTACAGAAACCCAAATCACCATAGAGATGTGACCACATTTGAGACTATAAATTGATTCCTAAATTATGGCCCCTGCTCTGCTCCTAGTTCTTTGTGAGTTTTGTTCAGTTTAACACAGTATCCTAGTAAACGATGGCAGAGCAGGGTCAACTAATCTATTCTTGTTTCTAATGACAGACTACTTCTGTCTTTTTCCCATTTGTGCAGAAGAGCACACAAATTTCTATTGTCAAAACACTTGCTTCCTACTCCTTAAAAAGTTTCTTTGCTACAATATCAAAAACACTATCTAAATTAGTCAGCAAATTCAGCATAACCCTCTCCTTGAGGTGGCTCTTTCACCAGCTGCTTAAGGAATGCCTCTTGTAAGGCATCCAGAACACTGCTCTCCTAGCTGAAGTCACAGCAAGTAAGGTCCAGTTCACATTTGGTAGGCTGAAGTAATCTATAAGCAGGGCCTTCATTTCAAAAAACAATGTCAGTACTTTTTTTTATGAATGAATGAATACACGTCTTCTCTCTAATGGGAGTCCTGTATAGTATTCACATATATAATCTTTTCTCCAGGGCAACCCCAGTATTCTACCTCTCCCTGCTTTCCCTTTATTTCAACAGCTACTATGGTGTTTCTAACAAAGAGCTACTCATCTGTTTCTAATCTGCCTCTTCTGAAGATAATATAGCCTAGGTTGGTCATCACCCAAACCTGATTGCCATTACATCAAGATTCTGTGATTGGAACGATATCCAAGTTTTCTTCTGCCAAGATGACCTCTGGGCCTGATTTTGTTAAAAAAAAAAAACCTTGAGCAGTGTTATGCATGGTTCCCCAAACCTTTGCTTTCTTTTCCTGCATGTTGTCCATTTCATTATGTGCTATAATCTTTTGAAAACTTTCATTGTTTGTCCCACCTGTCTGTGGGGAAGTGCATTCTGTGCCTCTTCCCTAAATGCTAGTCTAACTAGGTCTTGAAATGAAGAGAAAAGACCATAGTCCCATTTCATTTGTAAATATTCTGATCAATGAATGCACATCCCCACTCAAATGTATCCAAAACATTTCAAACACCATCTGTTTAGCAATGAGTTCAAGTTCTTTGTAAGGGCAATTTTTTCTGTTCACCTCTTGTAGGCAGATGGCACGTTTGACAAAGTCACCAGATTCGGCTACTTAATAATCTTTCCAACTCCTTAAACCTCTTTTGAATGCTTATTAACCAACCATGGGCTAGATCCTTTGAACCTAGGGGTATGACTACATTCGGAGTCACCCGGTTTTCACATTTAACTTCTTGCAAAGATCTGCAAAGTTCTGTAGGACAGTAGAGAAAGCAGAAAAAAAAAAGCACTAACATCCAAATTACAGAAAAAAACCCACTGTCTATTACAAAGCCTGGAGTTAAAACATCAAAAGAGCCTGAAATGGTCACATTTCGCCTATATAAGGCTGCGTCTGAGCAGTAACTAAAGGGGATCACTGAAGCATTTCGCTCTAGAGCTAACAAATGCACTTGCAAATTGCCACAGCACTCCTTCTCCAGACCTCTTAATAACAGTAGAAATATACTAGTTTGGATAGTTTGTTTAAAAAATGACCCAATGCCTGCTCAAACTCATCCTATATAATAATTCTCACCTCCAACGTTCTAATGTGCCTGGGACCGTGGCTCCCTCGGAGGTGGTCTGCTAGGCAGTTTAGAATGCACTGACGTCAGTGATGTCACTGACAGCTGATTCCAAGGCAAGGGGAGGAGTAGGGAAACTACTCCTCCCCCTGCCTGGAAAACAGCTGTCAGTGCCCCCCCCTCGGCGCAACACCCAAGCCCCTGCCCTGCAAAACTGCGAGCCAGGCAGGGGGGGGAGTAGGCTCCTCCCCCTGCCTACCAATCAGCTCTCAGTGCCCCCCCTTCGGCGCAACACCCAAGCCCCTCTGCCCCGGCACAGCACCCAAGCCCTTACCCCCCCCCCCCCTCGACGCATCACCCAAGACCCTAACCCCCCCCCCCCCCTCTCGGGCACATCAACTCCCTCACCACCCGCAGACGCCAATACTAATGCTGTCTGGCCGCCACTGCTGCTTCTCCTGTGGAGCAGCAGCGGCCGGTACAAAAAGAAAAAAGCCAAAAAAAGATTTTTAACCTGAAACGCGGCTCCATAGACAGCCATCTGACATTGGCTGTCGTCACTGCAGCCACTCCTCCTCTCCCCTCCATATCACTGCCCCTGCAGGAAGACCCCGGAGGAGCGCAGCGACGTCAGAGGGGAGAGGAGGAGCGGCTGCAGAGATGACAGCCAATGCCAGATGGTTTTCTACGGAGCCGTGTTTCAGGTTTAAAATCTTTTTTGGGGTTTTTTTTCTTTTTGTACCGGCCGCTGCTGCTCAACAGGAGACGCAGCAGTGGCCGGACAGCGTTAGTATTGGCAGCTGCGGGTGGCGAGGGGGTTGATGTGCCCGAGGGGGGGTTGGGGTTTGGGTGATGCGCCGAGGGGGGAGGGGAGGGTCGCTGGACATGGGTGGCTGCAGGGGGAGAGGAGGGTCACTGGACATGGATGGCTGCAGGGGGGAGCAGGGAAGAGGGAGGTGGGGAGGGGGTCCTGAGACCAGATGGGTGGCTGCAGGGGAGGGCAGGGGAGACAGAAGGGATGCTGCAGGGGAGGCAGGGGGAGAGGAAGTTCGCTGGACATGGGTGACTGCAGGGGGGCAGGGGAGAGAGGTGGGTCGCTGGACATGGGTGGCTGCAGGGGGGCAGGGGAGAGGAGGGTCACTGGACATGGGTAGCTGCAGGGGGAGAGGAGGGTTGCTGGACATGGGTGGCTGCAGGGGGAGCAGGGGAGAGAGGAGGGCCGCTGCACGTGTGGCTGCAGGGGCAGAGGAGGGTTGGTGGGGAGGGGGTCCTGAGGCCAGATGGGTGGCTGCAGGGGGGGGCAGGGGAGACAGGAAGGACGCTGCAGGGGGGGGGGGATTACCTTGCTAGCGCCTGTTTCATCGCCTACCGAAACGGGCCTTTTATACTAGTTATCTCATAATTTCTCTCTTTAACTCAATCATTCATTGAAGTCCATACAGATCAATCATTAAACCTCTACAAGGCCTACCTGAATGCTGAAGATTCCTAGCTATTGCACTGTATTGTTTTACTCACCCTCTGTACACATTTAAAATCCCAATTATGGAAAATGTTCAGTCGCACCTAAATGGACAAGTTCACTACAAACACCCTTTATTTATTTATTTATTTTTAGACTCAGTACCTTACAGGTTTTGAATACAAGCTGTTAGGTGTTGCGTTGGTATTTTCATTGCTAGCAGTTGATTCAAACTCTGATAGAGAAGGTTCTGACCCAAACTCCATTGCTCCGAACTGCACATTTAACCCTGTGACATCAGCTGATCCAGGCATTTCCACCGCAGAGGCAGGGATCTGTAAATAAAGCACAGTTGTTTACCTGTAATGGGTATAGGAGGATATTCAAGATATACATATAGGTGACACTGTTAGAACCTTGGGACTGTTATCCAACAAGAGGTTCTCCACAAGGATTATTACAAAGCTCTTTACTGGGTAAAAACTTTTTGAATAGCTGTACTCTATATATTAGATATTCAACAAAATATCAACTATTTTTGATTAACGTCCATCTTAGTCTCTCTTCCCTTTCCCTTCTTACCCTGTTCTTTTGCTCTTCCTAATGTAATGTAACTGTAACTGATTTCACTGTGCACTGTATTGTATTTAATAGTTCATTGTAAGCCACTTTGAGGCTGCAAAACTGAGGCAAAAGGCGGGGTATAAATGACCTAAAATAAATAAATAATATCACAAATATCAAACCTATAAAATCATTTATCAGCAATAAACCAGATACACACACACTCACACCCTCACATTCATCCAAGCCTTGTACCAGATCATATGCCTCACTACCACCGTGACCCTACCTATCAACTCTTAAATAACAGTTGTTACAACACATTCATTTAAATAATGTACAGCATACGGATCGGATTGCACTTTTGCAGTACCGTAGCCATCACCCGCTATGGTTAAGAAATAGTATACCGACAAGACAGTTTCTCTGGATTCGGAGACTTTGTACTTCTCGGGATACTTTTAGGGAGCAAGCACAAGGGATGGTACAATGGTTCAGACAGGGGATAGTGCTGGGCAGACTTATACGGTCTGTGCCCTGAAGAGCACAGGTACAAATCAAAGTAGGGTATACACAAAAAGTAGCACATACGAGTTATCTTGTTGGGCAGACTGGATGGACCGTGCAAGTCTTTTTCTGCCATCATCTACTATGTTACTATGGGGCTCATTTTCAAAGCACTTAGACTTACAAAGTTCCACAGGTTACTATGGAACTTTGTAAGTCTAAGTGCTTTGAAAATACACCTCTATATGTTACCTCTCCCACGGGAGAGCATACTGACAACCCTCTCTGTAAAAAATTACAGTTAGAGTGCATGAAAATAGTTTAATTTGCAGTAATTTGTTGACTATCCTCTTCTGAAGATCCAAAATAATTTTTCACTAATTAAGAGTATTTGTGATATGCTGCGATTAAGGTTGATGTGTTATTTCGCAAAGAAAACATAGGCACCTGTGTTTCTTTACCCAAATTACATTCCTGGGAAAGCCTATACATTTATGTGAATATACACTTGCACAATTTTGTTGAGACATTTTCCACATGCAAAACATACTTGGCTCACAGAAAATGTGCTTTGTAAAAATGTACATCCATATATTTTAAGCTTTATAGAACATGAACTCTCTCTCTCATGTACAATGCTGCATTTTATTTATTTACTGGTATTTATTAACCACCTTTATGAAGAGATTCATATCTAGTAGTGCTATAGAAATCTAAACTACCAAAGTAGACCGAGTAGACATTTATTTGCCAGCCATAGCTCCCACAAAGATCTTCATATGGCTACGTGAAGAGACCTGGCTCTGAAATACTACAATGCTATAGGGAAACCTTCCTCACCTGATGACTGCAAGGCTGCCTACCTTGCAAGTGATGTCTAAAGAAGCACTGCTCTGAAACATTGAAGAATGGGTTGAACTTTCATTTGAGCCACTGATTATGCAGCCAATACATCAAATTAAACAAAACAGCAGAAAATCACCTCCAATTTTTCTGTTCAACTGTTTCTCAAATATTGCTGATGCCAGTATTGCATGGGTACAGTGGAGCTGACCATCTTGCGTCATCTGTCAAGTATATTGGTAGCCACTGTATGAAACCCTGGAGACTGATACAATCCTGCAGACTCTCTGGCAAGCAAGCAGTCTTCTGCAGGATTGCTTGGGAAGAATACAGTAGCCCATACTTACTCTCTGTAACATACACCACCAAGATATGATGCCACTGCTTGCTGGCTTTCACCTACCACTTGACACTGATAGACCCCAATGCTAATGAAGTGGAACCCTTTACATTCATGGGTAGGAGCAAGTAGAGTGTATGCTCCTATGCTTCCTACTATCAGTGCTTGATCCAACAAATGAGAGATACTTTCTCAGTATTACTATATCAGCAGCACCATAGGGTTGCTCAGGGATCCTTTGAACCAATGCCTATGAAGACAACTCAAGGAGTTGCTCCAACAACTTTTTTTCAGAACTTGAGACACCTGTTAATATATTTTATACCCCTCCCGCCAGGATAATGAAAATCTAAGTGATCAAAATCCCAAAGAAATAGATGAACACACCAGTCCTGTAACAAATACCATGAAATGTAGTATGAAAGGAGAGATCATAAGAACATAACCATTGCCACACTGGCACAGACTGAAGGTCCATCAAGCCCAGTATCCTGTTTCCAATAGTGGCAAATCCAGGTCACAAGTACCTGGCAAGATCCCAAAACAGTACAATACATTTTATGCTGCTTATCCTAGAAATAAGCAGTGTATTTTCCCCAAGTCCATCTTTTTTTCACGGAGAGAGTGGTGGATGCTTGGAATGCCCTCCCGCGGGAGGTGGTGGAGATGAAAACGGTAACGGAATTCAAACATCCATGGGATAAACATAAAGGAATCCTGTTCAGAAGGGAGGGATCCTCAGAAGCTTAGCCAAGATTGGGTGGCAGAGCCGGTGGTGGGACGCGGGGCTGGTGGTTGGGAGGCGGGGCTAGTGCTGGGCAGACTTCTACGGTCTGTGCCCTGAAAATGACAGATGCAAATCAAGGTAAGATACACACAAAAAGTAGCACATATGAGTTTATCTTGTTGGGCAGACTGGATGGACCGTACAGGTGTTTTTCTGCCGTCATCTACTATGTTACTAATGGCTTATGGACTTTTCTTTTAGAAAGACATCTTTAAACCCCACTATGCTAACGTCTGCTACCACATTCTCTGGCAACGAATTTCAGAGTTTAATTACATGTTAAGTGAATAAATATTTTATCCGATTTGTTTTAAATTTACGACTTTGTAGCATAAATTACATTCAAGCCAATCCACAGCCATATTTCAACACTGTTAACTTAGGCTAGAACTTGTTTTTAAATCACTGTTACTCTCCATTATAGCATTAAACTTAAATCAGTGTAATTCATGGGCATGGTTATCAACCTAGGGCTATTGTTAAGACATGTTACTTTATCACTAACTCATGCTATTTTAGCATAGGCCCCATTTTCTGTAAAGAGACCAAGTTACTAATAACTGGGGTAAACAGTAAAATAACAAATTAACTATAGCCCACATTGATAATGTGCTTTCAATCATATCTAAAGGGTATGTTCTGAATAAAAAAAACAATATATACAGTGCACTCCATTTAAGTGCACGTCGGATAAGCACATGCTCTGTTTAACTGCATGCCGTGCTTCGGTCCCGTTTTTGGTGCCATCAATTTCTATGTGGACAAACTTTGGTTTAGCGCACCACAGATAAGTGCAAGATTCACTTATATACATGGTTTAAGACTGCTCCTCTGCAGGGAAGACTCCGCATAAGCGCGCGCACGGAATACGGAACCCGATTGGCGCGTGACAACCAACGAGGTTTCAAATTTACCACCCCTTTAGCTGCCACAGGCAGAAGAAGCGAATGAATGTTGTTAGAGTGCACACTGGAGTCGTCGTCGTCGCGGCGGAACTGTAAGACTAACACTGGCTGAATGAATAGAAGTTCTTTAAAAAATTAGAAAACAAAGTCAAGCATCTATTGCTAAAGAATATGGTGTCAATCCCAGTCAAATTTCATGTATCTTGAAGCAGAAAGACCAGCTTCTGGAAGACTGGCAAAACAATACAAATCCACACCGGAAACGAAAACGGGTGGGAAAAGCTGAGGAGGTACAAGATGCTCTTCTTTGGTGGTTTTCTCAAGTCAGGAGCAGATAGTTTCCTGTCAGTGGTCCACTGCTTATGGAGAAAGCTAACCAGCTAGCTGAAAGTCTTGGACTAACTGAATTCAAAGCCACTGTTGGACGGTTGGAAAGATGGAAGGAGAGGAACATAAAATTCAAGAAATAGCATGGTGAGAAACAAGACGATGACTTTGGTGCTGAAAATTGGGTTGTTTCAGTTCCTCCTACCATCTTGTGACATTTTCAATGCTGATGAAAACGGTCTTTACTGGCGAGCGATTCCTGATGGAACACTTGCATTCAAACATGCCAAAACTACTGGAGGTAAAACGTTGAAGGACCGACTGACGGTCCTCCTTTGCTGCATTACTGGGCTCTTGTGCTACGTCGTCTAATGAGCATTATGGATGACCAGACTGGCAAGGATAAATGTGCTGTTGAACTGGCTCATAATCTATCACTGTTGGATTCCCTACATATGCAGAAAGAAGCCTGGAATCATGTTACATGGGCAAACATTGTGAACTGCTACAAGCGGGCAAGCTTTGTTAAGGATGTGGAGAGGGACGAAACAGATGCAGCTGTTGCAAACGTGTCAGATGAACAGGTTATTGACATCCCAGCCGGTGTTACTGAAGAGGAGTTTCATCGCTACATAGCTGTTGATTACGATCTACAAACAGCTGATGACAGCACTGATGTCGAAATATGCGCCTACACGCAGGCAACAACGGCTGATGATGAAACAGATGATGAAATGAGCAGTGAGGCACATGCTGACGAAATTCAACAACCTCCTCCTGTCACTTTTGCAAGAGCGCTGGAGAGTCTCAACACCGTGCGGGCCTATCTGGAAGCCACTGGATGTCAGTGCTATGACAGTTTTTACCGTCTGGCAGACGTAGTCTATGGAACTCAGAAACCCAATAGTGTACAGAGGACTATAACTGATTACTTCAAGTAAGCCTAACGTCAGTTAATGGAGACTGTATACTGTACATATAATAAACAGTACTGTACATATGTTTATCAGATGTCAAGCTTCTTTGGGTCACAACGGTTAAGTGCATGCTCCGGTTAACTGCATGCATTTCTTTGGTCCCAGACCCTTGCACTTAAGCGGATTGCACTGTATATATAGGTGATCATAAGGTTTTTTTTTAAAATCCATTGTTAAGTTGGGTATGCAATTTTGGGACAGAGTTATTTTTACTAGGAGACTTTGATAAGGTGCGACTCTTATGGATAAGACTCCAGCTGGACAAACAGGGGACCCAGAACAAAATATTTTGCACCTCACAGGAAAAAGTCAATGTGTAGTGATTGCTGTACTCAACAGAATGAGATTATACACACCTATCAAGAGCCAATGGTTCCACACTGCATATCAACTACATTCTGGTGACAAGACCATTATTTGCTAAAATTGATAGATTGAAGATTGGACCATGACTATTTCAGATCATACACCAGTGTGGGTGGAGGTAGAGGGAGTTCAACTTGGGGAAGGGGACCTTGACACTTGGCAACAAGAACAAAACTTAGAATTAGAGTAAGCCCCACAAGGATCTCCATTCTCTCCACTTAAAATATTTTTATCACAATTGAACATTGTGAAGGGGAGGATAAGGGTTTTGCCCAGATGGAAGTGGAGGAGGGAGAAGGAAGGAGGCTCAAGCGCCGAGGGAGACAGAGCAGGGCCTTACCTTTAATCATTCCTCAGAGAGAGAGAGAGAGAGAGAGAGAGAGAGAGAGAGAGAGAGAGAGAGAAGGGCAAAGGTAGTGCCCCCTAGAAAATGGAGGTGGGAGAAGGACTACATTTCCCAGCATCCCCGGGGAAAACCCTGGTATAGGGATTATTGGCCCCAGCATTCCCCGGGAGAAGGCTCTGACAAGGCAAGGGAGGGGCACCGGGAACATAATCAAGTAAAAGAGGAACAGCCGCCCAGAGTAGAGGAGAATGAGCCCATGGACTGGCAGGCTGCTGGAGAGAAGGAGCAGGAGGCAGGCTCTGAGGAACCCATGGACCTTTCTGCCTGGGCTCATGCCTTGAAAGCTAAACTGAAAAACCAGGTGAACTCTTGGTGTCAGAGCTGGGCTGAAAGGGGATAGGTCATGCGGGAGGAGGGTCAGTGAAGTAATAGAGTGACCCAGAAAGGGGGGGATCTTTTCCTCTTTCCCAAAGGAGTTCAGGCTGTGTTCTTTGAAGAGACTGTGTGTCTGAACTGAGTGCTAAGGCACTAAGCACTGAGGATTTGGAACTGTTGGGAAAACAAACCTTCTTTTGTGTGGGGGAGGGGAAAGTAAGCTACAGTTTTTTTTTCCTTTTGGTGGGCTGAGGCCCACAGAACTGTGTGTTTGGAACTGTTTGCAGAAACCCCGTGGGGGTGGACAAGATACAGGGATTCTTTTTGGGGTGTGAAGTTGGACTACAGAGGAACCTAGCTGTGGGGACTGTTAATTTGGCTCCAACTGATTTGTGCAGCAGCTGGAAGGGGCCGTGTTTGTGTTTTGCTGTACCTGGGCCCTGAGAGAAAAGCAGGAGCAAATGTTTGAAGGGCTGCAGGCTTCCTTTTGCAAGTTACTGAACTGTGAATCCCTGACAATAAAGGAGCTTGGTGACTTTTACCTTTTTGAAGTTTATTTTCTTTGAGCCCTGCCCTGTGGACTGCAGTGGGCCAGGAGGCTGAGTGGCCAGGGTGGAGGCAAGATCTCGAAGACCCTCGTGCGGAGGGCAGGATCTTTCACAACATTCATTTTTTTCATATATGCCAATGACATCACATTACTAATACCTGTATTACATAAATATCATGTTCCAGTATCCACTATTCAATTTTGTGTCAATGTATTTGAATTCTAGGAGGTAAAAAATTCACTCACACTGAATTTCAACAAAACCAAAATGCTATGGTTTGGTACCACATCACCATCTATCCTAAATAACACACTTGTTCTGAAAAATGAATCATTTTCAAATGAATCATTATTAAAAGTATTGGGAGTATTAACAGAGCCTATGCTATGTTAAATTGTACAGCGCTGCGTAACCCTAGTAGCGCTTTAGAAATGTCAAGTAGTAGTAGTATGCTATCATTTGAAGCACATGTCAATTCCTGAAGTAAAAGAATTTTTTGGAAACAACCAACTTCATCAGATTCGTACATATGGAAAAATTATGTTCTTACCTGATAATTTTCTTTCCTTTAATCATACCAGACAAGTCCAGACTAATGGGGTTGTGTCCATCTACCAGCGGAAGGAGACAGAGAAAATAGTTTCAAGTAAACCACCCCTTAAGGGTATTGTGCAGCCTGGAATGTTCAGTATTTCGAATAGCCAAGCAATGGTGCCCTGAAGTCTAGAAGAAAACACAGTTAACACCAATCAGGCAAACTCTTGGAGCCAATATGCAGAACCTCACTGTTCCTACTGCAAACTCCCCTCACAGTAGATTAAGCGAGAGGGAATGGTCCATACTGAGCTTACCCAAGCACAAAAAGATCTACCCCTGAATCTGGGGAAAGAACTCCGTGATCTCAAGTAACAGGAGTCATACAGAGCTGGCACAAAAACAAGTGGCAGGAGGTACAGTAAAGACGATGAAGTAGGCAGTGCTGTAGGACACTCCACCGTATTGAAGCGTCATGGAACAGCAAGGGATACCTAAAGAAAACAACACACTGACAGACTTTAGCCAGGGAGGACATCTGGGCTGGTCTGGTATGATTAAAGGAAAGAAAATTATCAGGTAAGAACATAATGTTTCCTTCCTTGTCATCTATACCAGACCAGTCCAGACTAATGAGATGTAGCAAAGCAGTTTCCAAAAGAGGGTGGGAGAAAAGAAGAATGCAGAAGATTGAAAAATCAGCAAAGCTATACACACAGCAAAAACTGATCAGCAGAAAAGGATTCGAATATCTGAACCACCAGGCTACCAAAATGGAACAGCGTTAGACACTAGAAAAGGAACTGAAGCCGTAGGACGTAAAACAAATGTTCTGAGCAAAAGAAAAACTATGTACCCCTGTCCCGAGAGTAGCAAAAGAAGAAGCAAAGATACTCATGCCAAAGGACCCCCCCCTTGGAAGGAAAGCAACAGTTGAATCCAAGGAACAAGGAGAAGAACAGTCTCTCCTAGACCATGATCCACTTCTCCAAACCCTGGCAGGACAGAGACTAACTCCCAAACCCGCCGGGCCGGCCTGAGTCCAAGATTGTCAGAGAAAGCGACTTTAACAAGTACTAGGAGTATGCAACCCCAAAAAGTGTGCCACACTTCATAGAAGAAAAGGAAGCAAGGCCCAGGGACCACCCAGACCCGTGCCTAGTGATGACCACGTTGCAGCCTTGCAAATCTCTTCAATGGAGGCTAAGTGAGCCACCGACGCAGCCATGGCTCTAACATTATGAGCCGTGACACGGCTCTCCAGAGTCAGCCCAGCTTGGGCATAAGTGAAGGAAATGCAATCTGCTAGCCAATTACAGATTCTGCGTTTTCCGATGGTGACTCCCCTCCTGTTAGGGCCAAAAGAAACAAACAACTGGGCGGACTGTCTATTGGGCTTTGTCCGCTCCACGTAAAAAGGCCAATGCTTTCTTACAGTCCAAGGTATGCAACTTGTCCTCAACAGGGTGGGTGTGTGGACGGGGAAAAATGTTGGCAAGACAATTGACTGGTTTAGATGGAACTCTGACACCACCTTTGCAAGAACTTAGTGCGTGCAAAGGACTACTCTGTTATGATGAAACTTGATATAAGGTGCATGCACTACCAAGGCTTGGAGCTCACTGACTCTACAAGCTGAATCAACAGCCACCAAGAAAATGACCTTCCAGGTCAAGTACTTCAGATGGCAGGAACAGTGGCTCAAAAGGAGCTTTCATCAGCTGGGTGAGAACGACATTGAGATCCCATGACACTGGTGGAGGTTTGATAAAAGCAAACCTCTCATAAAACAAACTACTAAAGGCTGTCCAGAGATAGGCTGACCCTCTACACGTTGATGATAAGCACTAATTGCACTAAGGTGAACCCTTACGGAGTTAGTCTTGAGACCAGACTCTGATAAGTGTAGAAGGTATTCAAGCAGGGTCCGTGTAGGACAAGAAAAAGGATCTACAGCCCTGCTGTCACACCAGACGGCAAACCTCCTCCATTTGAAAGAATAACACCTATTTGTGGAATCTTTCCTAGAAGCAAGCAAGACTCGGGAGACACCTTTCAAAAGACCCAAGGAAGCAATTTCTAAGCTCTCAACATCCAGGCCATGAGAGCCAGAGACTGGGGGTTGGGTTGTAGAAGCGACCCCTCGTTCTGGGTGATGAGGGTTGGAAAACACTCCAATCTCCATGGTTCTTCGGAAAAGGGAGCAATCAGAATCATGGTTCCATGGTCTTGCTTGAGTTTCAGCAAAGTCTTCCCTACTGGAGGTATGGGAGGATACGCATACAGAAGGCCTGTCCCCCAATGCAGGAGAAAAGCATCTGACGCTAATCTGTCATGGGCCTGAAGTCTGGAACAGAATTGAGGGACTTTGTGATTGATCTGAGTGGCAAAAAGATCCACCGAGGGGGTGCCCCACTCTCGGAATATCTTGTGTACAATGGCCATGTTTAGCGACCGCTCATGAGGTTGCATGATCCTGCTCAATCATCGGCCAGACTGTTGTTTACACCTGCCAGATACGTGGCTTGGAGAAACATGCCGTGTTGGTGCACCCAAAGCCACATCTGGACGGCTTCCTGACACAGAGGGCGAGATCTGGTGCCCCCCTGCTTGTTGGTGTAATACATAGCAACCTGATTGTCTGAATTAGAATGATTTGATTGGACAGCCGATCTCTGAAACCCTTGAGAGTGTTCCAGATTGCTCGTAATTCCAGGAGGTTGATCTGAAGACTCCTTACCTGAAAGGACCAAGCTCCTTGAGTGTGAAGCCCATCTACATGAGCTCCCCACCCTAGGAGGGATGCATCCGTAGTCAGCACTTTTTGTGGCTGAGGAAATTGGAATGGACGTCCCAAGGTCAAATTGGATCGAATGGTCCACCACTGAAGGGAACTGCAAAAGTTGGTGGCGAGATGGATCACATCCTCTAGATCCCCTGTGGCCTGACACCACTGGGAAGCTAGGGTCCATTGAGCTGATCTCATATGTAGGCGTGACATGGGAGTCACATGAACTGTGGAAGCCATGTGCCCTAAGAGTCTCAACATCTGCCGAGCTGTGATTTGTTGAGACGCTCGAGCCAAGGATACTAGGGCCAGAAGATTGTCTGCCCTTGCCTGGGGAAGATAACCTCGAGATGTCTGTGTGTCCAACAGAGCTCCAATGAACTCCAATTTCTGAACCGGGACAAGGTGGGACTTGGGATAATTGATTACAAACCCCAGTAGCTCTAGCACTCGAATAGTCATCCGCATGGACTGTAGAACGCCTGCCTCCGAGGTGCTCTTCACCAGCCAATCGTCGAGATAAGGGAAGACTTGCACTCCCAGTCTGCGTAGCGATGCTGCAACAACTGCCAGGCACTTTATTAAGACCCTGGGCGCAGACTCAAGGCCAAAGGGCAGTACACAGTACTGAAAGTGCTGAGTTCCCAAGCGAAATCGAAGATACTTCCTGTGAGCTGGGAGTATCGAGATGTGGTTATAGGCATCCTATAAGTCCAGAGAGCATAGCCAATCATTTTCCTGAATTATGGGAAGAAGGGTGCCCAAGTGTTTTAATTAACCCTTTCTAGACCTCCGGGGGACCTGTGCCCACGGAGATGAAGAGTGGGTTTCAGAAGGCTCATTTTAAGTCTGTTACCCGAGACCTCGGCTTTCTGACTCCTGGTGTCTAAGTGTATCTTAGGGCATCTATTCTCCCACATAATGCAATAAAGAGCAGGTGCCTTCTTACTTATGTGAACACTATTTGTGTAGGGGTGTTCAGAGAAACAGATAGGCAGTCAAGGAATGTAGGCACGGACTAAGAGAGTAAGTGTTAGAAATAATCTTTATTCTCACCAATTGGAACTTCAATCTGGCACACTCATCAGTCAGATTCTCAGGTGGACCGACTGTAGTTCTGCCCTCTGGGTAGAGTTGGGGAAAATTCCAAACTCCGCCTAGATTTGCAAATCTTAAATACCATCTGCTGGCCATTCAATTCAATGGGCACACAATTTTTTTCCTATGTGAATCATACTTTCTGACAGTTTGCTCAACCGCAGATCGGATGCCCACCTCCCTATTTCTTCATAACTGTCATTTCCTGAAGAGTAAACATCTTTCCTAACATACAGAGATTAGTATTCATATCTCATGAACCTGGACGCCATCTTTACAAAAGCAGACTCCATCTTATGAACCTAACTTCTTACTATTTTAGCCATTAATTCCTCCATCTTGGCCCTTACACTGTATTTGAATATCACACTAGATCCTAATAAGACTTGCCAAGTGGTCCTGCTTCCACAGGCACTCAGCTACAAGGCCATCATCAGATTTTCAGGCCTAGTCAGTGCTTTTCAGCAGCTTAGGCTATAGAGCTCGGCCCACCACTATTCCAGTGGAGGAGTCTCAAGTTGTGACACATATTAACACAAGGAAACCATCCTGAACGTTTCTCGGACTAGGAATTTGTTCAGGGCCATTAGGTCTAGGATGGGACGCATCCCCCGTTTTCTTTTGCACAAGGATGTACCTGGAATAGAATCCCAGCCCTTCTTCTCCTGGTGGAACGGGTTCAATCGCATTGGCTTTTAGATGGGCGGAGAGTTCCTCTGCAAGTACATGCTTGTGTTTGGAGATGAAGGATTGAGCTCCCGGTGGACAATTTGAAGCCATGGATTCCAGATTGAGAGTGTATCCTAACCGGACCATTTGAAGAACCCATCTGTCGGAGGTTATATGAGGCCACCTTTGGTGAAAAAATATCAACCTCCCTCCAAAAGGCGAGTCATCCGGCATGGACACTTTTTCTGAGGCTATGCTGCACTGGAGCCAGTCAAAAGCCTGTCCTTTGCTTTTGCTGCGGAGCCACAGGGGCCTTAGTTGCATGCTGACGGGAACGAGCTTGCTGGGACTGGGCCTGGACAGGCTGCCGAGAAGCAGGAGTGTACCTAAGCCTATTGTAAGAATAGGGAGCACTCCTCTTCCCTCCAAAAAACCTCCTAGATGAGGAGTCGGTAGCAGAAGACGCCCGGCGGGAGAGAGAATCCATACATCATGGTGCTTCTTGATCTGATCGACCATGTCCTCTACTTTTTCTCCAAAAAGATTATCCCCCCGGCAAGGAACAGCCACCATTCGCTGCTGAGTCTTATGATCCAAGTCAAAGACAAGCAGCCATGAGAGTCTGCGCATCACTATACCTTGAGAAGCTACTTGGGATGCCACATCAAAAGTGTCTTAAGTACCCCTGGCCAGGAATTTGCGACACGCCTTCTGCTGCCTGACCACCTGGTGAAAAGGTTTGGCGAGCTCTGGAGGAAGTGCTTCGACCAAACTGGACAGTTGCCTCACCGAGTTCTGCAAGTGGATGCTCATGTAGAGCTGGTATGTTTGGATCTTGGCTGCGAGCATAGTGGCCTGATACGTCTTTCTCCCAAAAGAATCCAAGGTCCTAGACTCTTTGCCTGGGGGCGCCGAGGCATAGCCTCTAGTACTCTTGGCTCTTCTGAGAGCAGTCCACCACCATGGAATCGTGAGTTAGTTGGGCCTTCATCATTACTGGTTCTCAATGGACTCTGTACTGGGACTCAGCTTTTTTGGGGACCACTGGATTAGATAGAGGGAACGACCAGTTTCACATAAGAATTTCCCTCAGTGTGTTATGCAAGGGGGCCACTGCAACCTCTGTGGGCGGAGGATAGTCCAAAACCTCAAGCATCTCGGCCCTGGGCTCATCCACAACCTCCATAGGGAAGGGAAAATCCTTGGACATTTCCCGAACAAAGGAGGAAAAAGAAAGACTCTCAGGGGGAGACATCCTTCTTTCAATAGGCGGAGTAGGATCAGAGGGGACCTCATAAGACTTCTTCAGAAAAGTATCTGGGATATTCCTCATCCTCCCACGAGCACTGATCATTGGTATCAGACAAAAGCTCTCTAAGAGCAGCCCGAAACCGAGCCTGTCTTGACGCTGAGGAACGATGGCCTCGAGGGGGATGTTGAGAAGTTGACTCCTGCCTGGACTGCGGCGCTTCCTCTGCCGTCGAGGGAGAATCGACCCTGGTGGCGGCAGACACCGATGCCGCAAGCGGCACCGAGGACGGGGACCTCACCATAGGCGAAGGCCCAGATGCCGCTTCCACAGTCGATGCAGAAGGCGCAAGCACCCCTGGCACCGAAGCAGACTGGCGTAGCAATCCCTCCAGATGCTCTGGAAGAAGGGCCCTGATGCGCTTGTCGAGAGCCTCCATCAGAAAAAGCTGCGGGCCCGGTGCAGGAGCCGGTGGCAGAATTTGAGGGGGCTCAAGAGCCGGTACCAAGCTGCCAGATGACCGACGCATCGGCACCTCCTGTACAGAGGATGAGCGGTCCTCTCAGCACCGACACTTCTCGGGTGCCGAATCTCTCGGCTCCCCGGAGCTCTCGGTACCGCGCATGGAAGGAGAACGATGACAGTGCTTCTTAGCCTTCGCTTGACATACGTCATCGAGACTGCTCGGTACCAAAGAGGACGTGGAATCCTCACGCCTCCTTAGGGCCAGATAGCAGTAGGCCTCGAGACAGGTGGAGACCCACTCGATGCCTCGCTGCTCCCAGCGTGATGTGGTCGTTCGGCAGCCATTAGCTGCGCTCTCAAAGTCAATGCTTCCCTCGACACCACTGACCTCGGTACCGATGTCGATGCCTACGTCGAAGGACCGGACCGATTAGCAAAAAGTCTCTCACGATGAGCCTCCTGAGACACTTGGGTCCGCTTTTTCATTAAAGAGCACAGCTTACAAGCAGCTGGCAAGTGTTCGGGCCCAAGGCACTGGAGACACCACACGTGGGGGTTGGTACCCGAGATGGTCCGGTTGCAGCGAGTACAACGCTTGAAGCTGCTGGGAGTCCTCGATGACATGGACGGAAAAACGGCGGCTGTGAAATTAAAGGACTCGATCATGCCAAATAAAAGGCACAAAAAAGGAAAAGAAGACCTGGCCGAGCTGCCTAAAAGGCAGCCGTGACGAAAAAAAGAAGGAAACGAAGTAGTGAAGAAAACTAATAAATAAGGGGAAAACTAACTTTTTTTTTGTAAAAAAAAAAAAAAAAAAAAAAGCCACTATAACAAGAAGAAAAAAGAAAAAAAGGGGGGGGGGGGGGGGACGGTAAACGCTAAACCAAGTCTCCTGAGCCGAAATGAGCACAGTCGAAAAAATCGTGTCACTCAAGACGCGGGTCAAAAGAAACTGAGTAGGGCACGCTCGCGTCGTGGGTGGGAAGCCGTTCGCGCACTCATCTTTCCCCTTAAACCTACCTCCCCTCTTTCTTTATTTTGGTGGATGGCACTCTCATTCTCCCTGTCTCATCTGCTCGTAACCTTGGGGTCATCTTTGACTCCTTTCTCTCCTTCTCTGCTCACATTCAGCAGATTGCCAAAACCTGTCGTTAGCAAAATCCGTCCCTTCATCTCTAAGCACTCTACCAGAACCCTTATCCACACTCTTATCACCTCTCGTCTTGATTATTGTAACCTACTACTCACCGGCCTCCCTCTTAGCCATCTCCCTCCTCTTCAATCAATCCAAAACTCTGCTGCACGACTCATTTTCCGCCAAAGTCGCTATGCCCACATTAGCCCTCTCCTTAAGTCACTTCACTGGCCCCCCATCCGTTTCCGTATTCAGTTCAAGCTTCTCCTATTAACCTATAAGTGTATTCACTCTGCTGCTCCTTGTACCTCTCCACCCTCGTCTCTCCCTACGCCCCCCCCTCAGGTTCTCCGTTCTGTAGATAAATCTCTCTTATCCGTCCCCTTCTCCTCTACTTATAATTCTAGACTTCATTCCTTTTGTCTTGCTGCACCTCACGCCTGGAATAGACTTCCAGAGCCTGTGCGTCTTGCCCCATCTTTGGCTGTTTTCAAGTCCAAACTTAAAGCCCACCTCTTTACCACTGCTTTTGACTCCTAACCTCTACTCACTTGCCCTGTCCTTTATCCTCACCTATTTATTCCCTTACCCTTAATTGTTCTGTTTACTTGTCTTTCTAGATTGTAAGCTCTCTGAGAAGGGCAGGGGCGTAGCTATGGGTGGGCCTGGGTGGGCCCAGGCCCACCCATTCTTGGCTCAGGCCCACCCAGTCCTAGTCTGCGAGCCAATCGCAGACCTGCTGTTATTTTTTTCTTACCCGCAGCGGCGAACGGACGGCCCTAAAAGCAGCAAGCAACCAGGATCGTCGACTCCGTCCTTCCTTCGCTTCCTGCCCTCTCAGCGTCCCGCCCGCTCGAAAGGAAATGACATCAGAGGAAGGCGGGACGCACGCAGAGAGGGCAGGAAGCGAAGGAAAGACGGAGTCGATGAGCCTGGTTGCTTGCTGCTTTTAGGGCCGTCCGTTCGCCGCTGCGACTTGGGGAGTGGAGTGGAAGTGAGCCAGCAGCCTATCTATTCCACTCCCCCGCGCAGCCGTCGCCGTTCAGGCAAGTTAAAGCAGGCAAACCTGTGAGCTGCCTCAAGCTGCATCCACGTTGTGGTTCTTTATTGAGACAGATGGGAATGCTGTGAAGGGGGAGAGAGGGGGAGGGAGATGCTGGATAGAATGGGGAAGGGGATGGATAGAAACAGGATGGGCAGGGGAGAGAGGAGAATTGCTGGACAACAGGGATTGCTAGAGGGGACAGGGGAGAGAGGAAATTTGCTGAAGATGGATGGAGGAGAAGGCAGGGGAATGGAGAGTTACTGGACATGGCGGAGGGCAGGGGAAGGAGGAGAATTGCTGGGCATGGATGGAGGGGAAAGGGGAGAGGAAATTTGCTGGAGTTGGATGGAGGAGAAGGCAGGGGAATGGAGAGTTGCTGGACATGGAGCGGAGGGCAGGGGAAGGAGGAGAA
The DNA here is from genome assembly GCF_901765095.1 of Microcaecilia unicolor. Classification (NCBI taxonomy): domain Eukaryota; kingdom Metazoa; phylum Chordata; class Amphibia; order Gymnophiona; family Siphonopidae; genus Microcaecilia; species Microcaecilia unicolor. The sequence goes on along the minus strand of NC_044032.1, from coordinate 27,653,145 downwards.
TTGCTGGGCGTGCATGGATGGAGGGGAAAGGGGAGAGAGGAAATTTGCTGGATATGGGTGGATGGAGGAGAGGGCAGGAGAGAATGGAGAGTTGCTGGACATGGATGGATGGATGGAGGGGAGGGCAGGGGAAAGGAAAGGAGACTTGCTGAACATGGATGGATGAATGGAGGGGGCAGGGGACAGAGGACATTTGCTGGATATGGGTGGATGGAGGAGAGGGCAGGGGAGAATGGAGAGTTGCTGGATGGAGGGAGGGGAGAGAAGTCAGGGAGGAGATGCGCATGGATGGAGGGGAGGGAAGAGAGGAGAAATGCTGGACGTGGATGGAGTGGAGGGCAGGGAAGAGAGGAAAAATGTTGTACAAGGATGGAGGGAAGGAAAGACAAAGGAAGGAGATGCTCATGGATGGAGGGGAGGGAAGACAGGAAGTAGATGCACATGGATGGAGGGGAGTGAGGAGAAATGCTGGATATGGATGGAAGGAAAACTGCTGAGCTGAGGAAGGATAGGGACAGGGCTACAGATGGTAGACAGGACACATAAGGACACAAGAGGATGGTGGACATGGTGAGAGAAAAAATATCAGATGGAAAGAAGACACTGCATGAAACAGAAGACACTGGGACCAAAGCGAATAGATCAGATTACAAAGGTAGAAAAAAGTATTTTATTCAGAATTTATTAATTGGAATATGTCAGCTTTTGGAAATGTACATCTGTGATATTTTGCATGTAAGTTTCAATTTTTCTGGTATTGCTGCATGCTGAGTCTGACTTCTTGAGTTAACTTTCCAGTTCAGTATTTTGCCTTCATATTTTTTGATTTCTAGTTCCTTGTGTCATGTCCATTGTGTCATGTGTTGTTCATGTGTGATCAAGGTGCAGTATTCTGATAGCGTGTAGTATTTGCAGCCCTTTTTGTTTTGCTTTTTTTTTCACGAGGTAGTGTATTGGTGTTTTAGAGCCTAGTGTAATTACAGTTCTGCCTTTTCAAGCACAAGGTTGTAGCTCGTCCTGTCCTTGGAATTAGTGCTGTTATGGTTTAGTAAGGATATGAGTGTGTTTTTGCACAAGTTTGTGCATAGCATTTTGCAGTGGAGCGATTGTGGGATAATGTAATTATATTTAAAAATATCAATTTTTCCATTAAGTATGTATGTGGTTATACTGATGCAGGGCAGCTTTTGGGCAGACTACTTAGAAATCCATCATCAAGTGAATTCTAAGGCATTATTTTGTAGGATCCCAAGAGACACTGCTCATACTTATATAGACAGTGCGTGCCCACCCATATTAGCTCTGGGCCCACCCAAAATCTCAGGTCTGGCTACGCCACTGGAGCAGGGACTGTCTTTTTTATGTTTGGTGTACAGCGCTGCGTTTGCCTTGTAGCGCTATAGAAATGTTAAATAGTAGTAGTAGTAGTAGTAGTGGTGGTAGTGGTAGTGGTGTATTCAGCCCGCGCGGCAGAGAGTTCTTTGTTTTTGCTGAACAAAATTTTGCCGGTCTCCTGGCCCGTCGCAGACGACTACCCAATCGTGAGAACAAACAGCCCGCTTGTCCTCGGAGAATCATCCATCACCCTGCTAAAAAGACAGCAGGGGAGGTAGGGGAGAGGAGGGAACCAGGGTCACTGAATATCACCCTAGATGGCAGATGAGGAACTCAGGACCACCGACTATCATCTAAAACTAGCCCGAAGACAGCTACCAGCACACCCCTGGCTCCACTGTCATCAGAAGAATCTGGGACAGGAGCTACCAGCCAGCAATCCAAAGCAGCTGCACAATCCGTCCACCATCCACTAAGAGACAGAGAAAATACTGAACATTCCAGGCTGCATGATACCCTTAAGGGGCGGTTTACTTGGAACTATTTTCTCTATCTCCTTCCGCTTGTAGATAGACACAACCCATTAGTCTGGACTGGTCTGGTATAGATGACAAGGAATTTTCCATTAATTATTTTAGTATAATAGTTCATGTTCTTATTATAAAAGTCAACTTGATTATTCCAATTTGTTCTTTGTGGGGTGCCTTGACAAAGTACGAAGAAAACTACAAACACTGCTGAACACTTCCACTAAATTAATATATCAATAGGAAAGAACTTCTCAGTTATTGAAACAATTACATTGGTTACCAATTGAGGCTGGAACATTATTCAAGTTATGTACCTTTATATTCAATATTACCCATGGTTTGGCTCTATTAAGTTTTATCTTATTTTTGTTATTCTCTTTTACAAATAGATCAACTTGATCGATCTATAAATTGAATTTTTCATTTCCGTCAGCAGCACCTGTTAAATATAAACGTATTCATGTCTTTTGCCTTTCTTATCAGGAAGCAAATTATGGAATTCTTTAATATTAATTATCAAATTGGAAACAAACTACACTAGTTTAAAAATAAATTAAACGCTTGCTTGTTCAGTCAATATTGGGGAAATTAAAATGCAAATTATAAACTTTGTATATTCTCAGTAGGCTAAACTGATTTCTTATTTGATTTCATTTGATACAGTGTTGCATTTTATTTCCTAGTATATCTTTATGGGCATGATGATTTCCAACATCTTTTGAAGAGACGGGACACTTCTTGGTTACATGATCAGCAGCATCTTGATGACATAATCCTTTTCTAGGAGGCAGCTACGGTTATTTTGCAAGTTTGTGCGGAGCGGCATTTTCAAAATGACTTTGGACATTTTGCAGAAAACATTCAAAAATCCAGTAGCAAAAATGGCCATTTTTGAAAACAGAAAAACATTTATTTTTTTGATTTGAAAATGGCCACTTGCTAGATGTTGTCATGCTCAATGCATCTATTGTTTTGGACCATTTTCGGGGGGAAAAAAAGTCCAACTGAAAAACACATAAAATCAAGCCATTGGGATGTAGGAGCTGTCAACATTAGCAGTAGACTGGCCATACAGACATCCAAGCAGAGCAGTGGGGCACTACAGTAGACTTCACATAAAAGGTCCCAGGTAAACATTTCACTGTTACCGTCTTATATTGTATGGGGAGCCCTCCAAAACCTACCAAACACCTACAGTACACCACTACAATAGCCCTTATGACTACAGGTGTCACCTATATGTGGGTACAACGGGGTTTTGGAGGGCTCACGCTTACCACCACAAGTGTAACAGAGTGTGATATTGGACCTGGGTCACTTCACTACAGTGCTCAAGATATGCTAAATTACCTGGGATTATATATTAAAACTAACTTGGATTGCATTTATGAAAATGTTCAGCCAATGATTACAAATCTGTGTGATAAGTTATCAAAATGGCAATCATTTTCAATTTCTCTCATGGGTCATACCAAGCTGTACAATACGATTCAGTGCCTCAATGGCTTTACGTATTCCAAATGTTGTCCATTAGTTTACCCTGGAGAGACCAATAAAAGATCCACACATGGAATACTACAAATTCCCCTTAACATCTTATTTAAACAGCGACATAAGGGACCACTGGGACTATATGACATTAGATAATCTGGCAGGCAGAATGAGATTTAAATGATTGTTTCTGTGATGTACAGTTAACCATTTTCTGCTCTCTCATGTAGAGGTTAAACTTGGCACCCAACATGATCCAAGTAGAGACTTCCTGCTAAGGATTAACACTAATTTAGTTGCTTCCTAAAGCGGGTATGGGGTATACTATGAAGGCAAGTGTTGAACATCCTATAGGTAATGCCTTTGTTATCAATTTGTGGTAATTCTGCCTTTACACCTGGTATGCATCAGCAAGTTTTTTGATGATGGACAAGCAAAGGTCTTCAAGATTCCTTTTCCAGTGGTAAATATTGAAAGAAAAATAAAAACCTTCAAAGACCTACAGGGTGAATTTGATATATCCTCTACAGATTATTTTGAATACTTACAATTGAATCATTATGTAAATAGATTACCTTCTAACTCAGGAGTTCACAAACATGTCCTGGGAAACCTCAGCCAGTCAGGTTTTCAGGATATCCACAATGAATATTCATGAGATCGATCTGTTTACACTATCTCCTTGGTATACAAATCTCTCAAATTCATATTCATTGTGGAATTCCTGAAAATCTGACAGGCTGGGGTTCCCCCAGGACATGTTTTGGAATCAACCTAACTCACTGAATGAAGACTCATAAGAAATCATAAGTGGGATGTTAACATTTGGAGGCACAAATTAAGATATGCCTGTCATCCTTTCAAAAAAGTCTTCTAGGAAGCACACCAGAGTTTATGACATACTAGTAGAAGCTTGTCAAACAGACTTACAGCATAGTGCGATACAAAACTTGTTAAAACTCTGCCTGTATAGGATTCCCAAGGTGACAGTGAATGGTGCCTTGCTGGACATGCAATACAAAATATGTTTGCGAGCTTACATATCAGACAACAAAGCTCATCCTAGAGCGACAGAAGACTTTACATTCTCATTATAGGTACTACTAGCTCAGCAGTTTTTCAAATGGGGAGGAATTTTAGGAGTCAATTACCACGGTACCCAGTTTAGTATTTCCCATTGTAGAGCTTATGCAAATTAGAACTAAAGGAGCACAGGGTTCTTGAAGAAAGCCTTTTTGATAGCCCTTAAATGTATCCTTCTGAACTGGATATCCCAAGAAGCAGCCTCAATTGCCCAGTGAAGAATGCAAATTACTTCTGCGCTAGCAATGGAGCAATTGGCGATAAATGCCCAAAAGGAGGAACAATGGAAAATTTTTCCATCTATATTTTTATTTTTGTTACATTTGTACCCCGCGCTTTCCCACTCATGGCAGGCTCAATGTGGCTTACATATTGTATACAGGTACTTATTTGTACCTGGGGCAATGGAGGGTTAAGTGACTTGCCCAGAGTCACAAGGAGCTGCCTGTGCCTGAAGTGGGAATCGAACTCAGTTCCTCAGGACCAAAGTCCACCACCCTAACCACTAGGCCACTCCTCCACTCTATATGGGATAGAAACTAGTATAATTTCTCTGCTAAAGCACATGGTTTGCTAAATAAATAATTTCATTTGGCCCTTTAGAATGTGTGATGTAGATATGACATAAGATGTTCCCTGGTCATTGTCTTTTTTTTGGGGGGGGGGGGGGGAGGGGAGGTTACATGAGAAAGAAATTGTTTATCATTAAATGTAAAGCAAACATGTACTGACTTGTGAAATATTAATATACTCAAATGTATCAAGTTTGTAAAAAAAAAAAAAAAAACACAAAAGAGATTCAGTACAACTCAGGCCAACCAAGCATCTGGATTCAATGTAAAGGCTTACAGAAAGTCCTCAAAAAAACAAAGAAAAATATTATTAAATATGTCCAGATCAATTGATGAATTGTTATGCCAATCTTTTATTGGTAACATTTGGACACTTTACAAAAGCTACAGTTATTGCATGCTTGTCCATGGAATAATGTTGTCTTTATGATTTGTTGTCCTTGCAAAAGATTTATATCAGTTGGACACCACCAACTATAAAGAGCATAAGAGTCAATCAACCACTAGTACAATCACAGCTCCACTGGTTTCTATCAAACAGCTAACCACTCTCTCCAAGATCTCATTGATCAAGAGAATGATTTACTTAAAGGACAAGACTGCAAACTCCAAATAGTGAGAACATTTTTGGATGTTTGAGTGTCGTTCATTGGCTCCTTTAGTATTTAATAAGGATATTGAATGGGACAGTATATTGTGAGTAATTAAGACAAAAATCAGTTCATGTAAACAGGGAGAGTAGGTGGGCATTTTGCAATACCTTTTCATAAACAAATTTTCACGTCATAACAAAAGATAGACATGGCAATTCATCCTTTGATCCTGGGCATATTTAACAACATTTATCTTTGGCCTTTTGAGGACCATCTGCAAGCTTTTTCATGGACCAAACGAGAATCTGGATTCAGAGTAATTAAGCTCTGCATCTGTTTAACCAATTGTAGTTTAATAAAATGAAGATACATACCTGTAGCAGGTATTCTCCGAGGGCAGCAGGCTGGACATTATCACGCATGGGTCGTCGTCCGCGACAGCCCAGGAGCTCCGGAAGTTAAAACAGAAAACTTTAAAAATTCTAGAAGCGACGAGGTGCGGGCGGGGACAACGCACCGTGCATGCGCGAGTGACTTCCCGCACGCGATGCCCACGAGCTTCCCTCAGTTATATAAAAAGCAAACGAGAAGAACAACTCCAAAGGGGAGGAGGGAGGGTTGTGATGATGTCCAGCCTGCTGTCCTCGGAGAATACCTGCTACAGGTATGCATCTTCATTTTCTCCGAGGGCAAGCAGGCTGGACATCATCACGCATGGGGTATCCCTAGCACCCAGGCTCACTCAAACAATGAACACTGGTCAATTGGGCCTCGCAACAGCGAGGACATAACTGAGATTGACCTGAAAACAATCATAACTAAGTGAGAGTGCAGCCTGGAACAGAACAGAAATGGGCCCAGGAGGGTGGAGTTGGATTCTAAACCCCAAACAGATTCTGTAACACCGACTGCCCAAACCGACTGTTGTGTCGGGTATCCTGCTGAAGGCAGTAGTGAGATGTGAATGTGTGGACTGATGACCATGTTGCAGCCTTGCAAATCTCTTCAATGGAGGCTGACTTTAAGTGGGCCACTGACGCAGCCATGGCTCTAACATTATGAGCCGTGACATGGCCCTTCAAAGTGAAGGAAATGCAATCTGCTAGCCAACTGGAGATGGTGCTTTTTCCGATGGCAACTCCCATTCTGCTGGGCGGACTGTCTGAAGGGACTTGTCCGCTCCACATAGAAGGCCAGTGCTCTCCTGCAGTCCACCTTCTGTGACTGGGAAGTATCGAAATATTTTTCTGAATGAGAGGAAGTAGGGTGCCCAGGGAAATCTAGGACTTTTCTTTCACAAGAAATTTGTTCAGGGCCCTTAGGTCTAGGATGGGCCAAAATCCCACCATCTTCTTGACCATAAGAAAGCAACTGGAAATCCCCTGGTGGTACAGGTTCGATCGCTTGAGCCTGCAGAAGGGCAGAGATTTCCTGTACAAGTACTTGTTTGTGCTGAGAGTTGATGTAAAGTGTTCTCAGTGGGCAACTTGGAGATCGCTGATGCCAATTTAGTTTGTACCCGCGATGGACTATTTGAAGCACCTATTGTTCATAGGTTATAAGGGGCCATCTGTGGTGGTAAAAAGTGAGCCTCCCTCCGAAGGGTAAGTCACCCGGAACAGATAATCTTTGCATGGCTATGATCTCCTGGAGCCAGTCAAAAAAAAGCTGATGACCTGCTTTGACTTGGAAGCCGAATGGCGAGGCCTGGGATGGGAGCCCTGAGACACCCGAGTAGACCGAGCAGAAGGCTGATACCTACGCTTTTGAGAGTAGTAGGGCCTGGACCTCTGCCCAGTCAAAGAACTTCTTGTTGTAGAAGATGCAGATGAAGGTTGCCGAAAGAAGGTGTGGATTGTATCAGTGTGCTTTTTAATGAGGTCAGAGATACTCTTCCACTTTCTCTCCAAATAAGTTGTACCCTCGGCAGGGCAGATCCACCAAACTCTCCTGAACAACCTGCTCCAGGTCACAGACATGTAGCTATGAGAGTTCTGTGTAACCCCACACCCATTCCAGAGAGTCTGGATGCAATATTAAAACTATTGTAAGCGCCCTGGCCAAATAATGCAGACACTCCATCTGCTTATTGGCCAGTTGGTGAAGTTCGGCAACCTGCTCCACAGAGAAAGAATCCAACACATTAAGTATATTAACTAGAAACTCCAACTAAAAGCTCATGTAGAGCACGTAGGACTGGATGAGAGCAATGAGCATCGAGGCCTAAAAAGCTTTCCTCCCAAACAAGTCTAAGGTTCTGGTCTCTAGCCCAGGGGGGCACAAAGACACGAGACCAAGAGCTCTTAGCTCGTTTGAGAATGGATTTGACTACGAAAGAGTGGTGAGGGAACTGGGCCCTCTAGAACATGGGAGCCTTCTGGATATGATACTACATATCTACCTTATCTGCACTGAGAGGTGAGAATCCTCACCAGTACATCTTTAAGGACAGAGTGCAATGGTACAGTGATCCTTTCCTTAGGAAGAGATTTATAGTCCAAAACAGACATCTCTGCCCTGGGCTCCTCCTCCATCTCCAACGTAAATGGGATGGGCGCAGCCATCTCCCTATCAAAACCAGTAAAAGAGAGCACATCTGGAGATTTTCATCTCTTGAGGTAAGGGATCAGATGGGATACCATATGACTCCTCCTCGGAGAGGTAATGTAGATCCTCGTCTAATACTCATGAGCGGTTCCAGTCAGACACCTCCTCTTCTTGAAAATCAGATAAATGAATCTGCACCAGCCTCGATCTACTGGAAAGTGGCTCCGAGAGTGTCAAGGTGCATTCCTTCCCTCAGACTCCTGGGAAGCTTCCTCTCCCGATGTCAAATAGGGTACTGCCTGCTCAGGCCTCGGCTCTGCCACCCTGCAACTGTGCCAGCTCCTCCTGCAAAATGGTCCAAAACCGGTCACCTAGGGCGGGCATCAGCAAAGGAATGAAAGCCAGGGCTAAGGCAGCTTGAGAATTCATCAGTGCCAAACCAGTGATGAGGAGCTGGCCGCTCAATGGCTGGCACACCGACATCTCTTCCAAAGAGGAAGAGTGCTCCTCTCGATGCCAGCGCTTCTTGGTTACTGGACAGTCCGATGTCTCGGTGCTCCCGGCACTGTGCTTCAAGGAGGACCGATGCTTAAGCTTCCTGGACTTCCCCTAATGCATAGAGCCATGATCCCTGGTGCTGATAAGGAAGACACAAAATCAGAGCCTCTCCCCGGTGTTGAGCCCAATGTTGACTGGTCCTGGGGCCTGCTAACTGCACCCGGTGTCAAGGCAAGTGGAGACCCACTTGATGCTGGTGCACTCCCAGTGGTTACTGGTGTCGAAGCAAGACCAATGCACCAGCTGTGCGAGTCTGTGAGTGAAATAATGTGGCAACATTTAGCACACCACTTGAAGGCACTGGGAGCCTTCTCAGACATCAAAGAAAAGAATTTGGGCTAAATTAAACCCCTCAATCTTAAACAATTAAAAAAGGAAGCCGTTCAAACTGAGGTCAGGGCTACGACCTAAGTGCACAAACCATGCACGAAACCCATGGACACAACCCATCTGTAATGGCTGCATCTGCTTGATGACAAGGAAAAAGGAAATTTTTTTTTAAAAAGCCGAAAAACTGGAGAAAAATATGAGGAAGGGGAAACAGGCGAAAAAAAATATAAAAAAAGGATGATGATTAAGGCGCACGTGATAGTGAAAAAATGTTTTGAAAAGCGCAACATCAGGAGAAGACAATGCAAACACGTCTCCTCAGCTCTGCATAAAAAAGACTGAGGAACTTGCACTCCAACATCAGGCGGGAAGGCATCAGAGTATATGTGGTGAAACTTTGCTAGAACTTTCTCTAGTGCTAGCGATTCAGCGTCCGCACCTAGGCTCCATCAGATGATATCACCCACAAGGGGAAATAACACAGACTGCTTGTTTTCAGAGAATGATATGTTTAGCCCCATCAGAAGGCTGCATCTTCAGCCTTAGCTAAAAGCTCCAACAGATACTGAGAACTCTGCAGTGGTATGTGGAGTGAGGGTGGGAAAAATAGAGTCATGGGTGAGGAAAAAAGGAAAACAGAACTGCATCTGGGTAAGGAGGGGAGTGAAGGAGAAAAGAAGGGCTGCATGGAAGTTGTATGGTAAGAAATACTCTCACTAAATGCAATGGCTCCTTTTCCTTTCCTCCTTGGCAAAATCTTTTCTTCTAAGGGGTGGGCTGGAAGAGGGGTGTAGAAAAACAGTGATGGCTGGAGAAGTCCAACCATTAAAACATAGAGGATAGTTTATGCATCTGGTGTTAACCTATAAACTCCACCAATGCTGATTACTGACAAAAAAGATAAAATATCACTTAGTTATACATCTACAAATAGTGGTGGTGCCACTTCAAACAGCTGCATAAAAAAAAAGACATTAAAACCAGATATACTTGCTGACTCACATTTGTCTCTACCTGAGTCCATTAGAAAACATAAAAACAAACTTGCTGTGACAGATAAGACCATATAAATATGCATGAGATGTTGTTAAAAAACCAAAATAAGGACAGACACAAGTTATAACCCCTCAAAATTTACAAAATTACTGTCACCAAGATCTCAAAATTGTGAATAATGAATTCAAACAACTTAAAAAAGGTCTGTGGTAATGCAGTCAGCTTAAAAATCTATCAGGAGGAAATGGTGCTCAAACCTAAAAGTTGACAAAATTTGTCCTGAGATGTTTGCCAATCCATAATGGCAAAATCACTGAAAAACGTTTTAAAAAACAGCTTAAAACTTTTTTTTTTAATGTGGTGGAATGCATTGAGACCGATTCCATGTGCTCCAATGATCTCATCAATGTGTTCCAACCATGGAAGAATCCTCAGCAATTTAAAACTGCCTTAAAAACTGTGAGGAACATAATAAAACCAGTAGGGAACCATCTGAAAATCATAAAAACTAATGTCAACAGCTCTATAAAATGTCACTAAATGAACGTAAAAATCAGGTAAGCCATCCTCTTAAAACCAAAAAGAGAGATTCCTGTACCAACTGGAACCATAAAAATAGGAAAGTCTGGAACAAAAATACCAGAAACTGATAAAAATCCTCATAGATCCTAAGGATCTGCTAAAATAGCATAATGGAAGATCAGGCATCATATGACAGATGTGTGTTTTTATTCCAGATTTTCCTTTTTTATGGTATCCCAATGCTTTTATTATATTTTATGAAGTTCCTCACAGTTTTTAAGGCAGTTTTCAATTGAAGAGGCTTCTTCCATGGTTGTAACATACTGATGGTGTCACTGGATCATAGTGACATCATTAGAACGCACAGAATTGGTCTCAATGCTAAAAGTTTTAAGATGTTCTGATGATTTTTTAAAAACTTTTTTTCAAGTGATTTTGGTCATTATGGATTGGCAAACATCTCAGGACAAATTCTGTCCACTTTTTGAGCACCTTTGATATAAATACATGTGTTCTGAGCTCTCATAGATTTAAATATATTTTATTGTATTGCTTATTAATGTTTTTATGTTTGTCACAGTTTCTATTGCCCCTGACACAGCCTGTACTTCTGGCGAAACATGGCCATGTCGGGCATTCGTTTGTAAGGTCTGGGAGCTTGGAAACAACTTATTAAAGACTTTCTCCAATAAAGTCTGCTCTTTTCCTCTTTTCCATGGTGGATGTTGTAGACCCGTTACCTTCTTGTTTTCTTACCCATATAATTCACTGTGAATGAACAAACTACTACCAGAATAGTCTGTTACTGTATACCTCTGTCATTACTTTAAAAATGTAATGAGCTCTCCGCCACTACTCTGAAAATATTGTGAAATACAGTATTTAAAATTACCACAATTCTGGTTAATGACATTTGTGCAGGTCGTTTTCTCTGTATACTTCCCATGTTTTTGTCAATGGTAGGCCACTTGCAGCCTGCAGGTTATCCACCCCTGTCCTCAAATCCGGTGCTTCTGGCATTTCCTACAGTTTCTATCTATGGCTCAGAGTAAGATACAAGTATTTTTGTGGCTACAGTCACTGCGACATACAGAACACTTGGCACCCCCCTCCCCCCAAACACTTAGAAAGCTTCTTTGCTTCTGATCAGTTTTGTTTTTTGTGAATTATCCTGCTCATTTTAAACAGACATACTTTGGAAGCCACCAGAAAGGTGATTTCTACCCTTGAAAGCACCAAAATCTGACAGTTTTTAACAATGTCCAGAAAACTCAGAAAATCACGTTTCCACATGGAGCAATCAGCTATGTGCTTGGAATAGATCACATCATTGTCTTCTGGACCTAAAATAAAAGCAGATTGTCTATCTCTGCACTTCACAAGCATAACTCATTAAAATTTATATGTACATGCTGGAATGAATCTTTATTTTGCTGTTGTTGTTGTTCAAGTCCTACATTTGCTGAGCACAACCCTAGCTGGATTACCCACCTTGGAAGCTGGGGGCATCCTTCGCTTCTGCGGTTTCATCTGCTTCTGCATCTGCTGGACAGCTGCTGCCTGGTTATCCACAGATATGCTGGGGAGCTGCAGCAGTTTGCCAACAGCCGAAGAGCTGTCCACCGACGATGTTTCTCGGAGTTTTACCTGGGAGGAGAAAGACTCCAGTCCAGGAGGTGGAACAGGAAGCGGCTGTGGTGTGTGCTGCTGGCGTTGGGTCAGCTGGCTCAAAACTGGGGATGGCTCAGGTTGAGATTTAAAGTCTGGGTGGCATTTAGGAAGAGATACAAGTATAAATTCAGTCACACACTGCTATGACTGCCACCGCCATATCCAAAAGCATGTTGAAAGGCAGAAGTACTAACTAGATTCTCCAAAATATTAACTTGCTTTCTCTTTCTCGTTGTCTACATATCATTGCTCTAGAGATTTCTGGCAATATCTGCAAAATATTCTAGTTAGAAACCATTTGTTTTCTTACAAAAGTTATTACAGCAAATTGAAAACTGGATAAAGCTCTAAATGCATTTATAAATAGTTAATAGTTATCAAACACAAATAATTGACATCATTAGCTAGACACATCAACAAGACTAAAAATGTTAAATCACAGAATAGTATATCAAGTATTCAAATTTTAAATACAATGCATCACACAAAGTGAAAAAAGATTTAGAAGTAAAAACGTGATGTTTAGGAAATATTACTAGCAGCTGCTGTAGAAAACACAAACCAGCACACTCAACATGCTCCAAGTAGAAGAGATCAAGGTACTGATGAAAATTCCTTTTTACACAGTGAGATACTGGTAAAACAACTTCGCTTTTACTGTGTTAGGTATGTTAGGGTATGCTCCTCATGTTCTTTGTTCTGCTGCCCGTCTCGTCTTCCGCCAGGGTCGCTTTACTCATACTACCCCTCTCCTCAAGTCACTTCACTGGCTCCCTATCCGTTTTCGCATCCTGTTCAAACTTCTTCTACTAACCTATAAATGTACTCATTTTGCTGCTCCCCAGTATCTCTCCACACTCGTCCTTCCCTACACCCCTTCCCATGCACTCCGCTCCATGAATAAATCCTTCTTATCTGTTCCCTTCTCCACTACTGCCAACTCTAGACTTCGCGCCTTCTGTCTCGCTGCACCCTAAGCCTGGAATAAACTTCCTGAGCCCCTACGTCTTGCCCCATCCTTGGCCACCTTTAAATCTAGACTGAAAGCCCATCTCTTTAACATTGCTTTTGACTCGTAACCACTTGTAACCACTCGCCTCCACCTACCCTCCTCTCCTCCTTCCTGTACACATTAATTGATTTGATTTGCTTACTTTATTTCTTGTCTATTAGATTGTAAGCTCTTTGAGCAGCGCTGCATACGCCTTGTAGCGCTATAGAAATGCTAAATAGTAGTAGTAGGAGGATTTATGGGCAATGGGCCTGTTCACATTTGTTTCTTTATAGAGATTTCAACAACTGTTCAAATTTTGGAACAAAATTACTACAGCTTCTTTTTTATATGTTCTAAGGCATCAGCTCAGTGGCAGTGCTGTATGGAAATGTAGGCTCACTTCCTAGATCAGGATTTCCAGGCCCTGGCTTGGACAGGCCACAGTATATTGCAAAAACTATGTTCACAGTTCCGGGGAGGGCTAGTAGTCCTAGTCATTGTACAATGTTGACAGCTAAAATAGCCTGACTCTGATCAAAAGTCTGCAGAGTTCCAGTTTTGGTAAGTGGTCACTGGCTAAGTACCATTGTTGCAATGACTTTACTGGAATAGCCCTTGTCTCTCAATTGCACCCTCTCAATAGCCATGCCGTAAGACCAAAGCAGCAGGCGTCCTCCATGGTTACTGGTCCCTGTGACAACAGATTCGGTACCAGAGGTAATGGCCAGGGAGCCTCCACCAGCATCCGCCAGAGGTCCGCATACCACGGCCTCCTGGGCCAATCCGGGGCGATGAGAACCACCTCTCCTTGATGTAGCCGAATCCGCAGAAGAACTCACCCTATCAAGGGCCACGGAGGGAACACATACAGGAGGCCCTAAGGCCAGGGTTGAGCCAGGGCATCCAACCCCGCCGTTGGATCGCAGCGCTACAGCGCGAAGCGACTTTTTTTTTTTTTTTGACACTGTGAGGAAAGTTAGAGGCAATAGCGCAAGAGGCAACTTTTTCCACTCCGGAGGATCAGTAGCGTGGGAAAGGCAGTGAAATGGCAAACCTATGTGCCTGCATCCACAGTGTGGGCAAAGACAGGGACAGGGCTTGCCTATGTGTCTACATCCACATCGGGGGCCGGGTAAGGCAGGGAAAGGGCGTACCTATGTGCCTTTAAAGTGGCAACATCAGCCACAACACCCCTGCTACAACTGGCAACAGCACAGGAGCCACCCCAGGCAGATTTCTGAAGGAGCTTGAACAAGTTGCGTCCACCCTGCTGGGGAGATAGAGAATACTGAAGAGGCAGATGGAGCTAGCTGGCCATGAGGCACTATGGTTTTTCAGTGCTCTCTATCTCCCCCTGCTGATTGATGGACACAACTCACTCGTAATGGATTCATCTGCTTGATGACAAGGAATGTGCCGTTGCTTGTTTTTTTCAATTGCCAAGAAAGGCAAAATACACTAGAATACACATATCAACACAGAAAACCTATTGACATTTTATTCTCATAGGTATATAAACAAATTAAAAATGTACTCCAATGTGCAACATCTGTGTGTCTAAGTCTATATCATCTTTTTTACAGGTATCCTATTGATCCTATTGTTCTGTCCTCCGACAGCCTTACACTAGTTTATAGTGTGGCCCTAAAATGTGTTTAATGCCTTTACTGTTATTCTCACTTCTAAGGATTTTTACTGCTGCATTCCTCACTGCAAAGACATATGAGCAATGCATTGTGTGATGTAGTCTCACATGTAATGCAGTCACCCCTGTCTTTCTGTATAAGGACTGTTACTATTGGTCTATTCTGCTGCAAAGACCTCTTCTCTTTCTCAGTCAAGCTTGGCGCCTTTGTCTACCTGCTATCATTTCCTGGTCATTCTTACTATCTCTGTCCTAAGAGGTCAGCAAGGTATGACCTTTCCCTGCAATCGAGGGCTGCCCTCTGGGACCACCCATGCTACCTGATGGCAGGCTCTGTTCCTATTGGTCCCTTTACCTCCTCCTCCCTGGGCCTGTGTGAGCCACTTCTTGGCCTCTTCTCCATGAGGCATTCTCCATCTTGCTTCAGACAGCACCTGTACTGCTAAACTCCTTGTAATGAACTCGCTTTTTTACCTGGTTAATATCTTTCTAATTAAATATTGCACATTCCAGCCACCCAACTCTGAACTACTGGCATCTAACTATTTTCTCACCACTGCAATAAAGCTGCCTTTTTTCAGATTTCTACCTCCAACCACCGATTTAGCTCTCAGAATTACAGAGTCCCGGTTGCCATGGAGCAATACTTCTGACCATCCGACTGTGAGTAAACTATCTATATTTATTCAATAAAGGAAATTTCAGAAAATAAAGAGTCTTCAGGTATGTGCTGGTGTGCCAAGGTTATACTCCAGGACATTAAGGCTTTAGAGATATTAAGAGGCCTGACACCTATAACTTGACAAAATAGCAATTTTGCTAGTGATTTTAATATTGTCAGCCCAAATGATTGTAAACCTCTCAAACTTAAAATTCAAAAGATTAATTTGCCAAGGTTAGAAAATTCTACTACTACAATTTCATATGTCAAGTGCTTTCATGTAGTAGACCACACAACACTAATGACCCTGCTAGACAAAATGGGAAGAAGCGCTTAAGGACTAGATCATATCTAGTAAAGATGACCAACCAGTTTTCAGCCCCTTAGATCCCTGAATGTGGGGTGCCACAAGGGTTCCCAATATCACCTAAACTATTCAGTGTTATGATGGCTCCACTCAGCAAGAAATTGTAAAACATGGGATTTAATCCACTTATATATATGCTAATGATGTCACTATCTATGTACCTTTTAATAACAATATCACAGAGATATCTGACAAGGTTAAACAAGGTCTCGACCTCAAGGAAAAATGGGCCACAAGTTTCAAACTGAAACTAAACAGAGATAAAACCAAATTCCTGGTTCTACCTAGCTCACATAATCCCACTTCTTGCCAAAACTTCACAATCGACCAAATAATGTACCCAATTGACCTACAGCTAAAAATATTAGGAATTATTCTAGACAAACATCTGTCTCTTGAAAATCAGGTTTCAGCAGTCATAGTGTTTCAAACTGAAAAGAATTACAGATTATTTTCCCAGAAAATCATTCCATTTTATAGTGCAATCTTTGATGTTGCCCCAACTAGATTACTGCAATGCAGCATATGTAGGACGTAAAGAAAACACGCTAAAATCACTGCAGAACGTTCAAAACACAGCAGCAAGACTAATCTTCAAAAAGTCAAAATATGAAAGCTTGCAATGCTACACTGGCTACCAATTATGACTAAATTATTTTTCAGAACTAAGCACTCTAATATTCAAAATATTGTTTGGTATGTCTTCCGATTACATGTTAGACTTGATCAAACTACTACTACTTAACATTTCTAAAGCGCTACTAGGGTTACGCAGCGCTGTACAATTTAACATAGAAGGACAGTCCCTGCTCAAAGAGCTTACAATCTAAAGGACACGTGAACAGTAAGTCTGATAGGGGCGGTCAAATTGGGGCAGTCTGGATTTCCTGAAAGAGTTAGGTAAACTATCACCAAGAAAAGCAAGTCCAGGATCAAGACATCACCTACTACTTCACCTAGCCAACTGCAGAAACACAATCTACAAATCCATTTATATGGCTGGATTTAGCTACCTGGTTCCAAATGGTGGAATTCAATACCCAAGGTTACAAGAAGCATTACAAACTATCTTCAGTTCAGAAAATAATTTAAAACGTATCTCAAGGCATTTTATGGTTAATCACACTTGCTAAGGTCATAATGTTCCATTCTAACTGTAATTGTAATATAACACCGTAACTTCTCCAGTTCATTGTAAACCACAATAAACCAAAACTTGTTTTTGGATATTTGTGGGATATAAGAATAAGCAAATAAACTTCCCAAAATATGGTTACATAAAAATGTAAATTTTTTGCTTTTCTAATTCAATCTGATACTTCGCACATCCACTACCCTGAAAAGCTGGCCTTATGAATCAAGATAAAATAAGATCAAAACCTGCTGACCTGGAGTGGACACTAACAGGTTGTTTGAATACTCATATGCACTGGGGTTGCTACATGTGAATGAGTCATTTTAAAACAGTTTTGTTAACTATGTTTTTGACGGCTATGATATCAGAACGCACAGTCCCCATCAATTCAGCTGATAAGCTGATTCAACAACACACTTTGTTAAAAAGCACACCCGCCATTTTTTCAGTAAGCTCTGTCAGCAGCAGGCATGTGAAGTTACTGTGCGTCCTGGTTTTTATCTTATTTTGCATGGTCCATCTGTAAAGGCAGTGCCTTAAAAGATGGAGGACAAAATATTTTTTGTATTTGACAGCTTTTCATTTATTTGAGAGTTTCCCATATATACATATAAATATCATGAAATAAAAATTGAATATCATGAAACAGCTTAAAAATATTGTAGCTGTTAGAGACAGCAGTTATAAACTGTGTAGTTTGTGCTCATTTTTCTACACTGTTCTATACAATAGAGATGGCCAAATTCAGTGAGGATATCCTTTTTCCTGATGGGTTCATCTTAACAGCTGTTGTAATCTGCCATAGGAAGCCTGGTGTTATAAAGATGAACTATACTGAAATTAAATGGAAGTAAAATTAAATATTCCTTTCATGAGGGCACATGAAATCACATTTTTACTTCACATAGGTCTCCTGTTCTCAATCTAACCTCCTTGGGCTCCTCCACCTCCCATTGCCTGCCCCCGCTTCAAAACTGGAGCTTATCAGGTGGCAGCTAAATCCATCTCTGTACAACCTTTTGTTCGATTTTTGTGGGCTTCTATTAAGTGTCTCTTCAAACTACCCACAGGGTCATGAGATCTCAATGCTGTTCTTATCTAGTTGATGAAAACTTGATTTCAGCCACTGGATATCAGCAATCAGAAGGACCTGACCTGGAAGGTCTTGTTTTTAGTGATGGTTACTTCAGCTTGCAGAGTAAGTGAGCCCCAGGCTTTAGTGACTGATGCACCATAAGTACATAAGTACATAAGTAATGCCATACTGGGAAAAGACCAAGGGTTCATCGAGCCCAGCATCTTGTCCACGACAGCGGCCAATCCAGGCCAAGGGCACCTGGCAAGCTTCCCAAACGTACTCTAAGTAAAAAAAAAAAAAAAAAAAAAAAAGTGGTTCTGCCCACATATTTGAAGTTCCATCCCAGGTAATGTAGAATTCCGTCTTGAAACAGTCAGTAGTCCCTACAAATCGTACCCCCCCCCCCCCCCCCACCCCCGGTGCCCACAAAGGTGAAAGCACACTGCTCACTTTGGACTGCAAGAAAGCCTTGGCCTTCTGTCTGGAGTGGACTGAAATCCACCCAGCTTTTTGTTTCTTTTCACCCTAATTGGATGGAGGCTTCCATTTGCAAACACACACTTTCTAATTGGTTAGCAGACTGCATTTCCTTCACTTATTCCCAGGCAGATTTGACTCTAGTGGGTCATGTCATAGCTCCCAATGTTAGAGCTATGCTGTTGTTGGTAGCCCACATGAACATGGGCCTTGCTCCATGCATTCAATTCACATTATTATCTAGAATAGCACACCAATGCAACAATAAGTACATAAGTGTTGCCATACTGGGACAGATCGAAGGTCCATCAAGCCCAGCATCTTGTTTCGAACCGTGGCCAATCCGGGTCACAATTACCTGGCCAGACAGCCCTCCAGATTTTATTTGGAGTTTAGAATCCTATTCTGTGCCCCCCCCCCCCCCCCCATTACTTCTAGTTCTAGACTGCATTTTAAAAAACAAAGTTCATAATTTAAGGCTGGTTGCCACTCAAAATAGTTCTGGTGTATGCCTCTGGTTTTGTTTTCTCCTTTTTTTTCTGTTGACTGCACTTTATAGCTAGGGAATGCCATGTACAAGGATTCTGGAGAAAAATTACTTGTCTGTAGCAGATGTTCTCCAAGGACAGCAGGACATGAATCCTCGCAACCCTCCTCCCCATGGAGTTGTATTCTATGAAGCTTGCAGTGGACTGTGGGGAAAAGGTGGGAAGAGCACATATGAGTGATGAGAAGTTCTGGAAAAAATGCTAGAGAAAAGTTCCCACACAGTCTCTGCCAAATGTCACCCATGTGCGAAGATTCTTATCTGTATGCGGAGAACACCTGCTACAGATAAGTATCTGTGTTGTATGTTTGGAATGAGGTTTTATTATATGCTGTGACAGAGATATACTGACAATTTCATGGACTAAACCAATCCTTTTGCTAGTGGTGGTGTAAGTAAAAATCTTGTTCTCTGCCTCCATACTGGTTGGTGAGCACAAGCCACTTGTCAGGACTAGTCTAGCAAGACTCGAGGAAAGAAAATTGTCAGGCAAGAATAAATTTCACCATTTATATTTTGGATAAATAAAACATTACAGTTGCATGTTGTTGCATCTTGCCTCTGTAAGTTTTGTTTTATGCTCCTCATTCATAATTCGTTAAACTTTGCATTTATGCAGAAAGCTTTTTTCATATGGAAATGTCTGGATTTGTTTTTTTTTCCAGCAACATCGTAAGTGTGGCTCTTGAGAACCATTTTTCCAAAAGACAGTTATCATTCACTTCTCAGGCAGTAGATACTATGTTTTGATATCGGAGTCATAATAATTTTCTCAACAAATTTCTCATCCTCAATGAGATTGTAGAATGATCCAAGAATACGTTAGCATTTGTAGAGGAAATGGCAGCTGAATTTAGAGAGAGTCGGTGAAGAATATGATCCAATCTGGAATATGTTCTATGGGTGTGGGCAAAAAAGTATAGGCCAGCTTTTCATCTTATTTTATCTTGATTCATAACTAGGTATGACAACTCACCAACACAGTTGAGTGATTTTATTGTTTTTTTCATGTTAAGCTCCTTCCCTTGACAAAGCAACAGCGAAACGGATGTCCGTCGAGAACAGTGGAGCTGGAAATAAGTACCACATTGCCTTATATATTATAGTATCACTAGCTACCTGCACAGTTTGAAATTTGTTATAATTCACATTATGTGCACAGCATATGATTTTGGATGGGGGAGGTTTTTCGGTCAGTGATTACAATTATCACCTACAGTCTCAGAGTCCTTACAAGCAGAATTTATGGAGAACAGACGGTGTTTTATGAGACCTTTTCCTCCCGGTTAATCATACACTATTACTTTCACTAATTGTTTTGAGGGTACATCTTTCACTAAGTCCTCTAGTAACCTCTGGTCTCCAACTGATTGATATAAGTAAATAAAAGACATTTCCAATGAGTTTTTAAGGAAAAATTAATTCTTATCTGATAGTTTTCTTTCCATTAGTCCCAACAGATCAATCCAGAGACTTGTGGGTTGTGTCCCTCTACCAGCAGGTGGAGATAGAGAGAACCTCCGAGGTTTGCTATATGTGGACCTGTGCAACCAAGTAAACCTCAGTATGAATGATACCAAAGCAGTGGAATGGAAACAATAGAAAACTTTCCTGACATTGTCAGACCAAATACCCAACATACTTCCACCACTTCCAAATTTGTTTTTATTATTTAATCAAATGAAGGCACATTCAGAACAACGAAACCCGAAAAAACTAACCAACCAAAACAAAACTGCAGACAGTAAATCCAGGGGAGGCCTCTGGATTGATCTGTTGGGACTAATGGAAAGAAAATGATCAGGTAAGAATTAATTTTTCCTTCCATAGCGTCCCACAGATCAATCCAGAGACTTGTGGGATGTACCCAAGCAGTCCTCAAGTAGGGCGGGACACCCCCAACCGGGCAGAAATCACCGACGAGCCAAACACTGCATCCTGCCGAGCTGCCACATCCACCCGATAATGACGAGTGAACGTATGGACCGAAGCCCATGTAGCAGCTCTGCAGATATCTTCCAGAGAAACCAAACGGGACTCTGCATAGAAGGAAGCCTGAGCTCGCGTAGAATGAGCACGAATTTGCACAGGGGCTTGCATGCCCAATACCACGTAGGCCAAAGTGATGGCCTCCTGCACCAAACGGGCTATGGTGGCCTAGGAAGCAATATGACCCTTCCTACTGCTTCCAAAAAGGACGAAAAGATGGTCAGAAAGACAAAATTTATTCGTCACCTCCAAATACCTGAGAAGAGCCTGTCTCACATCGAGGCAGCGAACAGCCCGGAATTGCTCGGGGTAATCTTCCCCGCGAAAAGTCGGCAAATACAGAGACTGCCCCAAATGGAAACAAGAAACCACCTTGGGCAAAAACGAAGGAACTGTCCTAATCGATACCCCCGCCTCCATAAAACGCAGGAAGGGGTCTCTGCAAGTAAGAGCATGCAACTCTGAAATTCTCCAAGCCGAAGTAAGGGCTACTAGGAAAATCGCCTTCAAGGTAAGATCCTTAACCGTAATCCCCGATAAGGGTTCGAAAGGAGGACGCTGAAGCGCTCTGAGAACTAGATTAAGGTTCCAGGATGGCAGAACTGGCACGTGCGGAGGACGCAACCGATTTACGCCCCTCAAAAAATGAACCACATCCGGGTGGGAGGCGATCGATGCCCCCTGAAGCCGGCCTCTAAAGCATGCCAGAGCTGTCACCTGCACCTTAACAGAACTGAGAGTGATTTCTGTACACCCTCCTGAAGAAACAAAAGGATAACCGATACCAAAGCCGAAGCCACCAACAATCCCAAACTCGTACACCATGAATCAAAGGTATGCCACACCCTAGCATAAGCTATCGATGTGGATCTTTTTCGAGCCTGAAGCATCGTAGCGATAACTGTGTCCAGATACCCTTTCCTTCTCAACTTCGTCCTGTCAAGGGCCAGGCCGTAAGACCAAAAAGGAACTGAAAGGGACTCCCCTGCTCCCTCTAAATTGCTTTCCTCCATCGGAACCTGTGCCACAGAAGCGCACTGTGCCTCCTGTCTATTAACTGCCACGTGCGGAGCTGGTCGCGCCTGAGAGGAAAAAATGGCACCCGCCAACATGCGCTGCACTAACTGCCCTGAGGAAACCGCCAAAACTATCCCCCGCACTTCTGACTCACCGGACGCCTGAGGGGAACCCCCGTCGCGCTGAACACCCACTGTGGGCTGATGGCGGCACGACTCACACTCCCCTGACGCTGCTCTCTGGCCCCCACACCGGGAGCACCACTTAGCCGCCTCAGAAGGCACTGACATGCTCCACAAAGGCCTGCCCCTCTAGCTCCTCCGTATGATTAAACAAAAACAAAGTCTCTTAAAGAGACACTTACTGTTTTTTGGGGGAAGGGATTTAATCAGGAGAGAAAGGCAACATCCGATCAGACCCACAGCCCCAGGCGATGGAGGAAAGGTAGGGGGAGACCGGGAGGGACCTGCACCACCAGGTGTACACCAGAAGCTACAAACAACCACTCAACCCCTGACTGTGCTAAACTAGGCCCAAAGGACACCAGTAGCCAGATCAAACCAGAGCTGTACAGAGATGTCCCTCCACCTTCTAGACAGAGAGAATACTGAGAAATATAAATTCTGTTCACCCATCCCAACACTACCATGGCACAGAATTTCCCCCTTTCTTCACATCAAGTCATTTGTGCTCAGAGTGATGAGTCTGCAAGTTCGCAAAAACTGCATGCGAGGGATGTCATATTGGCACCGGAGATGTTCAAATGAGTGGACCATGCCTCATATCCTCTTCCACCAAGTCTCTCAACATAACAATCCCCCTTTTTTAGTCCTGGAAGGCTCCTTGTCCTTTTCCAGGCACAAACTTCACCTTTCCCAACAATAGCAAACATAAAAGATCTAATCCACAGCTGGTGCCATGCTTTGCAGGCCTCCTCCACTAGTAGCTGGTTTCCTGTTTAGTCCCTGCTTGATGCATTTAATATAATGGGGAAGGGTGGTAACAACAACCCCTACACTATCCTTGCTTTCCCCACTATCCATTCCCAAAAAAGTGCAACTGGCACACCATATTATACCTTCTGAAATCCAGCAAGCCTAATCCTCCCTTTTCTTTGTTGTATCAAGTTTATTGCAACATATTCTGGTCCCTTTTCTTCTACATGTGAATTTCAAAATTGCATTTGCTCTTCATCCTGACATAGGCAACTGAGAATCATCAGCCTAGAAAGCACTATCATTTTTAATATCAGACATCTTCCCATCAAAGAGTGGAAGGTGCTGCCACATTTACAACTGTCATACCACCTACTCCATCCTATCCCTAATATTCAAGAATATTTTATTTTCTCTAATACCCACTTAAAAGGGAATACCCTTTCCACCCCTCCATAAGCTAATCCTCCACTGGCATGGCTACCAACTTATCAAAGTTAATAGGCTAAAAGCCCACCTCTTTAACACTGCTTTTGACTCCTGACCACTTCTCACTTGCTTTTGACTCCCAACCACTACTCACTTGCCCTGTACCTTTTATTCCCACCTCTTTAATTCCCTTACCTCTTAGTAGTTCTGTCTGTGTGCCTGTATTTAGATTGTGAACTCTTTGAGCAGGGACTGTCTTTTTTGTGTATGGTGTACAGCGCTGCGTATGCCTTGTAGCGCTTTAGAAGTGATAAGTAGAAGTAGGCAAGCTAATGAAAGATTCAAAATCCCTAAATGTTTGAATGATCTCTGGAATAAAAGAATGTAATCTGCAAGAGACTAGCCATCTCTTACATCCTCATTTTTATGCCCAAATATTCTCCAACTGCATTAGCTTTATGATCAATGGGTCAAGAACAACAACAAAAAGTGACAGCATGCACCTTTGTCTAGTACCCCCCACCCAATAAAAACTTGCTCAAATTTCCTCATTAAGTAGCTGCCTCACCACTGGTGCATCATATAGCCCTCTAACCCATGTCACATAGTTATGCTCTATCCCCCTGCTTTCTAACTCTCACAATATATAATCAAAAGGACCTTACTAAACGCATTCTTGGCATTCAGGCTTAGCATCAGCAACTCCTTCAACCCTTTACCACTGCTATTAATTTTCTTACATTTTCTGATCCTGTGCCACTTGCATGAGTACCACCTCTCTCTCTCGCCAGCAAGATCTTGATGTCAACATTAAACAATACAGGTCAATATGACCCAACCTGATTTAGGCAATACCACAATTAAGGCCCATTTCATTTCTGGTGTTTTAGAGGGTATTACTCTGCTCCCAGGCCATCCAGTTCTGCTATGTTGATCTGTTCTAAACCTTGGGTCATGTGATGCTCTAAGAAAAATTCTATGTACATTATTCCTCTTCTTATGTCCACAGAAAACTTTGGGGGGGGGGGAAAAGCCCTAAAAAATCTTGTTCTATCTCCTTTGTTAAGCTATTCAGCTCTCCTCACACCTCTCACACTCCTGTAATATATACAAAAGAACATAATTGCCATACTGGGTCAGATTAAAGGTCCATCTAGCCCAGCATTCTGCTTCCAACAGTGGCCAATTTAGGTCACAAATACCTGCAGGATCCCCAAAAGTTGCAAGATTCCTTGCTATTTACCGCAACAGATAAGCAGTGGCTACCCCTGGTCTACCTTAATAATAATAATAACCGCAAATAGAGAGGGTAATACAGCATACACAGAAAGTATACAAGACAAAAAAAAGCAACACTGGGCCTTCAAGACTGGGACAATAAAAGTTCTTTATTGATGACCCGACACGGGCCGTGTTTCGGCGTGCTTCAGGGGTACTTTTATGTGAAGATTGGTTGTGTTACTGCCATGTGATTGCTGAAATGCTGCAGTCAGCATAATCATGAATAATTATTAATATCATCATAAATAACATCTATTCCTTATGACGATCTTAATTTACATGCATACACCATATGCAGATGGATTTTTATGTTATTTATGATAATTATTCATGATGATTTTAATTTACATATGAATATATGTGCTCTATCTCCATTATTTTACAACAAGTAATTTTTATATGTATGTTTTCAAAGGTAAATATGTTTATGATTATTTATTTAGGTATATTTTTAAGAGATGCTATAATTTCATAGTATTTTATGTTTTAAAATTATTTCTATTACCAATATTTGTAATCTCAAAGTACAATCATTACTTGTTTGAATTATTGATTCTTATCTGTATATGATTTTATGTGTTTTGTTGTTAGACCTGAGGCAGGTGTCATTTGACGCCGAAACATGGCCCGTGTCGGGTCACCTGTCAATAAAGTACTCCTGTTGTCCTAGTCTTGAAGGCCCAGTGTTGCTTTTTTTTGTTTGTATACTGGTGAGGAGTGGCCTAGTGGTTAGGGTGGTGGACTCTGGTCCTGGGGAACTGAGTTTGATTCCCACTTCAGGCACAGGCAGCTCCTTGTGAATCTGGGCAAGTCAGTTAACCCTTCATTGCCCCAGGTACAAATAAGTACCTGTATATAATATGTAAGCCGCATTGAGCCTGCCATGAGTGGGAAAGCGCGGGGTACAACTGTAACAAAAAATAAATAAATTACCCTCTCTATTTGTCTTGTACAAATGTCAGTTGAAATCTTATAACAGACACAGGTAAACTTTTGTCAGTTACTTTTTACATCTGAATGTGTTCGCTAGGGGCATCCATAGTTATCAGCATACTGGTACAGGATACAATCTGTAACATATTACGTTTATGTTCATGGCATTCTTGTATAAATGCTTGCTTTCTAAACTATTGCTCCAGTGCTTCAATAGGTTTCAATTTATCACGAAATTAAAAGTTACATGTTACAAGGAAACCCTAATGTGTTACTTACCAAACTGGCTGAGAACAGATGATTGGGCATTAGGGGGTTTGATGTCCCAGGAGGTGGTAGTGCTTGAGTTACTGCTGCTTTGTTGGCTGCTCTGTGCAGTGAACTGGTTCAAAACTGGAGATTTCAATTGCTCAAGAATCTGTAAGTCTGCAGAGTTTGTCATTTTCAAGGACCCAAGATCACCAAACCCGGAGCCAAGAACAGAGGACTAGTAAATAAACATATTGCATTATTAGTGTTTACACCTTTTCCTGTCCTATATTTCCAAATTTAAGTTACAATTATGGTCAAGAATCACTACACTCAGATATCATATACAGTACAGTAGGAAGATACTACTACTAATTGTTTCTATAGTGCTACTAGACGTACACAGCACTGTACACTGAACATGTAAGAGACAGTCCCTGCTTGACAGAGCTTACAATCTAATCAAGACAGAAACAGGATAGATAAGGAAATTACTTAAGGTGGGAATTATAAAACAGACATTAGTACTGAACAAGTGGTAAGTAGAAGTAGAACTAAATCTATATCCACATAAAACATTTCACTGGGCCATAGTCACCAAAAAAAACAAACAAACAAAACCACAGCTGACAAAATGCAAAGGGCCCTGTTTACGAAGTCGCGTTACAGTCGTGTTAGCGTTTTTAGCGCGCTCTAAGCATTAGTGCACGCTAATTGTGTAGATGCCCATAACATTCCTATGGGCATCTACATAGTTAGCGCACGCTAATGTTTAGCACATGCTAAAAACACTAGCGCATCTTAGTAAGCAAGGCCCAAAGTGGCTTAAAAGCAAACAGAGGAAACTTAGGGAAAAAAAAAAAAAAAAAAAGATGTTCAAAAACCTGAAATATAGATGTGAGCAAGTTAGGAAACAGTTTGCCTAGCTTGCCTGTTTGTTTGTGTGTCCAACTTTCACACATTCCATACAGATGTACTTCATTAAAAGGTATGTGTGTATTACAGATAATCATTAATACATCACAGAGAATCATGTTCCTCCTCCATAAATCAATTATGCAAAGTAACTGATTTAATTTTTTATGCAATTATATTACATAGAATGTTCAACATTCTTAAATGTTTATGCGGGTACTTGTATATACCGTAGAACTATCTAGTGTGGAAAGATCCATTTTGTATACAGTTTAAAATCTCTCCAGGACAGTTTTGTTTATTACTAACAACGAAGTTGTGTTTCCCCACAAATATTTGGTGACATTTTTCTTGCATTTTTTATTCTAAACAGATATTTTTAAAAAGAAGTCAGTGGTTACTTAGCAGTTAACTGAAGATTTCAATCTAAAATCTGAATTTAAAACTATCCCACTGTATAATCAATTAAAATTTTAGTGATGTTAAACAGCTACTCTTTCCTCCCATAGCTGGTGCTTTAGGATAAATGATTTTGATATAGAATCTTAGCACATTAACAAATCATGATGTTTAGTTTTTCTTTGCTTTTCTGTCTAATCAGGCCTATGTTTTAATTTTGCTGGTTTTTAACATGTTATTACTTTGATTCCATTCTAAACCTACCACATTGGGAGGGGAATATGAATTGACGGTACTGGCGTTTCCTGTTCCCGATGTCATCTGAGAACTGTGTTGGGAATTTGTAAAGACAAGAGCCTGGCCAAAGCTCTGTTGCCGCGAAGATTCAAACGTGCTGGATTCTACTTCAGGACTTGAGGGTGGTTTCTGAAGTAATGCTACGAGATCAATGCTAAAGAAAAATGAAAAATAAAGCAGGGGAAACCCACTGTATTACTATAAAACAAAGGAGAGCCTGAAAAAAATTGTTAAGCATTCAAGTAAGCGGCAATAACATGACACCTGGCAATTTCCTACACAGCTGCTAGTTTATGAAATTCTTATAAGTTCCATGGTTAAGAAATAGTTGCCCACTTGAAATGGGGGTTCCTCTGTAGACTGAAAGATAAGTCAGACACTCAAGTAGGCGGCATCTGACAGCACTGACACGTACTAACTCACACAGGTGTTACTTCACATGTTCTCTCAGTCTTACATAGAGATTAGGAGGCAACACTCTGGGAAAGGGGCAGGCATACGTGTCCAATTTATCATGGTCTCTATAGAAAACCACTGTTATTATTTATTTCTAACTACTCTATTTCCACTGAAAACAGAAGAAATCATCCAGAAAGTGGGGAAACCCAAGCTGAGAGTTATGCTATTTAAATTTAGGTGTAGGCCTCGCACGGTAACCTGGAAAATACACATTGCTTGGGCAGTTTGACCATTAACTGAAAAGGCCTTGCCAGGAGGAGGAGTGGCCTAGTGGTTAAGTGTGGTGGACTTTGGTCCTGGGGAACTGGGTTCAATTCCCACTGCAGGCACAGGCAGCTCCTTGTCACTCTGGGCAAGTCACTTAACCCTCCATTGCCCCAGGTACAAATAAGTACCTGTATATAATATGTAAGCCGCATTGAACCTGCTATGAGTGGGAAAGTGCAGGGTACACAGGCAACAAAAATAAAATAAAATATGCTGTCCATAAAGCGAATGCTACATACCTGTAGAAGGTATTCTCCGAGGACAGCAGGCTGATTGTTCTCACTGATGGGTGACGTCCACGGCAGCCCCTCCAATCGGAATCTTCACTAGCAAAGTCCTTTGCTAGCCCTCGCGCGCACCGCGCATGCGCGGCCGTCTTCCCGCCCGAAACCGGCTCGAGCCGGCCAGTCTCATATGTAGCAAGACAAGAGAAGGGAAGACACAACTCCAAAGGGGAGGCGGGCGGGTTTGTGAGAACAATCAGCTTGCTGTCCTCGGAGAATACCTTCTACAGGTATGTAGCATTCGCTTTCTCCGAGGACAAGTAGGCTGCTTGTTCTCACTGATGGGGTATCCCTAGCCCCCAGGCTCACTCAAAACAACAACCATGGTCAATTGGGCCTCGCAACGGCGAGGACATAACTGAGATTGACCTAAAAAATTTACCAACTAACTGAGAGTGCAGCCTGGAACAGAACAAACAGGGCCCTCGGGGGGTGGAGTTGGATCCTAAAGCCCAAACAGGTTCTGAAGAACTGACTGCCCGAACCGACTGTCGCGTCGGGTATCCTGCTGCAGGCATCAATAGAGGCTGACTTCAAGTGGGCTACCGACGCAGCCATGGCTCTAACATTATGAGCCGTGACATGACCCTCAAGAGCCAGCCCCGCCTGGGCGTAAGTGAAGGAAATGCAATCTGCTAGCCAATTGGATATGGTGCGTTTCCCCACAGCCACTCCCCTCCTGTTGGGATCAAAAGAAACAAACAATTGGGCGGACTGTCTGTTGGGCTGTGTCCGCTCCAGGTAGAAGGCCAATGCTCTCTTGCAGTCCAATGTGTGCAGCTGACGTTCAGCAGGGCAGGAATGAGGACGGGGAAAGAATGTTGGCAAGACAATTGACTGGTTCAGATGGAACTCCGACACGACCTTTGGCAGGAACTTAGGGTGAGTGCGGAGGACTACTCTGTTATGATGAAATTTGGTGTAAGGGGCCTGGGCTACCAGGGCCTGAAGCTCACTGACTCTACGAGCTGAAGTAACTGCCACCAAGAAAATGACCTTCCAGGTCAAGTACTTCAGATGGCAGGAGTTCAGTGGCTCAAAAGGAGGTTTCATCAGCTGGGTGAGAACAACATTGAGATCCCATGACACTGTAGGAGGCTTGACAGGGGGCTTTGACAAAAGCAAACCTCTCATGAAGCGAACAACTAAAGGCTGTCCTGAGATCGGCTTACCTTCCACATGGTAATGGTATGCACTGATTGCACTAAGGTGAACCCTTACAGAGTTGGTCTTGAGACCAGACTCAGACAAGTGCAGAAGGTATTCAAGCAGGGTCTGTGTAGGGCAAGAGCGAGGATCTAGGGCCTTGCTGTCACACCAGACGGCAAACCTCCTCCATAGAAAGAAGTAACTCCTCTTAGTGGAATCTTTCCTGGAAGCAAGCAAGATGCGGGAGACACCCTCTGACAGACCCAAAGAGGCAAAGTCTACGCTCTCAACATCCAGGCCGTGAGAGCCAGGGACCGGAGGTTGGGATGCAGAAGAGCCCCTTCGTCCTGCGTGATGAGGGTCGGAAAACACTCCAATCTCCACGGTTCTTCGGAGGATAACTCCAGAAGAAGAGGGAACCAGATCTGACACGGCCAAAAAGGAGCAATCAGAATCATGGTGCCTCGGTCTTGCTTGAGTTTCAACAAAGTCTTCCCCACCAGAGGAATGGGAGGATAAGCATACAGAAGGCCCTCCCCCCAATCCAGGAGGAAGGCATCCGATGCCAGTCTGCCATGGGCCTGAAGCCTGGAACAGAACTGAGGGACTTTGTGGTTTGCTCGAGATGCAAACAGATCCACCAAGGGGGTGCCCCACGCTTGGAAGATCTGGCGCACCACCCGGGAGTTGAGCGACCACTCGTGAGGTTGCATAATCCTGCTCAATCTGTCGGCCAGACTGTTGTTTACGCCTGCCAGATATGTGGCTTGGAGCACCATGCCGTGCCGGCGAGCCCAGAGCCACATGCTGACGGCTTCCTGACACAGGGGGCGAGATCCGGTGCCCCCCTGCTTGTTGACATAGTACATGGCAACCTGGTTGTCTGTCTGAATTTGGATAATTTGGTGGGACAGCCGATCTCCGAAAGCCTTCAGAGCGTTCCAGATCGCTCGCAACTCCAGAAGATTGATCTGTAGATCGCGTTCCTGGAAGGACCAGCTTCCTTGGGTGTGAAGCCCATCGACATGAGCTCCCCATCCCAGGAGAGACGCATCCGTGGTCAGCACTTTTTGTGGCTGAGGAATTTGGAAAGGACGTCCCAGAGTCAAATTGGACCAAATCGTCCACCAATACAGGGATTCGAGAAAACTCGTGGACAGGTGGATCATGTCTTCTAGATCCCCAGCAGCCTGAAACCACTGGGAAGCTAGGGTCCATTGAGCAGATCTCATGTGAAGGCGGGCCATGGGAGTCACATGAACTGTGGAGGCCATGTGGCCCAGCAATCTCAACATCTGCCGAGCTGTGATCTGCTGGGACGCTCGCACCCGCGAGACGAGGGACAACAAGTTGTTGGCCCTCGCCTCTGGGAGATAGGCGCGAGCCGTCCGAGAATCCAGCAGAGCTCCTATGAATTCGAGTCTCTGTGCTGGGAGAAGATGGGACTTTGGGTAATTTATCACAAACCCCAGTAGCTCCAGGAGGCGAATAGTCATCTGCATGGACTGCAGGGCTCCTGCTTCGGACGTGTTCTTCACCAGCCAATCGTCGAGATATGGGAACACGTGCACCCCCAGCCTGCGAAGTGCCGCTGCTACTACAGCCAAGCACTTTGTGAACACCCTGGGCGCAGAGGCGAGCCCAAAGGGTAGCACACAGTACTGGAAGTGACGTGTGCCCAGCTGAAATCGCAGATACTGTCTGTGAGCTGGCAGTATTGGGATGTGTGTGTAGGCATCCTTCAAGTCCAGAGAGCATAGCCAATCGTTTTCCTGAATCATGGGAAGTAGGGTGCCCAGGGAAAGCATCCTGAACTTTTCTTTGACCAGATATTTGTTCAGGGCCCTTAGGTCTAGGATGGGACGCATCCCCCCTGTTTTCTTTTCCACAAGGAAGTACCTGGAATAGAATCCCAGCCCTTCTTGCCCGGATGGCACGGGCTCGACCGCATTGGCGCTGAGAAGGGCGGAGAGTTCCTCTGCAAGTACCTGCTTGTGCTGGAAGCCGTAAGACTGAGCTCCCGGTGGACAATTTGGAGGTTTTGAGGCCAAATTGAGGGTGTATCCTTGCCGGACTATTTGGAGAACCCACTGATCGGAGGTTATGAGAGGCCATCTTTGGTGAAAAACTTTCAACCTCCCTCCGACTGGCAGGTCGCCCGGCACTGACACTTGGATGGCGGCTATGCTCTGCTGGAGCCAGTCAAAAGCTCGTCCCTTGCTTTTGCTGGGGAGCCGAGGGGCCTTGCTGAGTCGCACGCTGCTGACGAGAGCGAGCGCGCTGGGGCTTAGCCTGGGCCGCAGGCTGTTGAGAAGGAGGATTGTACCTACACTTGCCAGAAGAGTAGGGAACAGTCTTCCTTCCCCCGAAAAATCGTCTACCTGTAGAGGTAGAAGCTGAAGGCTGCCGGCGGGAGAACTTGTCGAATGCGGTGTCCCGCTGGTGGAGCTGCTCTACCACCTGTTCGACTTTCTGTCCAAAAATATTATCCGCACGGCAAGGCGAGTCCGCAATCCGCTGCTGGATTCTATTCTCCAGGTCGGAGGCACGCAGCCATGAGAGCCTGCGCATCACCACACCTTGAGCAGCGGCCCTGGACGCAACATCAAAGGTGTCATACACCCCTCTGGCCAGGAATTTTCTGCACGCCTTCAGCTGCCTGACCACCTCCTGAAAAGGCTTGGCTTGCTCAGGGGGGAGAGCATCATGCAAGCCCGCCAACTGCCGCACATTGTTCCGCATGTGTATGCTCGTGTAGAGCTGGTAAGACTGAATTTTGGCCACGAGCATAGAAGAATGGTAGGCCTTCCTCCCAAAGGAGTCTAAGGTTCTAGCGTCCTTGCCCGGGGGCGCCGAAGCATGCTCCCTAGAACTCTTAGCCTTCTTTAGGGCCAGATCCACAACTCCAGAATCATGAGGCAACTGAGTGCGCATCAGATCTGGGTCCCCATGGATCCGGTACTGGGACTCGATCTTCTTGGGGATGTGGGGATTAGTTAATGGTTTTGTCCAGTTCGCAAGCAATGTCTTTTTTAGGACATGGTGCAAGGGAACAGTGGACGCTTCCTTAGGTGGAGAAGGATAGTCCAGGAGCTCAAACATTTCAGCCCTGGGCTCGTCCTCCACAACCACCGGGAAGGGGATGGCCGTAGACATCTCCCGGACAAAGGAAGCGAAAGACAGACTCTCAGGAGGAGAAAGCTGTCTTTCAGGAGAGGGAGTGGGATCGGAAGGAAGACCCTCAGACTCCTCGTCGGAGAAATATCTGGGGTCCTCTTCCTCTTCCCACGAGGCCTCACCCTCTGTGTCAGACACAAGTTCACGGACCTGTGTCTGCAACCGTGCCCGACTCGACTCCGTGGAGCCACGTCCACGATGGGGGCGTCGAGAGGTAGACTCCCTCGCCCGCATCGGCGAAGCTCCCTCCGCCGACGTAGTCGGGGAGCCTTCCTGGGAGGCGACGGCAGCCGGCACTGCACGCGGCGCCGACGCCGGGGACCTCACCTCGGGCGATGGGCCAGCCGGCGCCACGCTCGACGGTACCGGTGGCGCAAGCACCGCCGGTACCGGAGGGGTAGGGCGCAACAGCTCTCCCAGGATCTCTGGGAGAACGGCCCGGAGGCTCTCGTTCAGAGCGGCTGCGGAGAAAGGCATGGAAGTCGATGCAGGCGTCGACGTCAGAACCTGTTCCGGGCGTGGAGGCTGTTCCGGGCTGTCCAGAGTGGAGCGCATCGACACCTCCTGAACAGAGGGTGAGCGGTCCTCTCGGTGCCGATGCCTACTGGGTGCCGACTCCCTCGGCGACCCAGAGCTCTCGGTACCGACACGGGAAGGGGACCGGTGACGATGCTTCTTCGATTTCTTAGAACGAAGCATGTCACCGGAGCTTCCCGGTACCGACGAGGAGGACGTAGAATCCAGCCGTCGCTTCCTCGGGGCCGAGGCTGAAGGGGGTCGGTCTCGGGGGGGCTGTACCGCAGGAGCCCTCAGGGTAGGGGGAGACCCACCCGAAAGGCTCACCGCCACCAGCAGGGGAATGGACAGCCCTCACCTGCACTCCCGACGATGCACCACCGTCCGACGACATCAGCAGACGAGGTCCCGGTACCACCGACGTCGATGCAGCTATCCGATGTCTCGGCGCCGATGCAGAGGGCCGATGCCTCGATGCACTCGATGCACTGGCAGCCGAGGATGAATCTCTGGACGCTGAAGACGTCGATGCACACGATACCCCCGGTGCCGATGCCGATGAAGAGCCCGAGAACAAAACGTTCCACTGGGCCAATCTCGCTACCTGAGTCCGCCTTTGCAAAAGGGAACACAGACTACAGGCCTGAGGGCGGTGCTCGGCCCCCAGACACTGAAGACACGACGCGTGCCTGTCAGTGAGCGAGATAACCCGGGCGCACTGGGTGCACTTCTTGAAGCCGCTGGAAGGCTTCGATGTCATGGGCGGAAAAATCACGCCGGCGAAATCAAAATCCGAAATGACGAAAGTGAGCACCAAAACTTTGAGGGAGAAAAATCTCGACCGAGGCCGAAAAGAGGCCTACCCCGACGACGAAAGAAAACTTACCGGGGCAAAGACTGAAAATACGGGAAGGGGCAAAACAAAACCCGAGGGGGCTTCCGGAGCACTTCCCGAACAAATTCTTAAGATTTTCCGAAGAAAAAACACGTCGAAGAGAAAAAGGACGCGCGAGGTCGACTTTCCGGGGCTCGACACGGCGAAAACACAACCGTACCGAGTGCGGACGAAAGAAGACTGGCCGGCTCGAGCCGGTTTCGGGCGGGAAGACGGCCGCGCATGCGCGGTGCGCGCGAGGGCTAGCAAAGGACTTTGCTAGTGAAGATTCCGATTGGAGGGGCTGCCGTGGACGTCACCCATCAGTGAGAACAAGCAGCCTGCTTGTCCTCGGAGAAAGTAGTGATATGAAAGTGTGAACAGAATACCA
The DNA here is from genome assembly GCF_901765095.1 of Microcaecilia unicolor. Classification (NCBI taxonomy): domain Eukaryota; kingdom Metazoa; phylum Chordata; class Amphibia; order Gymnophiona; family Siphonopidae; genus Microcaecilia; species Microcaecilia unicolor. Next base: position 27,618,452 of record NC_044032.1, on the reverse strand, counting down.
CATTGCAGTTCTACATATTTCTTAAATTAAAAGTTAGGAAGTCATCAACAGAGATTTTCATTGTTCTCACTTGATGAGTTTTTACTTATCATTTAGCTAAAATCCTATTATGCTGTAGAACTGATACGCAGGCTACTATGTCAGTTTTACATTTTTAGCTACTACTATTCTAAGTCTTATATCAAAGGATATGAAGAGCTGAGTTAATTGACAATATAACTTTTTTTTCACATAGTAAGCCAACACTTTTCCAGTTCAGCGTGTTCAATACTTGCTCACTTTTGTGTATGTAAGTCCCTGGAGAAGAAAGTGGGAAGTTCTATGAATAAGATGTTAACAGCTGATACCACATTTCATACAAATTTAGCTCAGGTTTAATAGACCACCATATTCGGTAACAATTGCAGATGTAGACATAATAGACAAGTGACTGAAGCATGCTTACTCTTTGGGATTAAGTTATTGTTACTAAGAAGAGACTGTTCCCAGAGAGTAGTTCAACTCTTCTGATTCTATAGGATCAATGAGTGTTTTTGTGTATTGAGAAATTAGATCTTACCTGCTAATTTGCTTTCCTTTAGTCCCTCCAGACCGGACCAGGATTGGACTGATGGGTTGTGCTCGCCTACCAGCAGGTGGAGACTGAGAAAAAACTCTGACTCTAGAGAGCCAATAGGAGCCCTGGCCATGTGACCTTAGCCTCAGTATTTGAATAACAAAGCAGGAAAGAAAGAAAGACCTTCTGTGCCGTATGGAATCCTAGCAGCCACAAAGCACTCGGCAATGCCAAGTATCAGAGCTCACCAGCAACTCTCACCAGAGAAGTGGTATGGCCCGATATGTATTACAGCTCACCAGCAACTCTCACTAGAGAAGTGGTATGGCTCACTTGTACTATAGCTCACCAGCAACTCTCACCAGAGAAGCGATATGGCTCACATGTAATATAGCTCACCAGCAACTCTCCCCAGAGAAGTGGTATGGCTCACATATAATATAGCTCACCCGCAACTCTCACCAGAGAAGTGGTATGGCTCACTTGTCTTATAGCTCACCAGCAACTCTCACCAGAGAAGTGGTATGGCTCACTTGTCTTATAGCTCACCAGCAACTCTCACCAGAGAAGTGGTATGGCCCACTTAAGATTTTATATATATTCCATCAACTGAGCTTACCAGCAACTCTCACCAGAAAAGTGGTAAATCATATTTAAGGTTTTATAGATATTCCAGCAACTGAGCTCAGCCACAACTCTCACCAGAGAAGTGGTATGGCGTATTTAAGGTTTTATAGATAGATTCCAGCAATTGAGCTCACCAGCAACCACCAGAGAAGTGGTATAGACCACGTAAAGTTCTGTATATATATAGTATTGTTCCACGAATCGTAAAGGAATGAATACACTTCCTACTGAATACACTTCCTACTTAATAAAAGAAGCTAAAGAGTAGAGAGAACATGGGAGGGGCCTGGTCCGGTCTGGAGGGACTAAAGGAAAGCAAATTAGCAGGTAAGATCTAATTTCTCCTTCCTTAGCGTCCCTCCAGACCGGACCAGGATTGGACTGATGGGAAGTACCAAAGCAGTAATCTGAAGGGAGGGACCTTATGAAAACTGCAGAGAAATGTTCATGCTGCATAGGCCACCTGGTGACAACTAACATGTAGTGTGTCCCAATGAGCAAAATAAAATGAAACTAGGACTAAGTTGCCAACTTACCAATGTGCACCGAGAGCACCAAAAATCGCCGTAGTAAGAATAGAGTCCGCTTCTGAAGTTGTGGAATATGTTGTAATACGCTGTGGAACTGCCCTCTCAGCAAGAAGAGAAATAGACACTCTCATTTCCTTGATCCTTCGCGATATAGCGGGTTAGAAACAATGAAAAACTTTTACGCCTACTGGCTAGAAGGACAAAACCAATAAGAAAAAACCGATTGGGAAAGGTGAAAACTTTAAACTACAGCAGACTGAAAAGAAGTTACCCACTGTAGAAGTATTCCACACATAGATCTACTTGCTGCAATGGCTACTGGGAAACACTGCTTGAAGAGGAAAACTTTATAGAAAAAGTTATGGCTACTAGAAAACAGAACTTTAAGAGTCTGTTCACCTAGTTCACCTAGCTGGTGGACGAAGCGGGAGGTACAGGTGCAGGACTCCTTTAAGAAACCGCTTTGACAGTGGATGCTGCATAAGCGTGCGGTTGTCAACAGTATCATGCATCACAGATAGAGCTGCCAAATGAACTCTAATGGATGAGTAAGACAGACAAGATTTCGCAAGATGCAGAAGATATTCCAAAACATGCAAAATGGATACTGTTTGTGGAATGAAGTGGCGAGAGGAGTACCACAGAGTGAACCGTCGCCACTTTGATTCATAGGACTTTAATGTAGATTTCTGTCTGGAAGCAATTAAAACTTGAAGTACTTCCTGCGAAAATATCAAAGATGTTGCAGACCCAGTAACCACGCCATAAGTTTGAGTGACTGGGGGTCCGGATGTAGAAGGGTGCCTTGGTTCTGCGTAAACACCTAGTGAGATGATGGAAGAAACGCATAAAGAAGGCTGAAAAAATGAGAGTCCATTCACCTAAATGCAGGGTGACACAACTAAGAAAAAATGAGTACAAACTCAAGAGTATACTCTTAACTCCTCCTTGGCGGATGACATAACCCATTGCCATGGCAAGGACCAACATAGCTCTCTCCGCCTTGTTTGTCAGTAGGGAAAACAAAATTCACCCGAAGGTAAAACGAATTGCTGAGGTCCCCCAGAAAAAAAATATATACAAAAAAGCTTCTGCCAAAAAGTGTACTGCACGAAGCATCCCAATGACAGAACTAAGGTTCTTGAGATAACTAGATGACACTTAAATAGCGCGATTGATGACCCTGAGATTCGCAATAGGATGAAGGAAAATTCCTTCTTGGGCATTAGAAAGTAAAATTGCATTCTGCAGAATAGAGCGAGGAAATGGCCGAAGGCCCAAGGTCACCAAGAAAAATATAAACTGGGATGATTGCAGAGGAGACAAAAGACTGTGCGCCAACCTGACTAAACAAAGAGAAAATCAGAGATATCTGATGAGAGATCAAATGAGAGATCAAATGAGAGGCCTGGCTACAATCACCACCCAACCTAGAGACTGTAAGAAATGCAACACCCGGTGCGTGACCTGAGAACTCTGCTGATAAGACTTTCTCCAATTAGGCAGTCGTCTAGGTAAGAATGAAATGACCCTAAGAGCGCAATGAACATCCTCTTAGATCTATAAAAGAACGGAAGAGAGAGTACTGCTGAAAATGACCGGTTAATGCATAAGCAAAAAACTAGCCATTCTCTGGATCCTGAGGAGAAGAGGAAGGGTGACCAAGGACACCAGTTAAATAGGGCTACAAACTCCAACCCTATCTCTATGGCGTTCCATAGTTGGGTAAGTTCTGAATATAGGAGTCCACCAGCTATGGTAGTACGCTCCGGACAGAAAAAAAAATGTCCCAGTATGAACGTCTGATTCACCGGCCTGTAATTTCTTGGATCTCCCTAATCCACATACCACTAATCCACGTACCACGGTCATGCGTCCTCCCTCACTGAGATGTAGATTGTAAGCTCCTTTGAGCAGGGAACGTCCTTCTTTGTTAATTTGTACAGCGCTGCGTAACCCTAGTAGCGCTCTAGAAATGTTAAGTAGTAGTAGTAGTACCAGACTCACACCCAATAGATATGAATGTTGAGCTTGTTTCAGGTTAAAACACCGAACCTAGGCCCAGGGTCCCCGGTGTTCCTAGTGGTGAACAGCCATGGCAAATATTGTATGCGTTAGTTTGCAGAATTACTGCAAAGCCTTGCTTTTGGAGCAGAGATTTCTGTTCGATACTCTTGTGAGAGGTTTTTTTTTTTTTGGTTTTTTTTTTAATGCTGTTCTGGCTGTAGAAAGGTGGACATTTGAGCTTCCCCAGAATGGCAAAACTTATGTACCTATGCCCATTAGATATGAATGCTGGACTTGATGGACTTTAGGCCTTACCCAGCATAACCATACTTATGTACCTATGGTATAAATACACAGGAAGTGAGTGAATCCCCTTCCAATTGAAAGAACACTCTGGAGTGAAGGCGCATAGAATGAAAATGAAAAAGGACAAACTTGGAAATTACCTGTAACGAAAAAAGTGAAGTTGTGCCACAGCCACTTGGTGAAGGCAGTGTAGACAAGACTGTATCTGAATTCAAGAAAGCTTGATATAACATCAGGTCTCTAAGGAAGAGGAAGAGATAGCAGATGGTATGTATAGGCATACTGGACCAAACCAGGATGTTTATAATCTGCCAATGCTGAACTGATAGAGTAGAGACAAACATGAGTAGATGGTTTGAGGACCGTCCACTATCTTTAAGTGAAAGGATGACTTTATTCTCTAAGTGACCATATGTCCTGTAAAAACCAGAAGAAAGCTAAAATGAAATATGAGAGGCTTCAAGGCAGTTGGAAAAGAAGGGAAGACATGAATAAAGCATGCCTGCTAAGGCAGCTGAGTGACTGGGAGCTTGGTAGACAGGACTGTCCCTCAGAGAATATGAAAGAGCTGATATATCCCCATGGCATCTGAACAATATACTGTATGCCTCTAGAGAAGGCTTCTTAAAGTCGGAAAAAGAAAACACTGTATAACACTACAGCCATTGAGAGTGTCTGTTAAGTTCTTAAAACACTATATAACATCATAGGCATGGAGTAAAATGCTTGAAAGGAACTAAGATATTATGGTCAGAATTGCAAAGTACCAATCAATTGACTCTTAGACAATGTAGTCCTATTCATCAGGGAATGAGAAAGACAGAAATTTACTCTATGCCTATAGAGAAAGTTTCTAAAGTTCTTAAAACACTGTATAATACTACAGCTATTGAGGAAAATGCTTGAAATGAATTATGATATTATGATAAGATGTAGATTTTCCACCAGGCAATGAAAAATGACTGAGCACCAGAAAAAACTAGTGTTAACAGCCCCGTGATACATAGAAATTTAAAAGAAGAAAAGCTTGTTATATATCCATATATGAAAGGAGCCCCCTTTCAACCAAATATTGCCTGCTGATGTGAAGAGCATTTTAGAATACGCCGTTCAGCACATACAAAAGTGTACACATCTTGGAGCCGAACTGCTCTATGAACTGCAGCCTTACCTTCAGCAGAGAGATCCCCGACTGATAAGATGGAGGGAGAAACAAAATGGCCGCCGTTCGCTCCACTGGCCCTGTGGCGATCGTCGACAGCGCGCCCGACACCTCCGAACAAGCGGAGCCCAGTGGAACGGCGAAGAAACAACAGCCGGCGAAAAAGGCCCCGAAAAAACTGGAGGCAGCACCGGACCCGAAGAAACCTTGAAGGGAGAGCAAAATTTACACGTTCCGGCTGCGTGAATTGCGCGACGCTGACCGACAGCAGCTGTTTGAACTTTTAAGCCATATCGGAAAAAAACAGGTGGCCGCGCTTACGCGGTTCGCACCTTTCTTTTTTTTTTTTTTCATTTGTTTAAACTGCCGCCGCCAAAACGCAAGAAAATGGAGGAAATTAAATCTGACGAGAAAAATCGCTGTTTAAAGTCACAGATACTGAATTATTTTCTTCTGTTTGTTTTTTTTTTTTTTTTTTATAACCCCTCAATCATAATAAAACACTGGAGCTGCCTGCTCGTTAGAAGTCTGGGGAAAGAAAGGCTGCTTCTTTGAATTTCCTTTTATTTGATTTAATTCTTTTAAAGCAGCTACCTGTTAAAAGTGGCTGCCTCTCCCAAAGACGGTACACCTTTCCAGAGAAAGGGACGGCCCTTCCCTGCTAAGCCAGGGAGATGGGGAGGAAGGGGGGTGGACTCGAGACACCCGAGTTTAACACCCCTGAGGCTGTCAAAGAAAGAAGAGAAAGGAAACCCTGTCAAGCCTCTAAATAAGATTCCAGGCACAGAAGAATTATCACAAATATCTGTAATATCTAAAGAGAAAAGGAGAGAGACTAATGGGCTCACTTCCTACCTGCTGGGAGACTGAGAAAATACTGAGGCTAAGGTCACATGGCCAGGGCTCCTATTGGCTCTCTAGAGTCAGAGTTTTTTCTCAGTCTCCACCTGCTGGTAGGCGAGCACAACCCATCAGTCCAATCCTGGTCCGGTCTGGAGGGACGCTAAGGAATAAGATGTTAACAGCTGATACCACATTTCATACAAATTTAGCTCAGGTTTAATAGACCACCATATTCGGTAACAATTGCAGATGTAGACATAATAGACAAGTGACTGAAGCATGCTTACTCTTTGGGATTAAGTTATTGTTACTAAGAAGAGACTGTTCCCAGAGAGTAGTTCAACTCTTCTGATTCTATAGGATCAATGAGTGTTTGTGTGTATTGAAATAGAACTGCATTAAGGTCTCATAGAATCTGTAGTTCCTTGACAGCTGTTTCAATGCCACATCCCTTAAACTGGTCACAAATGGACACCATGTATTGCTGCACCCAGTAATGTGTTGAAGGAACAATGCTATCATAATCAGATGTGCCTTTACAGAACAGCCAAGATTATGAAATGCGCTTTGATATTTATTCCACCTTTCGTCGAGTGCAAATAGCAGTCAAGACTTTGTTAGATAGATGACAAGGAGAACCATTCTCACTTGAAGTCAGGTCATTTCCTTTCTAGGATATCTTCTATTTCTTGACAAAGTTGGAAAGATGCTATTAATAGCACTCAACATCCATGCTGTGAGAGCTAGAATAGATGTTTCCCTAACCTTCAGTTAAGTCAGTTAAATATCTAACTACTTCTACAAGTGGAGGAGTAGCCTAGTGGTTAGTGTAGCGGCCTGAGAACTTGGGGAACTGGGTTTGATTCCCACTGGGCAAGCCACTTAACCCTTCAATGCCCCAGGTACAAAATGAGTACCTGTATATAATATGTAAACTGCTTTGATTGTAACCACAGAAAGGCGGTATAAATCCTATCCCCTTTCCCAGTTATGAATGAAGGAGATTCTGATATATTCTAAAGTTCCAGGTAATGACTGAGGAGCCAGTGCAGAAAGCAACCTCAGGTTAAGTTGCAGGGTTACCAACAGTTGAACACTAATTCTACACACTGAGCAGTGCAGAGAAGACCTGTGAACAGGTGTTAACTTGCATAGAAAACAGCTGCATGTCATATTAAAATGTATGCTGATAAGCTTGTTTAGGTATTCTGTGCTACGCAGAGAGTACACTGCCCACTTGATGCAAGCAAAACACGAGAAATTTACCAAGAGGGTCCAAAGTAGCACAGAAAGATTTGCAGAGAAGATTCCTTGTCAGTCTCACATTTAAAAGTCTCACATTTCAGTGATGGTTTTGTTCTGCAAGCCAAAGGATGCCAATAGCCCATACAAGTCTTAAAGGCAGATAGTGAGTCCAAACAAAACTAAAAGTGAAAGCACACATCGGTGCCTGTTCTTCAGCACCTAAATTTGAGTCTCTCAAATATTTCAATTTTTGAAAGGCTCATATTTGTGCGCTGAAGAACAGGCGCAGATATGTACTGAAACTTTGTTTTGGTTCAGGCATGCACACAAGAAGCTGCACTTACTACAAAACCATGTATGCATGCATTCGACATACTCCACCCATTTTTGCCACAATATAATTTGTGTATTATTAACTTGCTGCATTCAGTGCTATTAAGCTCACAGTAGAAGCAATACACTCAGACATTCGCGAGCAGCTGTACCACGAGCCTTTCTGCATCTCCCCCTGAGTGCTTCCAGGAGGTATGCTACCAAGAGACATCCTTTGAAAAACAGCCTACTTTCAGATCTTTAATGACTGTACGACATTAAAGCAACACTTGCTTGAGTGACACTTGGACCAGCGTCATATTGTCAAGTGTGACATATCACATGACACTATTGCACATCAGTTAGTGAAGCATAATTTGTAAGTGAGCGACAGTAAAATTAACTGTAGGAGTAACAGAAATAGAATGTATAAAATTTATGAAACATTAATAAAATTCATCTAAAAAAACATCAAGATGTGCCTTCACTGAAAGCATACAAATCCTAACAAAGCAAAGTTTTAAAAGGGTCCAAAAATAAAAACACAAAAAATGTGTAAATATTAAACAAATTCATATAACACCATAGTTTACAAAGAAATATATGCTGTTCACTTTAAACATTAGATAAAGTGGTAGGTCAGTCCACGTTTAAAGGTAATAAAATAGAAAAAGAAAACAAAAGAAAATAAGATATTTTTTTTTATTGGACTAACAATACATTTTTTTGATGAGCTTTTGAAGGTATCCCTTCTACTTCAGATCAGAAATGAACAAATGACATATCAGAATATATCTATGAAACATAAAAGAATGACAGTCTAAAAGGGAAGGTAGGGGTGGGAAACAGGGAGAGATGGATAGGTGATCAGAGAGTGACAAAGCAGTATAACTTTATGGTTTATAATGTGATAGGAACCCCAGATCTTTGTTAAGTCCTATTTGGTGTGTGCCAAAATATTTCATCATTTTAACTTCAAGGGTTTTACATTCCTGAGTGGTTTTGAAATTTCCTTTTAGTACTCTCTAAATTAAATCGGGAATTTTTCAAACTCGTATAGCAATATTTACATCAAAAAAATGTTTGAAACTATCATATGTGTGAGTCTCACCCTGTGCAAGGAACTTGAAAATCCAATTCCTATTTTCTCTAAATTATCAAGGAACCTCAAATCTACTACTGGGGAAAGTACTGCAAATATCAATCTGCAAGTATAAATCTTAACCCCACTCTTATAAGGAGTCAATTACTATCACAAATCCTAGTGGAAGAAGAACAGGAGAAAAACAGACCAGAGGCAGCCAGTAATTGGGCGAAACGAGGCGCACTTGTTGAAGGGAGATATGAGAAGGGAGAGATGAGATGGATTTATGAATGAACTGAGACTTTACAGACTGCAAGGATTGTTTTCGTGGAGGGCACTGTGAGCAGCTCTTTCAGTACAAGTCTGTGGACAGCAGGGGATTCATCCACAGTTGGATTGTCAAGTTACCCTGTCAGGAGCTGAATATTTAGGATAAGTAAAAGTGCTGTGCATGTTTTTTCATGGTTGGTTGAACAGCTGAAGGATTTTGAATACGCTCTTGAAGTTAGGGGGAGGTGCCCTGGATTGATTAACTGTTATGAGGGTCGGGTCTGATAACAGTTAAACGCGCTGGGCTTGGCTGAGAGAGACCTGGAGGGAGGGATGTTCAAAAAGTTTTGATTTGGACATCCTCGCACATCCCGATCCTGTGGGGCGGGGGGGGGGGGGCGCAAGCTGAAAACAACCTTGGAGGGGACTGTTGAGAGAACTGTGCTTGTGGCCAGTTCAGGCAGGTAAGAAAAACAGGGACGTCCTTTTTTTTTTCTTCAGAGAAGTCCTTCTCCTGATAGAGACCTGGAGGGAGGGACATCCAAAAACTATCAGCCAATCCCAGCGCGTTTAGCTGTTACCAGTATCAGCTAAACGCGCTGGGATTGGTTGAGAGAGACCTGGCGGGAGGGACGTCCAAAAAGTTTTGATTTGGACATCCTTGCACATTCTGATCCTGGGGAGGGGGGGGGGGGGCGCAAGCTGAAAACATTGCAGATAGGAAAAACACGTCCAAGAAGGACGCCCATCACAAAAGCTGCAGGAAGACGTCCAGCTCGTGTTAGACGTCCCTGACGAGCACTTGAATGTTTTTTTTCATCACAGAAGTCCTTCCTAATTGCCTGATGTAAGCCTGCCTTTAACATGCAAAGCAGTAAACAATGGAAATGTTACACAAGCGAAGAGCAGTAGCACTTAAATTAACTGGGGCTCTTTTCAGCACAGTTTCTCTTCTGAGGTTTGTTTGTTTTTTTTTTGTTACATTTGTACCCCGCACTTTCCCACTCATGGCAGGCTCAATGCGGCTTACATGGGGCAATGGAGGGTTAAGTGACTTGCCCAGAGTCACAAGGAGCTGCCTGTGCCGGGAATAGGTTCAGGCTGCTGACAAGTTTCCTGCTCGTCAGGGCCGTCCTTTTTTGTTGTTGTTGTTTTTTTTGAGTGAAGGACGTCCATGGCATGCGCAGAGCAGCCGGCGTAACGCTTGGCTGCTCTGCGCATGCTCCAACAGCCAACTGGCCGACTGTTTACTGATGGAATAGAGAATGCAAGTGCGCTACAACGAGCAGCTCATTTGCATTCCTTTTCCTTGATGCATGCCCATTCCTTACCGATTCGCTAAGGGAATAGGTAAGGGAAGGGCTTTAATGATTTTTTAGTGCATCTTCCCCTCAGGGTCTACCCAGAGAGTTAGCTGAAGGCCTCTGGGAGATACTGCAGGCAGCTGATCCCCCCCCTTCCCCATTACGACCTCTGGCAATGTCAGTGTAGGTAGACTGGATGTCTCCTGTCTTTTGGGCTTCGTTTCCATGTCTTAGAACCAGTGCTCAGAAAGAACAATAGAAACCAGACATCTGGTCTCCAAGAATTGGGCCTTCAAAAGAATTCACACCGTCTCGGTAATCAGGAGATGTTAGATCAAAGCAAACCAAATTATACACAGGAAGCTGCTGGGAAAAGAGAATTCAGATATTTAAACCCAGAGAGGGACAGGACATACACAGATATTCACACATAGGAAATACAGAGACACACCTTCATAGCTACAGACATTTATGCTCGGAGAGCCATTCCACACACACCCCTCTCCTTAGCCCTGACAGAACAGTCCCATTCACTTATACATACATACAGAATCAGAGGGACAGGCAGGCACACGCGCACACACACAGAAGCAACACTGCAATACCTTTCTGCCCCAAGTGCTGAACATTTTTTTGCAAGCCTATTTCTATATATATATATATATTAAAAAAAAAAACTCTCTTCTAAGCCACACCTGTTTGCTGTCTTATTATGAACAACCCCACTGCCCCTCGGAAGTGGACCCAGGACCAAAGAAAGGAACCCATAATTAAACAAAATCCAAAGTTCTCTTCTGACATCTGGGGGACAATAAATTACAATACTTACCAGAATTAAAAGGGTGGGATTTACAGAATTTGAACAGTAAACTTTATTTGCACCCGGGGAAAGAGCTATGGAATTTGAATTTGGAATTTAAGTTGACGGGAGCATACACAAATGCAAGTCATACCTTTGTCCAGGAGTGATATGATTCTCAGTGGGAACTGAAGAGGAAGTGAAGACTTTTGTTTCTGAAAGCTAGAAGAAAATGTGCATTTTAATGAGAGGAAGATTAATACTTTTAGAGCCACACTGTAGCAAAACAAAGAAACTGTTAAATTGCAAACTTTTAGTCTATATGCTCCTGCTTAAAGCATGCTACTACTTTTTAAACATAGTGAAAAAAAAGTCATTTGGTGCCCCAGAGTCACATTATAAGATGGCTGCTGACTAGAAGGTCACAGGAGCAGCTAGCTCCAGGGACCCTGGTTAGACCAGCTGAGGACGGGACCGTTCGACCCTCGCACAGTAACGGAGGTCAGCGGGCTGACGGTCGGTTGCTGCCTGGTCCAGACTGATGGTTTCACTTGGGAGGCGGAGCGGGAGGTGCTGCAGAACCCAAGCTGCCTATTGGACATCCTCCCCAGGCTAGGTCGTCACCGGGAGTCGACCGCAGCCCCCAGACTCCGCTGCACACTGGGAGGAGCGCCAGCCAGCACCAATCCACACCTCTGGCATTGCCATCCAGGCAGTGGCGCCCCAACCTCGGCTGTACACCGAGAGGAGTGCCAGTTGGCCGGCCAGCCGGCCGCACGAGGCTGCAGAGAGAGGAGGAAAGCAGGGAGCGCTGCGCACACAGCTGCAGAGCCGGGGGAGGACAGGCGAGAGGAGCAACGTGGGGGACCTGAGCAGCTCGTGGCCAGTCAGTGCTGTTCGACACCGCACACGACAACTGCCATGCTGGGAGCAGCCCATGTCCACTAACGGAAAGGGAACTGTGAGTGAATTGTCTGACTTTATTCAATAAGGGAAACTTCAGAGAATGAGGAGACTTAAGATGTTTGCTGGTGTACCAGGGTAATACTTCAAGATATTGAGAATTTGCAGTTGAAGTCTTAAGAGGCTTGACAGCAGAGAACCAGGGTAAGGGGTAAATAGTTACTGAGGGAGATGAAGGCATTTTTAGCGAGAGAAGCGTGCCTTTGAAAGAGCCTTCACTGCATTTGATGAAACTAGAGGGGTTAAGCTTGTGAAGAGGCAGATTTGTGTTGGGTTAATCAAACCAGAAAGGAAAAGTGAATCAAGTAACTCTGCTTGTATCAGTTGGAATGTTGACTGTTGACTGGTCTGCACACAGGTGAGCTTTTTGGATAAGAGAAGCAATGTTTGGGACTGTTTAAGTGTATTTATTGGAAGAGCTGTTTGTGAAAAAGCAGAGGATCTAGTGGAAGGTTAAATCTAGTGAAGTGCTAGCGTTCCTTGATGACCACATTTCATACAGCAATTGTGTCAAGTACCTTCCTACTATCTTTCAAGTACCTCTCCCCCAATCAAGACCAACCCCACCCTCTGGGTCGACTTGTTAGTAACCAAAGACAGCCAGAGAAGTCAGAAGGAGAAACTGTTTTTGTATTGGCAAATCTGTGAACACTAACATTTTAAGCAAGCATAAGAAAGATTAAGAAATGAAATTAGCTTAAAGCATCTGTCACAGAATTGATTAGAAACTCTGAAGCAGGATATCAGAGTGAGAAGGAATCTTCCAACTTGAGTTCCTTGTGCTGCATGCATGACACCTCCCTGCTAATTACCTTGAAGGTGCTCTGAAGTAGGAATGAGCAGCAAGGCACATGCTGATGAAATTCAACAACCTCCTGTCACTTTTGCAAGAGCACTGGAGAGTCTCAACACCGTGCAGGCCTATCTGGAGGCCACAGGATGTCAGTGCTAGGATAGTTTTTACCGTCTGGCAGACATAGTCTATGGAACTCACAGACACAAGAGTGTACAGAGGACTATGACTGATTACTTCAAGTAAGCCTAATGTCAGTTAACAGAGACTGTATACTGTACGTATAATAAACAGTACTGTACATAAGTATCAGATGTGAAGCTTCTTTTTTGGGTCACAACGGTTAAGTGCACACAACGGTTAAGTGCACACAACAATTAAGTGCATGTATTTCTTTGGTCCCAGACCCTTGCACTTAAGCGGATTGCACTGTATTGTTAGTAATATGTAAATTATCTTTAAAATCAAGCATGGTACCAGAAGACTGGAGGGTGGCTAACGTACACCGATTTTTTTAAAAGGTTCCAGAGATGATCCGGGAAATGACAGACCAGTGAGTCTGACTTTGGTGCTGGGCAAAATGGTAAAGACTATTGTAAAGAACAAAATTACAGAGCATATTCAAAAAAATTGACTAATGCAACAAAGATTTAGTGAAGAGAAATCTTTCCTCACCAATCTATTATATTTCTTTGAAGGGATGAATAAACATGTAGATAAAGGTGAGCCACTTGATTGTGTATTTGGATTTTCAAATGGCATTTGACAAAGTACCTCATGAAAAGAATCCAGAGGAAATTGAAGAGTCATGGGATAGGAGGTAATGTTCTATTGTGGATTAAAAACTGGTTAAAATGGTGGGGTTCCCCAAGGATCAATGCTGGAACCGCTGCTTTTTAACATTTATAAATTATCTAGAGATGGGAGTAACTAGTGAGGTAATTAAATTTGCTGATGACACAAAGTTATTCACAGTTGTTAAATCGCAAGAGGATTATGAACAATTACAAGAGGACCTGATGAGTGGATGACTAGGCATCCAAATGGCAGACGACGTTTAAGGTGAGCAAGCGTAAAGTGGTGCATGTGGGAAGGAAGAACCCGAATTATAGCTATGTGATGCAAGGTTCTACATTAGGTGTCACCGACCAAGAAAGGGATCTAGGTGTCATTGTTGATGATACGTTAAAACCCTCTGCTCAGTGTGCAGTCGCAGCGGCTAAGAAAGCAAATAGAATATTAAGTATTATTAGGAAAGGAATGGAAAACAAAAATGAGGATATTATAATGCCTTTCTATCGCACCATGGTGCAACCGCATCTCGAATACTGTGTGCATTTCTGGTCACCACATCTCAAAATAGATATAGTTGAATTAGAAAACGTACAGAGAAGGGCGATGAAAATGATAAATGGGATGGGATGACTTCCCTATGAGGAAAAGCTACAGCGGATAGGACTCTTCATCTTGGGGAAGAGACGGCTGAGGGGAGATATGATAGAAGTCTATAAAGTCATAGACCTGAATCGGGTAGACATGAATCGCTTGTTCACTCTTTCCAAAAATACTGGGACTACAAAGTAGTAAATTTAAAACTAATCAGAGAAAAAATTTCTTCACTCAACATTAAACTCTGGAATTCACTGCCAGAGAATGTGGTAAAAGCAGTTACCTTAGCGGGGGTTTAAAAAAGGTTTTGCTAGCTTCCTATAAGAAAAGTCAATAAGCCATTATTAAGATGGACTTAGGGAAAATCCACTGCTTATTGATAAGCAGCATAAAATGTATTGTACTGTTTTGGGATCTTGCCAGGTACTTGTAACCTGGATCAGGCGACCCTCAGAGGGAGGAATGCTGCTTCGGCCTAACCCCTGGTAAGCCTTTCCTCAGCTGAGAGGTGCCCAGCTCTACCACCGGCTGCCTTTCAGGTGCTGTGGAGGACTTGCAGCTCATCTGCATATCCTTACAGCCTTCTCCGGGGTGACACCGAGGTCCACTCCGATCCACTCAGGGCCTCTGCTCTAGGTGCCCAGCGCTCCCACCAGGTGCTGTGGAGGACTTGCAGCCCTTCTGCATTTCCTCACAGCTGTAACCGGGGTGACTCCAGGTCCACCCCGACCTTCCCAGGGCCCTCGCTCCAAGTGCACAGAGTTTCCAGGTGCTTTTTGACTAGGATCAGGCGACCCTCAGGGGGAGGAATGCTGGCTTCGGCCTAACCCCTGGTAAGCCTTTCCTCAGCTGAGAGGTGCCCACCTCTACCACCGGCTGCCTTTCAGGTGCTGTGGAGGACTTGCAGCTGATCTGCATATCCTTACAGCCTTCTCCGGGGTGACACCCAGGTCCACTCCGATCCACTCAGGGCCTCCGCTCTAGGTGGGGCATTTTTCTCTTTACATCTAATCTTCTTCCCAGTTGCTAAAGTACCTCAGTTGTTTATGGCCCCTATTCACATTCTCTTCCTAGCCCTGTCCCTTCCTAATCTTTTCCCTCACCCCCTACCTCTCTCCGCTACAGGAACTCACTGCACATCCATCGATTTCATCACCTCACCTTCTCTCCTACCCTCTTCCTCCCTCTTGGCTTTTAATCTCCGTCTCTTTCTTCCCTCCATTTTGCCTTCCCCATTCCACCTAAATACCTCTCGCCTTCGACGCCTTCGTGGTCACACCTCTCCTACTCTCCTCCGCTCTCTTTTACTCCTTCTCTTACTCTCAGCCGGTGACATCAATCCCAATCCTGGCCCTCCTCACCAACTATTATCCCAACTCTACAGATCTCACCGCGACCTCTCTAACCTCATCTCTATTCTTCTACTCCCCTCCTCTTCTCTGCCCTTCTCTTGCGCCCTATGGAATGCCCGCTCTATCTGTAACAAGCTCCCCTATATCCAGGACCTCTTTATCTCGCGTCACCTCCATCTGCTCGCCATAACAGAAACCTGGCTCTGCCCTGATGACTCTGCTTCAGTCGCAGCCCTCTGCCATAGCGGTTATCTTTTTTCACATACTCCTCGCCCTGCTGGTCGCGGGGGTGTCTCTCTCCCTCCTCCAGATTTCAACCCCTTCTTCCACCTCAATCTCACTGTTTTTCCTCCTTTGAAGTCCACTCCATCCGCCTTTTCTCTCCTCTGCCTCTTCGAATAGCGGTCATTTATCGTCCCCCTGATTGCAGAGATAGTACTTAAATGATATTATAAAGTAATGGTTTGAATATACACTTCTGAAATGAAATAAAATGAGAATATGCCCTTATCATAAGTATTTCTGAATCAGTCAATAAACCCCAGAAGCTGGTTTTACTTTGCAGAGGTCTAGGGTAACCTGAAAGACAGCAAAACTGCTGCAACTGTATAAGTAGCATAGTGATTTCAGACTATCCATAGGTAAGCCTCAGGAGACCATAAGGCACCATGAGAACTGAAGGTTTCATGTTCTGCTTTACCTATATAGAGTCTGATCTTATCAGGGCTATCATAGCCTCCCAGCATGAAGCCAGATTTTAATCAGGATTATTATTAATTAGGGCTGTCAAGGAGTAAGAATGATGTTTTCCCCTCCTTATAAAAGCCAGTTGATCTGCACTGCTTGTTTGGGTCTCCCATTCACGATGGGAGTCTCATCAGCTGTTGTAATCCCAGAGCTCCTAACAGCCTAGAAAGGAATATCATGGTTACAGTTTATGTATATAGCTGATTCATTCCTCTGAACAGAGATGATCCTGGATATATCGTATCCTGGTTGAGACCTTTAATATCTCTATGGTTGTTTTTTGTGTTAACTTGCTGCATACATGTAGATTTATAAACATGAGGTGTTTATCATTTCTTGTTATAGCTACATTGCTATTGCATATAGGTAAATCAAATTCACTATTCTGTATGTACACTTTCTGCTACTGCACTGATTGCTACTGCATAGATTTTAATAAACATATTTCCATTGACTTATTGCCCTGTGCCAGATCCTTGTGAAGCTGATTCAGAACTTAAAGAAGCAAACCAGTACTACAAGTCTGCATTATCTCTCTATATAAAAGGCACCTCCAAGGTTCTAATTGAAGCCTCCAGCCGGAAACTTGAGGTGGCATAGATATCCGGTTTAGCAAGTACACAAAGGAAAAGAGAGTTGCAAGTAAAGCAATTAACTCCTGCCACAGTTGTTTTTTCAGGCACCTGGAGTGGTTGCCCTGGGTGATTAACAAGGTCAACTGGAGTAAAGCAATTAACTCCTCCCAGAGTCTTGCCCTGGGTGATTAACAAGGTCAGCTGGGGTGCACAGGGAGGGGGGAGGGAAGACCCTGGAACTGGGAGGGAGTGATGGGCCCCTGGCACACACTCTGATTCTCATACATACACTATCACTGTCACAGACACACTCGCACCCAGCCACACTCTCTGTCACACACATACACTCTCGCACATTCCCTCTCTCTCACACACACTCCAAGGAAAACCTTGCTAGCGCCCGTTTCATTTCTCAGAAACGGGCCTTTTTTACTAGTTTAGAAATAAATACAATTACTTAGATTTCTGCATCAATCCCCCTAAAAGCAGTTTCCTAGCTCCTAAAAATTATTTTTCCCCCTACATCCCCATCATGTTCCCTGCAAAGCTTATTGATATTTAAATATACAACTGTCATAAGTGCTCACAAGGTTCAAACCTGTGTGTCGTCAACTCAATGCCCATGTATTTTCCTGCAAAATTAATACAGATCTTTGCATGTTTTTCATTCTAGACCACAACTTTTTGAAGATATAAGATAAAAACATGAAGCTTCTACCCAGTCAGATGCACTTACATCTTCATTCCATTCTTCAGCTGTCCACTCTTCCATTGAGTTTCTCCATGCACCTATATATACATCATAAGAAAGAACAGAAGAAAAGTTCTTTTAACAAGCCAACAATAACATTTTATCTCACTAACACTATATCTACAGCTCCACCACAATTGTCAAGCCAAATGAACTCATATAGCATAAACATACAGCAGAATTAGACAGACAAAGGCAAGTGTGACCAAACTGATAAAAGGGATGAACTGACTCTCCTTCTAGAAAAGGCCAAAGAGGTTCAGGCCATTGAGCTTGGAGAAGAGGCAGCTAAGGAGAGTTATGATCAAGATCTATAAAATCATGAAGGGAGAGGAACTGCCAGTCAGTTTCATCTTTCAAAAGGTACAGACTACAGGACATGCTATTATTTTTACTAAATAATATAGTTTAAACAAATTGGAGGAAGTGTGGGGGGGGGGGGGGGGGGGAGCTCCCCCACTCAGCATGGCTGGAATTTAGTGGCAGGCATAAAAAAAAAAAAAAAAACACCCTTTGCTGGCCAACCTCCATTCAGGGCCACTTTAACTACTTATGGGCACTGGGCAAACTTGAGCATGGGCCCTCCTATTTTTCCCCAAATTAACCCTGGCCCCATTTAAGGAAAAGAGAACCTTTATAATATATTGATACAAAAACATTTATTTTAAAGCAATGTGCATTATATACTTGAATCATTGTTGATTAGAAAGATGCTATTAACACGGAGAAGCATTTTCAATGTAACATCAATAGAAATCAAACAAAATAAAACATGGAAAAGCTAAAACAATGTAACATCTAAATTCAATTTTGGACATTTTGTAAAATCAGTAGCAAACATTGCCATTTTCAAACCAGAAAAAAAATCCACTTTTTGTTTTGAAAATGGCCATTTTCTAGATGTTTTTGTACTCAGTGCATCTATCTTTTAGGACTAATTTCGACAAAAAGTCCAAAGGAAAAATACATAAAAACAAGCCATTGGGACATGGGGGGGGGGACAAGCATTCTTAATAGACTGGTCACACAGACATCCCAGCAGAACAGTGGGGATCCCCATGAGGCACTACAGTGGACTTCACATAAAAGCTCCAAGGTACGCATCTCACCGTTACCCCCCCCCCCCCTATACTGTATGGCAAGCCCTCCAAAACCCAAAGACCTACTGTACACTACTAGAATAGCCTTATGCTTACAGGTTTCACTTATATGTTGCTACAGTAGGATTTTGGAAGGCTCACACTTTTCATCACAAGTGTAAGTGTGGGATATGGGCCTGGGTCCCCTTTCTCTACAGTGCACTGCACCGCACTGACCACTAGGCTACTCTAAGGACCTGCTTGCTACTCTAATAGGCTTGGCCATAACATCTGAAGCTGTTAGAGGCTGGTATGTACTGTTTCTTTCACATCCTTGGGGATGGGAAGGGTTCGGTGACCATTAGGGGAATAAAGGGGCAATCTTGTCATTTAGGTCACGTTTTTGTGAATTAAATGTGAATAAAAGCTCTTTGAGCAGGGACTGTCTCTCTTTGTTAAATTGTACAGCGCTGCGCAACCCTAGTAGCGCTCTAGAAATGTTAAGTAGTAGTAGTAGTAGTAGTAAAACAGGTCTAGACCAAAACGCCTTAATAGAACATAGCAAAAACCTCCAGGGCTAAAAGTTATGGCAGAAAAACCTCCAAGTTTTTCCAGGGGTGATATGATACAGACGTTCAAATATTTGAAAGGTATTAATCCGCGAACGAACCTTTTCCAGAGATGTGAAGGCAGAACGAGAGGACATGAAATGAGATTGAAGGGGGGCAGACTCAAGAAAAATGTCAGGAAGTATTTTTTCACGGAAAGAGTAGTGGATGCTTGGAATGCCCTCCTGCGGGAGGTGGTGGAGATGAAAACGGTAACGGAATTCAAACATGCATGGGATAAACATAAAGGAATCCTGTTCACAAGGAATGGATCCTCAGGAGCTTAGCCAAGATTGGGTGGCAGAGCCAGTAGTGGGAGGCGGGGATAGTGCTGGGCAGACTTATACGGTCTGTGCCAGAGCTGGTGGTGGGAGGCGGGGATAGTGCTGGGCAGACTTATACGGTCTGTGCCCTGAAAAAGACAGATACAAATCAAGGTAAGGTATACACAAAAGTGCACATATGAGTTTATCTTGTTGGGCAGACTGGATGGACCTTGCAGGTCTTTTTCTGCCGTCATCTACTATGTTACTATGTAAGTTTTAGGAATGCCCAAAACCCACCCCCAATATGCTCCTTTATGATTTGGACGCACTGCTGAGAAAAAGTCTCAAACCTGAGTTTCAAAAAAATTGAAATTGTGGCATTTTTCTCCAAAAAAAACAACCAAATGCCAAGTAACACCATTTGAGACATGTTTTTTTTTTTTTTAATTAAATGAGCCCAAAAATCTTTTGCTTTTGCTGCGTCACTTCTCTACCCTGTCTCACACATGTTTTAGTTCTCCCACTGCTCCCCCCATACACCAAATGCAGAATAAGTGATACAAATTAGCAAATGTACTGACAAACACTGAAATGGAGACCATCAGAAGCCATACTGCATGTATTTACTCAATGCAATATTAAACAAAAAAAACCCATTTCCTATGCAAATACTGTGGAAAAACAGAAAAAATATGAGATACAAGGCGAGAGTAACAGAGCCAATATATAGCTTTAAAACATAATAAATATGAAAACAGGAGTGAGAAGTTAGGCAAGTAATTCTGCCCAGAGATCCCCAAACTTTTTTTTTTTTAAGTGTAGACCCCTTAACAACATCCAAAAAGTTCACCAACCCTCCCCCCCCCCCCCCCCCCGAAAAACAGTGGTTCTCAACCTCTTTACAGTCAGGACACAACTGGCAGACAGTGCTCACATAGTGACACACTGCACACTTCCACAGACCTTTGGTTTGACACAGTATAGTGGTTCTTATAAACTACATGGAAACATACTGTGCATTCACAAAAGCCCTATTCCCCCCACCCCTACAGACAAGGTGCAGATCAGAAGTAGAACATTTTTCCATGGAAGTCATTGTTCAAAAAAAAATATTTGGATTCACATGCCATCTGAGCAACAGCAGTATAAATCTCTCCACTACCAAGCACATTCTGAAATGCAGAACCTGAAAAAAAATTCCTAACTCAACATATATGAGGCAAACAAGTGTAAACAGTAGTACTAATCCTATGATTCAAACAGAAAATACCTTACCTACGAATAGGTAGAACTTCAAATATAACATTGGGCCCTTGAAAAACCAAATTAACTTCTGTTTTTATTTCTCCCATGTTGTAATTCACGCCAAATCGGAATACTTGGAGTTCCCAGTTCAATTTTTGTCTTTGTACTTCTATTTCTAATTTGTAATCCCTTGTTCTCTATTTGATGACGATTTGTTGGTGTTTTGTGTGTGATCAAGGTGCACGTATGAAGTATGTGTAGAGATCTGTAGCAGTCCTACTTGTTCTGTTTTATACTGAAGACACTCCACAATGCATATTTCCCAAAGCTAACCAATGTTTTTTTTTTAATTCTACTTTTGTTATCTGAGCATTTTATTTTTCCAAGCATGTTGGTCCCAGTTTCCCTTTTCTATCTTCTGCTAACTCTTTTCAGTGCCCACAGTCCATTCATCCATTCTCCTTTCTTCTATTCCCCCACTATATCTGTCTCTGACATATTTCGTCTTTCTTTTCTGCCCACTCAATTATCACCTACTTTCTCACTCTCTTTTAGATCGGTTCACCATAGTCTCTTTTTGCACATTGATCTTTCAGGATTAGATATTTATACTACACCTCCATCACGAGGTCAGTATGTCTTGCTTTTATTTTCAAATGTTTTTATTCACAAATTACTTTTTACTCTGGTCATCTGCCGTTCCCAAACCTCTCCATCCAAAAAGTTTATTAATTGCATCAATGTCAATATTTTATTGCATCTAAAAAGACTTCTCATATATTGTTTGTCCTACTGTACCACTGATTATAACAAACTCAACTTTAGATACTGTATCTATATATTTTATATTTTTACTTCTTTGTCCTACCTGACCTACTATTAAAGAATTGCACTTTTAAAACTGCATTGACATTTTTCATATTGTTTTTATGACTTATATCATATAGCACATTAGTGCACTATTTCAGCTTTTCACGATTATGTCAGGTATTTGTTCATAATTTCACCATTATTTTACAACTCCATCATTTTAAGTGCACATCTGATTTTTTTAATTATTTTACATATTAAAAAACAGACTGACTGTAGTACATCAATTCATTCTCCATAGTATACCTAAGCATTTTTTATTATTACTTTTGTATCTCTATATATTTTGACTGTGCATTTGTTTGTTATTTCTAGACTCCTGAAGCAGGCACGTTTAGCACATGGTGCCGTGTCAAGTCTTTAGCTTTCATCAATAAAGAGTGTTTTTCCAATGCTTTGGTGTTCCATGGTTTGTTTGTGAACAGCCGTCATCAGTTTCCTACTCCCCCCCCCCCCCCACCCCTATGGTCCACGGTCTCCCTGTCCCTCTCTTCTCCTCCAACCCTAAGGTCTAGTGTCTCCCACCCTTCCTCCTTTCCCACCCACCACTATGGTCCAGCACCTCTCTGTCCCTTCCCACCCCCATCTGCAATCAGCATCTCCCTATGCCCTCTCTCCTCCCTCCCAAAAGTAATCTCCCCTCTCACCTTTCCTCACAACAGTGTCTGCACCTCTCTCCTTACATCCCTTCCTCTCCCCTCAGGACCAAGCTTGACTCCTGCTAACTTTCCAATCTTCTTTCCCTTTCCACTCTCTGTCAGTGTCTACCCCCAAGCCAGACCCAACCTGACACAGAAGGCGAGATCCGGTGCCCCCCTGCTTGCTGGTGTAATACATTGCAACCTGACTGTCTGTCTGAATTGAAATGATTTGATTGGACAGCCAATCTATGAAAGCCTCGAGAGCGTTCCAGATTGCTCGTAACTCCAGGAGGTTGATCTGAAGATCTTTTTCCTGAAGGGACCAAGCTCCCTGAATGTGAAGTCCATCTACATGGGCTCCCCACCCTAGGAAGAATGCATCAGTCGTCACCACTTTTTGTGGCTGAGGAATTTGGAATGGACGTCCCAAGGTCAGATTGGATCGAATGGTCCACCACGGAAGGGATTTGCAAAACTCAGTGGAGAGATGGATTACATCCTCTAGATCCCCTGTGGCTTGGCACCACTGGGAAGCTAGGGTCCATTAAGCTGATCTCATATATAGGCGTGCCATGGGAGTCACATGAACTGTAGAAGCCATGTGTCCTAAAAGTCTCAACATCTGCCGAGCCGTGATCTGTTGAGACGCTCGAGCCAAGGACACTAGGGCCAGGAGATTGTCTACCCTTGCCTGGGAGAGAAAAGCTTGAGACGTCCGTGTGTCCAAAGGTGCTCCAATGAATTCCAATTTCTGTACCGGAACAAGGTGGGACTTTGGATAATTGATTACAAACCCCAGTAGTTCTAGAAGTCGAATAGTCATCTGCATAGACTGTAGAGCGCCTACCTCCGAGGTGTTCTTTACCAGCCAATCGTCGAGATAAGGAAACACATGCACTCCCAGTCTGCGTAGCAATGCTGCGACAACTGCCAGACACTTTGTGAAAACCCTGGACGCAGACGCGAGACCAAAGGGTAGTACACAGTACTGAAAGTGCTGAGTTCCCAACCAAAATCGAAGATACTTCCTGTGAGCTGGGAGTATCGAGATGTGGGTATAGGCATCCTTTAAGTCCTGAGAGCATAGCCAATCGTTTTCCTGAATCATGGGAAGAAGGGTGGCCAGGGAAACCATCCTGAACTTTTCTCGCAGCAGGAATTTGTTCAGGGCACTTAGGTCTCGGATGGGACGCATCCCCCGTTTTCTTTTGTACAAGGAAGTACCTGGAATAGAATCCCAGCCCTTCTTCCCCTGGTGGTATGGGTTCGACCGCATTGGCCTTTAGAAGGGCGGAGAGTTCCTCTGCAAGTACCTGCTTGTGCTGGGAACTGAAGGATTGAGCTCCTGGTGGGCAATTTGGAGGTTTGGATACCAGATTGAGAGCGTATCCTAACCGGACTATTTGAAGAACCCACCGGTCGGAGGTTATAAGAGGCCACCTTTGGTGAAAAAATATCAACCTCCCCCCAACAGGTAGATCATCCGGCATGGATACTTTTACTGAGGCTATGCTGCTCTGGAGCCAGTCAAAAGCCCGTCCCTTGCTTTTGCTGGGGAGCCGGAGGGGCTTTAAGCGCACACCGCTGACGAGAGCAAGCCTGCTGGGAGCGAGCTTGAACAGGCTGTCGAGAGGTAGGAGTGTACCTACACCTATTATAGGACTAGGGAGCACTCCTTCTCCCTCCAAAAAACCTCCTAGTGGAGGAGGTAGTAGCAGAAGGCGTCCGGCGGGAGAAAGAATCCATTCCATCATGATGCTTCTTGAGGATATCAACCATATCCTCAACCTTCTCGCCAAAAAGATTATCCCCCGGCAAGGAACATCTGCCATTCGCTGCTGGGACTTCTGATCCAGGTCCGAGACATGCAGCCATGAGAGTATGCGCATCACGATACCCTGAGCAGCTACTCGGGATGCGGCATCAAAAGAGTCGTAAGCACCCCTGGCCAGGAATTTGTGACACACTTTCTGCTGCCTGACCACCTGGTGAAAAGGTTCAGCAAGCTCCAGAGGGAGAGCTTCAACTAAACTGGATAGGTGCCTCACCGAGTTTCGTAAGTGAATGCTTGTGTACAGCTGGTATGTTTGGATCTTGGTGGCGAGCATGCCAGCCTGATGTGTATGCCTCCCAAAAGAATCCAAGGTTCTAGACTCTCTGCCCGGGGTCGCCGAGGCATAGTCTCTAATACTCTTGGCTCTTCTGAGAGCAGAGTCCACCACCACAGAATCGTGAGGGAGTTGGGCCTTCACCATCACAGGCTCACCATGGACTCTGTACTGGGACTCGGACTTCTTGTTGACAACTGAATTAGAGAGACGGCAAGACCAATTCCGCAACATCACTTCCCTGAGCGTATTGTGCAGGGGGGCCGTTGCAACCTCTGCAGGCGGAGAAGGATAAGCCAGGACCTCGAGCATCTCAGCCCTGGGCTCATCTACAACCTCCATGGGAGCTTTTACATAGTATTGATTCATACGTTTTTACTCCAGCGCACTGCATTTTGTTCCAATAATTATCTGATATAGGTCTTCCTCTTCTCCCCATGAACGCTGCTCTTTGGTATCGGACAGAAGCTCTCGAAGAGCAGCCCGAACCCGAGCCTGTCGCGACTTTGAGGATCGACATCCTCGTGACCCCTGCCTAGACTCCAGCGAAGCTTCCTCTACTGACGTCGAGGGAGAGTCAACCCGGGTGGCAACCGGGCGGGGACCTCCTCACAGGAGATAGGCCAGACGCCGTCTCAGCAGTAGGAGCGGGAGGCGCAAGCAACTCCGGTACCGAAGCAGATGGACGGAGCAGTCCTTCCAGAATTCCTGGAAGAATGGCCCAGAGACGCTCATCAAGAGCTGCCATCGGAAAAGACTGTGGGGCCGGTGCAGGAGTCGGTGCCAGAATCTGAGGGGGCTCGAGAGCCGATACCAGGCTGCCAGACGACCAACGCATCTGAACCTCCTTAATGGAGGGTGAGCGGTCCTCCCAGCACCGACGCTTCTCGGGTGCTGACTCCCTCGGCTCCCAGGAGCTCTCGGTACTATGTCTGGAAGATCGATCAATGGTGATGCTTCTTAGCCTTCACCAGACGCTCGTCATCTACACTCCTCAGTACCGATGAGGAGGACGTGGAATCCTCATGCCTCCTTGGGGCTGGGTCCGACTCAGGTTGGTCCCGGGGGGCCTGCATAGCAGTAGGCCTCGAGACAGGTGGAGACCCACTCGATGCCTCGCTGCTCCCAGCTCAAAGTGGTCTCTCGGCAGACATTACCTGGACTCTCGGTGCTGCTTCCCTAGATGTCGATGCTGCCGACCTCGGTACCGATGCCGAAGGACCGGACCAATCCGAAAAAAGTCTCTCGCGTTGAGCCTCTCGAGCCACCTGGGTCCTTTTCTTCATTAATTTACAAAGCTTGCAAGCAGCTGGAAGATGATCGGCCCCAAGGCACTGGAGACACCACGCGTGAGTCGGTAGACGAGATGGTCCGGTTGCAGCAAGTACAGCGCTTGAAGCCACTAGGAGTCCTCGTTGACGTGGGCGGGAAAACAGCGTCCGCGAAATCAAACAGCTCGATGGTGCCACTTAAAAAAAGGCACAAAAGAAGGAAAAAAGACGCGGCTGCAACGAAAAAGAAAGGAAACTTGAAAAAAAAAGAGAAAAATCTAAAAATTAAGGGAAAAAACTACTAGAAAAAGAATAGAAAAAAAGGATGCGATACACGCGAAAAAGCGATCTCCTGGGCAAAACCGATGAGGAGCAGCGAAAAAACACCACCTTCGCAGTTGCGGAGAAAAAGAAACTGAGGGAAGCGCGTGGGCGTCACGGGGCGGGAAGTCACTTGCGCATGTGCGGTGCGTTGTCCCCGTGCGCACCACGTCGCTTCTAGAACTTTTTAAAGTTTTTTTGTTTTGACTTCCGGTCTCCTGGGCCATCGCGGACGATGACCCATGCGTGATGATGTCCAGCCTGCTTGTCCTCAGGGAAAGAATAGTACAAAGGGAAGAGTCAGACAATCTAGTTTTTCATTCATCCTGGCAGGCTAACAGCACACTGTCTTGCTGATACCTCTGAGGTGAGGGGGGATAGCTTTCTCTGGACCAGAGAGGCATGAAAGTAAGCTGCTCATACCATATTGGATTGTGCTCAAAGCCTAGGCAAAACTAAGGATCAAGTTCTTTTATGTTTCCATTGCCTTATGGGTTGGGCTGAGCTCCTAAAACCAACTAGAAAATGATGGAAAAAATGAAATTTAAATATGGTTTATTTTAGAGAAAAAGAAAGAAGAAAATAAGGAAAAGACAACACCGAAATTGAAAACTTCATCAATGGCTTGGACCCAACCTTTGGAGAATACCCTGCTGACCGAACCTGGTCAAACTTCGCTCTCCTCACTATCGAAGCAGTGACCCAGACGCTAAGGAGGTTCTCCAACACTCACTGTAAACTGAATATCTGTCCCAGCTACCTAATAAAATCCGTCCCTGACAGCTACATAGTAGACCTCACATCCCACCTAAACTACATGCTTCAGTATGGTCTCCTCCCCAAAGAAAATGGCAACATCCTACTCACCCCAATACCAAAAGATACCAAGAAAAAAAACAAACGAAATCACTAACTACTGCCCAGTTGCATCAATCCCACTGGCAGTCAAACTGATGGAAAGCATGGTAACCAAACAACTCACCGATTACTTATACAAATTCTCTATACTACACGAATCACAATCAGGATTTCACCCTCTCCATAGCGCTGAAACAGTAACTAATCACTCTCCTTGCCAAATTCAAACAGGAAATAGCAATAGGTAAAAGCATACTTCTCCTCCAATTTGACATGTCTAGTGCATTCGACATGGTAAACCATAATATACTACTAAGACTACTAGACTACTTCGGGATTGGTGGAAATATACTTAGTTGGATCAAGGGTTTCCTAACCACTAGAACATACCAAGTGAAATCAAACGCAAACATATCATCACCGTGAAAAGCAAATGGCGGTGTAACCCAAGGATCACCACTATCACCAATCCTATTCAACCTAATGATGACCCCCACTTGCTAAGACCCTATCCAGCCAAAGCCTAAACCCATTCATCTATGCAGATGATGTAACTTTATACACCAACGAAATTAAGCTCAGTCTGAACATCATGAACTCATGGGCAAATGCATTCCAACTGAAACTCAATGCAGAAAAAAACACACTGTCTCATCCTCTCATCCCAATATAATGCGGACAACCCCACAAACATAAATACCCCAAATTATACCCTCCCTATCTCAGACAGCCTGAAAATCCTTGGCGTCACAATTGACCGTAACCTCACACTAGAGAGCCAAGTAAAATCGACAACAAAAAAAATGTTACACTCAATGTGAAAACTCAAACGCGTGAAACCATTCTTCCCAAGGGAAACATTTTGCAACCTGGTACAATCAATGGTACTAAGCCATGTAGACTACTGTAATGGAATTTATGCGGGATGCAAAGAACAAATCATAAAGAAACGTCAAACTGCACAAAACACGACAGCCAGGCTTATATTTGGAAAAACACGATTTGAAAGCAATAAACCCCTCCGTGAAAAACTGAACTGACTCCCAATCAAAGAATGCATTGCTTTCAAAATCTGCACCATGGTTCATAAAATCATCTACGGTGAAGCCCCTGGATATATGATAGACCTTATAGACCTACCAACCAGAAACACACCTGTATCATCATTATCATATCAAAATCTCCACTACCCAAGCTGCAAAGGAATCAAATACAAATAAACCTAGTCATCAAGTTTTTCCTACATAAGCACAAAACTGTGGAACACCTTACCAAGAGCCGTGAAGCCAGCGTATGACCACCAAAAACTTCCAGAAATCACTAAAAACCAACCTGTTCAAACAGGCATACCCTAACGGCCCAACTTAATTGCTTGAACTCTGCAACACAACGCAACCAATGCACGTACCGTTCACAACACAACTCTTCCGCTCTACAATTCCTAATGTGTCTCGTCACATGAACCTTATCCTACAACAAAATAACATTGTATTTGTTCATACCGGAGTTGGTGAACGCCCCTCCAGTATTATGTAAGCCACATTGAGCCTGCAAATAGGTGGGAAAATGTGGGATACAAATGTAATAAATAAATAAATATAGTAAAGAGCAGATACAACTCCTAGAAAGTATTAGGAGAGCTTTCTTCTCACAAGTCCATAAACCGCTACTAAACGGACTTGGAAAACTCCAAAATTCCAGGAATAACATGTATAGAATGTTTGTACGTTTGGGAAGCTTGCCAGGTGCCCTTGGCCTGGATTGGCCGCTGTCGTGGACAGGATGCTGGGCTCGATGGACCCTTGGTCTTTTCCCAGTATGGCATTACTTATGTACTTATCTGTTCAGCAAAGTGGAGAAACTGAGCTGAGGAGACACTCAGATGAGGGAACTGCTCATGCTCAAAACGTTAAGCTAAGTTCACGGAAAGCTGTTCGGTCCCATTAACATTCAACTTGTGTGCCATGCCTGACTCAACCCTGCCTGTCAACTGAAAAACAAGTTTATACTTTGGCTATCAGTTAGCCACAGTAAATCTAGTTTTCCAAGTGCTAATCTACCAAATCCTTAGTTTATGTTACAGAAAACAATGAATCACAAAAACTCTTTGGAAACTGTCCTTTAGTATACAGTCTGCAGTACAAGTTACATATCAGCTGGATTTCAAGAGAAATTATTTCAATAAACAGTATTCATGTAATAAGAACAGCTACTACAATGGTCTGTAATGATATGCATATCAGAAAATAACATTTTCCATAGTATTGTATATATATTCCTACCAGTGCCATCGTCTCCATCACTCTGACTTGCCTCCCAAACCTCTGTTTTCAGCCCAAAGCCATCTGTGACAGCAGATTCTGTGTAGTCTGCAGGGTTAAAGGTACTAAAAGTGAAAAATAAGAGACAATGAATGAAAAACTGTAACCAAGAGAAATGTTATTTCACAACCTTAAGACCAAGTTTCTCCACAATTCAAGAGTAGAGAGATGTGGTAGCCGTGTTAGTCCACTTTTAATGGTAAACAATAGAAACAGAATAAAATAAAACAGAGAAAGGAAAATAAGATGATACCTTTTTTTATTGGCCTAACTTAATACATTTTTTGATTAGCTTTCGAAGGTAGCCCTTCTTCGCCAGATCAGAAATAAGGAAATTTTGATAAGTAACAGCATATATAAGTGAAACATCAAAGTATTTCAGTGACAGTCTGAAAGGATGAGGGAGGGGTGGGCTAGGTGAGAAACAGAGAGGGCTGAGAGGATGAGGGACAAGGAGATATGCATGGTGATCAGAGGGTGACAAAGCAGTGAAATTTCATGGTTCATAATGGTTTATAAAGGACAAATATTTAACATAAAAGAATCCTTCACATGCTCATCTTCCAATGTAGTATATGTCATCCAGTGTAAAAAATGTGACGAAGGGTGCGATATTGAAGAAACAAGCCAGATGCTGAAGAAGAGATTTAATTTACATAGACATCATAAGAAAAATGCCAGTGCCAACCAGGATGTTACCTCTGTAGAACAGCACTTTACAAAACCAGAACACTGTACCAATGACTTTATGGTGAGAATACTGAAAGGAAACTTTAAAACAATACAGGAACGCAAGACCTTTGAAGTCAAAATGATTAAATATTTTGACATCCACCAGACAGGACTTAAAGATCTGGGTTTTCTAGTCCATTATAAACCATGAAATTTCACTGCTTTGTCACCCTCTGATCACCATTCATATCTCCCTATCCCTCATCCTCTCAGCCCTCTGTTTCTCACCTAGCCCACCCATCCCTCATCCTTTCAGACTGTCACTGAAATACTTTGTTGTTTTTCTGACTCATCAGCACTGAATACCATTTCTGGCACTGGTATCTCCCCCACACCTTTCTCAGTGAAGATTGAAGCAAAGAAATCATTTAGGGCTCCTTTTACTAAGCGGCACTACCGATTAACGTGCATTGAATGCAAAGAAGCCCATTCAATTCCCACAGGTTTCTTCACATCCAGCGCACGCTAATTGGTAGCACCGCTTTGTGGTAGTGCCACTTTGTAAAAGGAGCCCTTTAGTCTCTCCACTATGGCCATGTCTTCCCCGAGTGCCCATTTTTACCCCTCAGTCATCTATCTAGTGGTCCAACTGATTCTTTTACCAGCTTTTTGCTTCTAGCATACCTAAAAAGGTTTTTTATTATGTGTTTTTGCCTCCAACACAATTTTCTTTTCAAAGTATCTCTTTGCCTTAGTTTATAGTTATAGTTTATTAAGATTTGCTATACCACCAGGACAGGCAAGCAGTATTTGGAGGTTTACAATGCTATAGACAAATTTTAGAGAAGGAAAAGAACTACAAGATATGATAGGAAAGCAATAACTGATTTACACTGGAAAAGAAAGAAGTAGAATAAGGGGAAGGAGCACAATCAAAATAGAAGAGGGAAAGAGAGGGACCGATTGAGGTGAAAAGAATAACAGTAGCTATAAATCACTGCAAATTCAGATAAAAGAAAAAGCATTTGGGAACAACCAGGTCTTCAATTTCGATTAAAATTCCTAAATGAAGATTAAGCACGGATTTCTAGCAGGAAAGAATTCCAGTGAAAAGGGGCAGCAAAAAAAAAGTCGCACAATGGGTGGAATCTAAATGAGCAAGTTTAGGACCTGGTAGGTCTAAGTGATGGTCATTTATTGAACGGAGAAAGCAAACAAGCAAGTATGGAATAATAAGAGATGAGAGATAGTGTAGTAAACCAATCCTATGAGATTTGAAAGTGAGAACCAGCAGTTTGAACAGAATATGCTGATGGATTGGAAGCCAAATGGTATTTTTTGTAGTAGTGGCGAGACAATGGTCAAAACAATGGGTACGACCTTAAAAAAAAAAAAAAAAAAATCAGATGGCAGTGGAGTTCCTAGGTCAGCTGCCACCCAGGGCGGATTGCCGCTGTGCACTCCCTCCCCCCCCCCCCCCGGGTGCATCACCTCCCCTCAACGCATCATCTCTACCCTCCCCCCCCAGCATATTACTCTTACCTCCTGACGATATTGGGTGCAGTCGTGCAGCTAGCGGCTCTACCAGTTCCCTGCCCCAGAACAGGAATTAACATCAGAGGGAGCAGTGAACCAGCAGAGCTGACAGCTGTACGGCTGCATCCTGCACCCCCTTACATGCAACCGAGGTGGACCGCCTCCACCACACTGCCCTCGGTACACCACTGTCGGATGGCCATATTCTTTACGGACTGTAGTTTTTTCATAGAAGCTTGAGTACAACCTAAGTAAACAATATTACAATAGTCCAGCATTGTAATGCAGTAGAATGAGAAGAACGAAAGATTTCAGAACTGAAATAACGAGTCGCACGCAGCTGACGTAGTACAAAGAAACCTGTTTTGCATACTTCAGAGATCTGCATTAAACTTGCCATTCGGTATGATGTTCTATCTTCAGTCGGATCTTTCTTCCATTTTCTAAAGGATGTTCTTTTAGCTCTAGTAGCTTCCTTCACCTCACTTTTTAACCATGTCAGCTGTCATTTGGTCTTCCTTCCACCTTTTTTAAAACATGAATTCCTCCTCCATTTCTAAGAAAATAGGATGCCCTTAGTCACCTTCCTGATATACTTGCTGAATGACAGCTCCTCTGGGGGAAATTTACACTTCTTGTGGTGGGGAAGGGGGAAGGACATGCTGGAAGGCTAGTGGACTACTCCATCAAGATGATCCCTGGCTCTTCCTCAGATGCCCAGGAGCATTCTGATTCCGACACACTCAGCAGGAGTTGTTAGGGGGTTAGTTGTTTGAGGACTCTGCCTCAAACAACTAACCCCCTGGTCAGGCCTAGGAAAACTTCCAAAGGACTGGAGATCGACACCATTGTGGTTGACACCGACTCCAAAGCCTTTCGAGGCCTTGGTATCTGTGTGTCTCCTGTAGGCAGCAAATGAGCTTTGAGGATCAGTTGAACCACTTTTAGCCTTAGCAATGACACCATTGAAACAGCAACTTTGCACTAAGGAAAGAAGCTTTCCATGCATTTCTCAAACTTTCTCATCTTTATTAAAATTTGTTATACCAACTTATAAATAAATTGTCTGACCTTACAGTTTCAAGTTTCTTTATTTCTTGATATACTGCCCAAGGGTACAAACCATCACAGAAGTTTACAATACTACAATATAAGAGGAGAGGTCATAGTGAGAGCTGAACTACAATAAATATAGGAAAGATGATAACACATAAAACAATAAAGATAAAGGAAAAAGAAAAAGAAAAGGAGAAAA
Organism: Microcaecilia unicolor; assembly: GCF_901765095.1. Lineage (NCBI taxonomy): Eukaryota > Metazoa > Chordata > Amphibia > Gymnophiona > Siphonopidae > Microcaecilia > Microcaecilia unicolor. The sequence continues at coordinate 27,585,786 of NC_044032.1, read as the reverse complement.
TGCAGAAAGTTCACAACTAATAGCCAACAGGCCACGTGTTTCATCTGGTAGAACCCACACCAAAAGGCCACCAAGTGACAACTAAAGTCATGCAATAAGCCCATATAGTTGTTTGAAGAAGTGAGTTTTGAGAGCTGCTTTGAAGTCAGAGAAAGGAAGGTTATTCCAGAGAACAGAACCAGAGACAGAAAGCATTGTTTTTTCGAAAGAGAGGAAACAGCACCAGGTGGACGGAGGGTACAATGAAAAGATGTTGGTCCAATGAATGTAAAGCCCAGGAGGGAATAACATACATAGTAGATGATGGCAGAGGTATTGCAACAAAATGGGAGGCTGGCCAGAAATAAGCATTTTATGAATTAAAACCAAAATTTTGTATTGAATGTGTATATGGACAGGAAACCAATATTCCCGTTACAAAAGGGGGGGGGGGGGTCACATGACCATACATCTGGCACCAGTGATCAATTTTAACGAAGTACTCTGCACTATTTGCAGGCAACGCAGATCTTTCTGTCGCAGTCCATTAAACAGAGCGTTGCAAGTCAATATGAGAAAGGACCAGTGTGTGTGTCAAAATACAAAGAGCATTATTCTCTAAGAAGGAACAGAGCTATTTTGACAGTCTATAGAAGCATTTTGAGATTACACAGGAGATATGAATGGAAAAGGTACAGCAAACATCGACTGTGAACCCCAGGACCCTGAAAGAGTCGGAAAGAGAAACAGAGCTGAAGTTGAAGACTTGTATGCTATTAAGTCAATTTGGTGGCCTTTTGTGTGGGTTGATGTAGCTTTTGGCGTTTTGAAATCCCATTGGTTGAGGAAGGTGTTTATGTTTCTGGTATTGGAGTCGGGTTGGTTTTCTAGGAGTAGGTTGCTGTCACCTAGGAGGACGTACTGAAATTTGTGCAATTGTTCGATAGGAAGTCAATGAAATCATCTTGGGCATTTGTCTAGCTTCTGGGGGGAAGGAAGACGAGTATGCAGCATATAGTCCTAGTAGTGTCTTCTGTGATTCTGTATGCCAGGATTTCGAGTGTTGGGGATCCATGGTTGGTTATTGGTTTGACTGTGAAGTTAGCTTCTTTCTTTTTGGTTCTAACATAGTAGATGACGGCAGAAAAACACCTGCACGGTCCATCCAGTCAACAAGGTAAACTCATATGTGTATACCTTACCTTGATTTGTACCTGCCTTATTCAGGGCACAGACCGTACAAGTCTGCCCAGCAGTACTTCCCGCCTCCCAACCATCAGTCCCGCCTCCCATCACTGGCTCTGGACAGACCGTATAAGTCTGCCCTCCGCTATCCTCACCTCCCAACCACCAACCCCTCTTTCACCCACCTGCTCCGCCACCCAATTTCGGCTAAGCTTCTGAGGATCCATTCCTTCTGCACAGAATTCCTTTATGCATATCTCACGCATGTTTGAATTCCGTTACCGTTTTCATCTCCACCACCTCCCGGGGGAGGGCATTCCAAGCATCCACCACCCTCTCTGTGAAAAAATACTTCCTGACATCTTTCCTGAGTCTGCCCCCCTTCAACCTCATTTCATGTCCTCTCGTTCTACCGCCTTCCCATATCCGGAAAAGATTTGTTTGCGGATTAATACCTTTCAAATATTTGAACGTCTGTATCATATCACCCCTGTTCCTCCTTTCCTCCAGAGTATACATGTTCAGGTCAGTAAGTCTCTCTTCATAAGACTTGGAATGCAAATCCCGTACCATTCTCGTAGCTTTTCTTTGCACCGTTTCCATTTTTTTAACATCCTTCGCAAGATACGGACTCCAAAACTGAATACAATACTCCAGGTGGGGCCTCACCAATGACTTATACAGGGGCATCAACACTTCCTTTCTTCTGCTGGTCACACCTCTCTCTATACAGCCTAGCAACCTTCTCGCTACGGCCACCGCCTTGTCACACTGTTTCGTCGCCTTCAGATCCTCAGATACTATCACCCCAAGATCCCTCTCCCCCTCAGTACCTATCAGACTCTCCCCGCCTAACACATAAGTCTGGTGATGTGTGTGATTTTATATCCTTCTGGGCATATGTCTCTGATTGCTGGGTCATCTCTGTAGTGCAGCCATGTTTCCGTTATCACCTAGTTGTTCAGCTTCAATCCAGTCTCTGATGGTTGCCTTGTTTATCTGGCATTTATGTAATCTATTTGAATAAGAGCACAGGTATCTTTTTTCGTTCTGGTACATTGTATGACTCAGTTGATTTGAGTGTTGTGGGCTTTCCGAATTTCGGATCCTTTTGTCTGTTATTCCATTTTGTTGTTCTGCAGTAGGTTGGAATTTTGTACTCCCGATTTATTTTGTGGTCTCTGATTCAGTTTCTCTGGTTGGTGAGTTGCTCTTCTTCTGGCTCGTATTATAATTGGGATTTTGTTCCCTTCGTAAAGGGCAGTGGATTTGTAGCTCGATTGTCCATGGAATTATCAGGAAGTACCAGATCCACATTCTTATATTGGCCACTTTAGCACTGTGGCAGATGCTGGTTGTCACGATTGTCCTTTATTTCTTTTATGGTGCTCTTTGGATGGTTCGGATGGGTGTTTCTGAAGAGAAGTTCTGTGTTAAGTAGGTATAGAGGTGGGAGCTGGGGTTTTTTACATTTTTTTTTTCTTCTTGTCTCGGTGCCTGTGCCTTCGGGTTCCGTGGATCTGGTATAGGCTGTAGTACCAGTTCCTCCCATTTTCTGGCTATTCAAAAGCTCTGTCTTTCATGTTTTCTCTAGTTGATCAGTCCCCGTGTGCCATCTCCCGGCCTAAATAACACTCTAGCATCTCTCCTCGCCTCAGCGCGCAGGGGTCCGGGAACAGTGGTGTGCTGGAGCCAGCTCGCACCGGCTCGCAAGAGCCGCTTGTTAAATTTTGACAGCTCTTGCGAGCCGGTTGTTGTAAGGGGCGAGCCGGCTCCATTGCACGAAGTAAGCATGGCAGGAGGGCGCCATGCTTACCTCCCCTCCTGCTCCCATCCATTTGCAGCGATGTCCTTCTCCCCCTATCCTCCCCTGCCGCTCCCATCCGTCAGTTTCAAATACCTGCCTCGAAGCGCCGCCTTATTTAAAGCCCTGCTGCACGTCTCCAGCTGCCTTTCCTGATTGCTTCTCAGGAGTTCGGTTCGCGCCCTTAGTCCCGCCTTCTGACGTCATTTCCTTTTCCCGTGGCGGGACTAACGGCACGAAGAACCGAACTCCTGAGAAGCAAGCAGGAAAGGCAACTGGAAACGGGCAGCAGGGCTTTAAATAAGGCGGCGCTTCGAGGCAGGTATTTGAAACTAACGGATGGGAGCGGCAGGAGAGGATGGGGGGGGGGCGAAGGACATCGCTACACATGGATGGGAGCGGGAGGGCAGGGGAGGGAGGAGAACTGCTGGGCATGGATGGGCAGAGGGGGGCAGCGGAGAGAATTGCTGGGCATGGATGGGCAGAGGGGGGCAGGGGAGAGAACTGCTGGGCATGGATGGGCAGAGGGGGCAGGGGAGAGAAGAGAATTGCTGGGTATGGATGGATAGAGAGGGGCAGGGGAGAGAGGAGAGTTTCAGGACATGGATGGCGGGGAGAGCAAGAGAAATTCTGGACATGGATGGAGGGGAGGGAAGGGAGAGAGAAGAAATGCTGGACATGGAGGGAAGATAGAGGAAGGAGATTAGATGAGGGAAAAGGAAGTGAGGAGAGAAACTGCACATGGATGGAGAAAATAGGCAGAAGCTGGATCCACTGTACAGTCAAGTATGCGGAGGACCAGAAATGAAGAAGAGAAGAGGAAAGAAAAGAAATAAATGGAAAGGAAGCCCTGGAAACGGAGTCAAGGGAACAGATAGAGAGCAGCAGAATCAGATACTGGACCAGCATGATCAGAGAAAAAGTCACCAGGCAACAAAGGTAGAAAAAAAATTATTTTATTTTCATTATAGTGTTTGGAATATGTCCACTTTGAGAATCAGGTGCTGAACGTTAAAAGTTTATGTTTATTTACTTATTTATGGCATTTTATCCCATATTAAACATGAATTAGATTGGAACCTGGGATCATTTAATTTTTTTTTCCTGGAGAGAGTAATGTGTTGGCTTACCAATCGCTCTTTCAGGACTATCACCGGCCCAATGTGGCTACCAGCAGTAGTCCCGCCCCCAACGTGCACCATTTCCAGTGGAAAAAGAACCCCCCCCCCCTGGAAATGGCTTGCGTGGCGATAACCCAGCGGCAAGGGCTCCCTGTCGCATGGTCATGCAGTAACAGTTCACTTATCGCATGACCATGTATGCCTGGGATGTTTTTACCTGCTGTGGTAAAAAGGCCCCTGGCACATGGGAAAAATGCCCCCCCCCCCCCCCCCCCCCCCGCCCTTCTTCCCACAGCTTGGTAAAAGGACCCCTTAAGTTTGCAGGCAAATATCAAATGACAAAACACAGTACTGCAGAGATAATCACTTAGGAGTTTCAAACTCCCGTCTTTAAGGGCCACAAAACAGTTGAATATTCAGGATATTCATAAAGAACATGTACGAGATAGCTATGCACATCCACTACCTCTTTGCATGCAAAAGCGAATGCTACATACCTGTAGAAGGTATTCTCCGAGGACAGCAGGCTGATTGTTCTCACTGATGGGTTGACGTCCTCGGCAGCCCCCTCCATCGGAAAGTTTACTAGCAAAGGCCTTTGCTAGTCCTCGCGCGCCCATGCGCACTGCGCATGCGCAGCCGTCTTCCCGCCCGAAACCGGCTCGAGCCGGCCAGTCCAGTATGTAGCAAAACAATACACTTCAAGGGAAGACTCAACTCCAAAGGGGAGGCGGGCGGGTTTGTGAGAACAATCATTTCAACCAATCAGGATGACTTTTATTCTCTGCAATAATTGTGCTGCTTTGGTTTCAAGGCCAATCATCTGGAAACTTAAAGCTTGTCCTATCTGCCTTCAGCTATCTACTTTAAAACAAGAGCTATATAAAGTAATGCAAGAATTAGATGCAATTAAAGCAACTTATAGGACTGTGCAGAATCATAACTTCTCACCACTGCCTCAAAGAATAAAACCACAAAGGAACAGATGGCTCACAGTAGGCTCAGGCAGAATTCGTCATGTGACACAGAAGCATCCACCCGCACAAGTGTTGCCACTACAAAATTCTTTTGCTCCACTACAGCACTGTGATGTTCCTGAAACTAAAATTGAAGCAGAAAAAAAAGAAAAAGCAAAGAAGAGGGAACAAAAAGAGGAGAAGGTACCCAAAGACAAAAGACACTCACAAATCACTAAACCCAAAACACATACTAGGAAATGTAGCTGGAAAGCAATGACCACAAATGCTCACAGTCTAAGCAATAAAATTCATGACCTTCAAGCCCTGATGTTGGAGACTGACTTGGACATAGTTGCAGTCACAGAGACATGGCTCCATTGTTCCCATGAATGGGATGTAAACATACCAGGCTATAATCTTTTTAGGAAGGATAGAGAGGGACGTAAAGGTGGAGGAGTAGCTCTGTATGTGAGAGATGATATCGCAGCAACTGAAATGACAGGGAAGTGGGGAAAGGAAGAAGCAATATGGATCACCTTAAAAAGAGAGGATAGAACCTTGGTCCACGTGGGTGTTGTCTATAGACCCCCGACACAATTGGAAGAACTAGATAAAGATCTGATCGCTGATATTCAAAAGTTGGGGAAGAAAAGAGAGGTGCTGCTGTTGGGAGATTTTAATCTGCCGGATGTAGATTGGAAGGTTCCGTCTGCAAAATCGGAAAGAAGTAGACAGATTGTGAATGCCTTCCAAAGTGCTCTGCTCAGACAAATGGTGAACGAACCCACGAGGGAGGGAGCCACGTTGGATCTGGTGCTCACGAATGGGGATAGTGTGTCAAATGTCCGAGTGGCTGCACACCTGGGAAACAGTGACCATCAAACGGTTTGTTTTGATGTAACAGCTCATGTGGATGGCGGCCACTCCAAACTCAAAGTCCTGGATTTCAAGCGAGCTGACTTTAACAAAATGGAAGAATACCTGAGGAAGGAGCTGATGGGCTGGGAGGACATAAGAGAAGTGGAAGGACAGTGGTCCAGGCTAAAAGAAGTAATAAACAGGGCCACAGACCTTTATGTAAGGAGGGTAAATAAAAGCAAGAGAAAAAGGAAACCGATATGGTTTTCAAAGCAAGTGGCTGAGAAAATAAAGGCTAAAGAGTTAGCGTTCCAGAAATACAAAAAATCTCAAGTAGAGGAACACGGGGAGGAATACCGGATGAAACTGAAAGAAGCCAAGAGAGAGGTACGTCTGGCGAAGGCGCAAGCGGAAGAACAAATGGCTAGAAATGTACGGAGGGGAGACAAAAACTTCTTCAGGTATATTAGTGAAAGGAGAAAGACTAAAAAGGGGATTGTGAGACTAAAAGATACAGCAAAACGCTATGTAGAAAATGATGAAGAAAAAGCCAATTTGCTAAATAGATACTTTTGTTCTGTTTTTACTGAAGAAAATCCTGGGGAAGGACCGAGAGGGACTGGCAAAAGTACACCTGAAAACGAAGTGGATAGAGCACCGTTCACGGAAGAGAGTGTATATGAACAACTTGGAAAGCTAAAGGTGGACAAAGCCATGGGGCCGGACGGGATCCACCCCAGAATACTGAGGGAGCTCAGAGAGGTTCTGGCGGGTCCTCTTAAAGATTTGTTTAATAAATCCTTGGAGACGGGAGAGGTTCCGAGGGATTGGAGAATGGCGGAGGTGGTCCCTCTTCACAAAAGTGGGGATAGGGAAGAAGCTGGAAACTACAGGCCAGTAAGCCTCACTTCGGTTATTGGAAAAGTAATGGAAGCCATGCTGAAGGAAAGGATAGTGAATTTCCTGGAAGCCAATAAGTTGCAAGATCCGAGACAACATGGTTTCACCAAAGGGAAGTCGTGCCAAACGAATCTCATTGAATTCTTTGACTGGGTGACGGGAGAATTAAATCAAGGACGTGCTATGGACGTCATCTACTTAGATTTCAGCAAGGCTTTTGACACGGTTCCCCACAGGAGGCTCTTGAATAAACTAGAAGGGCTGAAGATAGGACCCGAAGTGGTGAACTGGATTAGGAACTGGTTGACGGGCAGACGCCAGAGGGTGGTAGTGAATGGAGTTCGCTCGGAGGAGGGAAAGGTGAGTAGTGGAGTGCCTCAGGGATCGGTGCTGGGGCCCATTCTGTTCAATATATTTGTGAGTGACACTGCCGAAGGGTTACAAGGTAAAGTTTGCCTTTTTGCGGATGACACCAAGATTTGCAACAGAGTGGACACCCCGGAGGGAGTGGAAAACATGAAAAAAGATCTGAAGAAGCTGGAACAATGGTCTAACGTTTGGCAATTAAAATTCAATGCGAAGAAATGCAAAGTGATGCACTTAGGGAGTAGAAATCCAAGGGAGGCGTATGTGTTAGGTGGGGAGAGCCTGATAGTCACGGACGGGGAGAGGGATCTTGGGGTGATAGTATCTGAGGACCTAAAGGCTATGAAACAGTGCAACAAGGCGGTGGCCGTAGCGAGAAGGTTGCTAGGCTGTATAGAGAGAGGTGTGACCAGCAGAAAAAAGGAGGTTTTAATGCCCCTGTATAAGACGTTGGTGAGGCCCCACCTGGAGTATTGTGTTCAGTTTTGGAGGCCGTACCTTGCGAAGGATGTTAAAAAAATGGAAGCGGTACAAAGAAAAGCTACAAGGATGGTATGGGAGTTGCGTTCCAAGACGTATGAAGAGAGACTTGCTGACCTGAACATGTATACTCTGGAGGAAAGGAGGAACAGGGGTGATATGATACAGACGTTCAAATATTTGAAAGGTATTAATCCGCAAACGAATCTTTTCCGGAGAGGGGAAGGCGGTAGTACGAGAGGACATGAAATGAGATTGAAGGGGGGCAGACTCAGGAAAGATGTCAGGAAGTATTTCTTCACGGAGAGGGTGGTGAACGCTTGGAATGCCCTCCCGCGGGAGGTGGTGGAGATGAAAACGGTAACGGAATTCAAGCATGCGTGGGACAGGCATAAAGGAATCCTGTGCAGAAGGAATGGATCCAAAGAAGCTTAGCTGAAATTGGGTGGCGGGGGGAAGAGGGGTTGGTGGTTGAGAGGCTAGGATGGGGGAGGGCAGACTTATACGGGGTCTGTGCCGGAGCCGGTGATGGGAGGCAGGACTGGTGGTTGGGAGGCGGGAAATACTGCTGCACAGATTTATATGGTCTGTGCCCTGAAAAAGACAGGTACAAATCAAGGTAAGGTATACACATGAGTTTATCGTGGGCAGACTAGATGGACCGTGCAGGTCTTTTTCTGCCGTCATCTACTATGTTACTATGTTACTATGTTAGCCTGCTGTCCTCGGAGAATACCTTCTACAGGTATGTAGCATTCGCTTTCTCCGAGGACAAGCAGGCTGCTTGTTCTCACTGATGGGGTATCCCTAGCCCCCAGGCTCACTCAAAACAACAACCATGGTCAATTGGGCCTCGCAACGGCGAGGACATAACTGAGATTGACCTAAAAATTTTACCAACTAACTGAGAGTGTAGCCTGGAACAGAACAAACAGGGCCCTCGGGGGGTGGAGTTGGATCCTAAAGCCCAAACAGGTTCTGAAGAACTGACTGCCCGAACCGACTGTCGCGTCGGGTATCCTTCTGCAGGCAGTAATAAGATGTGAATGTGTGGACAGATGACCACGTCGCAGCTTTGCAAATTTCTTCAATGGAGGCTGACTTCAAGTGGGCTACCGACGCAGCCATGGCTCTAACATTATGAGCCGTGACATGACCCTCAAGAGCCAGCCCCGCCTGGGCGTAAGTGAAGGAAATGCAATCTGCTAGCCAATTGGATATGGTGCGTTTCCCTACAGCCACTCCCCTCCTATTGGGATCAAAAGAAACAAACAATTGGGCGGACTGTCTGTGGGGCTGTGTCCGCTCCAGGTAGAAGGCCAATGCTCTCTTGCAGTCCAATGTGTGCAGCTGACGTTCAGCAGGGCAGGAATGAGGACGGGGAAAGAATGTTGGCAAGACAATTGACTGGTTCAGATGGAACTCCGACACGACCTTTGGCAGAAACTTAGGGTGAGTGCGGAGGACTACTCTGTTGTGATGAAATTTGGTGTAAGGGGCCTGGGCTACCAGGGCCTGAAGCTCACTGACTCTACGAGCCGAAGTAACTGCCACCAAGAAAATGACCTTCCAGGTCAAGTACTTCGGATGGCAGGAATTCAGTGGCTCAAAAGGAGGTTTCATCAGCTGGGTGAGAACGACATTGAGATCCCATGACACTGTAGGAGGCTTGACAGGGGGCTTTGACAAAAGCAAACCTCTCATGAAGCGAACAACTAAAGGCTGTCCTGAGATCGGCTTACCTTCCACTTGGTAATGGTATGCACTGATTGCACTAAGGTGAACCCTTACGGAGTTGGTCTTAAGACCAGACTCAGACAAGTGCAGAAGGTATTCAAGCAGGGTCTGTGTAGGACAAGAGCGAGGATCTAGGGCCTTGCTGTCACACCAGACGGCAAACCTCCTCCAATGAAAGAAGTAACTTCTCTTAGTGGAGTCTTTCCTGGAAGCAAGCAAGATGCGGGAGACACCCTCTGGCAGACCCAAAGAGGCAAAGTCTACGCCCTCAACATCCAGGCCGTGAGAGCCAGAGACTGGAGGTTGGGATGCAGAAGAGCCCCTTCGTCCTGCGTGATGAGGGTCGGAAAACACTCCAATCTCCACGGTTCTTCGGAGGATAACTCCAGAAGAAGAGGGAACCAGATCTGACGCGGCCAAAAAGGAGCAATCAGAATCATGGTGCCTCGGTCTTGCTTGAGTTTCAACAAAGTCTTCCCCACCAGAGGGATGGGAGGATAAGCATACAGCAGACCCTCCCCCCAGTCCAGGAGGAAGGCATCCGATGCCAGTCTGCCATGGGCCTGAAGCCTGGAACAGAACTGAGGGACTTTGTGGTTCACTCGAGATGCGAAGAGATCTACCAAGGGGGTGCCCCACACCTGGAAGAGCTGTCGTACCACACGGGAATTGAGCGACCACTCGTGAGGTTGCATAATCCTGCTCAACCTGTCGGCCAGACTGTTGTTTACGCCTGCCAGATATGTGGCTTGGAGCACCATGCCGTGACGGCGAGCCCAGAGCCACATGCTGACGGCTTCCTGACACAGGGGGCGAGATCCGGTGCCCCCCTGCTTGTTGACATAATACATGGCAACCTGGTTGTCTGTCTGAATTTGGATAATTTGATGGGACAGCCGATCTCTGAAAGCCTTCAGAGCGTTCCAGATCGCTCGTAACTCCAGAAGATTGATCTGCAGATCGCGTTCCTGGAGGGACCAACTTCCTTGGGTGTGAAGCCCATCGACATGAGCTCCCCACCCCAGGAGGGACGCATCCGTGGTCAGCACTTTTTGTGGCTGAGGAATTTGGAAGGGACGTCCCAGAGTCAAATTGGAGCAAATCGTCCACCAATACAGGGATTTGAGAAAACTCGTGGACAGGTGGATCACGTCCTCTAGACCCCCAGCGGCCTGATACCACTGGGAGGCTAAGGTCCATTGAGCAGATCTCATGTGAAGGCGGGCCATGGGAGTCACATGAACTGTGGAGGCCATGTGGCCCAGCAATCTCAACATCTGCCGAGCTGTGATCTGCTGGGACGCTCGCACCCGCGAGACGAGGGACAGCAAGTTGTTGGCTCTCGTCTCTGGGAGATAGGCGCGAGCCGTCCGAGAATCCAGCAGAGCTCCTATGAATTTGAGTCTCTGCACTGGGAGAAGATGGGACTTTGGATAATTTATCACAAACCCCAGTAGCTCCAGTAGGCGAATAGTCATCTGCATGGACTGCAGGGCTCCTGCCTCGGATGTGTTCTTCACCAGCCAATCGTCGAGATATGGGAACACGTGCACCCCCAGCCTGCGAAGCGCCGCTGCTACCACAGCTAGGCACTTGGTGAACACCCTGGGCGCAGAGGCGAGCCCAAAGGGTAGCACACAGTACTGGAAGTGGCGTGTGCCCAACTGAAATCGCAGATACTGTCTGTGAGCTGGCAGTATCGGGATGTGTGTGTAGGCATCCTTCAAGTCCAGAGAGCATAGCCAATCGTTTTGCTGAATCATGGGGAGAAGGGTGCCCAGGGAAAGCATCCTGAACTTTTCTTTTTCGAGATATTTGTTCAGGGCCCTTAGGTCTAGGATGGGACGCATCCCCCCTGTTTTCTTTTCCACAAGGAAGTACCTGGAATAGAATCCCAGCCCTTCTTGCCCGGATGGCACGGGCTCGACCGCATTGGCGCTGAGAAGGGCGGAGAGTTCCTCTGCAAGTACCTTCTTGTGCTGGAAGCTGTAAGACTGAGCTCCCGGTGGACAATTTGGAGGTTTTGAGGTCAAATTGAGGGTGTACCCCTGCCGGACTATTTGCAGAACCCACTGATCGGAGGTTATGAGAGGCCACCTTTGGTGAAAAGCTTTCAACCTCCCTCCGACTGGCAGGTCGCCCGGCACGGACACTTGGATGTCGGCTATGCTCTGCTGGAGCCAGTCAAAAGCTCGCCCCTTGCTTTTGCTGGGGAGCCGCGGGGCCTTGCTGAGTCGCACGCTGCTGACGAGAGCGAGCGCGCTGGGGCTTAGCCTGGGCCGCAGGCTGTCGGGAAGGAGGATTGTACCTACGCTTGCCAGAAGAGTAGGGAACAGTCTTCCTTCCCCCGAAAAATCGTCTACCTGTAGAGGTAGAAGCTGAAGGCTGCCGGCGGGCGAATTTGTCGAATGCGGTGTCCCGCTGGTGGAGAGACTCTACCACCTGTTCGACTTTTTCACCAAAAATGTTATCCGCACGGCAAGGCGAGTCCGCAATCCGCTGCTGGAGTCTATTCTCCAGGTCGGCGGCACGCAGCCATGAGAGCCTGCGCATCACCACACCTTGAGCAGCGGCCCTGGACGCAACATCAAAAGTGTCATAAACTCCTCTGGCCAGGAATTTTCTGCACGCCTTCAGCTGCCTGACCACCTCCTGAAAAGGCTTGGCTTGCTCAGGGGGAAGAGCATCAACCAAGCCCGCCAACTGCCGCACATTGTTCCGCATGTGTATGCTCGTGTAGAGCTGGTAAGACTGGATCTTGGACACGAGCATAGAGGAATGGTAGGCCTTCCTCCCAAAGGAGTCTAAGGTTCTAGCGTCCTTGCCCGGGGGCGCCGAAGCATGTTCCCTAGAACTCTTAGCCTTCTTTAGGGCCAAATCCACAACTCCAGAGTCATGAGGCAACTGAGTGCGCATCAGCTCTGGGTCCCCATGGATCCGGTACTGGGACTCGATCTTCTTGGGAATGTGGGGATTAGTTAAAGGCTTGGTCCAGTTCGCAAGCAATGTCTTTTTCAGGACATGGTGCAAGGGAACAGTGGACGCTTCCTTAGGTGGAGAAGGATAGTCCAGGAGCTCAAACATTTCAGCCCTGGGCTCGTCCTCCACAACCACCGGGAAGGGGATGGCCGTAGACATCTCCCGGACAAAGGAGGCAAAAGACAGACTCTCGGGAGGAGAAAGCTGTCTCTCAGGAGAGGGAGTGGGATCAGACGGAAGACCCTCAGACTCCTCGTCAGAGAAATATCTGGGATCTTCCTCTTCCTCCCACGAGGCCTCACCCTCGGTGTCAGACACAAGTTCACGGACCTGTGTCTGCAACCTCGCCCTGCTCGACTCCGTGGAACCACGTCCACGATGGGGGCGTCGAGAGGTAGACTCCCTGGCCCGCATCGGCGAAGCTCCCTCCGCCGACGTAGTCGGGGAGCCCTCCTGGGAGGTGGCCGCGGTCGGCACCGCACGCGGTACCGACGTCGGGGACCTCAACCTGGGCGATGGGCCAGCCGGCGCCACGCTCGACGGTACCGGAGGCGCAAGCACCGCCGGCACCGGAGGGGTAGGGCGCAACAGCTCTCCCAGAATCTCTGGGAGAACGGCCCGGAGGCTCTCGTTCAGAGTGGCTGCAGAAAAAGGCTGAGAGGTCGATGCAGGCGTCGACGTCAGAACCTGTTCCGAGCGAGGAGGCTGTTCCGGGCTGTCCAGAGTGGAGCGCATCGACACCTCTTGAACAGAGGGTGAGCGGTCCTCTCGGTGCCGATGCCTGCTGGGTGCCGAATCCCTCGGCGACCCAGAGCTCTCGGTGCCGACACGGGGAGGAGACCGGTGTCGATGCTTCTTCGACTTCTTCCGAAGCATGTCACCGGAGCTCCCCGGCACCGACGAGGAGGACGTAGAATCCATCCGTCGCTTCCTCGGGGCCAAGACCGAAGAGGGTCGATCTCGGGGGGGCTGTACCGCAGGAGCCCTCAGGGTAGGAGGAGACCCACCCGAAGGCTCACCGCCACCAGCAGGGGAATGGACAGCCCTCACCTGCACTCCTGACGATGCACCTCCGTCCGACGACATCAGCAGACGAAGTCTCGGTACCACCGACGTCGATGCAGTCGCCCGATGCCTCGGCGCCGATGCAGAGGTCCGATGCCTCGATGCAGTCGATGGAGCGGCAGCCAAGGAAGATGGTCCGGACGCTGACGACGTCGATGCACTCGATGCCTCCGGTGCCGATGTCGACGAAGAGCCCGAGAACAAAACGTTCCACTGGGCTAATCTCGCTACCTGAGTCCGCCTTTGTAACAGGGAACACAGACTGCAGTTCTGAGGGCGGTGCTGGGCCCCTAGACACTGAAGACACGCAGAGTGCCTATCAGTGAGCGAGATTACCCGGGCGCACTGGGTGCACTTCTTGAAGCCGCTGGAAGGCTTCGATGTCATGGGCGGAAAAATCACGCCGGCGAAATCAAAAGCCGAAATGGCGAAAATTGAAGCACCAAAATTTAGAGGGAGAAAAATCTCGACCGAGGCCAAAAGAGGCCTACCCCGACAACGAAAGAAAACTTACGGGGCAAAAAACTGAGAAATACGGGAAGGGCAGAAAACCCGAAAGGGTCTTCCGGAACACTTCCGGAGCGCTTCCCGAACTTTTTAGAGAAAAAGTATGAAAAAAACACGTCGAAAAGGACGCGCGAGGTCGACTCTCTGGGGCACGAACGGCGTAACACGACCGTACCGAGCGCGGACGAAAGAAGACTGGCCGGCTCGAGCCAGTTTCGGGCGGGAAGACGGCTGCGCATGCGCAGTGCGCATGGGCGCGCGAGGACTAGCAAAGGCCTTCGCTAGTAAACTTTCCGATGGAGGGGGCTGCCGAGGACGTCAACCCATCAGTGAGAACAAGCAGCCTGCTTGTCCTCGGAGAATCACTCTTGCATATTCATTAGTGATATTCTGAAAACCATGATTTACAGCCATAGAAGACTAGAGTTCCATGAGTTAAGCAATTTCAATATGTTTTGGACAGGCAAGGTTAAGATTAAGCAGCATAAAGAAAAAGCAAAGTCTGCAAAAGATTAAAGGAATTTAAGTGAAGTTACAGGGACAGCTCCACAGCTCAGCAATTAGTTAGTACTTCTCCACATTCACATAAATTACTTGTCCCTCTTCTTTGTTCCAGTACACCTCCCTTCCCCCCCCCCCCCCCCCCCCCCCCCCCTCTTTTTGTTAATCCATCCTTCAGGGAAGCTAGAAAAAAAAGTTGTGGGTACCTAACCTTATGCTCACAGTAAGGAAAAGAAACAGGCATAAAATCCTCACTAATGATGAACACAGAACAAAAAGCTACCTATTACCCTCCTCAGACCTCACATTAAAGACCCAACATTACAAAATCCTGCGGCTCAGCCTCGCTGTCTTCTGTGCACTTCTCTGCATTTACATTAACTAGCTAATATCTTCATTACTATGGGATTTATATTAGCTCTGTGCTGATTTGTAGCGCTATATAAATGCTAAATAGTAGTAGTAGTAGTATATCAGACTGTGCTTGGCACAGAGTTAATTCACGAGCAACACTCATTTTAACATAGGGTGCCCATGGTAGCTCACACAACTGTGCACAAAGTCTAGTAATACTTTATTATATCAGCCCCTAGGTGTGTCTATCCAGCTATTATATAACAAAGGAAAAGGAGATGGAAAAAGCAAATATTTTGTGTCACAGGCAAAGGTTTTGGGGAAGGGGGAGAGTACCTACATTTTTCTTCCTTTGGGGTACAAAGAAGGACAGTGAAGCATGCCTACTGGAGGTGACAGCAAAATATAGATTCATATCTGTAGCTGCAATCTTTGCCCTTCAGTTTGAAGTATGCATTAATACACACGGCAGATTCTAAGTAAGGCTAACAAAAGCAGATTTCTATAAAGAAATTATGCTTTTTTCCACAGAAGCACAAAAGATTCCAACCACCACAGAGAAGTTAAAGCAGCAATATAAGTAGCTTTAGCAGACAGTGAAATATTTTACCTTTCACAGCATGCTTCCCCTTTGATCAACCGACTTCAATGTTGTTAATATTTAAGAGAAAAAAAGGAAGAAATATATTTATAATATTTTTAGAATGTAATCAGAGTCTACAAATGCATATTTACTGCGTTTCTTTTAGGGTTAAAAATTAAAATTACAGCCAGAATCAGTACTTTGTCACCCCTATCATTTCTGTCACCACCTCCATTATGTGTTCTTTGCTCCTGTTTAATGATGCCACTCTGCTACCTCTCTTCACATGCCAGTTCAGGCACTAGAGCTTAGAAACTTAAAATAATTATGAGAAGCTGAAGGGCCAGGAGTTCCAAAATTCCCCAAAGTTATCCTGAATTCATTCCTCTGCTGTCACTGACAAAATGTGCCAGAGAAATGAGGAGCTTATTGTGTGGTGAGCTTGTGATGCTAATTTTCATATGCCTTATAAGGGCTCCAAGCTGATGTGCCTCCTGAAGTCACCTATATTTCTTTTTCAGTATATTGTGATTAGTACTTATTTCCTCACCTTACAGTCACATGTTTTCAGAACTGGTGCTAACAATCACTTTGTGGCCAGCTGGCAGCAGGAGTCTGCTAACTCTACTACTAATACCCCCATCTGCACTCAGTAACAAAGAGGGAACATACTGCACTGTCAATTGTCCAGAAGCCACCCAGGCACACACAATGGCCCGGGCTATCATTTCTCTCTAAACAATCTCATTTAAACCCTTTCTGCTATTCCTCATATTTCAATGAAATTATTTTTTGCTGAGAATAATAAACTGCTGTAGCACCGAAGCTCAATCTTCAGGAATGGAAAAAAAAAGGCATAAAATAGATGGGAGAATTCACACTGCTCTCCTGCACGGGTTTTTACACAATCAAAACTGAGGGATTCCATTTTTTTAATACTTTTTCTCCTCACTGAAGGAGTTTGGGTTCAGTGAAGCACCTCATACCTGAACTAATTTTCCATAAACACAGAGAAAATGGAATATCCAAATATGTATTGAAAAATGAGCTTGCTTTAAAACTAATTTTGCACCAGGCCAGAATTAAAAAAACAGAATGATGCTAAGACAGAGACAAAAAGATGAACTTCCTGGATCCAAAAGATCTTAACAGTGTATATGGGGAAATACCAATTCTTCACAAAAAAAAAAGTTTACGGTGGTATTGCTGCTTTAAGCATCAGTCGAGACACAGTTTTACATGTAGCTCATGAATAATTATCCAGACACTTCATGTGTAGCTTTACTGCATTTTATTTTATAGTGGATTTTAAATAGAGACTAAAGAACAAAGCACATTTTAAATGGCCATTTAATGGCAGATAGTAAGCATACAGGAGGACATGAGGGACTACTACATTTATGAGACACAGGATAAATAAACCTGCAATTGTTGTTTACCTAAAGAATTTTCATTGACTTAGGATGACGAAGACCCATTGTGTATCACCCTATGAAGTTTTCAAAGCTTAGGTGTTCTAGATATTAAAATGCCTAGTATGCACCCACATATAAAATATATACGAGCACTGATCTTAAGACACCTATGAGACACCAGTGTATAAGGCAGCACTGAAACACTACAGCACGTGTGAACTTATTAACACATATACTCTTGCAGTCATGCCCAAGTCACACGCATTAGGATTGTGAAATACACATTTGAGCCCCTTCTCAGGCTCACATGTGTAAGTTACCTCCTCAGATACACTTTGGTTCCTGACCCCTGCTCCCCACAGTCTAGCATCTCATTCTCTGTCTTTACTTCTCCTTCCCCTCCTCCCATGGCCGGCATTTCTAATTCCCCTCTTACACATCCATGGCCCGCAAACTTTGCATTTGTGGCCGGCAGCGCTCAAGACACTCTGTTTCCAGTCGTAGAGGGCCTTCCTTTGGCTGCTTCCCACCTGAGTGGCATCAGAGGAGGCAGGACATGGCAAAGGGAAGGCCCTGCATAGCCAGAAGCAACGTGTCTTCAGCACTGCCAGCCATAAACATTAGGCTGAGGGAAGGGGGGCCGCAAATGAGGGGAGGAGAAGAGAAGAGAAGAGAAGAGAGAAGATATGTTGGGACTTGCATGGGAAAAAGATAGGGGAATAGTTGATGGGCAGGGCCGCCAAGAGGGACAAAATTCCCTGGGCCTCCAAGGAGGGCCCGGCGCCGCAGTCCCCGATCTCACCCGCCCTCGGCTCCGTCGACCATCCACCACCGGGCCGGACACCCCACACATTGAAATCATCACAGCGCTTCACCTGTCACCTCCATGACAAAGCGCAGCAACGGCAGATCGGATTTGCCTCCCTTCGGGCCTTCCCTCCCTGTGTCCCGCCCTCGTCTGATGTAACTTCCGTGAGGGCGGGACACAGGGAGGGAAGGCCCGAAGGGAGGCGAATCCGATCTGCTGGTGCTGCGCTTTCAGTCACGGAGCAAGGTGACAGGTGAGGCGCTGAGATGATTTCAATGCAGGGGGCCTTGCCCTGGGCCCGGCCCAGTCTCTCGGCGGCCCTGGGGGGAGGGGGGACAGGAAAGAAGGGAAAGGCTGACTTGGTGGGAGGAGGGGGAAAGAGATGCTGGCCGAGGAGACAGGCAGGAAAGAAGGAAAAGATGGAGAGATACTGGCGTCAGAAATGGGCTGTGCAGAAGGAAGAGTGAGGGGAGAAGCTGAACACGGGGAGGGATGGAGGGAGGAGTGATGCTGAACAGGACAAGAATAAGGACACAGAGAGGGGAGATGCTCAATATGGCAGGAAGACAGTGGCAAGACAAGTATGGGGAGGGGTGGCAAAGTACTAGAAGTGATGTTTTTCTGGTGTTTATCCAATAAACACTTATTTTAGGGTGTTTTTTGCATTGGGGTGCTTTATCAGTGTTTATTAGGGTTGCACCCCGATCAAAAGTTTTAATCACACAATTAGGTGTGATTAAAAACTTTGTGTGATTAACCGTTTAAAATGTTTCCTCCTGTACAGTGCAATATATAGATAACAGATGTAAATTCTCAAAGCTGACAAACTTTAACTACAAAACTAAAAATAATAAATAAAAATAAAACAAAATATAGAAAAGAAAATAAGATATCTTTTTTTTATTGGACTAACTTAATACATTTTTTGATTAGCTTTCGAAGGTAACCCTTCTTCAGATCAGAAATAAGCAAATGTTGGCAAATATCAGTATATATAAGTAAAACACAAAAGCATTTCAATGACAGTGGGGGAGCTGGGTGGATGAGAGACAGGGAGAGATGCATGGTACATAAGTATTGCCACACTGGGACAGTGGCCAATCCAGGTCACAAATACCTGGCAAGATACCAAAAAAGTTCAATACATTCTATGCTGCTCAACCCAGAAACAAGCAGTGGATTTTCCCCAAGTCAATCCAACAATAGTCTATGGACTTCTCCTGTAGGAAGGTAGATAAGAGTGACAAAGCAGTAGAATTTTATGGTTTATAATAGGCTAGAAAACCCAGATCTTTGTTAAGTCCTGTCTGGTGGGTGTCAAAATATTTAATCATTTTGACTTCAAAGGTCTTAACGTTCCTGGACTGTCTTAAAGTTTCCTTTTAGTATTCTCACCATAAAATCATTGATGCAGTTTCTGGTTTTATAAAATGCTATCCCACAGAGCTGACATCATGGTTGGCACTGGCATTTTTTATATGTCTCAGTAAATTAAATCTCTTCTTTAGTATCTGGCTTGTTTCTGCAGTATAGCACCCTTCTTCTCACTTTTTACATTGAATGATATACGCCACATTTGAAGATGAGCATGTGAAGAATTCTTTTGAGTGTTTTCCTTTTGTGAAGGACTGTGGGATCCTGTGAAATGTGTTGGCATAGTTTACAGATAGATATATTCCAAGGATGTGAGCTACTCTCTTCTTTTTGAGTTTCTATCAGAAGATTGCTTTTCACTTGTTAGTATTTTAAGTTGGGTGGCTGCCAGAAGGCCAGCACTGGTGGGGATGGGAATATCTTTCAGTAGTTCATCCTCCTGCAATAGTGGCTGTAGATCTTTTATGATACAACTCAGGGCTACATGGGGGATTCTCTCTGTGGCTTTCTTAAATATTTTGACACCCACCAGACAAGACTTAACAGGGTTTTCTAGCCCATTATAAACCATAAAATTCTACTGTTTTGTCACCCTCTTATCTACCATCCATCTCTCCTTGTCTCCCATCCACCCAGCTCCCCCTATTTCTCACCTAACCCAACCTGCCCTCTTCCTGTGAGACTGTCATTGAAATGCTTTCGTGTTTCACTTATATATACTGATATTTGCCAACATTTGCTTATTTCTGATCTGTGGAAGGGTTACCTTTGAAAGCTAATCAAAAATGTATTGTTAGTCCAATTTAAAAAAAAAAGGTATCATCTTATTTTCTTTTCTATGTTTTGTTTTATTTCTATTTATTACCTTTAAAAGTGGACTAACACAACTACCATATCACTTTACTCAAAACCTTACCCTTGTTGTCTGGTGATATCATCTTTCCAATCATCTCGTTCCCTGTGCTCCCAGCACAGTTCTGAGCTCTGAACTCTGCTTCAAGGGACTCCAGTCTATTCACTATTTCTTTTTTTTCTCTCCTCTTTCTCCTCCTGCCCTGTATCCATCTTTTACATTCAACTTTAATCCATTTTTTCCCCTCATCTTCAAATCTGTCTAGTTTCCATCTCTTCCTTTCCCTTCCCCTCCATTCATGGACACCATCGCCTCCCTTCTCCTTTCCCTGGGCACCATTTTTTCCTGTATCTCTTCTCTCCCTTCCCCCCTCTATGGGCACCGTCTCTTCTCTTCCCTTCCCTTTCCCTCTCCATGAGCACCGTCTCTTCTCTCCCCTTCCCTTCCCCCCTCCATAGGCATCATCTATTCTCTCCCCTTCCCTTCCCCCTTCCATGGGCACCATCTCTATTCTCCTCTTCCCTTCTCCTCCACAGGCACCATCTCTTCTCCTCCACCTCCATGGGCACCCTCTTCCATTCTCCTTCATGGGCAGTCTCTTCTCTCCTTTTCCATGGGCACCATCTCTTTCCTCGCCTCAACGATCACCATCCCCTATTTCCAGCATCTGTCCCTCTTCAAACACATTATCTCTCTCTCTGCTCTCTTTCTCCAAGCAAATCTTTCTGCACTCCTGAACCTTCAACCCTCCCACCCAACCCTCTCCCCCGGCAGTCCCCATTCTCTCTTTCTCCCAAATCTTCCTGCACTCCTGAACCCTCAAACCCTCCCACCCCCAACCACAGTCCTCATTCTCTCTCTCCCTCCCCAAACCCTTCTGCACCCCTGAACTCTCACGCCCCCCCCCCCCTTCAGGTACGCATTCTCTCTCTACCTATCCCATTCCAGTTCTCAGACTTTGCTTTTAGAGCTGCAGGCATGCTGCTTCTTTCAGCAGCCAAAAGTCTCTGTCAGAGGAGACAAGATGCTACAGAGAGGCTCCCGGTGGCTGAAAGAACCAGCATGCCTGCAGCGCTAAAGGCAAAGTCAAAGGGACGGAGAGGGGCTGGTATAAGAGAGAGAACAGCCTTTTCACTTCAATGGGCCACCTCTTCTGCCTTGCCCCAGACTCGAAGTGCTGTGGACTATCTCCGCGGTTACTTCTGGGTCGTGGGTGCATCGCTCCACCTTCCCTACACTGTTTGGCAGCCTTGGCAGCACAGCAGCAGGGCCGACCTGGACCCTGGGACCCAGCATCAGGTCTCTGCAGCACAGGTACACCCGTGAAAGGGAGCAATGCTAGATTGTTGTAGGTGAGGGAGCGAGACCCGTCATTAACTTGTGTTAAAACGTTTAATGCACATTAACCATTTAATGCGTTAATTGCATTATTAGCACATTAAATATGCAGCCCTAGTATTTATCTATTAAAACCCTAATCTAAAACAAATGGCACATTTGAGTACAGAGAAATCAAAGTGATACACAAGTCAAAATCAAACGCAATATGGTAAGGAAAAGAATTAATTTTCACAACAGAGTCAAGAAAGTCAGGAAGAGTAAGGAAAAGGAAGAGGAGGTAGAAGACTCAGAAGATTAGCCAAAAGCAAAGAATAATGGCACCAAAATAATAGAAACACAGAAAAAGTGAAGGCAGATAAAGACCATGGGGCTTATTTTCAAAGCACTTAGGCTTGCAAAGCTCCATAGGTTACTATGGAACTTTGTAAGTCTAAGTGCTTTGAAAATATGCCTCCATATGGCCTAGCCATACTGCCCATCCATGCCATCCTACTATCCCCTCTTCTCCAAGATCCTAAATATTTGTCCCACGTTTTCTTGAACTCAGATAGTCTTCGTCTCTATCACCTCCACCAGGAGGCTGTTGCACGCATTCACCACCCTTTCCGTCAAGTAGTATTTCCGTAAGTTACTCCGAGTCTGTCCCCTTTCACCTTCACGCTATGCCCTCTCATTTCAGAGCTTCCTTTCAATTGAAATAAATTCACCTCACTGTGCATTTATGCCAAGGAAGTATGTAATTAAACATCTCTAACATATCTCCCCTCTCCTGCCTTTCTTCCAAAGTATGCATATTCAGATGTTTTTAGTTTGTCCCCACATGCTTTATGATAAAGACCAATGACCATTTTAGTAGCCACTCTCTGGATCAATTCCATCCTGTTTATCTTTTTGAAGATGCAGTCTTCAGAATTGTACACAGTACTCTAAATGAGGTCTCACCAGACTCTTACACAGAGACATTATCACCTCCTTTTTCCTACTAGCCATTTCTCTCCCTCTATACCCAAGCATCCTTATGGTTGTTGCCATTACCTTTTCTACCTGTTTGGCCACTTTAAAACCATTATATATGACCTCCAAGTGACAAAATGATAAGAGTTGCAGTTTAGATAGCTTACCCCATCCCCTGTACAGAAAACCTTCCTGTTCCTCGACCTCTGCCACGCCCACCAAATCCTAGGGAGAAAAATGTGAATCAGTCCAAACAAATATATTCCATAGTTTGTTGTCCACAGTCCCAGTACAGCAGATATGTGTGTGGGGGGGGGGGGGGGGGGGGGGGGGTTGGGTTGTTTCTTTTCTTTTAATAAGAAACTTACTCCAGTATGACAAGAAACTCATATTGTAGATATATATGCTCATCACTGGACATATATAAAAGCGGCCAAAAATTAACATTTGAAGACATCTGATGGTGTAAATAATTAGATGCCTTAATTTAATTCCCCTAAATGAGAAGGATCTACTACAACCACTTCTTAGTACCATAATTAATCTACGGATTTAATAAAGATTTTAACAGAATAAGTTTGTTTCTGCATTCTCCTCCACTGGCCTGTTATATTGACAGTGAAATTTATGACTGGCATAACATTACACCAAGGAATGTGTACTGTAATCTAAAGTGATCATCATTACTATTTCTACAAAGATCAGCAACTTACCTCTGCCACGTCCACGCCTTCCACGGTCTGTGGGTCTGTCCCCTAGACCACTATCCAGTCCATTCTCCTCTGCTCTAACTTTCATGAGGGAAAAACAAACATGGAAAACATACTGAAAATCTGTTTAGTACACAGAGCAGCTCTCTACTGACCTATACTAACAGCAGCGAATGATTGGTATAGAAACACCCTAAATGGTACTTAGGAGCACAACCCCAACATTCAATTTGTTAGTCCAATTGAGTGTTGATGTCCAGAATTTATAGTACTTGGGCTCAAATTTTCTCCAATGGAGTGGAGGAGTAGCCTAGTGGTTAGTGCAGTGGACTTTGATCCTGAGGAACTGAGTTTGATTCCCACTGCAGCTCCTTGTGACTCTGGTCAAGTCACTTAACCCTCCATTGCCCCTGGTACAAAATAAGTACCTGAATATATGTAAACCACTTTGAATGTAGTTGGATAAACCTTAGAAAGGCGGATATCAAGTTCCATTTCCCTTTCCACTACTAAACAATAACAAAAGTATGAATATCATCATCTCTCTTCACTGTGTGACTACATCTTGTATGCAGTTCTGGTCACCCACACATCAAACAAGGATATAGCAGAACTAGAACAGGTTTAGAGAAGCATGACAAAAATTATATAGGGAATGGTATACCTTCCTTATATACAATGGCTACACAGTTTAGGGTACTTAAGCTTAGAAAACATAACTGAGCAGGACATGACTGAAATTTATAAACTCATGAGTGGAATGGATTAGTAAAATAGGGAATGGTTTAACCAGAAGACTAACGATAAATTGTAGCAATATTTTTCATGCAGCACATAATTGAGATGTGGACTCTGTTGCTAGAGGAATAGGAGCCAACTTTTCAAAATAATTGGGGGTGCTGAATTTTTTTTTTTTTTTTTTACAGGCAGTGCATTCTCTCCCACCACCTTAAAATCCTGTCTGCTGCAGTCTTCACCTGGGCAGTGGCCACGCCACTCATAGGCTGCCTGCAACCTGCACCAGGACTTCAGTCCCACCCCCTCAGTCCCCCTGTACTGTTTAAATATAAAGATATGCAAATTTCAAAAACCGACATATTTCAATCACTATACTGTAGGTTAACAAATACAAATAAAACAAAAAATGCAAAATATATCATTTTTATTGGACTAAATACATTTTTCAATTAGCTTTCAAAGGCCAAAACCTCTTTCCTCAAGTCAGGACAGTATACTGCTGTTATGGTATTCTGTTCTGACACAAGAAAGGAGGGTTTGGTCTCCAAACATTAGTCAAAAATGTATTAAAATTAGTCCAGTAAACATTACTTCCATTTTCTGTATTTATTAACACAGATACCACACTACTTTATCCTAAACTAAAAATAAAATTCATTTTTTCCTACCTTTGTGGTCTGGCCGTTTACTGTTTCTAATTGTGTTGGTCCCAGTCTCTTGTTTCTTCTTTCCTCGATCTTAACTCTTCCCCCTTCCCATCCAGCGTCTACCCCCCTCTCTCCCCTTTCCTTCCAGCGTCTGCCCCCTCTCTTCCCCCTTTCCATCCAGCATCTGCCCCCTCTTCCCTCTTTCCATCCATGTGTAGCGTAGCTTTTCTCCTCTTTTCCCTTTCCTTCATCTCTGTCAGTATGCATCTCATTCCTCTTTCTTCACTCCCCTCCATCCATATGTAGCGTAGCTTTTCTCCTCTTTTCCCTTTCCTTCATCTCTGTCAGTATGCATCTCATTCCTCTTTCTTCACTCCCCTCCATCCATATGCATCTCCTTCCTCTCTCTCTTCCCTCTCCTTCATGTCCACCATTTTTCCTCTCTCTCCGCCCCGCCATCCATGTTCATCTCATTTCCTCTCTTCCCTCGCCTCCATCCATGTCCAGCATTTCTCCTCTCTCCCCTCCATCCATGTGCATCTCACTTCCTCTCTTCCCTCCCCTCCATCCATGTCCAGCATTTCTCCTCTCTCCCCTCCATCCATGTGCATCTCCTTCCTCTGTCTTCCCTCCCCTCCATCCATGTCCAGCATTTCTCATAAGTACATAAGTATTGCCATACTGGGAAAGACCAAAGGTCCATCGAGCCCAGCATCCTGTTTCCAACAGTGGCCAATCCAGGTCACAGATACCCGGCAAGATCCCAAAAATGTACAAAATATTTTATACTGCTTATCCCAGAAATAGTGGATTTTCCCCAAGTCCATTTAATAACGGTCTATGGACTTTTCCTTTAGGAAGCTGTCCAAACCTTTTTTAAACTCCACTAAGCTAACTGCCTTTACCACACTCTCTGGCAACAAATTCCAGAGTTTAATTACATGTTGAGTGAAGAAAATTTTTCTCCTAGTATTTTTGGAGAGCGTGAATAGACACTTCACATCTACCCATTCAACTCCACTCATTATTTTATAGACCTCTATCATATCTCCCCTCAGCCACCTTTTCTCCAAGCTGAAGAACCCTAGCTGTTTTAGCCTTTCCTCATAGGGAAGTCGTCCCATCCCCTTTATCATTTTCATCACCCTTCTCTGCACCTTTTTTAATTCTACTATATCTTTTTTGAGATACGGCGACTAGAATTGAACACAATATTTGAGGTGCAGTCGCACCATGGAGCAATACAAAGGCATTATAACATCCTCATTTTTGTTTTCCATTCCTTCTCTAATACCTAACATTCTATTTGCTTTCTTAGCCGCAGCAGCACACTGAGCAGAAGGTTTCAACGTATCAACGACGACACCTAGATCCCTTTCTTGGTCTATGACTCCTAACGTGGAACCTTGCATGACATAGCTATAATTCGGGTTCCTCTTTCCCACATGCATCACTTTGCACTTGCTCACATTAAAAGTCATCTGCCATTTAGACGCTCAGTCTCCCAGTCTTGTAAGGTCCTCTTGTAACCTAGTAGATGACGGCAGAAAAAGACCTGCACGGTCCATCCAGTCTGCCCAACAAGATATGTGTATACCTTACCTTGATTTGTATCTGTCATTTTCAGGGCACAGACCGTAGAAGTCTGCCCAGCACTAACCCCGCCTCCCACCACCAGCTCCGCCACCCAAACTCCGCTAAGCTTCTGAGGATCCATTCCTTCTGAACAGGATTCCTTTATGCTTATCCCACGCATGTTTGAATTCCCTACTCTTGTTTTCTATCTTTTTTTTAACCAGTTCTTAATCCACAGCAGGACACTGTCTCCTAGCCCATGACTTTTTAGTTTCTTCAGGAGAAATTCAAGGGGGGAACTTTATCAAATGTCTTCTGAAAATCCAGATAAACAATATCGACTGGCAGGGTAAAGGAGATTCACAGGGTGGAGTTTGGTGGGGAATGAAGAGAGGATTCATGGAGGGCCAAAATAGGTGAGGACAGGAAGACAGGAGGAGAGACATTCTGGCAGTACAGGGATGAAAAAGGGAGAGTCAGGGGGAAGGGAAGTTAGGTCTGTAATTCTCCTCCCCTCTCCTCCATCACTTCTACTACTACTACTTATCATTCCTAGAGCGCTACTAGGGTTACGCAGCACTGTACAGATTAACAAAAAAGGACAGTCCCTGCTCCAAGGAGCTTACAATCTAATGGGTGAAATGTCAAGTAGGGAAAGTCTAGATTTCCTCAATAGAGGTATGATGGTTAGGTGCCGAAGGCGACATTGAAGAGGTGGGCTTTGAGCAAGGCTTTGAAGATGGGCAGGGAGGGGGCCTGGCGTATGGGCTCAGGGAGCTTATTCCAGGCATGGGGTGGGGCGAGGCAGAAAGGGCGGAGCCTGGAGTTGGCGGTGGTGGAGAAGAGTACCGACAGGAGGGATTTGTCTTGAGAACGGAGGTTACGGGTAGGAACGTAAGGGGAGATGAGAGTAGAGAGGTAGGGAGGGGCTGTAGATCGAGTGCATTTGTAGGTTAAAAGGAGAAGCTTAAACTGTATGCGGTACCTGATCGGAAGCCAGTGAAGTGACTTGAGGAGAGGGGTGATATGAGTGTACCAGTTCAGGCAGAAGATAAGACGTGCAGCAGAGTTTTGAACGGACTGAAGGGGGGATAGATGGCTAAGTGGGAGGCCAGTGAGGAGTAGGTTGCAGTAGTCAAGGCGAGAGGTAATGAGAGAGTGGATAAGAGTTTGGGTGGTGTGCTCAGACAGGAAGGGGCGAATTTTGCTGATGTTATAGAGGAAGAAGCGACAGGTCTTGGCTATCTGCTGGATATGCGCAGAGAAGGCGAGGGAGGAGTCAAAGATGACCCCAAGCTGCGGGCAGATGAGACGGGGACGATGAGGGTGTTATCAACAGAGATAGAGAGTGGAGGGAGAGGAGAAGTGGGTTTGGGAGGGAAGACAATAAGCTCGGTCTAGGCCATGTTCAGTTTCAAGTGGCGGTTGGACATCCAGGTCGCAATGTCGGCTAAGCAGGCCGATACTTTAGCCTGGGTTTCTGCAGTGATGTCTGGTGTGGAGAGATAAAGCTGGGTGTCATCAGCATAAAGATGATATTGGAATCCATGAGTGGAGATTAGGGAACCCATGGAGGAGGTGTAGATTGAGAAAAGAAGGGGTCCAAGGACAGATCCCTGAGGAACTCCAACAGAGAGTGGGATGGAGAAGGAGGAAGAACCCTGAGAATGTACTCTGAAGGTACGGTGGGAGAGATAAGAAGAGAACCAGGAGAGGACAGAGCCCTGGAACCCAAGTGAGGACAGTGTGGCAAGAAGTTGTGATTGACAGTGTCAAAAGCGGCGGATAGGTTGAGGATGATAAGGATGGAGTAGTGACCTTTGGATTTGGCAAGGAACAGGTCACTGCAGAATTTAGAGAGTGCCGTTTCCATCGAGCGTAGGGGCGAAAGCCAGATTGAAGCGGATCGAGGATGGCATGAGAGGAGAGAAAATCAAGGCAACGGCTGTGAACGGGGCACGTTCAAGTATCTTGGAGAGGAAGGGTAGGAGGGAAATGGGGCGGTAGTTGGAGGGACAGGTAGGGTCAAGTGATGTTTTTTTGAGGAGAGGTGTGACTACAGCATGCTTGAAAGTGTCAGGGACAGTTGCAGTTGAGAGAGAGAGAGGTTGAGGAGATGACCGATGGGGGGGCTGACAGTAGGAGTGATGGTGTTAAGTAAGTTGGTAGGGATGTGGTCTGAGGAACAGGTGGTGCATTTTCAAGAGGAGAGAAGATAGGCGGTTTCCTCTTCGGTGATATCGGGAAAAGAGGAGAAGGAGGCCTGGGTTGGTTGGTTGAGGGAGTGTGTTATAGGGTGAGGAGGGGGAGAAGATGGTTTGGTGGTGAATTCGAGGTTGATTTTCTGCACCTTGTCGCGAAAGTAGTTCGCCAGTGATTGAGGAGAGAGTGAGGGGGGGTGGGAGCGGAGGGCACTTTGAGGAGGGAGTTAAGGGTGGCGAAGAGACGACGGGGGTTAGAACTGAGGGAGTTAGTTAATTGGGTGTAATAGTCCTGTTTGGCGAGGAATAGGAAGGACTGGAAGGAGGATAACATGAATTTATAATGAATGAAATCGGCATGGGTGCGAGATTTCCTCCAGAGGTGTTCAGCCGATCGGGCGCAGGAGCGAAGTTATCGGGTGCAAGGGGTCAGCCAGGGCTGGGGATTAGTGCTTCCTCCACACTTTAACTCTCCCTATCCTCACTCAATCCCACTTCCCTCTCTCGCATTCGCCAATCTCAATTCTCACCAATCGATTAATTCCCTTCTTCCTCACTCAAACCCATCCAGCCACATAGAAAAGGAGAGAAAATTAACTTGTAATTTTTCACAATCCTCCCGCGATTTAACAACTTTGAATAACTTCATGTTATCAACAAATTTAATTACCTCACTAGTTACTCCCATCTCTAGGTCATTTATAAATATGTTAAAAAGCAGCGGTCCCAGCACAGATCCCTGGGGAGCCCCACTAACTATCTTTCTGCATCCTTCCCTATGTTCTATCTTTTAACCAGTTATTAATACACAATAGAACACTACCTCCTATCCCATGACTCTCCAATTTCCTCTGGATTCTTTCATGAGGTACTTTGTCAAACACCTTCTGAAAATCCAGATAAACAATAATCAACCGGCTCACCTTTATCCACGTTTGTTCACCCCTTCAAAGAAATGTAGTAGATTGGTGAGGCAAGATTTCCCTTCACTAAATCCATGTTGACTTTGGGGCTCATTTTCAAAGCATTTAGACTTACAAAGTGCCATAGTAATCTATGGAACTTTGTAAGTCTAAGTGCTTTGAAAATACGCCTCTAAGTCTCATTAATCCATGCTTTTGAATATGCTCTCTAATATTGCTCTTTATATAGTCTCTACCATCTTGCCCGACACCAACATCAGACTTACTGGTCTATAATTTCCCAGATCTCCTCTAGAACCTTTTTTAAAAATCGGCGTTACATTGGCCACCCTCCAATCTTCCGGTACCACGCTGGTTTTAAGGATAAATGACATATTACTATCAATAGCTCCGCAAGTTCATTTTTCAGTTCTAACAGTACTCTGGGATGAATACCATCCGGTCCAGGCGATTTGCTACTCTTCAGTTTGTAGAACTGCCCCATTACATCCTCCAGGTTTATAAAGAATTCATTCAGTTTCTCCGACTAGTCAGCTTTGAATTCCATTTCTGGCACCGGTATCGCAATCAAAACTTCCTCGGTGAAGACCGAAGCAAAGCATTTAATCTCTCCGCTACGGCTTTGTCTTCCCTGATCGCCCCTTTTACTCCTCGGTCATTTAGTGGTCCAACCAATTCTTTTGCCGGCTTCCTGCTTTTAATATACCTAAAAAAAAAATTTATTATGTGTTTTTGCCTCCAACGCAATATTTTTTTCGAAGTCCCTCTTAGCCTTCCATATCAGCGCTTTGCATTTGACTTGACATTCCTTATGCTATTTCTTATTATTTTCTGTCGGTTCCTTCTTCCATTTTCTGAAGGATTTTCTTTTTGCTCTAATAGTTTCCTTCACCTCATTTTTCAACCATGCCGGCTGTCGTTTGGTCTTCCTTACTCTTTTTTTAATACGCGGAATATATTTGGCCTGGGCTTCCAGGATGGTGTTTTTGATTAGGATCCACGCCTGCTGTAAATTTTTGAACCTCGCAGCCGCTCTAAGTTTTTTTTTCACCGTTCTTCTCATTTCATCATAGTCTCCTTTTTTAAAGTTAAACGCTAACATATTTGATTTCCTATGCATACTTACTTCAAAGCTAATATCAAATCTGATCATATTATGATCACTGTTATCAAGTGTCCCCAGCACCATTACCTCCTGCACCAGATCTAGTCCTTAGTGGAGCGCATGGTCTAGAATTTTTCCTTCTCTTGTCGGCTACTGTACCAGCTGCTTCATAAAGCTGTCCTTGATTTCGTCAAAGGATTTTACCTCCCTAGCATGCCCTGATGTTACATTTATCCAGTCAATATCGGGGTAATTGAAATCACCCATTATTATTGTGCTGCCCATTTTGTTTGCGTCCCTAATTTCCTTTAACATTTCTGTATCCGTCTGTTCATCCTGGCCAGGCGGACAGTAGTACACTCCTATCAGTATCCTTTTCCCCTTTACACATGGAATTTCAATCCATAGTGATTTCAAGAAATGTTTTGTTTCCTACAGAATTTTCAATCTATTTGATTCAAGGCTCTTCTTAATATACAAGGCTATCCTGGCAGAAACCTACTTCTACAAGCTCCTTTCCCTTTTCACCCCTTCCTTTGCTTCTGATTCCCTCCTCCGTCACCTACCTGTCCCTAGCCTCAAAGATCCCATCTCTTCTGAGATCTTCCCATTCCTTTCACCTTTTCCCCTACCCAATTCACACAATTTCTCTCTCTCTTTCTCGTTCCTCAGAGCCATGTTCTTAGTGCCAGGGACAGAAGTGTATTGCTCCCCCCAACCCTCCTGCCTGCTCTTCTCCCTCTAATCTGATCACTAATCAGTACCCTGCCCCCTTCCCCATAAACTAAATGATAGAACAGCATTCTTCCTGGCTTTTGATCTTATAAGCCCATACTTAATTTTAGTAACTTTTTCACTACCAAGAGGCTTTGCACTTGGGTAGCTGCCACTCTAATTCATCCTTACTTATGGCCCCTGCTCCTCCTCCTTTCCCACTAAGATCCCATTCCTATCCAAAACAATATTCTGGACACACATGAATTGTCAGAAGACTGTTTTATAAAGAACCAAACTAATTTACATTTAATATGCAAATCTACTCAGATGTTCCAAATTATGGCCACAGAAAACATTGACCAAGTATAATGCACATCCAAAGCAAAAAAAAAAAAAAAAATCAATCCTAGATGACTAACTACATTAGGCAATTGACATCCTATGCTTAAAATTTACTTGAGCTTATATTTCATTACCAGTTCTACCCAGTAAGGCTTAGCAAAAAGTTTTAAAGCAAAGAAACAACTCCAAAATGAACAAATCAATAAGAAAAGCAGACCACCAAAAAAAAAAAAACCAAACAAAGAAGTGTGATAGTTGGAAGCAGGGAAATAATGACAACTACCATGCAAAGGAAAACTATTATTCCAAACAATGCTAAATTCCAAGAGCCTCTTGTGTCTGGTGAATGTTCCCTAAGGAAGGCAGCTTAGAGACTTAATCAGCAGTCCTAAAGGAACAAGAAGCAAAAGGGGGGGGAAAAAAAGTCCAAGACTTACATTCTCTGCCCCGGATACTGCCTCTCCCTCGTCGACTGGAAACCCCATGCCCTCGACTCACTTCTCGTTCTCCCTTCTTTTCTCTGTTCTCTTTATTTTCTGAACTTTCTTTCCCAGGAACTTTCTTCTTTCCACCTACAGTTTCCCATGAAGTCTAATAACGAACATGGGCAGACAAGACAAATGTAACACTGAGAAAAATAGTAAGTAAAAAGAATTTCTATTGAAAACTGACAATTTCATTATTCAGTACAAAGCAAATATTTATGTTTCTTAATTATTAAGAACCTCCCTACTGTATTGATATAGTAGAATTTGACTTCAATAACCAAGGCTACCAAGGAACTGTAGAAACCGTCCATTCAATTTATTTGTCAACTCAGTGCTTTTTATTTAGAGCTACTTTTAAGGAAATCCACAAACAGTATTTTTAATAATCAAAGTAATTTAGATTACTGGGCACCCTGAAAGCAAAGTTACTTACTTGTAGCAGGTGTTCTCCAAGAATAATAGGACAAGTATTCTCGCATCTGGGTGACAATGCCAATGGAGCCCCAGTGCAGATACTGTCCAGCATTTTATGACTTTTAAGAAGCCTTTGGCAGGCTCCCACTGTACACACACGAGTGCTTTCCACCTGCCCACGTTATACGGAACCCACAGTTGATTAAAAAGCATAAAGAATGTAACTCCTAGGGAAGGTATGTGAGAATACTTGTCCTGCTGTCCTCAGAGAACATCTGCTACAGGTGAGTAATTTCACTTTCTGCAAGGACAAGAATGACACAGTTTCTGAAATCCCTAGATACCAGACTCACTGAAAACAGCAGAACAATATGGAATGCAATGGCAAGGCCAATCAGAACCAATAATACCAACAACAAAATCAGGCCTATTGTGAAGGGGCAGCTTTGAACAGAACTGCCTAGGAGGGTAGAGTTGGATTCTAGACTCCAAACAAATTATGTAGAATTGTCTGATCAAACTGGCTGTTGCATAGGGTAGTCTGCTCAAGGCAGTAATGAGATGTAAACATGTGACTGAAGACCACATTTAAGACAAATCTATGAAATGTAGGCTGACCTCAAAATGGGCTACTAACGTCGCTATGGCTCTGACATTGTGAGCCATGATATGATCCTCGGGAGTCAGTCCAACCTGGACATAAGTTAAAGAAACAAAACGCCAGGTGAGTTTTGTCTGCTCCAGGTAGGCTCGATTGCAGTCCAAGGTGTGTGGCGCACTTTCGCCAGGATGGGCATACAGTTTCAGGAAAAATGTTGGACAAACAATTGATTGGTTAAGATGGAACTACTACCTTAGGAAGGAATTTAGGAAGCGAATATAACAACATAAGCGTTTTGGCATACTGGTATAGATCTATCAAGCCTAGTATCCTGTTTCCAACAGTGGCCAACCCAGGTCACAAGTACCTGACAAGATTCCAAAACAGTGGAATACATTTCATGGTGCTTATCCTAGACATAAGCAGTGAATTTTCCCCAAGGCCATGTTAATAGCTTATGGACTTCTCTTTTAGGAAGTTATCCAAACCTTTTTTAAACCCCACTAAGTTAACTGCTTTTATAACATCCAAAGTGTACAGAGAACTACTCTGCTATGATGAAACTTTGTGTAAGTTTGATCTGCTACTAGGACCTGAAGCTCACTGGCTCTGTGAGCTGAAGTGGTATCAATACGACATTCCAGGTCAGGTACTTCACATGACAGAAATCAAGTGGCTCCTATTTGTTTTGAAAGTATTTCCAAGTAACTTCAAGTATCCCCTAGTCTGTAATTTTTTAAAAAGTAAAAAACTCGATTCACTTCTACTCATTCTACACCACTCAGGATTTTGTAGACCTCAATCGTTATCTCCCCTCAGCCGTTTCTTTTCCAAGCTGAAGAGGCCTAACCTCTTTAGCTTTTCATCCTATGAGAGGAGTTCCATCCCCTTTATCATTTTGGTTGCTCTTCTTTGAACTTTTTCTAATCCTGCTATATCTTTTATGAGATACGGCGACCAGAACTGTTTGCAATACTCAAGGTGAGGTCACACTATGGAGCCATACAGATGCATTATAGTATTCTCGTTCTTATTTACCATCCCTTTCCTAATAGTTCTTAGCATCCCGTTTGCTTTTTTGGTGCCACAACACACTGGAGAGAGATTTCAGCACATTGTCTACACCACCACCTAGATCTTTTCTTGGGTGCTGACCCCCGAGGTGGACCCTTGCATAAGGTAACTATGATTTGGATTGTTCTTCCCAAACTGATTAATTTGCATAATGACCACATTAAATTTCATCTGCCATTTGGGATACCCAGTCTTCCAATTTCCTAAGGTCTTCCTGCAATTTTACACAGTCCACATGCGTTTTAACAATCTTAAACAGTTTTGTGTCATCTGTAAACTTAATCATTTCACTTGTCATTCTGATTTCCAGATCATTTATAGATATATTAAATAGTACCTGTCCCAATACAGATCCCTGCGGCACTCCACTCAATTTTCATTCCCATTTCCTTCGGTTCACGGTACTATTAGGTCAAGAGACCCATTTCATTTGTGTGAATTTAAATATAGAAACACTCCCTCCGCACAAAAGGCAAGAGCATTCTGAATAATGGCAATTACTCCTGCTACTCTCAGCCTTGATCTCATAAAGAGAATAGTAAAATGTAATCTGTTAGCCCACAGAGGTAGCTCTGAGGAAGGGCTAAATCATTCAGCACATACTAGTGCCAAATTATGTAAACAAGCTACACAATGGGTCCAGGGCTGGCTTTCGATAGACTCCCCTCTAATTTATTCATTCTAATGGCATTCGTAGCTATTTACAAGGAAGAGCTATATCCTGACAACCAAGGACTGTGACTGCCCACCAATAGACAAGCTGACAATAAAAACAGAGGATAGTTTAGCCTCACAAGGAAACGGAAGCCACTCTTAAGCAGAGATGTTATCTTTGTGCTGGAGCCCATGAGATATGGTGCCAAAAAGAAAGCAAAAAGCTACGCCTGTACCAGCTCAACAGCAGCACAACGGACGAAATCAAGGCTACTGGAAATCCATTGTCAACTAAGGAAGCAGAGCAGTTCAGATAGCAAAAGAACATTTTTTTTTAACTCGAAACCAAACAAAAAAGTGAAGGAAGATGGAGTAAGGAACTCGGTACCACTAAGGAACATACCCACTGCAGGAAATTATGAAGGAATTGCAGTTCCCCTTACTCTGTATGATTAAAGACAGAGAGGGTGAAGGAGGTGAGGGTGGGGGAGGGACTCGGCACCACTGAGTGCCACCCTAGCTCCAGAATTGAAAAAATATAAATAAGAGGAACAAAGCTTCCTCAAATATAAGCCCCCTTGCTTAACCAACAAAGTTAGTCAACTAAGTCAGGAGCTGGCTGAAATGCACCACGGAAAAGCTGCAGTCCAACCACCATCCACTTGGAGACAGAAAAATATTGAGAATTCTGTTGCTGCACACTGCCCATAAAGGGGTGAATCACACAGAACTACTTTCTTTTTCTGTCTCCATGCACTGGTCAATAGACATGACTATTCCATTCGCCTGGACTGGTTTGGTTGGATGACAATGAAAAGGTTATTTTCATGAACTAGACTAAACTATGGAATTCTATCCCCAGAGAGCTACTTTAGCTGAATTCACATCTAAGAGTTCAGAGACACTGAACATTAGCAAAAAGTCAAGTCATTCACACAGAGATTATAACTATTAGGAGATGAATGCTGTTTTAATCTATTTTGTGTTTAAGTTTTTCTTGTTTTTATCTTGATTTATTTATGAAACATTTTTAAGTTGTGCATTCTTAGATGGACTGTTACATAAGTTTATAGAGTAACTAACTAAATGTACTAATTTACCCAAATTAGAGTATTAAGGAAGAGGATGACAGTCCGTCTTATAAGAAGTCATATGTTACAAGCAGACAACCTCTACAGCTGATAGCTAAGATTCACTCTTAACAGAGTGGACAGGGTGGACAGTGGTAACAGGAAAGAATAGCGGTACAATTGATCTTTTTTTCTGCCATCTACTGTGCTAATATTACAATCAAGCCACTGTACTGTTCTGAATGTTGTTCATACTCAAATATTTTCAATAAAATATTGAAAAAAAAAGCCCCTTAAATCAAGCACATTTGCAGAAGCAGCAGCAGCAGAGACTTTCCCAACTGTTCATAGAGGAGCTACAGATAAATTCCAATGAATACTTTATTCCCTCATTGCTTCCTCTGGATTTAAACTTGTTGAGTGCAGTACTTTATATTCTGACTAGACTGTTCTGCTCAAGAACAACACTATATAACCCATGGTTCAACTTCTTGTCCAGGCATCATAGAAGATAGAATGGAAACAAGAGACTTCACTCTCTCACTTATATAAAAATAAATACAAATAATTACAAATAAAATCTCCATATACAGAATAAGTAAAAACCATAGCTTTTCTAAAGGAAGAGGGCCTCTAATGTTAGTCCTCTGGATCTTAAAACTGCCTCAAACTTTTATACATAACCATAAGAAAAGATGCAAAAACAACTGAATTATACAAAGCAGTGTTCTTACCGTGTCAGAATTTCCTTCCAGCAGTATGTTGATAGCTCTGTTTACATCCCCATTGCAATCGTGTAGTGCAACTATGCACTCATCCTGGTTCTTCCCCGTCACCTCCATAAGCTGCCAATTAAAAACGAAGCAAAATTTACAACATTTACATAACACATACTTGAAAAACAATCATATAATAACATCTGAGTTATCATTAAGGGGGCAATTTCCAAATGTCTGCAGGTAGTTGCAAAATCCATGGTACCTTTCCCTTGGGGCTTTCCACTAAATATCTAATGTAAAGTATACATGAACTATGGGCAAGTCACTTAACCCTCCATTGCCTGCCGCATTGAGCCTGCCATGAGTGGGAAAGCACAGGGTACAAATGTAATAAAAAAAAAAAAAAACTTTCCCTTTGAAAATTGCCTACAGATAAAAGTACCTACACAGATTGGCACCTCTTGTTCTGTGAAAATATTTCCCTTCAACATGTGCACAGTTTTGAAAATGCCAAAAATCATATGATGCATTTCCTCCACCCAGAAACACTTCCACTCTGGGCAGGTAAAGTATCTGCACTATGGACCACTGCACATGCCTTTTACTCACAGGGAGGGTGAGCAATATTCAAAAAGCCTTTTCTCTAGCATTAATGCCTTCTGAGCTACCCTCTAAATAGGCATATAAGCAAAACTTTATAAAATTTGATTTTAGTACTTAAAAGCCCTGCTCTACAACTGTTAAATAAATATAGAACAGACCATTTGAAGAAATCAGATGAAACTAAAGTCATTCCCAGCTGCCTTCAAAGGGATTATGTTGTGCTACATTTATATCCACCTTCCTTGAACAAATTACAACCCAAAGTAATTTCAGCAAAAGTAATGCAAGTTCAAAAGTGCATACCTTAAGCATTGCACAAAGTGTGAAGGCCTCATACTTCATTCCTCTGGGGGCTCTGAACCCTTGGGCTTCAATGGACTTATTTCCCAAGCCCTAATATGAAGCTAAAATGTACCTCTTACCCTTTCTCTAAAGCCCGAAACCTTACATGATCAAGTCTCCGGTCAGCTGCATCTTTATTTGGAAGCGTAATCACTAATGGTACCAAAAGACTACTGCTAGGAATCAACCAGCATCATTTTGAACATGGAAGGCACCAAGGCAGGAACAAGTGGAGATCACTCCGCCCTCAAAGCCCCCCCCCCCCCAAGACTCCTAGAGGTGAATGGAGGCCCTAAGGAAGGGACCCTGATCCTCTACTATGCAAGGCATAGAGACTGGGGGAATAGTCCTACATTTTAGCCCTATATCAGGGCTGGGGAGAGTAAGGAATGTCCAATGAACAACCACGGATTGGATGTCCTCTTGTGACAGGAAGAAAGGGAAGACCTCCTCCAATTAAGGTCAATGGGTTCTAATTTTCTCCTGCCACCATGGCAGTTCAGGTCTTATCTTTACCAGCAAAAGATGGGGATTGCCACTGGCACTTTATTTAGACTACATCTATGGGGTCACAAGATGGCTGATTCCTGAGTGGACACTCGAGGACAGTTCCTACTACTCTAACTTATCCCGTTTATCCACAATGAACCAGACAAAAAATCCTGGCACAATACTTGCTAGTCTCTGCTGCTGAAGGAGAGTTTCTTATGAAGGGGAGACTAGCATATATACAGTAGCAGTAAAGTTATATACAGTAGCAGTAAAGTGTGTCACGTCAATGAGACTAAGAAGATAAGGCTGAGACAAGCAAGCAATGGTAAAAAAAAGATGGTGTTGGGCCGGATCTCTCCACCAGAGGTCATGCTCAGGGATGAGGAAATGAAAGACCTAATGAAAAATCTGTCCGATATCCAAGCTACATTCTTCCATTGAAGATATCAGGGAGAGACTGGCAGAGAAGAGGGAATCAATGGTGCAATGAAAAACGCAACACAAAGAGAAAGCACATGGGCCTCAGGAATCGGTGTGAAGAGCAATCTTTATTAGGAGACCTAAAATGGGCCCTGTTTCAGTAAATGCCTAATTCAGGTGTCCATAAAGTGAACTAAACATAGGTCAACAATATTTTTAAAATATGAATATTTAAACAGATACATAGATATGTTTATGTTTATATTTATTAATGATTTGATGATTCGTCAAATCCTGGGAAATCCCATGTCTAAGCAATTTACAAAATTTCACAAACATATAAAAAGAAAAGAAAACAGAATGCCACTGAGTGACAGGGCAGATTCCAGAAAAGAGACACTCAAAACTAATGTTAGAAAGCTACAAAGGAAAGCAGTGGCAATTAAAACTTAATAAAAAATGAAACTGTCGTTGCTGAAAAGCTCACCAGAACACATATTAAAAGTTACAGCAAAAAGATGGGTCGAGCTTTTTCTTAAAGGAATGAGAGGACTGCTTGGCTCGTAAATTTAGAGGTAAAATATTCCAGAGGCAAGGAGACAAGAAGAAAAAGGAAAAGGATCTCGTAGACTCTTAACGAGCCTGAGATGGGAGAAGGAAAAACCAGTCTATCACTACGAGAGATCGCAACAGTCGTGAGGGGGGAATAAGGAATTGTATAACGAGATAAGTAATCTGGAATACCATCATATAAGGCCTTGAAAGTTAGAGACAGAATCTTGAATTGAATACGGGCCCAAATAGGAAGCCAATAAAATTTTAAGAAAAGTGGAGTGACAGAGTCCCGACGCTTTGCTCTGAACAAAAAGCGAACAGCTGTGTTTTACAAGGATTGTAACCGTTTAGACTAGAGTGAGGGCGCTCTCCATATGCAATATTACAGTAATCTAGCTGGGAAGTGACAAAAGCTTGGTAAATAGTATACAGAGACTCCACATCCAAATGATGGAAGGAAGTTGATGCAAGCTTTTAAAAAATTAAAAAAAAAATTAAAAAAACATGAATGGAAGACTGATGAGATATAATACAAAGGAAATGCAACTTAATAAAACTGACAAACCAGGAGGTAAGTGTGTAACTGAGCACAAATGTAAGGACATTAGATAATATAATGCATATAAAGGGGAAATGACAATATAAACCTAAAACTGCAAGTTATGCATTGATGAAGGAAGTTAGAAGTTTCAACATGCTTGTCTGACATTGCTGTCTGGATGTCTCAATGCCACCTGAAATTAAACATGACCAAAACCGAGCTTCTCATTTTTCTCCCCAAACCCACCTCCCCACTCCCCCCGTTTTCTATTTCTGTTGATGGCTCTCTCATTCTCCCTGTCTCCTCAGCTCGAAACCTTGGGGTTATCTTTGACTCTTCTCTCTCCTTCTCTGCTCATATCCAGCAGACCGCCAAGACCTGTCGTTTCTTTCTTTACAACATCCGTAAAATCCGCCCCTTTCTTTCTGAGCACTCTACCAAAACCCTCATCCACACCCTTGTCACCTCTTGTTTAGACTACTGCAATCTGCTTCTTGCTGGCCTCCCACTTAGTAACCTCTCTCCTCTCCAATCGGTTCAAAACTCCGCTGCCCATCTCGTCTTCCGCCAGGGTCGCTTTACTCATACTACCCCTCTCCTCAAGTCACTTCACTGGCTCCCTATCCATTTTCACATCCTGTTCAAACTTCTTCTACTAACCTATAAATGTACTCACTCTGCTGCTCCCCAGTATCTCTCCACACTCGTCCTTCCCTACACCCCTTCCCGTGCATGCCGCTCCATGGATAAATCCTTCTTATCTGTTTCCTTCTCCACTACTGCCAACTCCAGACTTCGTGCCTTCTGTCTCGCTGCACCCTACGCCTGGAATAAACTTCCTGAGCCCCTACATCTTGCCCCATCCTTGGCCACCTTTAAATCTAGACTGAAAGCCCACCTATTTAACATTGCTTTTGACTCGTAACCACTTGCCTCCACCTACCCTCCTCCTTCCTGTACACATTAATTGATTTGATTTGCTTATTTTTTTTTGTCTATTAGATTGTAAGCTCTTTGAGCAGGGACTGTATTTCTTCTATGTTTGTGCAGCGCTGCGTACGCCTTGCAACGCTATAGAAATGCTAAATAGTAGTAGTAGTTAGAATTTAGTCTATTTACCAGCTGTAACTGATATTCCAAAAGGTTCAACTAACTGTACCCCAGTCGTTGTTCTTCAATGTAACAAGAACTGAACTATTAAAACGCATGCAAACAGACAACAAATGAAATATTTCTACTCATAAAAAGTGAAGATACTTACCTATAGCAGGTATTCTCCAAAGACAGCAGGCTTCATATTCTCATATAGGTAGACGTCAATCCATGTCACCCGGTCCGGCATTTATGCCAAAGTAAAAAGTCAGAGCTTTTGTGAAGCACGAGCCAAGCTCCACTGCACATGCGGGAGTGCCTTCCCGCCCACAGCAAGAACATGGTCCACTCAGTTAAATTTTAAAGCAAAAAGAATAAAAATAAAATAATGAAGACAACTCCAAGGGAAGGGATTGTGAGAATATGAAGTCTGCTGTCCTCGGAGAACACCTGCTACGGGTAAGTATCTTCGCTTTCTCAGAGGACAAGCAAGCTTGCATATTCTCAGTACATTGAAACAGCAAACAGGTCAGGGTAAGCAAACTACGTGTAGTCCAAAAACAATGTAAGAGAGTAGGGGTGGACACAAAAAAAAAAATCTCATCAGCTGATGGTAAATTACTTCAGCTTACCATTGGCTGATGAGATTTTTTTGGTCCACCCCTACTCTCTTACATTGGTTTTACATATTCTCACACATGGGGAATCCGTAGCATCCAGGCTTATCCAACACAACAAACATTGGTCAATTTGGCCTTGCAACGGCACGGACATTACACAAATTAACCAGAAACTATATACAATATGAATGAGGGTGCAGCCTGGAACAGAATAAAACGGGCCTAGGAGGGTGGAGTTGGATTGTAGACCCCAAACAGATTCTGCAACACTGAATATCAGAGCCGTAGCTGCGTCGGTAGCCCATTTGAATTCAGCCTCCATTGAAGAAATTTGCAATGATGCAACACGGTCTTCAGTCCACACTGTCACATCTCACTACTGCCTTGAGCAGGATGCCCAAACCAAATGTTGTGTCGGGTATCCTACTCAAGGCAGTAGTGAGATGTGACAGTGTGGACTGAAGACCATGTTGCATCATTGCAAATTTCTTCAATGGAGGCTGAACTCAAATGGGCTACCGATGCAGCTATAGTTCTGATATTATGAGCCATATGACGACCCTTCAAGGCCAGCCCCACAAGGGCACAAGTGAAGGAAATGCACTCTACCAGCCAAACTGAGATGGTGCATTTCCCGATGGTGACCCCTATCCTACTGAGATCAAAAGACACAAAGCTGGATGGACTGTCTGTGGAGACTTACCCGCTCCATGTAGTAGGCCAAAGCCCACTTGCAATCCAAGGTGTGTAAGCTGGTTTCTCCAGGATGGGCATGAGGTTGGGGAAAGAATGCTGGCAAGACAAATCGACTGATTCAGATGGAATACAGACACCACCTTCAGCAGGAACTTGGAGTGCGTGCGGAGGACTACTCTCTGTTGTGATGAAACTTAGTTTAGGTGCATCCACTACTAAGGCCTGAAGCTCACTGACTCTACAAGCGGAAGTAACAGTCACCAAGGAAACGACCTTCCAAGGTCTTCAGATGGCAGCAATTCAGTGGCTCAAAAGGAGCCTTCATCAGCTGGGTGAAAATGACGTTGAGATCCCATGACACAGGTGGAGGTTTCACAGGGGGCTTTGACAAAAGCAAATCTCTCATGAAACGAACAACTAGAGGCTGTTCAGAGATGGGCTTACTTTCTACACATTGATGATAAGCACTAATCACTCTAAGGTGAACCCTTATGGAGTTGGTCTTCAGACCAGACTCTGATAAGTGTAGAAGGTATTCGAGCAGGTTCTGTGTAGGGCAAGCTTGCACTCAAACCAGAAGGCAAACCTCCTCCAATTAAAAGCGTTACACAGTGGAATTTTTCCTGGAAGCAAGCAAGACTCGGGAGACACCCTCCGAAAGACCCAAGGAAGCAAATTCTAGGCTCTCAACATGCAAGCAGTGAGATCCAGAGACTGGAGGTTGGGATGTAGAAGCAACCCCTCATTCTGTGTGATGAGGGTCAGAAACCACTCCAGTCTCCACGGTTCTTCAGAGGATAAATCCAGAAGAGGAGGGAACAATATCTG
Source organism: Microcaecilia unicolor (assembly GCF_901765095.1). NCBI lineage: Eukaryota > Metazoa > Chordata > Amphibia > Gymnophiona > Siphonopidae > Microcaecilia > Microcaecilia unicolor. The sequence continues at coordinate 27,543,496 of NC_044032.1, read as the reverse complement.
CCACAGCCAGTACGGTGTGATCAGAATCGTAGTTCTGCGGTCTTGCTTGAGTTTCAACAAAGTTTTTCCCACTAGAGGTATTAGAAGATACGCATACAGAAGACCTGACTCCCAGTTGAAAAGGAAGGCATCTGACGCTAGTCTGTCATGGGCCTGAAGCTTGGAACAGAACTGAGGAACCTTGTGATTGAGCTGAGTAGCAAAAAGATCCACTGAGAGGGTGCCCCACACTCAGATCTTGCGGCGATGCCCATATTGAGAGACCACTCATGAGGTTGCATTATCCTGCTCAGTCTGTCGACCAGAATATTGTTGTCACCCGGCAGATAAGTGGATCGAAGGAACATGCCATGCAGGCAAGCCCAATGCCACATCCGGAAGGCCTGATCCGGTGCCCCCCCTGCTTGTTGGTGTAATACATCGCAACCTGATTGTCTGTTTGGATGAGAACAATTCAATGAGACAGTTGATCTCTGAAAGCCTTTAGAACGTTCCATCGCTTGAAGCTCCAGGAGGTTGATCTGAAGATTCTTTCCTGGTAGGACCAAGCACCTCAAGTGTGAAGTGCATCTACATGAGCTCCCCATCCCAGGAGAGACATATCCATCATCAGCACTTTTTGTGGTTGAGGAATTTGGAATGGAAGTCCCAGAGTCAAACTGAACCAAACTATCCACCACTGAAGAGAGCGAACAAGCTCTGGGGACACTTGGCTGACATCTTCTAAACTCTCTGTAACCTGGTAACTCCGAGAAGCCAAAGTCCACTGAGCTGGTCTCATGTGAATATGTGTCATGGGTGTAACGTTCACTGTGGAAGCCATGTGGCACAACAATCAACATCTGCCAAGCTGTGACCCGCTGAGAGGCACAAACCTTGAAAGTGAGTGAGACAAGATTGTCTGCTCTCATCTCTGGGAGGTAGGCTCAAACCCTGTGTGTCGAGCAGGGCTCCTATGAACTCCAATCGTTGGACAGGGTGTAGATGGGACCTGGGGTAGTTTAAAATGAACCCTAGTAGCTCGAGCACCCAAATAGTCATCCGCATGGACTCCTCCGAAGTGCTCTTTGTCAGCCAGTTGTTGAGATATGGGAACACATGGACTTCCCAGTCTGCGTAGCGACGCTGCAACTACCGCTAAACACTTTGTGAAGACCCTGGGATCTGACATAAGGCCAAAAGGCAACATGCAGTACTGAAAGTGATGAGTCCCCAGCCAAAATCGAAAATACTTCTGGTGGGCTGGAAGTATTGGGATGTGCGTATATGTATCTTAAAAGTCCAGAGAGCATAGCCAATCTTTTTTCTGAAGCATTAGGAGAAGGGTGCACAGGGAAAACATCCTGAACCTTTCTCGGAGTAGAAATCTGTTCAGGGCTCTTAGGTCTAGGATGGGACGCATCCTCCCATTTTCTTCTGCTCAAGGACGTTCCTGGAATAGAATCATTGCCCTTCTTACCCTGGTGGAACGGGTTTCACTGCTTGGGCCTTCAGAAGGGTGGAGAGATCCTCTGCAAGTAGCTGCCTGTGCTGAGAGCTGAAGGAATGAGCTCTCGTTGGGCAATTTGGAGGTTGGAAATGCCAATTGAAGGTGTATCTGAGAAAGACTATTTGAAGAACCCAATAGTCGGGAGGTTATGAGAGGCCACCTTTGGTGAAAAAATGTTAACCTCCCTCCGACCAGTAAATCATCTGGGATGGTCACATTTTTACAGTGGCTATGCTCTGCTGAAGCCAGTCAAAAACTCGTCCCTTGCTTTGCCAGGGGAGTAGCAGGGGCCTCAGGGGCACGCTGCTGACGTGAACAAGCACGTTGGGGTTGAGCATGAGTAGGCTGGTGAGTCGAAGAGTTGTGCTTTTGCCTAGGATAGTAATAGGAACTATTCATTGGCTTGCCAAAAGTCCTCCTAGCTGAGGAGGCTGACGCAGAAGGTACCCGGCGGTAGCGAAAAGAGATGGTATCAGTGTGTTTTTTTTTATTTGGTCAGTGACCTCTTCAACCCTCTCTCCAAAAGGTTATCCCCCCAGCACAGGGCTTCCGCCAAACTCTGCTGAAGAGAATGTTCCAAGTCAGAAACATGCAGCCATGAAAGTCTGTGCATTGCTATTTGGCAAAACAAAAGTGTCATAAGTGCCCCTGGTCAAGAACTTTCGACAGGCCTTCTGCTGTTTGACCAACTGGTGAAAAGGCTTGGCCTGCTCAGGAGGGAGAGCATCAACCAAGTTCTACAGCTGGCATACTGAGTTTCACAAGTACACACTCATGAAGGGCTGGCAAGATTGTATACAGGAAACGAGCACTGAAGCCCGATACATTTTTCTCCCAAAAGAATCCATAGTTATAGCTTCTCTGCCTGGGGACACTGAGGCATAGTCCCTGGAACTCCTGGCTCTTTTGAGAGCAGATTCCACCACCATGGAATTGTGAGGTAACTGAGGCCTACCAAAACCAGGTGCACTGTGGAGCCAGTAGAGGGTGTCAAATTTTCTTGGGCATGACAGGGACTGACAAAGGGGACTCCCAGTTCCTGGTCCCCAAGTACCTCGTGGAGAGGGGCAGTCACAGCCTCCTTAGGAGGATATGTATAGTCCAGAACATTGAGCATCTTGGCCTTGGGCTCATCCTCCACGTCCAAAGGCAATACAATAGCATTAGCCATTCCCCTTTACAAAAGATGGAAATGAAAGATTCTCCAGAGGAGACTTTCTCCTTTGAGATGGACGGCAGGGTACAAAAGGAATCCCAAAGAACTCGTCCGAAAAAAAAAGTACCTGGGATCCTCCTCTGAATCCCATGAGTGCTCCTCTTTGGCGTCAGACAATGCCTCCCGATGGGATTGTCAAGACTGAACCTGCCTCGGTGTTGAGGACCCATGTCCTCGAGAGCTGCGTTGAGAAGTCGACTCTCGTCTCGACTCCAGCGAAGCGTCCTCCACCGATGTCAAGGGAGTGCCGGCTTGGGTGGAAGTCGACACCAGTACCAGTGTCAGAGGCCACACGGGGCCGCAAAGGTAGCCAGGGTAGGCGCACTGTTGTATAAGGCCATCCAGCAGCTCAGGGAGCAAGACCCAGATACGCTCATCGAGGACCAACACTGGGAAATGCCAGGCGCCAGCTGAGGCACAGGTTGCCTCTATGGAGGGGGAGCGAACATCCCGGTGGCCAGTGCTTCTCGGGTGCCAAATCCTTTGACACCCTGGAGATCCCGACACGTGTCGAGGGTGATTGATGATTATGCTTCTTGGCCTTTGCCCTAAGCGTGTCACCCTGCCTCCTCGGTGCTGAAAAGGACAGCGTCGAATCCTCACATTGCCTAGGGGTCAGGTCCAACGATGGACGGTCCCGGAAGACATGCACAACATGAGGCCTCAAGGCAGGTAGAGACCCACTCGATGCTTCACTGCTCCCAGTGTCTACAGGTCTAGTAGCAGCCTTGCTTTCCAACGCTCCTGATGCCAGCGGGATAATCGATGTCGATACTGATGTCAAGAAACCAAACTTAGCTCCAACCTTCTCGAGCCTCTTCGGAAAGCTGGGTCCTCTTCTTTATATGAAGACAGAGAACACAGTTAGTAGGCCTTGATAACAGTAATCATAATATGATCAGTTTTGATATCAACCTTGAAGTAACTATACACAGGAAGTCAAATACGTTAACGTTTAACTTTAAAAAAGGAGACTATGATAAAATGAGAAGAACGGTTAAAAAAAAAAAAAACTTAGGGGGGCAACTGAGAGGGTAAAACCTGTACAACAGGCATGAACGCTGTTCAAAAATACCATCCTGGAGGCCCAGGCCAAACATATTCCACGAATTAGAAAAGAAAGACGGAAGTCCAAAAGACAGCTGGCATGGTTGAAAAGTGAGGTGAAGGAAGCTATTAGGGCTAAAAGAAACGCCTTCAGAAAATGGAAGAAGGAACCGTTTGAAAATAGCAAGAAGCAGCATAAGGAGTGTCAAATCAAATGCAAGGCGCAGATAAAGAAGGCCAAGAGGGATTACGAAAAAAAGATAGCATTAGAGGCAAACAATATAGCAAAACATTTTTCGGTATATTAAAAGCAGGAAGCCGGCAAAAGAATCGGTTGGGCCGCTGGATCACCAAGTGGTAAAAGAGGCGATCAAGGAAGATAAAGACGTAGCGGAGAGACTGAATGATTATTATTAGCATTTGTATAGTGCTACCAGACGCACGCAGCGCTGAACACCTGACACAAAGAGACAGTCCCTGCTCAAAAGAGCTTCTTTGCTACAGTCTTCACCGAGGAAGATTTGGGTGGGATACCAGTGTCGGAAATGGTATTTCAAGCGGACGAGTCGGAGAAACTTACTGACTTCACGGTAAACCTGGAGGATGTAATGGGGCTGTTCAGCAAACTGAAGAGTAGCAAATCTCCTGGACCGGATGGTATTCATCCTAGAGTACTGATAGAACTGAAAAATGAGGTTGCGGAGCTACTGTTAGTGATATGCAATTTATCCTTAAAATCGAGCGTGGTACCGGAAGATTGGAGGTTAGCCAATGTAACGCCGATTTTTAAAAAATGTTCCAGGGGAGATCTGGGAAATTATAGACCGGTGAGTCTGACGTCGGTGCCGGGGAAAATGGTAGAGGCTATTATTAAAAACAAAATTACAGAGCACATCCAAGGACATGGATTACTGAGACCAAGTCCACACGGCTTTTGTGTGGGGAAATCTTGCCTGTCCAATTTACTTCAATATTTAGAAGGAATAAACAAACATGTGGACAAAGGGGAGCTGGTTGACATTGTGTATCTGGATTTTCAAAAGGCGTTTGACGAGGTACCTCATGAAAGGCTACAGAGGAAATTGGAGGGTCATGGGATAGGAGGAAATGTCCTATTGTGAATTAAAAACTGGTTGAAGGATAGGAAACAGAGAGTGGGGTTAAATGGGCAGTATTCACAATGGAGAAGGGTAGTTAGTGGGGTTCCTCAGGGGTCTGTGCTAGGACTGCTGCTTTTTAATATATTTATAAATGATTTAGAGATGGGAGTAACTAGTGAGGTAATTAAATATGCTGATGACACCAAGTTATTCAAAGTCGTTAACTCACGACAGGATTGTGAACAATTACAGAAGGACCTTACGAGACTGGGAGACTGGGCGGCTAAATGGCAGATGACATTTAATGCGAGCAAGTGCAAGGTGATGCATGTGGGGAAAAAAGAACCCAAATTATAGCTACGTCATGCAAGGTTCCACATTAGGAGTTACGGAGCAAGAAAGGGATCTGGGTGTCGTCGTCGATAATACACTGAAACCTTCTGCTCAGTGTGCTGCTGCGGCTAGGAAAGCGAATAGAATGTTGGGTATTATTAGGAAAGGTATGGAAAACAGGTGTGAGGATGTTATAATGCCACTGTATCGCTCCATGGTGCGACTGCACCTTGAGTGTTGTGTTCAATTCTGGTCACCGCATCTCAAGAAAGATATAGTAGAATTGGAAAAAATGCAGCAAAGGGCAACGAAAATGATAGCAGGGATGGGACAACTTCCCTATGAATAAAGACTAAGGAGGCTAGGGCTTTTCAGCTTGGAGAAGAGACGGCTGAGGGGAGACATGATAGAGATATAAAATAATGAGTGGAGTGGAACAGGTGGATGTGAAGCGTCTGTTCATGCTTTCCAAAAATACTAGGACTAGGGGGCATGCGATGAAACTACAGTGTAGTAAATTTAAAACAAATCGGAGAAAAAGTTTCTTCACCCAACGCGTAATTAAACTCTGGAATTCGCTGCCGGAGAACGAGGTGAAGGTGGTTAACTTGGCAGAGTTTAAAAAGGGGTTAGACGGTTTCCTAAAGGACAAGTCCATAAACCACTACTAAACGGACTTGGGAAAAACCTACAATTCCAGGAATAGCATGTATAGAATGTTTGTACGTTTGGGAAGCTTGCCAGGTGCCCTTGGCCTGGATTGGCTGCTGTCGTGGACAGGATGCTGGGCTCGATGGACCCTTGGTCTTTTCCCAGTGTGGCATTACTTATGTACTTAGGGTCGGGCCCTAGAGACTGCAGACACCAAGAATGGGTGTCCTTCCCCAAGATAGTCCGATTGCACCGAATACAGCGCTTGAAGCCACTGGGAATCTTCATGGACATGGACAGAAAACTTAGCTAAATTAAACGACACGATGGTACCTGAAAAAGGGGCAAAGCACAGTAAAAAAAAAAAAAAAGGAAAAGGGATGTCCCGGCCAAAGTCAAAGCCTAAAAGCAGCCCGATGATGAACAAACATATATTTAAAAGTTGGGAAACAAGAGAGGGGTGCAGTTGCTGGGAGATTTCAATCTGCCGGATGTAGATTGGAAGGTTCCGTCTGCGGAATCGGAAAGAAGCAGAGAGATCGTGGATGCTTTACAAAGCGGTTTGCTCAGACAAATGGTGACGGAACCCACGAGGGAGGGAGCGACGCTGGATCTGGTGCTCACAAATGGGGATAGCGTGTCAAATATCCGAGTGGGTGCCCACCTGGGCAGCAGTGACCATCAAACGGTTTGGTTTGATATTACAGCTAAAGTGGAGAGCGGCCACTCAAAACTCAAAGTCCTGGATTTCAAGCGTGCTGACTTTACTAAAATGGGGGAATACCTGAGGAAGGAGATGATGGGCTGGGAGGAAATACGAGAAGTGGAAGGACGGTGGTCCAGGCTGAAAGAAGCTATAAATAAGGCCACGAACCTTTATGTAAGGAAAGTAAATAAAAGCAAGAGAAAAAGGAAACCGATATGGTTCTCCAAGCAAGTGGCTGAGAAAAAGCGAATGCTACATACCTGTAGAAGGTATTCTCCAAGGACAGCAGGCTGATTGTTCTCACTGATGGGTTGACGTCCTCGGCAGCCCCCTCCATCGGAAAGTTTACTAGCAAAGGCCTTTGCTAGTCCTCGCGCGCCCATGCGCCCTGCACAAGAACAGGGTTTGCGGGGATCCCGCGGGTTTCCCTCCCTGGTCAGCGTGAGTGCTGCGGGGACGGAACGATACATGCGGGATTCCCGTGGGGACGTGCGTCAGCTCAAATTGCAAAATCGCAGCAGCGATCCATTTAAGCCACGGGGCGGTCGCCCCTTCCTCGGCTGTCACCTCCACCTCCGAGTCCTGCGCTTTAGGCTTGCAGTCGCAGCGGCATGGCTAAAGAAGAGCACACACACACGCAAACAGAGCTCGTCCTATTGGCCAGCGAAAAAATCACGGCCGGCCAAAAAAAAAAACAACCCCCCAAAAAAAGCCACCCAAAATCCGGCAACCCGCACACGGCATGAAAAAGCCACAGCGGGTCACGGAAAGGAGCCCACTACTAGCCTGGTAATATCAGTAGAGCAGCAGAAGATTCAAATTTCAAAGCATGGTTACACTTTACTTTCTATGCTGCTGGTTCAACCCTTCTTCTTTTAGTGGGCGGAGACACCAAGCTCTCCTCCTCTGAGGCGCCACTCAGAGTCCGAAAGCAGGAGAATGAAATTTCTCGTCTTTTTTGCCAGCCAGTTGGACTTCGTTAATGAAGTCATACTGCTGAGAACAACAGTCTCCAGCCAGGTCCGCGTTACTAGTGAATAAAGGCAGACTCTGACCATGCTCGTCATCAATCATCTCCGAGGAGGAAGCACTAGGATCAAGCACATGGGCAGCACAGCAGCAGTGCTGTAGGAGAGAGAGGAGGACAGCAGCAAGCAGCAGCACCAGGAGCACTGCAGGAGGAGAGGAGGATGACTTCTCTCAGAGGTAGCAGGAGCAGATCAGCTGTGTCACAGAGGAGAGAGGGAGGGAGCAGGACGGAGCAACTAGCACTGAAGCAGAGAGAACTGGAAGGCAGCAGAAGTTCAGCAGCTATGGTACTGTGATCAGAGCCAGACCAGAAGAGAAGGGGCAGTGAGTACTACTAGTGACTGTGAGTGAGTCATCCACAGAAGAGAACTGCACAGAGGTGAGCTCAGCTGACTACTATTATTTTTTTATATGTATAGCAGGGGCGTATCTGGAATCCGGCGGTAAGGGGGGCCAGAGCCAGAGAGGGGGGGCACATTTTTGCCTCCCTCCCCCCCCCCCCACCGCCGCCGCCGCCTCTCTCCACCCCCTCCCCGCCGTCAACCCTCCCCCGCTGCTTACTTTTGCTGGCGCCGAGGTCCCGACCCGCAATCTCCGTTTTTCGTCTTCCTCCGTGGCCATGCTTCCAGGAAGTAACGCTGCAGTGCTGATTCGTTGACTCCAGTTCGACGTCTGACGTCAGACGCCGAACTGGATTCAACAAATCAGCACTGCAGCGTTACTTCCTGGAAGCATGGCCACGGAGGAAGACGAAAAACGGAGATTGCGGGTCGGACCTCGGCGCCAGCAAGAGTAAGCAGCGGGGGAGGGTTGACGGCGGGGAGGGGGGCCAGGGCGAAATCTGCGGGGGCCCAGGCCCCTGTGGCCCCACGCAGATACGCCCCTGATGTATAGGCAGTTTATTTCTCTCATGGTGGGAACTGGCTGTTTGTGAGCTGTTTTACTGCAGCTAAAGCATTAGCATACCCACTTGTTTCTTTTGTTGAGGGCATTGTGCTGTTTGGGTGACCAATAATTCTCTCTATTTTAGTGTGGAAAAAACTTCAGTTTGTTTTATGTATTTATTGCCCTTTTTCTAAGATTCAGTATATTGATGAGTGAAGAAATATTCTTCAAAAATAGTAGGACTAGGGGGCACATGATAAAGCTACAAAGTAGTAAATTTTAAACGAATTGGAGAAAATATTTCTTCACTCAATGTGCAATTAAACTCTGGGGTTCGTTGCCAGAGAATGTAGTAAAAGCAGTTAGCTAACAGGGTTTTAAATAAGTTTGGATAGCTTCCTAAAAGAAAAGTCCATAAGCCATTATTAAAATGACTTGGGGAAAAATCCACTGCTTATTTCTAGGATAAGCAGGATAAAATGTATTGTACTGTTTTGGGATCTTGCCAGGTACTTGTAACCTGGATTGGCCACTATTGGAAACAGGATGCTGGGCTTGATGGACCTTCGGTCTGTCCCAGTATGGCAATGCTTATGTACTTAAGGTAGGGCTGACAAGTCCTGTCAAAGTACAGGGCAATGCACAATGCAGAACTCACACAACTGTAATTTTTTTAATACTGCCTTTGTGTCTGTATTTTTATTCACGATTCTACAGTGTTTAAGATTATTAAAAACGAAGGCCAGTATTGAAGTCCTAAAGCGAAAGCTACATACCTGTAGAAGGTATTCTCCGAGGACAGCAGGCTGATTGTTCTCACTGATGGGTGACGTCCACGGCAGCCCCTTCAATCGGAGATCTTCACTAGCAAAAGCGTTTGCTAGCCGTCGCGTACGCACGCATATGCATACTGCGCATGCGCGACTGTCTTCCCGCCCAAACGCGCTCGTGTTCGTCAGTCCAGTACATAGCAAAGACAAGGGAAGACACAACTCCAAAGGGGAGGCGGGCGGGATGGTGAGAACAATCAGCCTGCTGTCCTCGGAGAATACCTCTTACAGGTATGTAGCTTTCGCTTTCTCCGAGGACAAGCAGGCTGCTTGTTCTCACTGATGGGGTATCCCTAGCCCCCAGGTTCACTCAAAACAATAAACACTGGTCAATTGGGCCTCGCAATGGCGAGGACATAACTGAGATTGACCTAAACTAAACCAACTAACTGAGAGTGCAGCCTGGAACAGAATAAAAAAGGGCCTAGATGGGTGGAGTTGGATTCTAAACCCCAAACAGATTCTGTAGCACCGACTGCCCGAACCGACTGTCACGTCGGGTATCCTGCTGTAGACAGTAATGAGATGTGAATGTGTGGACAGATGACCACGTCACAGCCTTGCAAATCTCTTCGATAGTGGCTGACTTCAAGTAGGCCACTGACGCTGCCATGGCTCTGACACTATGAGCCGTGACATGACCCTCAAGAGTCAGCCCAGCTTGGGTGTAAGCGAAGGAGATGCAATCTGCTAGGCAATTTGAGATGGTGCGTTTCCCGACAGCCACTCCCCTTCTGTTGGGATCAAAAGAAACAAACGTTTGGGCGGACTGTCTGTGTGGGCTTGTCCGCTCCAGATAGAAGGCCAATGCTCGCTTGCAGTCCAATGTGTGCAGTTGACGTTCAGCAGGGTGGGTATGCGGACGGGGAAAGAATGTTGGCAAGACAATTGACTGGTTCAGATGGAACTCCGACACCATATTCGGCAAGAACTTAGGGTGAGTGCAGAGGACTACTCTGTTATGATGAAATTTGGTATAAGGAGGATGAGCTACCAAGGCTTGAAGTTCACTGACTCTGCGAGCTGAAGTAACTGCCACAAAGAAAATGATCTTCCAGGTCAAGTACTTCAGATGGCATGAATTCAGTGGCTCAAAAGGAGGTTTCGTCAGCTGGGTGAGAACAACATTGAGATCCCATGACACTGTAGGAGGTTTGATGTGGGGCTTTGACAAAAGCAAACCTCTCATGAAGCGAACAACTAAAGGCTGTCCAGAAATCGGCTTACCTTCCACACGGTAATGGTATGCACTAATAGCACTAAGATGAACCCTTACAGAGTTGGTTTTAAGACCAGACTCCGACAAGTGCAAAAGGTATTCAAGCAGGATCTGTGTAGGACACGAGCGAGGATCTAGGGCCTTGCTGTCACACCAGACTGCAAACCTCCGCCATAGAAAGAAGTAACTCTTTTTAGTGGAATCTTTCCTGGAAGCAAGTAAGACTCGGGAGACACCCTCTGAGAGACCCAAGGAGGCAAAATCTACGTTCTCAACATCCAGGCCGTGAAAGCCAGGGACCGGAGGTTGGGATGCAGAAGCGCCCCCTCGTTCTGAGTAATGAGGGTTGGAAAACACTCCAATCTCCACGGTTCTTCGGAGGACAACTCCAGAAGAGAGGGAACCAGATCTGACGCGGCCAAAAGGGAGCGATCAGGATCATGGTGCCTCGATCTTGCTTGAGTTTCAACAAAGTCTTCCCCAAAGGTATGGGAGGATAAGCATACAGGAGGCCCTCTCCCCAATGCAGGAGAAAAGCATCAGACACTAGTCTGCCGTGGGCCTGAAGTCTGGAACAGAACTGAGGGACTTTGTGATTGGCCCGAGTAGCAAAAAGATCCACCAAGAGGGTGCCCCACGCTTGGAAGATCTGGCGTACCACTCTGGAACTGAGCGACCACTCATGAGGTTGCATAATCCTGCTCAACCTGTCGGCCAGACTGTTGTTTACGCCTGCCAGATATGTGGCCTGAAGAAGCAAGCCGTACCGGCGAGCCCAAAGCCACATTCTGATGGCCTCCTGACACAGAGAGCGAGATCCGATGCCACCCTGCTTGTTGATGTAATACATGGCAACCTGATTGTCTGTCTGAATTTGAATAATTTGTTTGGACAGCTGATCCTTGAAAGCCTTTAGAGCATTCCAGACCGCTCGCAACTCCAGGAGATTGATCTGTAGACCTTGTTCCTGGAGGGACCAATTCCCTTGGGTGTGAAGCCCATCGACATGAGCTCCCCACCCCAGGAGAGACGCATCCGTGGTCAGCACTTTTTGTGGCTGAGGAATTTGGAAGGGACGTCCCAGAGTCAGATTGGACCAAATTGTCCACCAATGCAGGGATTGAAGAAAACTCATGGACAGCCGGACTACATCCTCTTGATCCCCAGCAGCCTGGTACCACTGGGAAGCTAGGGTCCATTGAGCTGATCTCATGTGAAGGTAAGCCATAGGAGTCACATGCACTGTGGAGGCCATATGGCCGAATAACCTCAACATCTGCCAAGCTGTGATCTGCTGAGATGCCCATACCCAGGAAACGAGAGACAGAAGATCGTCGGCCCTCGCTTCCGGAAGGTAGGCATGAGCCGACTGAGAGTTCAGCAGAGCTCCTATGAATTCGAGTTTCTGAACTGGAAGAAGGTGGGACTTTGGATAATTTATCACAAACCCTAGCAGCTCCAGGAGTCGATTACTCATCTGCATGGACTGTAGAGCTCCTGCCTCGGAGGTGTTCTTCAGCAGCCAATCGTCGAGATAAGGGAACACATGCACTCCCAGTCTGCGTAGAGACGCCACTACAACAGCCAGGCATTTGGTAAATACCCTGGGCGTGGAGGCGAGACCAAAGGGTAGCACACAGTACTGAAAATGCCATGTTCCCAAGCGGAATCGAATATATGTCTGTGAGCTGGCAGTATCGGGATGTGAGTTTAAGCATCCCTTAAGTCCAGAAAGCATAGCCGATCGTTCGCCTGAATTATGGGAAGAAGGGTGCCCAGGGAAAGCATCCTGAACTTTTCTCGGACCAGATATTTGTTCAGGGCCCTTAGGTCTAGGATGGGACGCATCCCCCGTTTTCTTTTCCACAAGGAAGTACCTGGAATAGAATCCCAGCCCTTCTTGCCCCGGTGGCATGGGCTCAACCACATTGGTGCTGAGAAGGGCGGAGAGTTCCTCTGCAAGTACCTGCTTGTGCTGGAAGCTGAAGGACTGAGCTCCCGGCGGACAATTTGGAGGCTTTGTGATCAAATTGAGGGAGTATCCCAACCGGACTATTTGAGAACCCACTGGTTGGAGATTATGAGAGGCCACCTTTGGTGAAAAAATTTTAACCTCCCCCTGACCGGTAGATCGTCCGGCATGGACACTTTGATTTCAGCTATGCTCTGCTGGAGCCAGTCCAAAAGCCTATCCCTGGCTTTTGCTGGGGAGCCGCAGGGGCCTGCTGGGTCGCACGCTGTTGACGGGAACGTGCGCGCTGGGGTTTTGCCTGGACAGCAGACTGGCGAGAGGGAGGATTGTACCTACACTTACTCGAATAGGGAACAGTCCACCTTCCCCCATAAAAACTTCTACCAGTTGAGGTAGAAGCTGAAGGCGTCCGGCGGGAGAATTTGTCGAAAGTGGTGTCCCGCTGGTGGAGCTGCTCTACCACCTGTTCGACCTTTTCTCCAAAAATATTATCCCCCCAGCAAGGAGAATCTGCAATCCGCTGCTGAAGTCTTTCTCCTAGATAGGAACCAACTGCCTCTTCAGGTGATTCACTGCCCAGCCCACGCCCTCCAGGAGACGCTCCCCTGGGCTCTGCCTATGAGTCAGCATCTGGGATGCACCCAGATGCCCTGGCGCCTCAGGTGGGCCACTACCAATACCATCCCTTTGGAAAAGATGCATGAGAATATGGCCAGTCTGAAGGGCAAAGCTCAAAACTGGAAATGGTGCCCAAGCACACAGAAGTGGAGGTACCACTTGTGGTGATCCAAAACAAATGTGTAGGTAGGCCTCCTTGAGGTCCAAGAATACCAAGAATTTTTCTGGATGAACCAAGGTGATCAAAGACCTGATAGTTTTATTGTGAAAGTGCTGTAGTTTATTTTATTTATTTTTGTTACATTTGTACCCCGCGCTTTCCCACTCATGGCAGGGTCTATGCGGCAGGCAATGGAGGGTTAAGTGACTTGCCCAGAGTCACAAGGAGCTGCCTGTGCTGGGAATCGAACTCAGTTCCTCAAGACCAAAGTCCACCACCCTAACCACTAGGCCACTCCTCCACTTGCCCAAGTGCTATACTTGGGCAAGCATTCACTCCCTTTAAATCCACAATGGGCCAAAAGGACCCTCCCTTCTTTGGACCACAAAATAAATGGACTATCACCCACCCCAACACCGCTCCTCTAACAGAAAGGGTTTCACCACACCCAAGTTTAGAAAATGTTGCAAAGCAAAAGCAACAGCCTGTCACTTTAGCTCCAAGCCACATGAAGACACCATCAAGGCATCTGGAAAGGCATAGGCAAACTCCAGGGAACAACCTTTTCCAACCACATCCAGAACCCACTGATCTGAGGTAATGCTGGCCCACTTGTGGACGAAGATAGCCACCCTGCCCTCTAACAGATCCACTGAAGGGCGCAACACACATATATTGGGCAGGTTGGGCTGCTCCAGCCCTGCTGGAGGGGCCAGATTCACCAGCTATTTTGGGCCCATGAAAGCAGCTTGGTCTGAAGGGCCTACCAGACCCTAGGGCCTAAGATAGAGAGTGCCTAGCCAGCCAAAACCCATCCACTCCCCTGGAGCGGCCTCTAGCAGCCAAAGACTGCTGACAGCCCCTATATGTTGCAGCTCCAGAAGATGGGTGCACCTCCTCCATGTCCATCATCAGCTTTTCCAGGTCTTCTCTGAACAACTGCACACAAAAGGGTAGCTGACTGAGAAGCTTCTTGGAAGCCACATCCGCGACGCAATGGCAGAGCCACAGCCAGTGCTGACTCATAAGTACATAAGTATTGCCACACTGGGATAGAATGAAGGTCCATCAAGCCCAGCACCCCATTTCCAACAGTGGCCAATCAAGATCCCAAAACAGTACAACACATTTTATGCTGCTTATCCTAGAAATAAACAGTGGATTTTCCCCAAGTCATTTTAATAATGGTTTATGGACTTTTCTTTTAGAAAGATATACAAACCTTTTTTAAACCCTACTAACTGCTTTTACTACATTCTCTGGCAACGAATTCCAGAGAATTCTAGAGATACAGCCACTGACTGGGAGGAAAGACAATCATTTATTAAGAGGTAAAAATAACATGTGGCATGTTTCGCTATAGCTGCGTAAGGGTTGGGTCCACGCATTGAACGCCATTATTAAACTTATAGCGAAACATGCCGCATGTTGGCCAGTGGTCCTGTTGTTCATAACAGCATTTAAAAGGTAAGTTCTATTTTTAAGTTTTAAAATATATATTTATAAGAAAATCAAATAAAATATATGCGAGTTAATATGATGAGGAATCTGGACCTATGAAGAGGCAAGGTAAAATTATGTATAATCATACCTGATAATTTTCTTTCCATTAATCATAGCTGATCAATCCATAGACTGGTGGGTTGTGTCCATCTACCAGCAGGTGGAGATAGAGAGCAAACTTTTGCCTCCCTATATGTGGTCATGTGCTGCCGGAAACTCCTCAGTATGTCGATATCAAAGCTCCATCCGCAGGACTCAGCACTTAGAGAATTACACCCACGAAGGGACACTCTGCCCAGCTCACCACCGCCAAAACGGGGGAGGGGAATTAACCCAGCTCATCCCCACACAAGTGGGGGAGGGGAATCCGTCCAGCTCATCCCCGCGGAGCGGGGGAGGGACACCACACCCACCGATGCGGGGGGATCTGGCTTATCCTGCAACCGCAACCGCGGGAGGAGCTGACTGACCCTAACACCGCCGAAGCGGGAGGGGTACAAAGCTGCCCTACAGCCGCACGAAGCGGGAGGGAGTGCCGGCAGAATTTTAAGTCTCAATCCAGCCCCGTAAAACGGAGGGGAGAGGAATGCAGCAGCTCACTGTAACACAAACTCGTCTTAACTCTTGAAGAATCCAAGTGAAAAAACTTGAACACGAAGTCTTTCTGAAGTAACTGAAGACTAAACTTGAACCTGAAATGCAACCAGAATAAAAACAGTACAGATATCTGGGAGGGGCTATGGATTGATCAGCTATGATTAATGGAAAGAAAATTATCAGGTATGATTATACATAATTTTACCTTCCATATCATCAAGCTGATCAATCCATAGACTGGTGGGATGTACCGAAGCAGTACTCACCCAGGGCGGGACATAGAAATCCCTGACCGCAACACTGAAGCTCCAAACCGGGCCTCCGCCCGAGCAGCCACAGTCAAGCGGTAATGCTTGGAGAATGTATGGGCCGAAGCCCAAGTTGCCGCCTTGCATATCTCTTCCAAGGAGATGGAACCGGCCTCTGCCATCGAGGCCGCCTGAGCTCTTGTGGAGTGAGCCTTCAGCTGGATAGGCGGCACCTTCCCCGCCGCCACATAAGCCGCTGCAATGGCTTCCTTGACCCATCTTGCCACTGTAGGCTTAGCAGCCTGCAGACCCTTACGAGGACCTGCAAACAGGACAAACAGATGATCCGATTTCCGGAAATCATTGGTCACTTCCAAGTATCTGATGATGACTCGTCTCACATCCAGATATTTAAGAGCAGAGTACTCCTCTGGGTAGTCCTCCCTACGAAAGGAAGGGAGACAGAGCTGCTGATTCACATGGAAGCGAGAAACAATCTTGGGCAGAAAGGAAGGCACTGTGCGAATAGTCACTCCTGCCTCAGTGAACTGCAGAAAAGGCTCTCGACAAGAGAGCGCCTGGAGCTCGGAAACTCTTCTGGCTGAAGTGATAGCCACCAAAAAGACTGCTTTCAACGTCAGGTCTTTCAGAGATGCCCTCGACAAGGGTTCAAACGGCGGCTTCTGCAATGCTCTTAGCACCAGGTTGAGATTCCACGCAGGCACCACTGAGTGCAGAGGCGGGCGCAGGTGATTAACTCCCTTGAGAAAGCGCACCACATCTGGCTGCGAAGCTAGGGAAGCACCCTTCAGGCGGCCCCTGAAGCAAGCCAGAGCCGCTACCTGGACTTTAAGGGAACTGAGCGACAGGCCTTTCTCCAGACCTTCTTGTAGGAACGCCAACACTGAAGAAATTGGAGCAGTGAAGGGAGAAAGTGAGCCTGCTTCACACCACGCTGCAAAGATACGCCAAACCCTGGCGTAAGCAGTAGAAGTAGAGCGCTTCCTCGCTCTCAGCATAGTGGCGATGACCTTGTCTGAGAAGCCCTTCTTCCTCAGACGCTGCCGCTCAATAGCCAGGCCGTAAGACCAAAGGGGGAGGGATCCTCCATCACCACGGGACCCTGATGTAACAGGCCCTGCTCCACTGGCAGCCGCAGAGGATCGTCGACTGAGAGCCTGATCAAGTCCGCATACCAGGGACGTCTGGGCCAATCCGGACCCACCAGGATTACCCTGCCGGGATGCTTTGCCACCCGGTCTAGCACCCTGCCCAACATGGGCCAGGGCGGGAACACATAGAGAAGCTCTTGTGTCGGCCACTGTTGGAGAAGAGCATCTACTCCCAGGGATCGAGGGTCCCGTCCTCTGCTGAAAAAGCGCGGCACTTGGCAATTGGCCGATGACGCCATCAGATCCAGGCTCGGCTGGCCCCAGCGCTTCGTGATGTCCAAGAACGCCTGAGCAGATAGCTGCCACTCTCCGGGCTCCAAGGTATGGCGACTGAGAAAGTCCGCCTTGACATTCATGACTCCGGCAATGTGGGCCGCTGAAAGCTGCTCCAGGTTCGCTTCCGCCCACTGGCAAAGGTTCATAGCCTCCTTGGCTAGAGGGGCGCTCTTGGTACCTCCCTGGCGGTTGACATAGGCCACAGCCGTGGCATTGTCCGACAGGACCCGTACAGGCTTCAGCACCAGTACCGGGATGAACTCCAAAAGCGCCAACCGAATGGCTCTGAGTTCCAGGAGGTTGATAGACCACTTTGCCTCTGCAGGAGACCAGAGCCCCTGCGCTGTCCTTCCCAAGCAGTGGGCACCCCAGCCCGACAACGAGGCGTCCGTCGTGACGACAATCCACTCTGGGGTCACCAGAGGCATTCCCGCAGACAACTTGTCTGTCTGCATCCACCAGCTCAGCGCCTTGCGCACTGCTGGGTCCAAGGGAAGGCGCACAGCATAATCCTCCGACATCGGAGTCCAGCGCTGCAGCAGAGAGTGTTGTAGTGGTCTAATATGAGCCCTGGCCCAGGGCACTACTTCCATCGTGGCCGTCATAGAGCCCAACAGCTGCACATAGTCCCAAGCCCGAAGAGGAGAGGCTACTAGGAACTGGTCCACCTGAGCCTGAAGTTTGACAATCCGATTGTCTGGCAGGAACACTCTGCCCACTTGGGTGTCGAATCGAACTCCCAGATACTCCAGGGACTGAGTCGGGCGCAGCTGGCTCTTCTCCCAGTTGATGATCCATCCCAGGGAGCTCCAAAAGAGCAACTACCCGGTCCACAGCTTTGCCGCACTCTGCATAAGAGGGGGCTCGGATCAACCAGTCGTCCAGATAAGGATGGACTTGTACTCCTTCCTTTCGCAGGAAGGCCGCTATGACCACCATTACTTTGGAAAAGGTCCACGGAGCAGTAGCCAACCCGAACGGGAGGGCTCTGAACTGGAAGTGTCGGCCCAGGACTGCAAAACGCAGAAAGCGTTGATGAGGAGGCCAGATGGGAATATGCAGGTATGCTTCCTTAATGTCCAAGGATGCCAGGTACTCCCCTGCCTTCACTGCCGCTATAACAGAGCGGAGAGTCTCCATGCGAAAGTGCCGCACTTTCAAGGCCCGATTGACCCCTTTGAGGTCGAGGATAGGCCGGACAGAACCTCCTTTCTTTGGTACCACAAAGTAAATGGAGTAACGCCCCTTGCCAAGCTGACTTTCTGGCACCGGAACGACCGCCCCCAGGCGGATCAGATTGTCCAAAGTCTGCTGCACTGCCACAGCTTTGACCGGAGACTTGCAGGGAGAGAGTACAAACCCGTCTCTTAAGTGTCGGCAGAACTCTAGCTTGTAGCCGTCTCTGATGACTTCCAGCACCCAAGCGTCTGACGTGATTGTGGTCCACTCGCCCAGAAACGAGGACAGCCGTCCTCCAATCTGCACTGGGGCGTGGACCAAGACCCCGTCATTGGGTACGAGACCCTGGGGGAGGACCGGAGGGAGCACCTCCGGGACGGCGGTCTCTGCGAAAGGAATGCTGCTTGGGGGAGAAATTCCTCTTAACGGAAGAGGGGGCAGAAGCACCCGACCTGCCCGGGCGGTACCGACGGGCTTCCTGAAACCGTCCTCTGGAGGTACCGGGACGAGCACTAGCCCGAGCCCTGACCTCCAGTAACTTCTTGCCCTTAGACGTGCCGAGATCGGTCACGATTTTGTCCAGCTCGACCCCAAAGAGCAGCTTGCCTTTAAAAGGCAATCTAGCCAGGCGGGATTTAGAGGCGTGGTCAGCAGACCAATGTTTCAGCCAAAGCCACCGCCGCGCAGAGACTGTCTGAGCCATGCCTTTAGCTGAGGCTCTCAAGACATCATACAGCAAGTCTGCCAAATAGGCTAAGCCCGATTCCAGGGCTGGCCAATCAGCCCTCAAGGAATGATCCGAGGGGGAAGCCCGCTGCACCATAGTCAGGCACGCCCTGGCCACATAGGAGCCGCAAACTGAGGCCTGCAAACTTAAAGCAGCCGCCTCAAAGGACGACCTTAAGGCCGCCTCCAATCTCCTGTCTTGGGCGTCCTTTAGGGCCGTGCCACCTTCCACCGGCAATGCCGTTTTCTTAGTCACCGCAGTGATTAAAGAATCCACGGTAGGCCACAGATAGGCCTCACGTTCACTCACAGCCAAAGGATAGAGGCGGGACATAGCCCTAGCCACTTTAAGGCTCGCTTCTGGGACATCCCATTGAGCCGAAATTAAGGTGTGCATGGCAACATGCACGTGGAAGGTTCTAGGCGGGCGCTTCGTCCCCAGCATAATGGCAGAGCCAACAGGGGCTGAGGGAGAGACGTCCTCCGGAGAGGATATCTTCAAAGTGTCCATGGCCTGTAACAACAGGTTGGGCAAATCCTCTGGGCGAAAAAGCCGCGCTGCAGAGGGGTCATCCGCTCCATCCGAGCGGGGATCCGTCTCCTCCAAGGAATCCGCAAAGGACCGTTGGGAGACCTCAGACACGCTGCCCTCATCTACATCGGAGGAGACAAATTCCTCCAAGGCCTGGGAATCAACCCGAGGGCGTTTACCTCTGGGAACCTCAACCTCTTTACCAGACGAGGGAGCGGGGGCAGCGTTGTGCATGAGGAAGGCCTGATGCAGCAGCAAAACAAACTCGGGGGAGAAACCCCCCAGACTGTGCACTTCCGCAGCCTGGGCAACAGCCCTAGGCGCGCTCTCAACCGGCGCTCGCAACAGCGGGGGAGAGACATGCTGCGCATCCAAAATGGCGTCCGGCGCGAAACTCCGCAAAGGAGCCGCGCGGGAAGAACGGCTCTTAACTTCAGCCGCTTCTGTGCCGTCGCCCAAATTAAGGGCGTTCATGGCATTAATGTCTCCAACCTCAAGGGCGGCCCAAGAAGAAGCCGACCGAGCCGCGTGGCCGGCCAAGATGGCGGAGGCGAGGAGCGGGGGATGGGCGTTTATGGCGGGAAAAACCGCCACGCCGGAGGAAGGACCGGGACATTCATCGGTCACGAAACTGTCACCCAACAAGGGCGAATCAGGCTTTAAGACCCCCGCATCCCCTCTAGAAGCGCTCAAGCGACCCGGGGAGCGACCCTTTGCGCCCTCGCCCTCCGACGCCATGTGCCACGAGGAGAAGAATCGGGGAACCCCCGCCCGCTATAAAAAGGTAAAATTACCTGCTGTCCGCTCCGAGTTGTAACGACCTGGTGTCTCAGTGAGTAGCTGCAATAGACGCTTAAACAAACGTCGAAATAAACGCCTTTAAGGCCGTTCAAAATTTTTTTTTTTTTTTTTTTAACGGAGCCAGCGGGAGGGGGGAGAAAAGGAGGGACCTGGCACCACCAGGTTTGCACTTGCTCAAAAGAGCCCTCAACCCCAGGCACTCAACAAAACCTAAAAATTAGGCTTGGAGGCCTAGCCAGAGCTGCTGCTGTGTGTGACCACCACCTGCTGAGATAGAGAACATACTGAGGAGTTTCCGGCAGCACATGACCACATATAGGGAGGCAAAAGTTTGCTCTCTATCTCCACCTGCTGGTAGATGGACACAACCCACCAGTCTATGGATTGATCAGCTTGATGATATGGAATGGCGAATTAAGAGAGTTAAGAGTTATTTTTACCTCTTATTAAATGAATCGCCACCACAAGCTAAGTGCTGCTGAGGTTCACTCTAGATTTTAAAAAACCTTTACAAAAAATATAAATATATGGTTAAAAAATGTTTATAATTTAGAGAGAATTGTTTCACTGAAAACTGTCTTATTGAAAATTGCTGCATTTAAAGTTGAGTTAAAAGTTTTTAGGCGCTGGGTTTCCTTTGTTGAGGTTAACTGTTTAATCTGGCCCCAGCCTGGAGAAGAAAAGTGTAACCTTTAAGTCTGATCCCTTAATTGAGAGGAAAGACAGTCATAAAGAACGTCCGCCAAGAAGGCTGTGCCAGACTCCAGACGAGAAACCACCAGGAACTCTGGCAGCTGCTGAAGCCAGCGCAACATGGCCCTCACCATATAGCCACCACAGATGGCAACCATGATGCCAACTGAGGCAAAAGCTTCTCGTGGAGCTCACAGAGAGCCAAACATCCTTGCTTCGGGACAGCAGACTTTTTGGGGTATATCCAATATATCTCCACGTCCTCAGGAACAAAGGCATAAAGACAATACAAGGCCATGGTCCTTTAAGAGCCCCATCTGGGGACTCCCACTCCACCATCATACGAGTGAGGATCCTGTGAAGCAGAAAATGTGCTCCAACAGAGGGGGTCTGCAGTGGAAGCCTTGAGCATCCTCAAGGCCTCTAAGAGTCCAGCTCCTCCCAACGAAGAGCCTCATAACATGGGACCGCTCCTTTTCATCCTCTCTGGAACGAGAATCTTCAAGATCAGAGGATGAGGAAGACTGAAGGTCCGAGAAAGACCCCTGATCCTCTGTGGTATATCCAAAACTACCTGTAACATTGGAGGGCCCCATCATCCCCAGTAGCACTTGACCCCCAGAATGGGACCCCAGCTAGGAGCTTCCAGGTCCCTAGGGGCCCCACTGCTGGCCAAAGGGTCCAGCCTCCACCTGCAAGGCTTGCTTAAGCATTTGGATTAAGCTCAGAAGCTGAATAGAGCTAGGGACCCATCAGGACTTCCCCCTCTTAAGGATGACCTGGAGTGGTTGGGAGAGATATGCCCCCACCACTTCAAGCCCTAATGGGGGTCCAAAAGCTATCCTGCTGCATTAAAACAGCAGCAGAAGAAAAAGAGAATCAAATATGGTTGCTGTTCCCACTGAAGTCAGTCCTGACACTTCAATGCAGGGAACAAAGCAGGCAGCTTCAGCACCCTCCCCCATCCCCTGAGCCAACAGCTATACTAAGCTGCAGACTCTTACAGATTGAGCAGTGGCTGCCAGCAATGTGGGTGGCACAGACAGGCCTGCCTGCTCACTCTGGCCAACCTCGGCCCATTAATTGATTTGATTTGCTTACTTTATTTATTTTTTGTCTATTAGATTGTAAGCTCTTTGAGCAGGGACTGTCTTTCTTCTATGTTTGTGCAGCGCTGCGTACGCCTTGTAGTGCTATAGAAATGCTAAATAGTAGTAGTAGTAGTAGATGGCAAGGAATAGCAAGTTGACTACGAACAGTATATGTAACTTACTTGTTTAACCTTATCTTCAAAGTCAGCATCACTCTTGTCATAAATCATCTGAGCAAGGCGAATCTGTTCAGCTGTTGCCTGAAAAAAAAGACAGGTAAGATATTTACTAACAAGGTAAGATATTTACTAACAACGATAATCTAAAAATGTAGATAATGTGAAAGATAAATAAGGAAATAAAGATACAGGCAGCTGGCTACTGTCCAAGCCTAATTACTTTTACCTACTAAGGACAGAAAACTATCAACTCAAAAGAATAAAATGACATTAGCAGATTTAACAGCCCCACCCTCCAACTACTTCCTTCTTTATTCCATGTATTAATCAATTTTTTCACTGTGTATTATGACACTCTAGCTGAGGTTTAAGTACATTACTCTGTCCTGGCATAGCGAATGCTACATACCTGTAGAAGGTATTCTCCGAGGACAGCAGGCTGATTGTTCTCACTGATGGGTTGACGTCCTCGGCAGCCCCCTCCATCGGAAAGTTTACTAGCAAAGGCCTTTGCTAGTCCTCGCGCGCCCATGCGCACCGCACATGCGCGGCCGTCTTCCCACCCGAAACCGGCTCGAGCCGGCCAGTCCAGTATGTAGCAAGACAATACACTTCAAGGGAAGACTCAACTCCAAAGGGGAGGCGGGCGGGTTTGTGAGAACAATCAGCCTGCTGTCCTCGGAGAATACCTTCTACAGGTATGTAGCATTCGCTTTCTCCGAGGACAAGCAGGCTGCTTGTTCTCACTGATGGGGTATCCCTAGCCCCCAGGCTCACTCAAAACAACAACCATGGTCAATTGGGCCTCGCAACGGCGAGGACATAACTGAGATTGACCTAAAAAATTTACCAACTAACTGAGAGTGTAGCCTGGAACAGAACAAACAGGGCCCTCGGGGGGTGGAGTTGGATCCTAAAGCCCAAACAGGTTCTGAAGAACTGACTGCCCGAACCGACTGTCGCGTCGGGTATCCTGCTGCAGGCAGTAGTGAGATGTGAATGTGTGGACAGATGACCACGTCGCAGCTTTGCAAATTTCTTCAATGGAGGCTGACTTCAAGTGGGCTACCGACGCAGCCATGGCTCTAACATTATGAGCCGTGACATGACCCTCAAGAGCCAGCCCCGCCTGGGCGTAAGTGAAGGAAATGCAATCTGCTAGCCAATTGGATATGGTGCGTTTCCCTACAGCCACTCCCCTCCTATTGGGGTCAAAAGAAACAAACAATTGGGCGGACTGTCTGTTGGGCTGTGTCCGCTCCAGGTAGAAGGCCAATGCTCTCTTGCAGTCCAATGTGTGCAGCTGACGTTCAGCAGGGCAGGAATGAGGACGGGGAAAAAATGTTGGCAAGACAATTGACTGGTTCAGATGGAACTCCGACACAACCTTTGGCAGGAACTTAGGGTGAGTGCGGAGGACTACTCTGTTATGATGAAATTTGGTGTACGGGGCCTGGGCTACCAGGGCCTGAAGCTCACTGACTCTACGAGCTGAAGTAACTGCCACCAAGAAAATGACCTTCCAGGTCAAGTACTTCAGATGGCAGGAATTCAGTGGCTCAAAAGGAGGTTTCATCAGCTGGGTGCGAACGACATTGAGATCCCATGACACTGTAGGAGGCTTGACAGGGGGCTTTGACCAAAGCAAACCTCTCATGAAGCGAACAACTAAAGGCTGTCCTGAGATCGGCTTACCTTCCACACGGTAATGGTATGCACTGATTGCACTAAGGTGAACCCTTACAGAGTTGGTCTTGAGACCGGACTCAGACAAGTGCAGAAGGTATTCAAGCAGGGTCTGTGTAGGACAAGAGCGAGGATCTAGGGCCTTGCTGTCACACCAGACGGCAAACCTCCTCCAATGGAAGAAGTAACTTCTCTTAGTGGAGTCTTTCCTGGAAGCAAGCAAGATGCGGGAGACACCCTCTGACAGACCCAAAGAGGCAAAGTCTACGCCCTCAACATCCAGGCCGTGAGAGCCAGAGACTGGAGGTTGGGATGCAGAAGCGCCCCCTCGTCCTGTGTGATGAGGGTCGGAAAACACTCCAATCTCCACGGTTCTTCGGAGGATAACTCCAGAAGAAGGGGGAACCAGATCTGACGCGGCCAAAAAGGAGCAATCAGAATCATGGTGCCTCGGTCTTGCTTGAGTTTCAACAAAGTCTTCCCCACCAGAGGGATGGGAGGATAAGCATACAGCAGGCCTTCCCCCCAATCCAGGAGGAAGGCATCCGATGCTAGTCTGCCGGAGGCCTGAAGCCTGGAACAGAACTGAGGGACTTTGTGGTTCGCTCGAGATGCGAAGAGATCCACCAAGGGGGTGCCCCACGCTTGGAAGATCTGGCGCACCACTCGGGGGTTGAGCGACCACTCGTGAGGTTGCATAATCCTGCTCAGTCTGTCGGCCAGACTGTTGTTTACGCCAGCCAGATATGTGGCTTGGAGCAGCATGCCTTGACGGCGAGCCCAGAGCCACATGCTGACGGCTTCCTGACACAGGGGGCGAGATCCTCGTCAGAGAAATATCTGGGGTCCTCCTCTTCCTCCCACGAGGCCTCACCCTCGGTGTCAGACACAAGTTCACGAACCTGTGTCTGCAACCTCGCCCTGCTCGACTCCGTGGAACCCCGGCCACGGTGGGGGCATCGAGAGGTAGACTCCCTCGCCCGCATCGGCGAAGCTCCCTCCGCTGACGTAGTCGGGGAGCCTTCCTGGGAGGTGGCCGCGGTCGGCACCGCAAGCGGTACCGACGTCGGGGACCTCAACCTGGGCGATGGGCCAGCCGGCGCCACGCTCGACGGTACCGGAGGCACAAGCACCGCCGGTACCGGAGGGGTAGGGCGCAACAGCTCTCCCAGAATCTCTGGGAGAACGGCCCGGAGGCTCTCGTTTAGAGCGGCTGCAGAGAAAGGCTGAGAGGCCGATGCAGGCGTCGACGTCAGAACCTGTTCCGGGCGAGGAGGCTGTTCCGGGCTGTCCAGAGTGGAGCGCATCGACACCTCCTGAACAGAGGGTGAGCGGTCCTCTCGGTGCCGATGCCTGCTGGGTGCCGAATCCCTCGGCGACCCAGAGCTCTCGGTGCCGACATGGGGAGGAGACCGGTGTCGATGCTTCTTCGATTTCTTCCGAAGCATGTCACCGGAGCTCCCCGGCACCGACGAGGAGGACGTAGAATCCATCCGTCGCTTCCTCGGGGCCGAGACCGAAGAGGGTCGATCCCGGGGGGGCTGTACCGCAGGAGCCCTCAGGGTAGGAGGAGACCCACCCGAAGGCTCACCGCCACCAGCAGGGGAATGGACAGCCCTCACCTGCACTCCTGACGATGCACCTCCGTCCGACGACATCAGCAGACGAAGTCTCGGTACCACCGACGTCGATGCAGTCGCCCGATGCCTCGGCGCCGATGCAGAGGTCCGATGCCTCGATGCAGTCGATGGAGCGGCAGCCAAGGAAGATGGTCCGGACGCTGACGACGTCGATGCACTCGATGCCTCCGGTGCCGATGCCGACGAAGAGCCCGAGAACAAAACGTTCCACTGGGCTAATCTCGCTACCTGAGTCCGCCTTTGTAACAGGGAACACAGACTGCAGTTCTGAGGGCGGTGCTGGGCCCCTAGACACTGAAGTCACGCAGAGTGCCTATCAGTGAGCGAGATTACCCGGGCGCACTGGGTGCACTTCTTGAAGCCGCTGGAAGGCTTCGATGTCATGGGCGGAAAAATCACGCCGGCGAAATCAAAAGCCGAAATGGCGAAATTTGAAGCACCAAAATTTAGAGGGAGAAAATCTCGACCGAGGCCAAAAGAGGCCTACCCCGACAACGAAAGAAAACTTACGGGGCAAAAACTTGAGAAATACGGGAAGGGCAGAAAACCCAAAAGGGTCTTCCGGAACACTTCCGGAGCGCTTCCCGAACTTTGTTAAGGAAAAATAGACAAAAAAACACGTCGAAAAGGACGCGCGAGGTCGACTCTCTGGGGCACGAACGGCGTAACACGACCGTACCGAGCGCAGACGAAAGAAGACTAGAATGGCCGGCTCGAGCCGGTTTCGGGCGGGAAGACGGCCGCGCATGCGCGGTGCGCATGGGCGCGCGAGGACTAGCAAAGGCCTTTGCTAGTAAACTTTCCGATGGAGGGGGCTGCCGAGGACGTCAACCCATCAGTGAGAACAAGCAGCCTGCTTGTCCTCGGAGAAATATAGATATTCAAATTCTAAATCCACTGACATGGGAAAATCAAAACACACACACATACCACCATTATAAACAACAACATTACTCGTAGTGCATTAAGTTTATAATGTTACTAAAATATTTTATTTTGTTGTAAACTGCTTTTAATGATCTTTATCACATTTGCTGTATTTAAGATTAAATAAATAAATTTGACCAGAATATTCACTAAAGGAGCACAAATGTGGTTTACAAAACAAAATCCTGCGTTTAAGTATCCAAGATACTAACAATGTGTGAAACAGATTACCAGTACTCTGCAGATCACTTTTACATTTAATCAGGGCTTTTTTTGTGCCGGAACACACCGGTATGGCGTACCGGCATCTTTTTTTCCCCGGCAAGTCCTGCACCCTTCCTCTCACTCCCCTACTTACTGTTTTTTTTTTTTTTAACAGATGTGGCAGCGCGAACAGTGCAGCAACTGAGAGAGGCTGGTAGCATCGGTGCTTCCTTCTGCAAGTCCCGTCTACTTTATTTCAACTTCCTGTTTCCGCATAGGCGGGACTCGCAGAGGGAAGCTCCGACGCTGCCAGCCTCTCTCAATCGCTACACCGTTCGAGCTGCAAGTCCGACGCTGGCAGCCTTTCTTTATCGCTTCAGTGGTGACAGGCAGGTAGGCAGTGGAGAAGGAGGATGGGCTGGGGGAAGAAGAATCGTTGGATATGGATAAGAGGGGAGGGCAGGGAAGAGAGAATAGCTGGACATGGATGAGAGGGGAGAGAGCACATGCTGGATATGGATGAGAGGGGGATGACAGGGGAGAGAGGAGACATGCTGAACATGGATGGGAGGGGATGGCAGGGAAGAGAGAATCGCTGGACATGGAGAGGAGGACGGGGAGAGAGGAGAATCGCTGGACATGGAGGGGAGGACAGGGGAGAGAGGAGAATCACTGGACATGGAGGGGAGGACAGGGGAGAAGAGAATTGCTGGACATGGAGGAGAGGACAGGGGAGAGAGGAGGATCGCTGGACATGGATGGGAGGTGAGGGCAGGGGAGAGGAGAATCGTTGGACATGGATGGCAGGGGAGGACAGGGGGCAGAGGAGAATCGCTGCACATGGATGAGAGGGGAGGGCAGGGGAGAGAGGAGACATACTGGACATGGATGGGAGGGGAGGTCAGCAAAGAGAGATTCACTGGACATGGATAGAAGGGGAGGGCAGGGGAGCGAGGAGAATCGTGAGAGAGGAGGGAAGGGGAGAGAGGAGAATCGTTAGACATGGATGGCAGGGGAGGGCAGGGGAGAGAGGAGACATGCTGGACATGGATGGAGGGGAGGGCAGGGGAGAGAAGAGACATGCTGGACATGGATGGCAGAGGAGGGCAGGGGAGAGAGGAGAATTGCTGGACATGGAGGGGAGGACAGGGGAGAAGAGAATCGCTGGACATGGAGGGGAGGACAGGGGAGAAGAGAATCGCTGGACATGGAGGAGAGGATAGGGGAGAGAGGAGAAGTGCTGGACATGGATGGAGGGCAGAAAAGAAAAAAGAAGAAGATGCACATGGATGGAGATGAGAGAAAGGGGAGAGGAGAAAAACTGCACATGGATGGAGAAAATAGGCAAAAGCTGGATCCACGTTATACCTCCTCCAATCAATTCCACGGAGGACGACCCAGCTTTTACTTATGGATGTAGGGCAAGAAATGAAGAAGAAAGGAGGAAAGCAAAGAAATATATGGAAAGGAAGCCCTGAAAACAGAGTTAAGAGAACAGATAGAGAGCAGCAGAATCTGGGACCAATATGAATAGAAAAACAAAGTCACCAGACAACAAAGGTAGAAAAAAATCATTTTACTTTCATTTTAGTGTTTGGAATATGTCCAATTTGAGAATTTACATCTGCTGTCTTATTTTGCACTGGGATTCTCGGGGGCCAAGGGGTCTTATGTCTGTATAAATTTCAGCGTAAGGGTGTGCCACCATATGTTTTACATCACTCTCATTGGCATCAAGAGTTGGGGTTTGAACTGGAGGAGGATGACTGGAATCTTACTAAGAACAACATCCTGAAGGTGTCCATTTCTGTACTTTTTAAAGAAAATGCTGTTAAAGTCTTGTACCGGTGGTACCTCACTCCTGCTCGGTAGCATAGGATGTTTCCAACCACTTCCCCCTTATGCTGGAGGGGCTGTGGACAAAGGTACCCTGGGCCATATATGGTGGACCTGTATTAAGGCTCAGGCTTTGTGGACAGCTGTTTCTTTTAGAGTTCAGAGATGGTTGGCCAAGCCAATACCGTGGTCCCCCCAGGTATTTCTTGTTCCTGGTAAAGCCCAGGGGTCTTTCTAAATCTCAAGCTTTACTAGTTAGGCACGCCATGTCTGTGGCCAGGGTGGTTTTGGCGGCTCACTGGAAAGATCCCAGGGCACCCCCTCTGACAAAAGGGAAAATTAGGTTCTTACCTTGGTAATTTTCTTTCCTTTAGTCATAGCAGATGAAGCCATTACGAATGGGTTGTGTCCATCAACCAGCAGGGGGAGATAGAGAGCACTCAAAAACCATAGTAGCTCTTGGCCAGCTAGCTCCACTGCCTCTTCAGTATTTGAAGCTTCCAAAGCAGTATACAGACCGCAATGGGAATAACATGAACTTTCCTCACAGCGAACGATGGCCACATAACAGGAGCATTAACTCAAAAGGAGGGAATGAACTCGCCCTCCTGTAACTCAAAGGAGGGAAATGAACTCATCCTCCTGTACTTGAACAGTAATCCTGAAGACTGTTTTCTAACTTTCTCCCAAGGAAGGACTAAATCTTCAGGAAAGAAACTGATCATCAAATAGAGTCACATCAGCACACAGTCAGACAGGGAGGGCTCATGGCTTCATCTGCTATGACTAAAGGAAAGAAAATTACCAAGGTAAGAACCTAATTTTCCCTTCCTTGTCATCAAGCAGATGAAGCCATTACGAATGGGATGTAACAAAGCAATCCCTAGATAGGGTGGGAACAAGCCACACCACGCGCTAACACTTGAGCTCCAAAGAGCACGTCCCTCTTAGCAGCCACATCCAACCTGTAATGTCGGGCAAATGAGAGCTTAGAAGCCCATGTTGCTGCACTGCATCTCATGAAGAGAGAGTGCTCCAGTTTCAGCCCAAGAGGAAGAAATCGCTCTTGGAGAATGCGCCTTAAAGGCTACAGGCGGAGACCGGCCGGCAAGCAGATAAGCTGAGAAGATAGCTTCTTTGAGCCAGCGGGCAATAGTGGCTTTAGACGCTGGAGACTCTCTGTGAGGACCTGATAACAATACAAAAAGATGATCAGAGGTCCTGAAAGCATTTTTGTACACCATCCTGCAAAAAGTCCAGAATCAGAGAGACAGGAGCCTGCATGGGTGTGATCACCTTTGAAACACACCATGACTCAAACAGTCTCCAAATCCTGGCATAAGCCACAGAAGTGGACCACTTGCGGACCTGCAGGAGTGTGCAAATAACATTGTTAGAATAGCCTTTGTCTCTCAATTGTGCCCTCTCAATAGCCATGCCGTTAGACCAAAGCGGCAGGCATCCTCCATGGTTACCGGGCCCTGTGACAACAGGTTCGGTACCAGAGGCAACGGCCAGGGAGCCTCCACCAGCATCCACCGAAGGTCCGCATACCACGGACTCCTGGGCCAGTCCGGGTCGATGAGAACCACTTTTCCTGGATAAAGCCGAATCCACAGGAGCACTCGCCCTATCAAAGGCCATGAAGGGAACACATACAGGAGGCCCATAGGCCAGGGTTGAGCCAAGGCATCCAACCCCGCCGTGCGAGGATCTCTCCGTCTGCTGTAAAAGTACGGGACTTTGGCATTTGCGCTTGAGGCCATAAAATCCGCTACGGGCGTTCCCCATTTGGCACAGATCTGCAGGAATACTTTGCAAGTTCCCACTCCGCTGGATCGATTTGATGCCTGCTTAGATAATCGGCTTGCACGTTGCTCTGACCTGCAATATGAGCTGCTGACAGAAACTGCAGATGTAGCTTGGCCCAGTGGCAAATTTGTTCGGCCTGCGCGGCTACAGCTCTGCACTGAGTGCCGCCTTCTCGATTTATGTAGGCCACTGCTGTCGTGTTGTCCGACAGAACTCTGACAGCCAATCCTTCCAGGGTCAACTGAAAGGCTAGTAGCGCCTGAAATACCGCTTTCAACTCTAGGCGATTGATGGACCACTCCGACTCGTCGGGTGTCCATAGAACCTGGGCATGCTTCCCCTTGCAATGTGCGCCCCAGCCCTGCAGGCTGGCATCTGTCACCACTAGGCACCAATCGGGGAGCGCCAGTGAGACATTCCTCGCCGCAGCATGCTGTCTGAGAGCCACCACTCCATGCTGAGCTGGGCCGCAGGGACCCACGTGAGTCTGCATTGATAATCCTGAGATACTGGAGACCATCGATGAAGTAGGGAATACTGCAGAGGTCTCAGGTGCGCTCTCGCCCAGGGCACCAATTCCAAGGTGGCCGACATCGATCCCAATAGCTGGACAATGTCCCAAGCTCACGGGCGGGGCATCCTCAGGAGCAGACGGACCTGATTCTGAAGCTTGCACCGCCTTTGCTTGGGTAGGAATACATATCCCGAGTCTGTGTCGAACCGTGCCCCCAAATATTCTAGTGATTGCGAGGGGGTCAGGTGACTTTTGGTCATATTGACGACCCAGCCCAGAGATTGAAGTACTGAGACCACTCTGGCTGTAGCTTGATGACTCTCTGTAGCAGAGTCCGCTCTGATGAGCCAGTCATCTAAGTACGGGTGAACCCGGATACCTTCTCGCCTGAGAAAAGCAGCTACTACCACCATTACCTTGGAAAAGGTTCGGGGAGCTGTGGCGAGGCCAAAAGGCAAGGCCCGAAACTGGAAATGTTTTCCCATCACCGCAAACCGCAGAAACTTCTGGTGCGGGGGCCAAATTGGAATGTGCAAGTAAGCTTCTTTCAGGTCCAGAGACGTGAGAAACTCTCCTGGCTGTACCGCCGCAATGACGGAGCGCAGGGTTTCCATGCGAAAATGCCGCACTTTTAGGGACTTGTTTAGCTCTTTTAAGTCCAGAATCGGGCGAAAAGACACACCTTTTCACTACTACTACTACTTAGCATTTCTATAGCGCTACTAGGGTTACGCAGCGCTGTACAAGTTAAAACATGGGGAAGGACAGTCCCTGCTCAAGAGAGCTTACAATCTAAAGGTAACAAACTATGTAGTCAGTGTAGTCAGTGTATCGTGAATGGGGAAGGTGGTTAGGCGCCAAAAGCAAGGGAGAAGAGATGGGTTTTGAGTAGGAACTTAAAGATGGGTAGGGAGGGCGCATGGCGTATGGGCTCGGGAGTCTGTTCCAGGCATAAGGTGATGCGAGGCAGAAGGGACGGAGTCTGGAGTTAGCGGTGGTGGAGAAGGGTACAGATAGGAGTGATTTGTCCTGAGAGCGGAGGTTACGGGTGGGGACAAAGGGGGAGAGGAGAGTAGAGAGGTAATGGGGGGCTGCAGATTGAGTGCATTTGAAGGTCATTAGGAGAAGCTTGAACTGAATACGGTAGTGAATCGGGAGCCAGTGAAGCGACTTGAGAAGAGGGGTGATATGAGAGTATCGGTTCACGCGGTAGATAAGACGTGCAGCGGAATTTTGGACAGATTGAAGGGGGGATAGGTGGCTAAGCGGGAGACCAGCAAGGAGAAGGTTGCAAAAGTCAAGACAAGAGGTAATGAGTGAGTGAACGAGGGTTCGGGTGGTCTGTTCAGAGGAATGGGCGGATTTTGCTAATATTATAGAGGAAGAAGCGACAGGTCTTAGCTGTCTGCTGGATATGGATACCACAAAGTAAATGGAGTAGCGGCCGCAGCCATGTTCGGCGGGAGGTACCGGGGTCACCGCCCCTAATCGAATCAGGCCTTGTAAGGTCCCCTCTACTGCTACCCGTTTGGCAGCAGAGCCGCATCGGGACTCCACAAACACGTCTCTTACCAAGGCATAGAATTCTATTCGGTAACCATCTCTGATCAGGTCCAGAACCCACTGATCTGAGGAAATCTTGGCCCACTCCTCGAAAAAGAGGGAAGGTCTTCCTCCTACTGCAGGAAACGAGGAGGGGGCCGGCGCACCATCATTGAGAGGGTCGCCCCTGAACTCCAGGCCTTAAGTCCGAGCAAAAGGAGTTCCTCTGCTGAAAACGGCCACGCAAAGTGAACCCAGCAGAATGTCCCGGGCAGTACCTTCTAGCTTCACGGAAGAGGAGTGAACCGCCTGACCCTTGGAGGAAGGCCGCGGCCTATCCTCGGGTAAGCGCTGAGGTTTGGAATCCCCCAGGCCTTTCACAATCTTTTCCAACTCCTCACCAAACAGGAGAAGGCCTTGAAAGGGCAACTTCACCAGCCTTTGCTTAGAGGCCATGTCCACCGCCCAATGTCGTAGCCAAAGAAGACGGTGAGCCGTCACTGCTACTGCCATTTGTTTAGCCGAAGCTCTGACAATATCATAAAGGGCGTCAGCCAAAAAGGACAGGGCCGACAATCCACGGAGCCACCTCATAAAGGGACTCCGCTCCATCACTGGGCTGTTCAACTGCCTGTTGCAACCATGCTAGGCAGGCTCTAGCAGCATAACAACTGCATGCAGACGCCCGAATAGTAAGACCTGCAATTTCAAAGGACCGCTTCAGCGCTGATTCCAACCTTCGGTCTTGAATATCCTTCAGGGCAACACCTCCTTCCACAGGGAGGGTAGTCCGTTTTGTCACAGCGGTGACTAGAGCATCCACTTTAGGCATTGCAAAGCGAGCCAAATGCTCCTCACTTAGAGGATATAATTGCCCCATAGCCCTGGAAACTTTCAAAGGTCCCTTGGGGTCAGCACATTGAGCAGAAATAAGCTCTTGGATGGAGTCATGCAAAGGAAAGGCTCGAGCAGGCATTTTGGTACTTGCCATCCTCGGATTCCCAGAGGAGGCTACTCCCCTCCCAGGATCTTCAATAGAGAGGGCCTGTAGGACATCAGAAATAAGTGCTGGCAGCGCTTCGCGGTGGAAAATCCTCACCGCGGACGGATCATCCGGATCCAGAGACAACTCTGCACCTTCTTCTCCTGGCTCCTCTGGCCCCGAAGACCTGCCAGACCCCTCAGAGTCACCACATCCCGACCACGGGGGGGAAAAAGGAGGTGCACCACAATCTGAAGGGGAATTAGCCCTTCTACGCTTTTCTTTATGCCAATTATCAGGGAAAATAGCCTCAGCGGGCAGTCCCAGGCCAGAATCCACCGGGGGGGGGGGAGGGGGGGGACAATAGAAGGGGCCTCAGACGACCCTTGATGGAGAGCTCTTTTCAGCATGAGCCCTTACGCCAAGCCCCGTCCCTGCCCGTCTTCAAGTCTTTGCTTAAAGCCCACCTCTTCAATGCTGCGTTCAGCACCTAACCCTTACCGTTCAGTGAATCCAGACTGCCCCAATTTGACTGCCCCTATCGGACCGACCATTCACTTGTCTATTAGATTGTAAGCTCTTTGAACAGGGACTGTCTCTCTTTGTTAAATTGTACAGCGCTGCGTAACCCTAGTAGCGCTCTAAAAATGTTAAGTAGTAGTAGTAGTAGTAGCAGTAGCATGTATGCTTTATGCAATAACAACACAAAATCAGGGGAGAAAAACTCGCCCTGGGCACCCAGATCCCGTCCATGGCTAGCCGCTCCCTGAATAGCCTCAATTTGAGGTCCCCCCCCCCCCCCCGGGCTCAGGGCTCTCCGTCTCTACGGAGGCCACGCCATGCGGAGAATTCAAAATGGCGTCAGCTGCCAGCTCTGAGCAGGAAGAATCATCGCTCGCCATGCTCGGGCCGGCTCTTACACCTGTACAGCACAATTTACAGAACCCCGCTGCTGATTTGCGCTTGCCACACCAGGAACAGCGCTTTACATTCTCTGCAGCCATCGCCGAAAATGGCGGGAAAATTCAAAATGGCGGATTTCCCGCCAAAAACGCCCCAATCGCGGGCCCACCCCGGAGGAATTAGAAAACACTCTTACCTCACCGGACCGAGTATCACAGCTCCGGTCCCATAGAAGAATCAAAGGAAAACCTCTGTTCCATTTTTTTTTTTTTTTTTTAACGCTGTGAGGAAAGCAGAGGTAATAAGAACTCCAGAGGTTCAGATAAGTGGGAAAGGCAGGGAAAGGCGAACCAATGTGCCTGCATCCACTGAGTGGGAAAAGACAGGGAAAAGCAAGCTAATATGTCCACATCCACGGGGGCATGGGTAAGGCAGGGAAAGGGCTGACCTATGTGCCTTCAAAGTGAAGCTGCTATAGCCTCTAACACCCCGGCTAACAACTGGCAAGCCAGGAGCCACCCCCAGGCAGATTTTTGATGGAGCTCGAAGAAGCTGCAGCCACCCTGCTTGGGGAGATAGAGAATACTGAAGAGGCAGTGGAGCTGGCTGGCCATGAGGCACTGTGAAAAGTTGATGGACACAACCCATATGTAATGGCTTCATCTGCTTGATGACAAGGAAAATGGAGATATGTAAGAAATAAACATTTAGTATTATAGAAGGATCTTGGGTAACATGATAATGTTAAAGCATGATATTAATATAACAAGCAGATAGTACTACTACTACTACTTAACATTTCTAAAGCGCTACCAGGCTGGTGGTAAGGACCAGGGCTCTAAGATATTTACAGGAGTTATTTGATAACACTGACCTACTAATTAAGGCTCAACATTACATACCTGCACTTGTTTCTGTGACTGTGGAGTTGGAATCTGCGCTTTATCTCGAGTGCCTCGGGAACGATCAGTGCCCACTGAAGTCATCATATACAGTATATACAAAATAATGTATGTACAAAATAGAAAATCTGAAAATAAAATGCATGTTTTAAGTATCAAAAAACATGTAGGGAGAAACAGTTAATACAAACATCTCAGCTGATGGAAACAAGGATGGCGAGACCTATCTAGTTTATGCAATTTACTTGTTGTTCAAATGTTATAAATCCAAGGTCATCTCTGGCTTTTTGTTCACTTCTACCAAATTAGTGCTTATGCTAGGATTTTTTTAATTCTTTTACTGCTTTGCCTCTAGCACTTCAACTGGGAAGCAAAGCTTGAAAAATATATATATATTTATTTATTTGTTGCATTTGTATCCCACATTTTCCCACCTTTTTGGCTTACATTATGACGTGACAGTCGTCATTTCCGGATCTGAGAAATACAAAATGGTATAGCATTGAAATTCGTAAATGATAGAGTAAATTACAAGGTGGTATTGCATTGAAGTTCATAGATGATAGAGTAAATTATAGGGTAAGTTAGAGAGTCAAATATAGAAAGTTCATTCCCGGCATGGGAAATAAAGTGGTAATGTATGACACGTTAAGCGTGTCCGAGTAAGTGAGGCAGTCCGGTGTAGGGAGTTCGGCTTTGTTTAGTTTTGGTAGAATTTCATTGTCTAGTATTTAGGATGAATCATTGTGGTATGCCTTTTTGAACAGGTTGGTTTTCAGTAGTTTTCAGAAGATTGTTAAGGTCATGCATTGTTTTTATGACATTTGGCAGTGCGTTCCATAGTTGCGCGCTTATGTAGGAGAAGCTGGATGCATAAATTGATTTATATGAGTCCTTTGCAACTGGGGTAATGGAGATTCAAGAATGTGCGTGCTGACCTTTTTGTGTTCCTGGTTGGTAAATCAACGAGGTCTGACATGTAGATCGGGCCTTGTGCTACTCCTGAGTTTAGCCCCTTGGAGCAAGGGCTGGGCCTGTGCCCACATTTGCCTCAAACCCACCATTCCTGTGGCTGGCAGGATCCCCAAGTCCCACCAAATGAAGAAATGCAAAGCCCAACCCGAGTCAAAACAGCATAGCAGTCAGTGGGCTCAAAGTACTTTCCATGCTGTTCCGATTCGGGAAAGGGATCATTTCTTCAGCTGGCAGGACTTGGGGATCCCAACCAGCTAAGGTATGTTTAAATTTAATTGTGGTGGGAGATCAGGGGGAGGGAAGGGAAACAGGATGCCTACTACCAACCCATTTTAATCATTGCTCCTCCCCTCTCCCTGCTCGCCCCCCCCCCCCCCCCCCCCATTCCACTGCTTGGAGCTTCTTGTTCTAGAACTTTTTTGAAGGGAAAAAAATTAATTTCATACGCATTTATACTTTTAGTATATCATATCCTCCCCCCCCCATCTTAACTATCTTATAGAGTTTTAGGAGCATACCCTTCAGCCCTTTCAGGTACAATTTACAGACAGGACACCCTGTTAACAGATACAGTCTCAACCAGCCACACTAAAGGAATGTTGATCTCCTTAAAGGAAGGATATTAAAAAAAAAAAAAAAAAAAGAGAGAGAGAGACAAAGGAACAGAGACAGGTTAAATAAAAAAAAAATTTAAATGTATTGAACGTATTTGTCTATAAATGTCTAAACATATACCTTCAAAATATATACATATCTCTGTGTCATTGTCTTTTGCTTTCGAAAATCCTTCCTATAAAAGATTGAGTTCCCTTTATTTTTATTTATTTTATTTCATTTATATCCCATATCTTCCCAATCAAATCGGGTTCAATGTGGGCTAACAGATTATTAAACTAACAAAACAAATTAGTCAGTGAATACATCAGCCTTGTAGGGTTGAATTAAACAATGATTAAATATAATGTGATAATTAGTT
This sequence comes from Microcaecilia unicolor, assembly GCF_901765095.1. Classification (NCBI taxonomy): domain Eukaryota; kingdom Metazoa; phylum Chordata; class Amphibia; order Gymnophiona; family Siphonopidae; genus Microcaecilia; species Microcaecilia unicolor. The sequence continues at coordinate 27,506,345 of NC_044032.1, read as the reverse complement.
TGAAAGAACAACATTATGAAGTGTAGGAATGGAAATGGCCATTTTACATTAGGAATCTTCCTTATGGTGGGGGGGAGGTCCATCAGTAAAAACTTTCTTAAAAAGAAAAGGTTTTTAAAGATTTTCAGAATATCAAATAATTATGCACTCATCTTACTAGTTTCAGGAGGAAGTTCCACCATTTGGTACATTGGTAAGGGAACCCTGCTGTGAAAACCACTTATACTGTATACCACTTTTTTGCAACTAGGATAATGGAGAGTTAAGTAGTCTCTGGAACCAGGAACAGTGTTAAATAAGGGTAGATTAATTAAAGGTTGCATGCAATCTAGGGTTAACCCATATAGAGTTTTGAAAACTAATACGCAGGGTTTAAAGGCTGTTCTGGCTTTTATAAGAGAGCCAGTGTAGTTTCCTGAGCAGGGGAGATGCTCTCTCAAAACGTTTGACCTTGGAAACAAGTCTGGCTGCTGTATTTTGGGCTGTGATCTTTTAGGTCAATTCTTTGCAGCAGACATAAATGGCATTGCAATAATCAAAGTGTGATAGTACTAATGATTGCACCAAGGTTATGAAGATGTCATTAGGGTAAGAGATATCTGAGTCTTTTTAACCTCCACATTACTCTGAATGCTTTTGCTGTGACTGCTTTAATGTGGCTGGTTGAGACTGCATCCATGAACAGGGTGTCCAGCTCTAAGTTGTAGCTGAAAGGGCTGAAGGGAATGCTTATTGCGGAGGGCATCCCTTCTGGTTTTTGACATACACAGTTTCACCAGCAACTTGTATATAGCCATTTTCCCCTTTTTATACTCACCCTATGCAACCTAGTATTCCTGTGGCACTAAACACTCTCTCATTTTGTTTTGCTACCTGGAGTTAAAAAATTATCAACCAAGATCTCTCTCCTGATGGAAGCTTAGCAAGTGCCCATCTGAAGTCAGCCCACATTACATACTGCTCCCCTGAATTTCTGCACCCCAAAACATGCAATTGTACTTCTTGCATTTAAACTTATCAGCCTAGAACTCTGCTACTCTTCAAGCTAGTGCATGCAAACAGATCTCCTGCATATTCATTGGAGAAATCCAAAACCCCAACTGGGTTGCGGTCCTTGAGGACCAAGGTTACCCACCTGTGCACTAGAACATCTATGTTGTTGCCAATCTTATGCAAAAATACAAACCTTTGGAGGCTAACAAACTGCTTTTCTTCAGTTTCGGCTAAAACCGAAACAGCCAGAACTAATACACTGGTTTTGGCCAAAACCGAAACCAAGTTTGGTTATGTGAAAGTAAACCAATGAGGCTGAGGATTCTGGGAGAACCACTGTTAAGCAGCTGCCCCAAATAAATGAAGTTGTAAGGGTACCTTGAAAAAATTAGTACAGTACTAGTGTGTCGGATAAAAGTTAAAATTTCTCATATATTGTTAAACAAAAAATTTGAAGAAAAGAAAAACAGTACAATAACCTTCAGCTTGCTTTTATCAGTTCCCAACATGTTGGAACAGCATAGCACTGTGACATGGATCCCTCGCTTTCTTTGAGCTAGACACTGCTGTGTGTTTATAGGTCGGGGAGTCATCAGGTGTGGAACGGTAGAATAGCCCTGTTTTGTCAATATTTCAGATGTCATCCACACAAAATTTACAAAGCAAACGTGGAAGTTTTGTAGTTTTCCACAGTTCAGAACTTATAGCATCTGCACTGTCCTTCTCACCATCTATTCTCTTAAACTTTATCCTGAACTTGCATTTTCACCATGGCAACCAGCTATCTGTTGCTTTAAAATCATTGTGATCACGTTTTCTAGTTAACTCCTGACTTGTTTTTTTTACATTGGTACACTCACATGAACACCTCTTCCTGTTACAATTGAGAACCATTGAATCAGGGCCTCTTCTACATCAGGATCTTTACCTTCATGCTTCCGTTTCTGGGAAACTCCTTGTTGTCTCTCAATGTCCATTTGTTTATCAATTTCTCTTCTTGTTGTAGAACGCATGCTATTGTGGATTTTGACATCCTGGTAATCTCTGCCAGTTGGTGCTGACTGCTGTTTGGCGGTTGGTTTCCAATTTTTCAAGCAAAGTGATGATTTTGTCTTCGAGTGTTAGCTCTTTCCTTGGCATTTTTACTGCATAAGCCACAGATGGAACGCGACACCACACAGCTGCACGTGTACGCAAATGTGGCAACCTATTTATACTCCAGGGGTAGGTGATGCATCAATGACGTTGTGTGGATGTTACTGGCCCAAACAAGCAAAATCGTTCCCCTTTATAAATGTGTTTTGTTTTTGTTCTCCCAGATTTGAGCCAAATAAGCGGCTGCCCTGATTAACCAGTATTCCGAAATACCTGGAATCTACTATAATAATTTAAATAATGAAAGACCATATTTTACCTCCAAGCAAAATAGCCTCCGCACACACAGACCTCAGCTAATGAAAACAAACTAAGCACCACAGTGGTTTTAAAATGGCCAACTCTGTGCCACATTTGGAGTGACAGCTGATACCTCCACAGAGAGGCTAGTTCCTGAGGAACTTATCCCAAATTTACAGAATTTCAATTCCTGCTAAGCTTTTGTATCAAAAGCATTTGGAGCACTCCATTTACCATATAAACTACTACGCAAGACAGTGGCAGCCTTACCATTTTTGACTGAGGTGGGGGCCTCAGGCGGCGCTCTTTATGGAGCGGCATCTTTCCTCTCTTTCTTCCTCAACTCCCCTACCCAACCTACCTTCTTTTTTTGTTTTTCAAAAGGCGACAGCGATCCCATTATGCTGGCCTGCAGCCGGCACGAGCATCTCCTCTGTACAGTGGGCTGCCTCTCTGATATAACTTCCTGTTTCCTCGGATGAGGGCCACAGTATAGAGAACACGCTGGTGCTGGCAGCAGGCCACCATATGGGGATCGCTGCCACCATGATAATTTTCTTTCCTTTAGTCAAAGCAGATGAAGCCATTACGTATGGGTTGTGTCCATCAACCAGCAGGGGGAGATAGAGAGCACTCAATTTTTCACAGTGCCTCATGGCCAGCTAGATCCACTGCCTCTTCAGTATTTGAAGCTTCCAAAGCAGTATGGCAAACCGCAATGGGAATAACACGAACTTTCCTCACAGCGAACGATAGCCCCTTAACAAGGGCATAAACTCCAAAAAAGGAGGGAATGAACTCATCCTCCTGGAGGGAATAAACTCGCCCTCCACTTTGTATAAACGGAGGGAATACTTGCATCCTCCTGGAGGGAATAAACTCATCCTCCCAAAACATGAACTGGAGGAAATGAACTCATCCTCCTATAACTCCTGTAACAAGAATCCTGAAGACTGTTTTCCGACTCCCCAAGGAAGGAATATAACTTCAGGAAACAAGAACAGCACCTAAAATCAGAATCACTGCACTACAGACAATCATACAGGGAGGGCTCATGGCTTCATCTGCTATGACTAAAGGAAAGAAAATTATCATGGTAAGAACCTAATTTTCCCTTCCTTGTCATCAAGCAGATGAAGCCATTACGTATGGGATGTAACAAAGCAATCCCTAAATAGGGTGGGAACAAGCCACACCACGCGCTAGCGCCTGTGCTCCAAAACGCGCATCCCTCCTGGCAGCCACATCCAGCCTGTAATGTCGGGCGAAAGAGAGCTTAGAAGCCCATGTTGCAGCACTGCAAATCTCTTGAAGAGATAGTGCTCCAGTTTCCGCCCAGAAAGAGGAAATCGCTTTTTTTTTTTAACGCTGTGAGGAAAGCAGAGGCAAAAGAGGTAAATAAAAACACTCCGGAGGCTCAGATAAGTGGGAAAGGCAGGGAAAGGCGAACCAATGTGCCTGTATCCACTGAGTGGGAAAGGACAGGAAAAAGCAAGCTAATATGTCCACATCCACGGAGGCATGGGTAAGGCAGGGAAAGGGCTGACCTATGTGCCTTCAAAGTGAAGCTGCTATAGCATCTAACACCCCGGCTAACAACTGGCAAGCCAGGAGCCACCCCCAGGCAGATTTTTGATGGAGCTCGAAGAAGCTGCAGCCATCCTGCTTGGGGAGATAGAGAATACTGAAGAGGCAGTGGAGCTGGCTGGCCATGAGGCACTGTGAAAAATTGAGTGCTCTCTATCTCCCCCTGCTGGTTGATGGACACAACCCATATGTAATGGCTTCATCTGCTTGATGACAAGGAAGAGCATATCGGTCTAGGCGGAACATAAATGCTTTATGCAGCAGCAAAATAAATTCAGGGGAGAATGGCTCACCCTGGCCTCTCGGTTCCAGTCCGGGGGAAATGGCTCTCATATTAGCTTCCATTTGAGGCTCCCCTCCAGGCTCACACCCCTCCGCCTCAGCGGCGGTCGCACCATGCTGTTCCAAAATGGTGCCTGCTGCCAGCTCCACGGAGCGGGAAGAAACCTCACTCGCCATGCTCGGGCCGGCTCTGACATCAGAAGAGCACGATTTACAGAGCCCTGTTGCTGATCTGCGCTTGCTACAACAGGAACAGTGCTTTACAACCTCTGCAGCCATCGCCGAAAACGGCGGAAAATTCAAAATGGCAGATTCGGTCCAAAATCGCCCCAAACGCGGGCCCACCCCGGAGCAGCTTCAAAATGCTCTTACCTCTCCGGATCGAGTCAACAGAGCTCCAATCCGCTGCACAAACTGAAGGAAAGCCTCTTTTCTTGGATCGCAGCGCTACAGCGCGAAGCAACTCTTTTTTTGTTGTTGTTGTTGATGCTGTGAGGAAAGTTAGAGGCAACCTTTTCCACTCCGGAGGGTCAGTAGCGTGGGAAAGGCAGTGAAAGGGTGAACCTATGCGCCTGCATCCACAGCGTGGGCAAAGACAGGGACAGGGTGTACCTATGTGCCTTTAAAGTGGGCACCATCAGCCACAACACCCCTGCTACAACTAGCAATAGCACAGGAGCCACCCCAGGCAGATTTCTGAAGGAGCTTGAACAAGCTGCATCCACCCTGCTGAGGAGATAGAGCATACTGAAGAGGCAGATGGAGCTAGCTGGCCATGAGGCGCTATGGTTTTTCAGTGCTCTCTATCTCCCCCTGCTGGTTGATGGACACAACCCACTCGTAATGGATTCATCTGCTTGATGACAAGGAATACCTTAAATATATTAAGTAGTAGTTTATCTGAAATACTGTCAAAGCTTTAATGTAAAGCTAGTGAACCATGGGGCTCATTTTCAAAGCACTTAGACTTACAAAGTTCTATAGGTTACTACGGAACTGTGTAAATCTAAGTGCCTTGAAAATACACCTCCATATCTACTGCATAGCCCTACTATAAATTGTCAGGTTCCCTAACTAACTTTTGGATTACTATGACAACAAATCAGAAACCCCAAAAATGTTTACAACAATAAGATTTACAGTAAGATGATCACAACATGCTCTGGGACAACTTATAAAACAGATGATGGGTATAAATAAGCCAGAAAGTGTAACGGCCCTACACACTAATAGCAGTACTAATTACCTTACGTGGTACCCAAAGGTAATTTACAAAGGTAAAATATAATACTGCGCTTTAAAATACACTATACCATGCCATTTCCAGTGTAAACAGCCATGCAATCTGACATGAATAAGCACTTCAAAACTGTCACTTATAGCCCTGATATCATAAGTACATAAGTATTGTCATACTGGGAAAGACCAAAGGTCCATCAAGCCCAGCATCCTGTTTCCAACAGTGGCCAATCCAGATCACAAATACCTGGCAAGATCCCCAAAAAGTACAAAACATTTTATACTGCTTATCCCAAACCAAACAGAAAGGGTAAACAGCATACATAGAAAATGCACGAACAAAAAAAGCAACACTGGGCCTTCAAGACTGAGGCAACAGGAGTATTTTATTGTATCATCAACGAAGACAGCTAGATCCCTTTCTTGGTCCGTGACTCCTAACATGCCAAGAAAGGGATCTAGGTGTCGTCGATGATACGTTGAAACCTTCTGCTCAGTGTGCTGCTGCAGCTAAGAAAGCAAATAGAATGTTTGGTATTATTAGGAAAGGAATGTAAAACAAAAATGAGGATGTTATAATGCCTTTGTATCGCTCCATGGTGCGGCCGCACCTCGAATATTGTGTTCAATTCTGGTCGCCGCATCTCAAAAAAAAAGATATAGTGGCATTAGAAAAGGTGCAGGGAAGGGCGACGAAAATGATAAAGGGGATGGGACGACTTCCCTATGAGGAAAGGCTAAGGCGGCTAGGGCTCTTCAGCTCGGAAAAAAGGCAGCTGAGGGGAGATATGATAGAGGTCTATAAAATAATCATGAAGGGACAGGTCATATGACTGATATCAAAACTGTCCTCCCTATTTTTGTATATTTAAATTCTTAGCTATCCCATTGCTTCTTCGTGTACTCTTCCCCCTTCATTAACTTTTCATGTACTCTTTCTCCCTTCATTGACCTTTATCTGCCTCACCGAGCTTTCTCCCTTCCTTCCCTGCAATTGATCCACAGCTCCAAGCCCTCCCTTTCAATCCTCTTCCAAGTATTACTCTCCTCTTCCTCTGCTTTCAAGAATTCCCTCTACCTTTCTCAAGGGTGGATGACCAGAAGTCCTGCGCTGTTTGATACAGCTATCTAAAAATAGCACTGTAACAGCATGGCTATACCGCCGCTATTATCAGAGATAACAGCACGCAAATTTAAGCACAATACTATCTCTGATCATGGGGTAAAAGTGCGGGAGGATTGTGCCTGAAAGCATCTTCCTGCACTTGTTTGAGAGGGCTCCCTCCAACTGCAAGGTCCTGGTGGCCTAGTGCTCCCACCAAGCCACCACACCCCCACCCAGAACAGAGACAGGGGGCTGGAGGTATGGTGGACCTCCAGTCCGCAGATTCCCCCCTCCTGACACAGGGGTACAGGGGGGATGAAAATTCAGTGGATCTCTAGCCCCCCTAACCACCCCCACTCCTAAATCTGTCCCTAGTGCCTCAGTGGGCCACGAGCCCAACATCCCCCCCATCTGGTGGTCTAGCAGCCCCTCTTCTTCCCCCCCAGGACCTTTGCGGTGGAGGAGGGAGTAGCACACTCTCTCCTCTTCAGCACCCCTTCAAAATGGCGGTGCTCAGTCCTGCCCAATGGATCCTGGGATACGCTGGGGCTTCCCAACCATATAACGGAAAAACTCCCTTGTATGGTAGGGAAGCACCATCCAGCGCATCTCTAGATGCTTTGCATTTCATTAATTGAAACACTATATAAGGAAGTTACTTCCCTGACAGGCAGTCAAAACAAGAAACTGGAAAGGACGTTTGTGAGGCAGGTTTACTGTAGCAGGAAATTCATAAGGATACTTTAACTGTAGGCTGAAAATGTTGGCAAGTCATTTGATGCCTTTGGGCTTATGTGTTGCTTATCATGTACATCTCTAAATGGAAACAAATGACATTTGAAACTATTAAGCTGTCAGGGAGATAGTTTGATTGCTAAGCTGTTACAGGAGCTACATTTTGAAAGTACTTACTTCCACAGTGTTGTGGAGGGGTGTGTTCTAAGTTGTTTGTAGTTTTAGTACCCTGGTAACACTGTGTTGAGGGATTAGTAGTATAGAGCTGAAAATTTGTTTTGTGCCTGTTGACTAAGCTATGATTTATTGACCAACTGCTTGGCCTGTGGATAAAGACTAATAAAATCATAATTAATTATGTTTGTGTGTGGGGAGGAGTCAAGGTGGCGGCATTCTGACCGTTAACTGCTCTAGAATCTCCTGAATTCCTCTTGAATAACATACCTTATATGCTTCTGAAAGAGAAGGGGAAGGAAATTATTTGCACCCTTACAACTTTGGTTTCTTCTGAAAGAGAAGGGGAAGGAAATTATTTGCACCCGTACAACTTTGGTTTCTACTTTGTCTCAGCTGATACTGGATGCTTTCATGACATGGCAAACTGGAGCAAGTGGAGAGCCAGTTTCTCCTGCTGCAGCTCTTCCAAAGGGAAGCCTGAGTTACTTGGGAGATAAGAAACTTCTCAGTTCCCGCTTTCAGCCACAAGTCGCAAATACTCCTGTGTGGCAGTTGCTTGGAGCAGAGGGGGAAATGCCTATGTTGAAGGTCAGTGAGCAATTTCAGGTGGGGCCTGTTGCACCTACAGAGCAAGAGAGCAGCTCTGGGAGTGTTGCTTCGGCCTTAGAGGGAACTCTCTAGCGGGAGGGATGCAAGTGGCTCCAAAGACATCTTCCACCCAGATACCATCAGTGGACTCTTACCCCCCTGCAAAGACCAACAGTCATCACCTTGGACTCTTTGAGCAGTGTGTTGGTAAGACTTGAATCTTCTATTTCTGTTTGTTCCACTGACTTAAAAAACACTTGCAAAAGAATTGCAGAATAAAACTCCGCTAACTGCACAACAATTAGAGAGACAGAAGGGAAAAATCGATTCTCTGGAAAAGGAGATGGAAATTGTGAAATCAGTCAATAATACTTTGATTAAGCACAAGACTTTGTCACATAGAAGGATTGAATTATTGGAAAATTACACAAGATGTCTTAGGGTCTCCTAAAGTTCAAGATTTGATACCATTTGACTGAGAATTTGAAGATTTAATCAGAATTACTGCCAGGGTTTATTATATACCTTCTAAGTCAGGTGTATGGCCTAAGAGTGAAAGTTTTTGGGAAATCAGTCTGTGGACACAGCTGAATCAAATGTGGCAACTGGATCAATCTCTGAAGGTCCACTGGTTGTTGGGAAAGCAACCTTATTAGTCACTCTGGTATTTGAACAGGACTTGGATATGATACTTTGTCTCTGTTTTCAAAATATACAGACTATTTCTGGGACACAAAATCTGAGAAGCTCCAAGAGAAGAGGACAGTTCTTTAGGTAAGTGAACATTTTTTGTACTGTGTGACTGAAAGGTTGGGGTTTAAAAGCGGTAAGATAGGTTTATTGAGGTTTATTGATAGTTAGAATTTAAAAAAGCAAACTTGGTTAACTAGTTTCCCTACCCTTTGCCCCATAGTTGTTGAAACCATAGCATACAGCATTTACAGCCTCTAGAAGGCACAGCAGGGCCTGGTTAAGTTTTTGTTTCTACCCACCCTCCTTAACTCTCGCCTATCTCTAACACATCTCTTCATTTATAGTCTTAACTAATCAATTATTCTAATTACAAGAACAAGAAGGGAGTTTTCATTAGAGTTTTAATTACATTTTTCATTTTTACAAACAAATTAAACTTTCAAGGTTAAACACTTGAAACAGAAACCACCTAAGAATAGATGGTTCACCGTAGGCTCAGGCAGACTTCGTTATGTGACACAAAGGCATCCACCCTCACAAGTGTTGCCCCTACAGAATTCTTTTCTCCATTACAGCACTGTGATGTTCCTCAAAATAGAACTGAGGCAGAAGAAAAAGCAATGGAGGTGGAACAAAAAGATATGAAGGTACCCAAAGACAAAAAACACCCCCAAATCACAAATGTTGAAACACATACCAGAAAATGTAGATGGAAAGCGATGACCACAAATGCTCAAAGTCTAAGCAATAAAGTTCATGACCTTCAAGCCCTGATGTTGGAGGCAGACTTAGACATTGTTGCAATCACGGAGACGTGGCTAAATGGTTCTCATGAATGGGATGCAAACATACTGGGCTATAATCTATTTCGGAAGGATAGAGAGGGTTGAAAAGGTGGAGGAGTAGCTCTGTGAGAAATGACATCGAGGCAACTGAAATGTCACGGACCTGGGGAAAGGAAGAAGCGATGTGGATCACCTTAAAAAGAGATAATAAAACCTCTGTACACGTGGGTGTTTACAGACCTCCGACACAATTGGATGATCTAGATAAAGATCTGGTCACAGATATCCATAAGTTGGGAAAGAAGAGAGAGGTGCTGTTGCTGGGAGATTTCAATCTGCCGGATGTAGATTGGAAAGTTCCATCTGCGGAATCGGAAAGAAGTAGAGAGATCGTGGATGCTTTTCAAAGTGCTCTGCTCAGACAAATAGTGACGGAACCCACGAGGGAGGGAGCGACGCTGGATCTGGTGCTTACAAATGGGGATAGTGTGTCAAATATCCAAGTGGGTGCCCACCTGGGCAGCAGTGACCATCAAACGGTTTGGTTTGATATGACGGCTAAAGTGGAGGGCAGCCACTCAAAAATCAAAGTCCTGGATTTCAAGCATGCTGACTTTAGTAAAATGGGGGAATACCTGAGGAAGGAGCTAATGGGATAGGAGGATGAACGAAAAGTGGAAGGACAGTGGTCCAAGCTGAAAGAAGCTATAAATAGAGCCACAAACCTTTATGTAAGGAGAGTAAATAAAAGCAAGAGAAAAAGGAAACCGATATGGTTCTCCAAACAAGTGGCTGGGAAAATAAAGGCTAAAGAGTTGGCGTTCCTGAAATACAGAAAAACTCAAGAAGAGAAACACGGGGAGGAATACCGGATGAAACTGAAAGAAGCCAAGAGAGAGATACGTCTGGCGAAAGTGCATGCGGAAGAACAAATGGCTAGAAATGTGAGGAGGGGTGACAAAAATTTCTTCAGGTATATTAGTGAAAGGAGGAAGACAAAAAAGGGAATTGTGAGACTGAAAGATGCTTCGAACCGCTATGTAGAAATGATGAAGAAAAAGCTAATTTGATAAAATTGATACTTTTGTTCTGTTTTCACAGAAGAAAATCCAGGAGCAGGACCGCGATGGACTGGCAAAAGTACATGTGAGAATGGAGTGGATATAGCACCGTTCACAGAAGAGAGTGTGTATGAACAACTTAAAAATCTAAAGGTGGACAAAGCAGTGGGTCCGGATGGGATCCACCCCAGGATATTGAGGGAGCTCAGAGAGGTTCTGGCGGGTCCTCTAAAAGATTTGTTTAATAAATCCTTGGAGAGGGGACAGGTTCCGTGGGATTGGAGAACGGTGGAGGTGGTCCCTCTTCACAAAAGTGGTGATAGGGAAGAAGCCGGAAACTACAAGCCGGTAAGCCTCACTTCGATTATTGGAAGCGATGCTGAAGGAAAGGATAGTGAATTTCCTAGAAGCAAATAAGTTGCAAGATCCGAGACAACATGGTTTCACCAAAGGGAAATCGTGCCAAACGAATCTCATTGAATTCTTTGACTGGGTGACCGGAGAATTAAATCAAGGACGTGCTATGGACGTAATCTACTTAGATTTCAGCAAAGCTTTTGACATGGTTCCCCACAGGAGGCTCTTGAATAAACTAGACAGGCTAAAGATAAGACCCGAAGTGGTGAAATGGATTAGGAACTGGTTAACAGGCAGACGCCAGAGGGTGGTAGTAAATGGAGTTCACTCGGAGGAGGGAAAGGTGAGTAGTGGAGTGCCTCAGGGATCGGTGCTGGTGCCGATTCTATTCAATATATTTGTGAGTGACATTGCCGAAGGGTTTCAAGGTAAAGTTTGCCTTTTTGCGGATGACACCAAGATTTGCAACAGAGTGGACACCCCGGAGGGGTGTAAAGAGCTCCTAGCTCTCGGAGAACGAGTCCATTCTCTTGAGGCTAGAGTAGCAGATTTGTAGGAGCTGAGGGAGACAGAGAGGTAAATAGAGGCCTACAGGGACGTTGTACAGAAGTCCTACTTCCAGTCTGGCATTCTTTTGCTGCCTTGGATGAGGGCGGTCTCATAGAAGGAAAGCATTACCATGGTGAAGTTGGAAGTAATCCTGTAGCCAGGACCTGCCCTTCAGGGGATGCAATATTCTTTCACACTGAGGTTGTGTCTCCAAGAGCTTCTGCCCAGCAGGGAAGGGTTAGAACAGCTGTTGTAGTTGGTGATTCGATCATTAGGTATGTAGATAGCTAGCTGGCTGGCTGGTGGGTGTGAGGACTGCCTGGTCACTTGCCTGTCTGGTGCGAAGGTGGTGGACAAGAATCAAGTAGATAAGGTTTTGATAGTGCTGGGGAGGAGTCTGCTCTCTTGGTAAATGTGGGTACCATTGACACAGGAAAATGTGGGAGGGAGGTTCTGGAAGCCAAATTTAGGCTCTTAGGTAGAAAGCTGAAATCCAGATCCTCCAGGGGTAGCATTTTCAGAAATGCTGTTTTACGTGCAGAACCCAAGCGACAGGCAGACCTCTGAAGTCTTAATGTGTGATTGAGATGATGGTGCAAGGATGAGGGATTTAGATTTCTTAGCAACTGGACAACATTCTGGGGAAGGGGGAGCCTGTTCCGAAAGGATGGACTCTACCTTACCCAGCATGGAATGAGGCTGCTGGTGCTAACTTTTAAAAAGGAGAGAAGGCAGCTTTTAAACTAAAATGGAAGGGAAGCTGATAGTCGCCCAGGAGCGCATGGTTCAGTGTGGTTTATCCTCAATGGATAGTATTGAAACAGGACATTTAGGGACAGTTAGGTTACAGTCCATAATAACGCCAAGGATTTTTAGGCTGTCTGATACAGGGAGGGTGTAATCTGGGGTATCGATACTTGTGGGGTAGTCCGTGCTGTGTTGGGATGAGAGGATGAGACAATGTGTTTTCTCTTTGTTGAGTTTTAGTTGAAATGCATTTGCCCATGATTCCATGATTTTTTTTTTATGTTTAAACAATTTTTATTGATACTGCAGCAATATAAACATTGTCATATAGAGCTCTGCATATAACATCCATCAAACCTCGACGTAACTATACAGCAGTTTGCTAACATACAGCAATTTTGATTTTTATATATATTTCAACATTTTTATTCTTTCCATCAGGGTGTATCTATCCTCCCCCCCCCTCCCCTACCCCCCCCCCCCCCCTCCCAGACCTGGAGAACTATTCAGTAACAGCCAGTGGAGTTCACCCTGCATTCAAAAGTAAACTTCGACCTCTGTAGCTTAGGCTTCGCAGATAAGGGCCCTAGACAGCCAAAAATGTGACTCTCTTGTTCTTTGAGAACCGGGATTCTCCAGCCTCCCAAGATACCAGTTGATGTAACTGGTTTCTCCAGTGCCAGTATGCTGGAGGATCCTTGACTGTCCAGTACCGTAAGATGCATTTCCTGGCCAATAAGCTCATCTTACGGAGCAGTAGTGTTTCAAATCGATTCTGCCCTCTAAATGACCCCGGGGTGTCTAAAAGCAATTGTTCAGCTGTCCCCAGGATCCGAAGCCCCAGCCGTCCCTCCCAAAAGCCTCGGACCTGCGTCCAAAACCTTTTCAAGGTTGGACAGCTCCAAAACATATGCAGCATTGTGCCAGGGTTCTTTCCACATTTGAGACAATCTGGGTTTCGATTCCCTCCCATATGTGCTAGTTGAGCTGTAGTTACATATCCCCTGTAAATACATCGATAGGCACATTCTCTCAAGCGAGCATCAGATACTAACAATTTGGCTATCGATTTGGTGATATCCCATGATGCTCCTACAACTCCCAATTCCTTTTCCCAAGCACTCTTCAATTGTCTATAATCCCTGGGGGGCCGCCATCCTGATATTGTTTTCTGAAGCAAAGATATTGTGGGTTCGCCCCTACCCAGAGAGTGAAAGAAATCCCGTACCTTATCCCCCAACTGAGTTCTCAGAGGGTCTCCCGGCAGAGAAGTGATGTAGTGTCGCACTTGCTTTATAGCAAATCTGTTACTCCAGGCGTCGCCTACCTTTCCCAGTAATTCCTCTTCCGTAAGGGGCTGCCCATCTCCACCCATCAGGTGTGCCAGACTGGAAATCCCCCGCCTTGCCCATTCAACAAAATATCGGCTCGACAAGCCTGGTAAAAATTCACAATTCCCACATATTGTTAACAGGTCTGTTATTGCTGGGTCCCCCCCTAGTTGCCGTATAAGCACTCCCCATACCTCTCGGAGTGGTCGCAACAGCACACTTTTACTTAGTCCTTCCGGTAGATCTCATGTTTTGTGGTGTAAAAGCGAAAAAAACTGATAAGGTTCCCAAAGTGCCGCCTCCAGCATAATGGGGGTGTACCACTGTGTACACAAGCACCAATCTCCTAGGTAACGCAATTGGCATGCTTGATTGTATAGCTCTAGATCTGGCATACTCACCCCTCCTCGGCTCCAGCTGCCTATTAAAACGTGAGAAGCGAATCCTTGGTTTCTTGCCCCTCCAAAAAAACTTTGATGCTAGTTTATAAAAACTCTGCAAGTCTTTCCGTCGAAGCCAGATTGGAATGGTTTGCATCACATAGAGCCACTTGGGGAATAACACCATTTTAATCAAGTTTACTCTACCTAGCAATGGTAACGGCAAATCCAGCCATCCTTGTACACCTTCTGGGTCTCCTCTAGCAACCAGGTAATGTTAAGGTCATACAGCCGTGAAGTATTCATAGGCATCAAGATTCCTACATATTTGAAAGAGGTTTGTGCTTTCCGCAGGGGGAACTCGCCTCTCCACTGTCTCCAAACTTCCTCCGAAGAGGCCAAGGCCTCCGACTTCTCTAAATTCAAACTACGGCCCGCGTAGTCTCCATATTCGGAGATCTCCAATAGAGCTTCCAAGGACTCCTGTGGGTCTGTCAAGTGGACCAAAATATCATCGGCAAATGTCGCCACTTTAAAGACCTCTTTCCCTATCGCTATCCCCGCTACCGCCTGCTGTTCCTCAATATCTCTCAACAAGGGATCCAATGTCAATACAAATAATAAAGGCGACAAAGGACATACTTGGCGGGTTCCCCGGCTTATTTCAAAGTCTTTTGTTACGATCCCATTTACCGATATTCTGGCCTTTGGCTTTGAGTACAATGCTTTAATCCCTGATAAAAATCTATCCGTGAACCCATATTTCTGAAGAACAGCATATAGGAAATTCCATTTTACTTTGTCAAAAGCTTTTTCAGCATCAAAGCTTATTAACAAAGAATTTTTATTCCCTCGACTTCTGGCTTCTAATGAGGTCAAGACCTTGCGGACATTCTTAGTAATTTTCCGTCCCCTTACAAACCCCACTTGGGAGTAATGTATAAGGTTCGGCAAGATTCTCGCTAATCTATTTGCTAAGATCTTAGCCATCAATTTTACTTCATAATTTAGAAGTGAAATAGGCCTATATGATTCAGCTAGTTCCGGGTCCTTCCCTTTCTTGGGGAGTACTATAATACAAGCTGTATTTAAATCCGGAGGCATCCTTTCCTGCTCTATTAAGGTGTTAAACATTGTGGCTAGGGGCTCAGTTATCTCTTCTCCCATGATCTTGTAAAATTCTGCTCGGTAACCATCTACTCTTAAGCAGTTCACTTTGGTTAATCGCCAGGAGTACCTCATCTGGTGTAATAAGAGTATTAAGCCGTTGCACCTCATGAGGAGACAGCTTCGGTAAATCCTATCTGATCTAAGTATGAGTCTCCCGACAGACCATCATCAGGCGGGGCCTCGTATAACCTTTTATAATATTGATAAAAATTCTCACCAATTTCCTGGTCCGTGTGGACTCATTCTCCCTGCCTCTTCTTCATAGTCAAGATCCTACCTTTACCTTGTTTGGTCGCAATCAGACGCGCCATCAATCGACCGCTTTTGTTCCCATACTTATATAATTGATATTTGTAATAGGTTTGCGATTTCACTGACTTATGGTGAAGTATTTCATTTAATGTCGTCTGCAAGAGTATTAAATACTGTCTATTCTCAGTGGAGGCCTGTTGTCCATATCTTCTCCAAGCTTTGCACACTAACTGACTCAGCCTCAATATCTCTCTATTCCTAGCCTTACAATTGTGTGCCATATAGCTAATGATTTCTCTGCGAAATACTGCCTTAGCCGCCTCCCAGTACAGGACCGGTTCTTCAACATGTATTGCGTTGTGTACTCTATAATCCCACCAGCTTTGATGTATGGAGGCCCTAAAGCCCTGACCCCGATATAACTCCGCAGGAAACACCTGTCTCCTTCCCTCTCCTCCTTAGGCACCCAGTTTATTTCCACCCAGGCATGATCTGATATCACATCTGCTCCTATTACCGATTTCGTCACTGAACTGAACATCTGTTCTGAGATCAACAAATAATCAATTCACGCCTGTGTACCATGTGCGCGTGAGAGGTGTGTGTAGTCTCTCCCCTGCGGATGGAGAGTCCTCCAGACGTCCACTAGCCCCACCTGTCGGCAAAGATTAGGCAGCCACTGGGACTCCTGTCCAAGCTCATGCCTCCTAGTCCCCGTACTATCGATCAAAGGGACCATCACCATATTGAAGTCCCCCCCCCCCTACTATTATGGGCAAAGATTTACTTGTTAACAGTCTCGAGGTGATCATCTTACAGAACTTCCGTTCATATCGGTTCCGGGCATATACGTTGCCAAACAACATGGCTTGGCGTTGTATATGAGCCTCACAAAGTATGAATCTACCACCTAGATCAGTGAAATGCACCTCCACTTTATCCGCTATTCCTTTTAGAAACAGGATGGCAACCCCCCCTTTCTTCCCCTACGTTGCTGCGGATACACAGTCCCCCACCCACCAAGTTCGCAGTTTAGCATGTTCCCCAGCCAATAAGTGGGTTTCTTGGAGCAGGGCTATATCTATTTTGTGTCTTTGCAGGTTCTGCAGAATTTTAGAATGTTTAATGGGGGACGAAATCCCTCCCACATTCCATGTAACTACTTTCAGAGGTCCCAGTTCACATAGGATATCTGATCATAAGATGCATACCATTCATTCAAGAAAGAGGGATATCCCAGCCCCCACACCTCTTCATACACCATCCTAAGCCATTTTAATTCCTTCCCGAACCCCACTAGCCATATCCCCCAGGTCTCGATTCCCCCCAACCCCCCCCTAACCCTCTCTACCTCCTTTAATCCCAACCTCCCTTCTACAGAACCCAAGTCTCTAAATGAGACCATCACGTATAACGCCTCTTACCCCCCTCCCTCTTGCAAGCCAAATAGCACAAAACTGCTCTTCCTCATCTTTCCCCCTTCAGTATATCTCCAACTTATGTTTGCGTAAATTATCAAATTAGTCCAATCAACAACAACAACAAACTTCAAAAAAATTTTAAAAAAACCTTGTTCCAGAGTTCTCAGGCTCCAGTCTGTATGAGGGATCTTCCACGTCTCTTTGGGGTAAAATCCCTGGGGTTGTCTCCAACAATACCACTCTTATATGAATCCAGGCCGCTCTGGCAAAAGTCATCACAGTTCTTTGGTACGAAAAATATTGCAGGGGCCTCACAAACATATGCCTCGGTTCTCTGTAGTATTCTGCTCAGTTATCCCAATCATCCTCTGAAATCCATTCTACGGCAGGCACCCCATGGATTCACTAGATGCTCATTGAATTCTCCTAGGCTTTCTCCCGTGGTTGTAACCCCCTTGCCGGTCCACCACCTCCAACCTGTCCAATTGAGTGTTGAGATCTTCCAAGTTAAATTAACACTTTGTAATCCAGTTCTTGTTGTGGCTATGCCTTCTTCGGTCCCACCTTCCATGGGGTGTCTGTTGATCCTCCGCTCGTCCTCTCAATCAGCAGTGCTCCACGGAGTTCAAGAAGGCTTGCGCTTGTTCTATCGTGGTGTAAACCTGCATGGTCGCCTGATAGGTGACTCTTAATTTGGCCGGGTACTGCAGTGCAAATCAGATTTTCATTTCAAAAAGTTTTGTGCAGATAGGAGAGAACTTCCTTCTCTGCATCGCCACCGCTGCGGAGCAGTCTTGGAAACATAAAATCTTTTTATTCCCATAGTGCAGCTCCTGCTCCTTCCTCAACGCCTGCAGTATTGCCTCTTTGTGCGCAAGATTTAAGATGCGACAGATCACCACTCACGGGCGTGTGGTTTCCGTGCGTTTGGGCCCCACTCGATGTGCTCTCTCTACCTGGAGGACTCACATAGTAACATAGTAGATGACGGCAGAAAAAGACCTGCATGGTCCATCCAGTCTGCCCAAGACAAACTCATATGTGTATACCTTACCTTGAATTTGTACCTGTCCTTTTCAGGGCACAGACCATATAAGTCTGCCCAGCAGTATTTCCCGCCTCCCAACCACCAGTCCCGCCTCCCATCACCGGCTCTGGTACAGACCGTATAAGTCTGCCCTCCCCTATCCTCGCCTCCCAACCACCACCCCCCTCTTCCCCCCAACTGCTCTGCCACCCAATTTCAGCTAAGCTTCTGAGGATCCATTCACCTAGGTCTTGTGGTAGTTGTAGTTGTTCTGGCAGCCATTTTTCCAAGAAGACTCGCAAATTTGTAGTTTCCAATGCCTCAGGCAGTCCTACAAATCTTAAATTGTTCCTCCGCGATCGGTTCTCGAGGTCTTCAGGCTTTTCTTCATAGCCTTCCACCATGGTTTTAAGCTTAGTGTTTTCCTCTTCCATTTTGTGCACTTTGTCTTCGAGGGCCCCATGACGCTGCTGATACTCCGCCAGTTCTTTAGTGAGCTGTCCCAAGTTTTCCTGGACCAGAGATAACTTGCTGTCAATGGGTCCCAATCGCTGATCTAGCAAAGGTTCCATGGCGGCCATCACCTCCGCCACCCACACCGAACTTAGGGCAGTCGCGGCCGGGCTCGACAGAGCCGCCATTTTTTCCTCGCCGGCTCGCGTCTTCCCTTTATCTCTGCGAACGCTCTTCGCCGCCATGAAGTTCCGCTGTGAGTAGCGCAGATGCTGCACCTTTACTTCTTGTGCTGAGGTGGTGTATTCACCGGTCCGTTACCAGGGCAGTTTCCGTGATTTTGAAAGTTTAGCGGGTAAGCTGGCAGGAGCGGAGATTTTAACAACCGCACCTGGTCATGGCGTCACGTGATCCAATTCCATGATGTTTAAGCTTAGCTTGATTTCATTGGTGATTTCTGCCAGTTTTGTTTTGTAAGGGATGTATATTATGACATCGTCTGCATAGATGAAAGGGTTAAGGCCTTGGTTGGATAAGGACTTGGCTATTGGGATCATCATTAGGTTGAAGAAGGTCGGTGATAGCAGTGATCCCTGTGGTACTCCAGTCTGCCCTCCACGGTGACGATATGTTTGAACTTGTTTAGTAGTCTTATTAATATATTGTGGTTTACCATGTCGAATGCACTCGACACATCGAATTGTAGGAGGAGGATGTTTTTGCCTGTTGCAATTTCTAATTTGAATTTGGCTATGAGAGTGATTAGTACTGTTTCGGTGCTGTCTCCATGATATAAATGCACAAGAGAGTCTTTTTCAACAGAAAGGAAGCATAGGGTGAAGGTGAAAGGGGACTGACTCAGGAGTAATCAAAGGAAATAATTCTTTACCATAAGTGTGGTGAATGCATGAACAGCCTCCCAATGGAGGTGGTGAAAACAGACTTATCTGAATTCAAGAAAGCACTGGACAAGAAAACAGGATCGGTTATCGAAAGGAACAAATAGTAAGATGGGATGGATGGGAAGATTGGATAGGTCATATAGTGTTCAATATTCAGAAAATGCTGAGCTCCTAAGTTAGCCTCCTAATTTGTGCCCATGTTTAAACGAACTTAGGAGCATAAATTTTCAGCTGAAAATTCACCTATTTTAGGATTTTAAAGTTATGCTCATATTTAGGCCTGCCTTTCATTTGCCTAGATTTATGAGCCTAGTGCTAAAAAAACAATGCTAAGTTTCTAACTTCTTTTCCCCACCCTAAACCCACTCCTGTTGCCATCCACTTTTTATGCTCCTAAATTGTTTGGCTAGTGCATAACTTTTTACTCAAAACTTCATTAGAGTACATTTTCAAAGAGGCCAATTTATGAGAATAACCTAGAAACATAAATCCTTTGAATACAAGCCAATGTTTTTTTTATCTGCTGAAATTTTCTGTTATTAACTTCAGTATATCCAACTGTCAGCACTTCATGGATAGATAGCATAAATCATTTAAATCATTTAGATAATTCTCATAATTCTAATGACCTCAGCGATGTCCGTTGCCATCATATTTATTGTAATGGCAACGATACAACATCAGACATCTTCATCGGTCCACTAATCAATAGTTCAAAACTTCTATTTTTAATTTTTAATTCAACTTAGCTTTCAATTTATCTTTTAAAGTCCATCTGTCTTCAGACACCGGGGGTCACTTTGACCCCCGGTGTCTGAAGACAGATGGACTTTAAAAGATAAATTGACAAGGGGTGGGGGGTAGAGGGGGGGGGGGAGGGAGGGATACTACTGTTTGATTTACAGTTCAGCACCCTTTTTGTGTTTGGTAATATTCTGTCCCTCACGAACATTTCAAGAATGGTGGATTTTGATGTGGAATGGGGGAACATATAAGTTTTAAAATATACTATGTTAGAAGGTTGACAGGGAGGGAGGGAAGTGTTATATTAAAACATCGAAGATAATTGTTACTTGTATAATATCAGTAAAAGTTGTTGAGACATGAATATAAAGTATAATTGAGGGAGGGGGATAGAAATGTTGAAAGTATGATGACTGTAAGCAGAGGGGTATATCTGTTATGTTGCCACCGCGAATGTTGCAATGTTGTCTTGATATTAATGTGTGAAGGTGGATTTACATTTTGGTTTTTTTTTTTTTGTTGTCTTTTGATTCATCAATAAAAACCGTTGAAACATAAAAGATAAATTGAAAGCTAAGTTGAATTAAAAATTAAAAATAGAAGTTTTGAACTATTGATTAGTGGACCGATGAAGATGTCTGATGTTGTATCGTTGCCATTACAATAAATATGATGGCAACGGACATCGCTGAGGTCATTAGAGTTATGAGAATTATCTAAATGATTTAAATGATTTATGCTATCTATCCATGAAGTGCTGACAGTTGGATATACTGAAGTTAAAATCTAGGATTGTATGTTTTCCAACAATCTTTATATAATTAATAGCCATTTATGTGAGAAATTTTCTGTTAGGCATTTCAGGAGAAATAATCCTTTCAAGGGCACAAAAACTGAAGAGAAGCAAACCCAGCTATACCTCCAAATACAAAAATATAATGCCTGCGTTTCTACTTAGAGAAGAGCTATACCAGAAAAATTTCACATCCATCTCACCCCCTGTGCGGTTCTAGGTCAGTTCCCACCTGGACAGTTCCCACCCACCAATTCTCACCTGACGACACCCAGCTTTACCTCTCCACACCAGACATCACTGCGGAAACCCAGGCCAAAGTATCAGCCTGCTTATCCGACATTGCTGCCTGGACGTCCAACCGCCACCTGAAACTGAACATGGCCAAGCCCGAGCTCATTGTCTTTCCACCCAAACCCACTTCTCCTCTCCCTCCACTCTCTATTTCAGTCGACAACACCCTCATCCTCCCCATCTCATCTGCCCGCAACCTTGGAGTCATCTTCGACTCCTCCCTTCTCTGCCCATATCCAGCAGACAGCCAAGACCTGTTGCTTCTTTCTCTATAACATCAGCAAAATTCGCCCCTTCCTCTCCGAACACACCACCCGAACTCTCAACCACTCTCTTATCACCTCTCGCCTTGACTACTGCAACCTACTCCTCACTGGCCTCCCACTTAACCATCTATCCCCCCTTCAATCCGTTCAGAACTCTGCTGCGCGTCTTATCTTCCGCCTAGACCGATATGCTCATATCACCCCCCTCTCCTCGAGTCACTTCACTGGCTTCTGATCAGGTACCGCATACAGTTCAAGCTTCTCCTACTAACCTACAAATGCACTCAATCTGCAGCCCCTCATTACCTCTCTACCCTCATCTCCCCTTACGCTCCTACCCGTAACCTCCGCTCACAGGACAAATCCCTCCTCTCAGTACCCTTCTCCACCACCGCCAACTCCAGGCTCTGCCCTTTCTGCCTCACCTCACCCTATGCTTGGAATAAACTCCCTGAGCCCACACGCCAAGCCCCCTCCCTGCCCATCTTCAAATCCTTGCTCAAAGCCCACCTCTTCAATGTCGCTTTCGGCACCTAACCATTGTACCTCTATCCAGGAAATCTAGACTGCCCCCAATTTGATTGACTGCACTTTTTTGTCCTTTAGATTGTAAGCTCCTTTGAGCAGGGACTGTCCTTCTTTGTTAGATTGTACAGTGCTGCGTAACCCTGGTAGCGCTTTAGAAATGTTAAGTAGTAGTAGTAACCCAAAAAATACAAAAAAAAAAAAAACCCACACACTAGGCCAACTAATTTCCATGCCTTTTCTTTCCCAGATCGTTTGTGAGGCCAGTAGCCCCTCACACCCCCACCCCAACATTATCTTTTACACATCCCTTTCCTCAGTGTGTGTGGGGGTCAACCAATTCATGTGGGGGGGGGTTTGCCCCCACACCCCCCAACTAGGTTTCAACCTAATTCAGCCTCTCAAAAGGACACACTGATTACGATTTATAATGAATTACTACTCTACCTATGAAAAGTAATCCCATCATTATATGTCCTCTGTGTACATACATATGCTGCTCTAACCCCCTTGTTCCAGAAGCCATTAGAAAAAAAAAAAGCACCACCAGGACTTATGGGACCTGATACAAGGAAGAAGCTACAGTTGGTAAAAAAAAAAAAAATAGTCTAGAGAGGGTGGGAACTCGCCCGATACCCCCCACCCCGTGCATATATTTCTCCTTGGATACCAATAGCTAATTTGCTTTCTGTTCTAAAGTCATTTATATAGGGGACTATGACAAACTTCCAAGGGCTTCACAAACCCAAATTAAAACACAACACTCAACCCAGTTTTGAAAAATTATTTGATCTTAATGTTTGTATTTGTGTTAGGTCCTGTACACTCTGAAGATCTTATATACACCATCTTGAGTGAATTCCTTGAAAAAGACGATAAATAAATCACTATATGCTGCATGAAACTTGTTTTTCAGAAAATTTTTGAATTATTTTTATACGAGTGAAAAGTTTGCAGCTATTTTTTGGTAACTTACCCACATTTGATATATGTCGAGGAATAACTTATTTGCTTATAAAAAATTTTTTAAGTATTTATTCTGTTTTAGGGCTATGATTAACATGCAGTAATGGTGTGAAATTATATGTACCAGACAGTTGCGGATACAACTATCCTACTTGTTTTGAATCTGTAATTCCAGTGTTTTCATGGTCAAGTGCTAAATTGATACTTTAGGTGTTTTCATTGCTGATTTTCCGTACAAATTAAGAAAATAAAATCCCACCCTCCTTTCCTCATCCCAATTAATATAATTACAGATAAGGATCCTAACAGATTTTACAGCAATCTGAAAATTATGAAGCAATTACAGCCAGCCAATATGCATGAATTATGGAAAAAGTATTTTGTAAACTTTATGTTTTAAGTTGTTCATTCAGTCTGTCATTTATCACATATGAAACACGAGGCAGCAAACAGTGTAAAGTACATAGTTTACTCAATTTTTCAAAACAGCCAGCTGCAAATTACTGACCCACACCATGTTGTTTCAATTTTAATCTAGTAAACAGGCTAGAAGCACAACATCTTCCACTGGCTTCAGTCATAGGCCAGTGGAAACTTTCTACCACCTCCTTTCTGTAACTCTAGCTCTGTGACAGTAAGAACTTTCATGCTTGGAGCTAACATTACAGGAATTCTTGGAACAGGCAACAGATACCATCAGGACAGACTTTAAAAATAATCATAAGAAGCTAACAAGTCCTTTTCACATACTCAACTCATCCTATCCCAAGGATGAATTTTGGAAAACAAATGAAAAAATAAAATCCAAAATCTGCATCAAATATGAAAAGGGCCAAAAAAGCATTTGTTAAATCCATGTTTCTATGGAACATGCTAATTTTGAAAACCTTTTATTCTCTACCAAACCTATAAAGCTACTGAGATCAGAATCATTTTACAGGCGGCCCTGCCCAACTACATTAAGATTCACAAGGGGCTACATAGTGAAATACTGAAGCAGGCCAAAGCAGAAACCTTGTCACAAAATTAGTCACTTTCTTCTTACAACTTTTAAAAAGCACAAGGTCAACTCACAAGGATTCTAAGATTTCAGATTCTACCAAATACATGGGGAGGACACTTTCAATATACGTCTAAATATGATTTTGGACACGATGCTGAAAACATCCAAAAATCAAGTGGTGAACATAGACATTTTTCTGGTTCGAAAATGACTCTGTTTTGAAAATAGCCATTTCCTAGACGTTTTGTGCTCAGTGCATTTTCATTTTGTGACTATTTTCAGAAGTCCAAGGAAAAAATGCACAAAAAGAAGTCATTGGGATTTATGGGGGGGGGGGGGCAGCATTCTTAATAGAATGGCCATACACACATCCCAACAGAGTAGTGGGGCACCCTAGGGGGCTCTGCAGTGGACTTCACTAAAAGGTCCCAGGTACACATCTCATCGTTACCCCCCTTATACTGTATGAGGAGCCCTCTAAAACCCACCAAAAACCTACTATACCTACATATAGGTGACACCTGCAGATATAAAGGCTATTGTAGTGGTGTATAGTTAAGTACCGTAGGTTTTTGGTGGGTTTTGGGGGACTGACACTTTCCACCCACCACATGAGTAACAGAGTGAATGAAATATGTGCCTGTGTTCCCTTTTCTACAGTGCATTGCACTGACCACTAGGCTACTCCAGGGATCTACTTACTACACTAATAGACTTGGTCATACCATCGAAACCACTGCCAAATCCATAACACCCCAACTTGAAATTGCCTTAGAATCCACAACAAAACCCTGCCTGACCATCTCAACTCCATCCTGTTTTACAGACCACCAAGAAACTGGAATGAGTGCCAGACTACCTTCAATGACTTCATTTCAAACACATGTGCGACCAACTCCAACATACTAATATTAGGAGACATCAACCTTCACTTAGAAGACCCAAACTCCACTAATGCACGAGAATGTAAGGATTTCCTCCATTCATGGGACCTCACATGGCCACAAACGCATAAGTACATAAGTAAATATGTACATAAGTAATGCCATACTGGGAAAAGACCAAAGGTCCATCGAGCCCAGCATCCTGTCCTCGACAGTGGCCAATCCAGGTCAAGGGCACCTGGCAAGCTACCCAAATGTACAAACATTTTAAACATGTTATTCCCAAAATTGTAGATTTTTCCCAACCAACCTATGTCAAAGGGCATACTTTGGACCTCATCTTATACAAACTACCATCAGACCAGAACCTAATAAAAGATACTAAATGGTCAGAAACACCATGGACCAACCACAACAAACTAAACTTATCACTAAAATGGTGGAAGAAGGGCTCTTACCACACACAACAACCTACAACACCAGAGGCCAAATAGATCCGGAAACATTCTGGCTACAGATTTACAATGACGGATGGACTGCACAAACGGACTCCACGCATTATCTCATAGAATGTGATGAAAGATGCAGAAGCATACTAGACGAAATAGCGCCCTTACGAACAAGAACCTCACGCAGACATAACACCATGGTTTAAAGATGATCTGAAAAAACTAAAAAACACAAACAAGGAAACTCGAACGAGCATGGAAACAAATTAAAAGATGAACACACACTCAATACATGGAAACAGATACAAAGAAAATACAAATACGCTATATGACAAACCAAAAGGACATACTAAAAAATTAAAATAGGGCCAGACTACAAAGACATGAAGAAATTATACCAACTAGTGAACAAACTACTAGACACTACAGCGGTCACTGCAACCAATACAGACATCCCACCTGCTGACAAACTCGCTAAATATTTCAATGAAAAAATTACAAACCTACACAAAAACGCTACCCTACTACTACTACTACTTAGCATTTCTATAGAGCTGCCAGGTTTACGCAGCGCTGTACAAGTTTAACATGGGGAAGGATAGTCCCTGCTCAAGAGAGCTTACAATCTAAAGGTTACAAACTATGTAGTCAGTGTAGGTAACTTACAACTTATGTAGTCAGTGTAGGTAGCTTACAATCTAGAGGTTACAAACTCTGTAGTCAGTGTAGGTAACATGAATGGGGAAGGTGGTTAGGCGCCAAAAGCAAGGGAGAAGAGATGGGCTTTGAGTAAGGACTTGAAGATAGGCAGGGACGGCGCATGGTGTATGGGCTCGGGAAGTCTGTTCCAGGCATAAGGTGATGCGAGGCAGAAGGGGCGGAGTCTGGAGTTAGCGGTGGTAGAGAAGGGTACGGATAGGAGTGATTTGTCCTGAGAGCGGAGGTTACGGGTGGGAACATACGGGGAGAGGAGGGTAGAGAGGTAATGGGGAGGGGCTGCAGATTGAGTGCACTTGAAGGTCAATAGG
Source organism: Microcaecilia unicolor (assembly GCF_901765095.1). NCBI lineage: Eukaryota > Metazoa > Chordata > Amphibia > Gymnophiona > Siphonopidae > Microcaecilia > Microcaecilia unicolor. The sequence continues at coordinate 27,480,164 of NC_044032.1, read as the reverse complement.
AGAAGCTTGAACTGTATACAGTAGCGGATCGGGAGCCAGTGAAAACGCTACCCCAGAACAATACTGATACCGAAAACTTCATCAATAGCCTGGACCCGAACATGGTCAGACTTCATGCTCCTCACCGTTGAAACAGTAACCCAGGCAATCAAAAGGTTCTCCAGCACCCACTGAAAACTGGATACCTGCCCCAGCCATCTACTAAAATCCGCCCCTGACCGCTTCATAACAGACCTCACATCCCACATAAACTACATGCTCCAACAAGGTCTTTTCCCTGACGAATACAGCAACATCCTACTCACCCCAATCCCAAAAGATACCAAGAAAAAAGCAACCAAACTTGCCAACTATTGCCCAGTTGCATCTATACCACTAGTAGTTAAACTGATGGAGAGCATGGTGACCAAACAGATTACTGACTATTTGGACAAGTTCTCAATATTTCACGAATCACAATCGAGTTTCCGCTCCCTCCATAGTACCGAATCTGTGCTAGTCACTCTCCTGGCCAAATTCAAGAAGGAAATAGCCACAGGTAAAAGCATATTTCTCCTACAATTCGACATGTTAAACCACAATATACTGAGACTTTTAGACTATTTCGGAATTGGTGGAAGCAGATTCAACTGGATCAAAGGTTTCCTAACCACCAGAACATACCAAGTGAAATCAAACTCAAACATATCACCACCTTGGAAAGCAGACTGTGGAGTACGTCAAGGATCACCACTATCACCAATACTTTGCAACATAATGATGATTCCACTGGCCAAGTCATTAACAAAACAAGGCCTCAACCCATTCATCTACACAGATGATGTCACAATTTACATTCCCTTCACACATGGCCCAACAGAAATCAACAACAAAATCAAACTCGGTTTGAATACCATGGATTCATGGGCAAACTCTTTTCAACTGAAACACACAGTCTCATCCTCTTATCTCAACATAATATGTACAAACCCACAACCTTAATCACCCCAGAACACACCCTCCCTATCTTAAACAGCCTGAAAATACTCAGCGTTACAATCGACCGCAACCTCACTTTCGAGAGCCAAGTGAACTCCACAACAAAGAAAATGTTCCAATGTGAAAACTTAAACGTGTAAAACCTTCCTTCCCGAGGGTAATATTTCGTAACCTAATGCAATCAATGGTACTAAGTCACGCAGACTGTTGCAACGGAATCTACACTGGATGCAAAGAACAACTCACAAAGAAACTCCAGACTGCTAAAACACAGCAGCCAAGCTAATATTTGGCAAAACACGATTCGACAGTGCCAAACCCCTCTGAGTAAAACTGCATTGGCTGCCAATCAAAGAACGTATTACGTTCAAAATCTGCACCCTGGTCCACAAAGTCATTTACAGCCAAGTCCCAGGATATATGACAGAACTTATAGATCTACCAATCAGAAACATAACCAGATCATCTCGAACATACCTAAACCTCCACTACCCAAACTACAAAGGACTTAAATACAAAGCAACCTATGCATCCAGCGTCTCCTATATAAGCACACAACTATGGAACGCACTGCCAAAAGTTGTGAAAACAACCTACGACCACCTAAACTTCAGGAAATCATTTAAAACCTACCTGTTCAAAAAGGCATACCCCACCGACCCAACATAAATACCTACACTCTGCAACACAGCATAACCAAAGCTTGTAATGGACACTATATAACCTTTCCTCTCCTTGATCCCCACTGTACCTGAAACACATGTACCTTATTCAACCGCAATACCACCTGTATTTGTTTCTTTACCGGACTTGGCAAACGCCTTTATGGTACTATGTAAGCCACATTGAGCCTGCAAATAGGTGGGAAAATATGGGATACAAATGTAACAAATAAATAACATCTGAAGCTGTCAAAGACTGGTATGTACTGTTTTGTTCACATCTTTGGGGGTAGGAGAGGGTCATTCCTTTAATCCTCCAGTGGTCATCTAGTCATTTAGGGCACCTTTTTTGAGACTTAGTTGTTATTAAAACAAGTCTAGACCAAACATGTCCAGCTTTTAGCCCTGAACATTTTTGCTTTGTTCAATTATGGTAGAAAACAGTCAAAGTTGTGGGAATACCCACATCCCGCCCCAATATGCCTCCTTGTGATTTGGACACACTACAGGACTTACTACATAGAAAAATGTCTTTAAAATGTGTTTAAAACATACCAATTTGGATGTTTTTGCAAGAAAAATTACCATCTGCCAGTTTGTACCAGTTTTTTACGGTTGTTCTCTTTTGAAAATGAGCACATATCATCCTAGAAAAAAATCCAAAAGAACTGCAAGCCTCTCTAGCCTCAGCTAATGTCAGTGTTCATTACTCCACAATAACAAATACTGGGCAGTAATGGGATTCATGGGACAGTTGCAAAGGCAGAAACTGCTACTACCCAAGAGTAACATATCACTGCTCATCTCATGTTTGCAAAAACGCACACACATTTTGTGATAACAGTCTATGGACAGATGACTCAAAAGTTGAAAGTACTGGACAACACAGGTTCCATTATGTGTGGCATAAAGCAAATACAGTATTCCACAGTAAGAACATAAAAAGTGATTGTGTGGTGATGCTTTGCTGTCTCAAAACCTGGAAAACTTACATAAGTACATAAGTATTGCTATACTGGGAAAGACCAAAGGTCCATCAAGTCCAGCATCCTGTTTCCAACAGTGGCCAATCCAGATCACAATCCAACAGTGGCCAATCCAGTCATCTTACCATAAGCTGAAGATAAAGCCTATTTGGGTTATGCAGCAAGACAATGATCCAAAATACAAAAGCAAGTCTACATCTTTTTAGCTAAAGAGAAAAAAAAAATTAAAGTTTTCGAGAGGCCTAGTTGACCCAATAGAGATGCCTTAAGAAGACCTGAAACAAGTAGTTCATACATTAAAAGTTATGAATGTGCCTGAATTAAAACAGTTCTACAAAGAAGAGTGGGCTAAGATTCCTCAACAGGCATGTTCTACAGGTTAAACATTGTAAGTTCGGGGACCGTGAGAGAGCCTTCTCAAGAGAAGACCATGTCTGAAGGTTTGCTGAGGCCTAAGTTGCAGAAAGGGGCGACTTACCATATTTATCATTGTTTGATTGCGAGGTGGGGGCATCTGCTTCCTTACAGGAAGCGCTGGGAGAAGGATTTAGGGCACATGGTGTCAGGGGCAGAATGGGACCAGATATGGACTAGAACAGGGTCATCAGGTATATCGCTGTTACAGTTGAGAATGGTTTTGGTTTTGTTTCGTTAGTACTTAACTCCTGCAAAATTCTGTCGTATATTGGGCAGGTGTTTGAGGGGGCCCTATCTGCATATGTGGTTGGATTGTGAATTGATTCAGTCATTCTAGAGGAGGTCTCCGTCTTGCTCTCTCATATTTTGCAGCAGGCTATCCGTTACATATTTTATTCCTGTAACAGGACAGAAAAATGTCTTAATATTGACATTGACTCTATATACTGAACAACTAGTGGAACAAAGCCTGTTTGAAACGGGCCCTAGGAAGGCTCTCGTCTAAGCGATTTTTCCTCTCTCCCCTGCCCTCCCATCCATGTCCAGCGATTCTTTCCTCCCCTCCCATCCGTGTCCCGCGATTCTGACCTCCCTTCAATGTGCAGCAATTCTCCTCTTCCCTGCCCTCCCATCCGTGTCCCGCGATTCTCTCCTCCCCTCCCATCTCATCCATGTCCATCGATTCTCCTCTGCCCTGCCCTCCCCTCTATGTCCTGCGATTCTGTCCTCCCTTCCATGTCCATCGATTGTCCTGTGCCCTGCCCTGCAATTCTGCCCTCCCCAGAGATTGTCCTCTGCCCTGCCCTCCCATCGCATCCATATCCACCTCGAGAGTGAGAGAGAGAAAGAGTGAGAGTGTGTATATGTGTGTGTGAGAGAGAGCTGCTAGGAGTCCCTGTGACAGTGGAGGATCAGTTGCTCTTTATAGCCAGTTGTTTGAGGCAGCAAAGCATGGCTCATTTTTGAGTCGCCTGCCCCCCCCCCCTTGTTCTAGTATTTTGTGTGTGTGTATGAGAGTGAAAGTGTGTGTGTGTGTGTGTGTGTGTGTGTGTGTGTGTGCGCCTGTCTGAAAGAGAGTGTCAGAGAGAGAGAGAGAAGGGGGGGAGAGAATGAATATTAAAAATAAAGGTGAAGAACTTCTGCTCCGGTGGGAAGGGGGAGCTGTTCCACTGTAAGAACCAGGGAAAAAAATTTCAAAAACCAAGCCACCGCCACCCCCGTACGTCGGTGAGAAGAAAGCAGCAGACTGCACACATTTGCCAACTGCAACCTGGGAGAAGAGAGCTGTGCAAATAGAGGGAGGGAGAGAGAGATGGAGAGCCGAGTCCTGCCTCCCCATCATCAAAACAAAGAGCTCGTGGCCAGCTCCCACCCCCTTCGGAGCCTCAAGACCGCGGAGCTCTGGGTCTTTGAACCGTCGTCAATCAGAGGGCTGATAGGGCGGAGGCTGAGGGCTGATGGGGTGGAGCCAGGGTTGTGTCGGCACAGGCTGGGCTGAAGAAAGTCAGAGCTGTGGCAGGGAAATGAGAAGGAAGGGACAGTGCTTGCAATCCGTATCGATCATCCAGAAGGGCACATCTATACGAAGAACATCCCTGCCGAGCATGGCTCTCAAGAATAGGAAAGCCAACAGAACGGGGCAACGGAAGGGTCAGTGTTTTGTATTGGTTGTGTAGGATCGCTTTGCCCGGCGCTTCGGTGAGGGATTTGAGGGCGGACGTAGGAGGTGGGTGTGGTTAAGCATTGGAACGCTCATTGCATTGCATGCCGCTGTTCCTGCCTGTAACAACGTCGGGAGTGATCTGTGACGTGCCCGTCACTCTTCATTTATATAGTAGGATTGCCGCATTTATGGATTCCTGCATGTCTTTGAGTAAGCTGATGGCCAAGTGCAGGGAGAGCTTGCTTGTCCATTCTGCTCTCATTTGTCCATCCAGTTACAGGAATAAAATATGAACTTTCAAATTTCACCGACTGCAAGAGTTCAGGCATGATATATGTTGCAATGTGCCCATGTCAGCTAATGTACACAGGCAAGATTATACGACCATTAAATACATTAATTATTGAACACAAAAGTGCAAAGAAGTTCTGTAGTTGAGAAGCCATTAGTACACCACTTTCTAGAGAAACTCTGTGTAAGTTTGAGGACTTTCAGTTTTTTGCTTCAAGTACGCCACATCCCTCCGAGAGGGGAGAGAATTTGGACAAACTGCTTTTGCAAACTGAGCAGAGGTTGATTCACAAATTCAATACAATGTCTCCTTATGGACTGAACCAAGAAATAGACTTCTCCGTGTTTTTATGAAAGAATTTTGCACTGCTATATTTTTGGTCCCTGTGTGATATATGTTTCTCATACTTCCTAGGTTTTGATAATTATTTTGTTTTAGGCAATTTATGTTTTATTTTCAACAGCTACAAGTTTTCTATTGACAAAAAAAAAAAAAAGCAGCTAGGCTCGATTAATGTAAAAAGGGGAATACTGCAGCAATTAATAATGTAGTGTGTATGCTTTCTTTAGTTTACGTCTTTGGCCTTTTTATTTTCTTATAGCTTAATCCTGTAGCTTCCTCATTCCCCCTCCGTTTATTGTGGGATAAGTAGCACATTATTATTTCCTGATGTATATAATAATTTCCTGATTTTGTTATTGTAATATTTCTATTCTATGCTTTTCTTTTGTTGGTACTTGTAAATTTAAATGTAATTAAAAAAAAAATTTCAAATACATGGTTTTAAGGAACTCTCTTCTTAATAATAAGAAAACATGATTTTCCTAACTTGGGGCCTTGTTTACTAAGCCACGCTAGTGTTTTTAGCACATGCTGCTAAAGACACCCATAGGAATATATGGGTGTCTAGCATTAGCGTGCGCTAAAACCACTAGCACACCTTAGTAAACAGAGCCCTTGGTATAAGGTTTTTCTTTATTGCTTTTTCCCAGGTGAAACATAAGGAAATAGATTGGGTGTGCCACAAATATTATTGAATCTTTGTTTATGATTCTGTCCTCAGTACTATGGGCTTGTGGAGGAGGTGCCATAACATTTGACTTGTCTTTATCAGTATACTATGACTGTATATAATCTCCTTTTCTTTAATTCTATGGAAATGTTTTTTTCCCTTTAGTAATTTCTACATATAACTGCATGCGTTGTTTGAAAACTAAATATTAAATTACAAAAAAAAAAAAAAAAAAATTACAACAAAACGGTACTGGAAGGGGATAAAGGCAAGCAAATAAAAGGGAAAAAAAAATAAGCCACTATGGTTTTGGAAAGAAGCAGCTGAACAGGTTAAAAAAAAAAAAAGTCAGCATTACAAGAGATCAAAAGAAAAAGACAAACAACCAACAGTACCTGAAGAAGCCAAGAATGGATGGGGGAAAAAGCCAATACAGTAAAATGGGGGTACAAACCTCTTTTTTTTTTTTTTAAAGACACATTAGCAACAGGAGGAATTGTGAAAGTGGCATTGAAAGACTTCAGGATGAAGTGGAAGAAAAGACAGTAGGGGTGGGCCACAACCCAGTCAGGTTTTCAAGATTTCCACAAAGTATATGCATGAGATATACACCACAGACCCATTATCATGTGGCTCGATATAACATAGGATCAGTTACCGCACGGTCAGAGCTTGGGCCTCAGAATTTCATGTGTTTCAGATGCGAGCTAATTATTTCTGATCTAGTTCTTCAAATTAGCGTAAGGCAGTACTGGCTAACATAGCAATTTCTAAAAATAAATTTTAAAAAACAACCAGGAAAACAAAAACAGTCAATACAAGAAAAGCTACAAGCCTTAGACCTTTTAAAATCAGGAAAAACACAAGTGGAGACGTACAGACACATGGGCATCAGCGAGTTCACTCTATGGGGGTGGATCAACGATGAAGCAAACTTATGGCAAACCACAAGTGATTCTGACGCAAATGAGGGTCTCCAACAAAAACAGCTAAAGCAAACTAGCTGGGAGACAGAGTTACATGAAGCGTTTGCGCCAGAAACGGGGGAACCGGAAGGCAAGTCAGACTCCGAAGACGGAAGCTCTGTGTCAAGAACTGTTTGCGCAGCATGGCATTGAAGACACTATGGAATGGATTCATATTGAGTGCCCTACGTATGATCGTCTAAATGACTAGACAATTGCAATGAATGCACATACTGAAAAACAATCTCAGGACAAAGTGATGAAGATGACTTCACCTCCACCACCAAAAATTACATTGGCTTTAGCAGCAATGGATGCTGCACTTCAATGGCTTTAGCAGCAATGGATACTGTCCTTCAATGGCTGCAATCTGAAAATGTGGACATCATTTGTATTTTATTGAAATTACAAAACAGAAGAAGTGAGAAACATCAAAACAGTGAACTCTGGACTCATTTACTAAAGCAGGATGTTAATTTTAGACTGTGTTTTCTCTGTTGGGACCACATTCATTTTTAATGTGTCGATATGAAGTTTGATTTTTCAAAGAAACGTGCATCCTTTTACTGAACTGAGTGCGGGTGATGGTGTGGCTAACAGAGACCCGATATAATGCAGATTCACAACACGGTGTAAAAATTTGGATCCAGTCTTCCGCATTATATCACGTCTATGGTATATATGCATACAATAAAGCAGTGCATGCAAGTCAATCTCATGAATATTCATTGTCAAAAATCTTTAAAACCCAACTAGATGGTGGCCCTAAGAACCATGGTTGCCCACCCCAACACAGAGGATGCTTAATACAGCAGTTCCCAAACTGTGCACTGCAGCAAACTCTCTGGGGTACCACAGCAATCCCAGCCTCCCTCTCGCCACCACCCGAACTGCTACTGTGGACAGCAGCGGCGGCAAAACAACAACAAAAAAAAAAAGGCAAGCACAGGGCTACAGCAGCCTTCAAGCATGTGATGTCAGTTCTGCCAGTCCTCTGCCCCCGGAACTGGAAGCGGACGTCAGCGGGGGGGAAGGACTCCAGAAGAGCTGATAGCATATGCTGCGGCCCCACACTTTTTTGTTTTGCTTTTTGTCGCAGGCACTGGGGACACAGAGCAGACGGCCTTCGGGACTCACTTTTGCTGCCAAGGAAGTTGGATGAAAACAGGAGAAGGGATGAAGTCAAAAAGTTGAAGCCAATAGGTCAGTCTCTGTTTCCCCTTCCTATTCAAACAAAGCAAGCAAACCTAGCAAACCAACCTATAAGCTGCTGAAACCATGGTAAAATTATGTCTTACCTGATAATTTTCTTTCCTTTAACGCAGCAGATGAATCCAGGAACTAGTGGGTTGTCCGCCTACCAGTAGGTGGAGATAGAGATAAACAAACTACAGGCAGTGATGCCAGCCAGCCAGCTCCTTCCTCAGTTAGTATGTCATTCGTAAGCATTTGCCAAGGCCAAAAATATGAAACCAATAACAAGAAACCATCCTCACTATGAAAACAGAGAACCAAATAAGAATTTCAAAATAACTGCAACTTGATCAAGAAATCGGAATCCTTTCCGTGTTCCCAATTCTGTCTGAACTCTGCAAAACAGAACCCAGAAGGAAAAAATAGCCACACTGTCCGGAAAATTAAAAATCCGTCGGCCGAACTAGGGAGGGATCCTGGATTCATCTGCTGCGTTAAAGGAAAGAAAATTATCAGGTAAGACATCATTTTACCTTCCTTGTCACTTGCAGTAGGTGAATCCAGAACTAGTGGGATGTACCAAAACATTCCTTAAGTAGGGTGGGAAGCCGACGCTCCCCGCGCCGACGTTCCGCCCCAAAACTCACATCCTCCCGAGCAGACACATCTAGCCTGTAATGCTTCGCAAAAGTATGACGGGACGCCCAAGTAGCCACCCAACAAATCTCTTCCAGAGATAAGGCCGACGCCTCCGCCTAAGAAGCCGCCTGTAACTGAGTAGAATGCGCCTTCAGGGCCACTGGAGACGCCCGCCTTTGTAGCAGATATGCCTCTCCAATGGCTTCTCTAATCCAGCGAGCAATGGAAGCCTTAGAAGCCGCCTCACCTCTTTTCGATCCCGACAAGAGCACGAAGAGATGATACAAGCGTCGAAACTCATTAGAGATCTGCAAGTACCAAAACAAGGCTCTCTGCACGTCCAGGAAACACAGCAAGGCAAACTCCCCCAGATAATCCTCTCTTCGAAAAGATGGAAGATAAACCGCCTGATTGACATGGAAAGCCGAAACCACTTTAGGTAGAAACGACGGCACCGTCCAATTCGACACCCCTGCTTCTGAAGACTGCAAAAAAGGATCTCTGCAAGACAAAGCCTGAATTTCAGAAATCCTCCTAGCCGAAGCAATGGCCACCAAAAACAGTGTTAGATCCTTCTCAGAAACCTTATTCAATGGCTCAAACGGTGGGGCCTGGAGGGCTTGCAGTACCACATTCAAATGCCACACCGGGCACAGCTGCCGCAGGAGGCCAAAGAGCCCCACATAGGAAACGGACCACATCAGAGTGAGCTGCTAAAGAGGAACCGTCCACTTTCCCCCAAAAACAAGCTAGCACGGCCTCCTGCACTCGAAGGGAATTATATGCCAATCCCTTTTGAAGACCATCCTGAAGGAACTCCAGAATAACTGGAATGTCCGACCCAAAAAGGCAATTTAGCACTCAAAGCACACCACGCTGAGAAAGCTTTCCACACTCGCGCGTACACTGCTGCTTCCATGCCCCCAAAAGAGTGGCAATAACTGGTCCACTAGAACGACCGGCCCTCGATGCCGCCCTATGCGGCAAAGAACTCTCCCTATCAGAGCCCACAGAGGAAAAACATACATTAGCTGTTGTTCCGGGCATGGCTGGAGAACAGCGTCCAATCCTGCAGATCCTGGCTGCCGTTTGCGGCTGAAGAACTGGGGAACTTTGGCATTGCAAGCCATGGCCAGAAGATCCATTACTGGTCTTCCCCAACGCTGACAGAACAGCCAAAAAGCCGAGTCCGACAGTGCCCATTCCGCTGTGTCCAAAAGAGTCCGGCTGAGAAAATCCGCTTGAACATTGTCTTGATCCGCAATGTGCGCTGGCGACAGACTCTGAACATGCGCTTCCGCCCATACTAGAAGACGAGACGCTTCCACTGCCAAGGGAAGACTGCGAGTGCCCCCCTGCTAATTGATCTAGGCCACCATCATGGTGTTGTCCGAGAATACAAAAGCCACCTGCCCATGCAGGTCCTGAAAACTCTGCAGCGCATTCATAACTGGTCGCAACTCCAGATGATTTATTAGCCAAGTCGCTTCGAGAGGGGTCCACAATCCCTGGGCTACTCGATGAAGACAATGGGCTCCCCAGCCCGCAAGGCTGGCATCCGTCACGACTACCACCCAATTGGGAGACGCCAGAGAAACACCCTTCTGCAAATTGGCTCACCAGAGCCACCACGTGAGACTGTCCCTGGCCCAGCTCGACCAAGGAAGGCGTCATTGATAATCCAGCGATTTCGGCGACCATCTGCTCAAAAGGAAATTCTGAAGAGGCCGAATGTGAGCCCTTGCCCATGGAATTACCTCCAAGGTCATGGAACCAAGGAGCTGAACATAGTCCCACACTCGGGGAGCGCGACGATTCAATAAGGTCCGTACCTGAGAAAGCAATTTGATCCTTCGCCCCTCGGGGAGAAACACCTTCCACCGCTTCGTATCGAATTGCACTCCAAGATACTCCAGACTGAGTAGGAACTAGATGACTCTTGTCCATATTGACCACCCAACCTAAGGATTGCAACACCGCAATCACTCAGTCGGTGACCACTTGACTCTCCTCTGCTGTCATCGTCCGAATCAGCTAGTCATCGAGATATGGATGCACTCGAATCCCCTCCTTCCGCAGGAACGCCGCCGCCACCACCACCACCATGACCTTGGAAAAAGTGCATGGGGCAGTGGCCATTCTGAAAGGAAGGGCCCAAAATGAAGTGCTGACCCAGCACCGCAAATCTGAGAAATCTCTGATGGGGCAGCCAAATGGGAATGTGCAGGTAAACTTCCCTCAAATCGAGAGCCGTCAAAAACTTGCCTGGTTGAACAGCAGCAATAACTTCCCTTAATGTCGCCATGCGGAAGTGACGAATCTGCAAAAACTGCTTTACTTTTCAGAGATCGAGAGTAGGCCGAAAAGCCCCTCCCTTCTTTGAAACCACAAAAAAGATGGAGTACCGACCTGTGCGCCTTTCGAGAGGAGGAACAGGCACGATAGCCCCTATCCTTAGCAGGTCTCGCAAACACTGCAGAACCGCTGTCCTCTTGGCCCGCGATACACAGCGGGACTCCAGAAAAAAAAAGTCTGACGGGAGAGAAGAATTCTAGCTTGTAACCTTCTCGCATCACATCGAGGACCCACTGGTCTGAAGTAATTCTGGCCCACTCTGGAAGAAACAGAGAAAACCGACCACCGATCTGCTCTCCTCCCAAGTGGACCTGTGCCCCCCAACATTGGGAAGCCCAAGAAGGAGCCACCTGACGAGAGGGGGGTCCAGCCGGACGCTTCTCATTGCGAAAGGAAGAACGCTGCCCAAAACAAGGACGCTGAAAGGCTGCAATGGACCGCCCGGGGCGATACCGTTGCGTCTCTCTGAAATGTGACCTCGAGGCTCCCTGCCTGGAAGTAGACTTGGGTCTATCCTCCAGAAGACGCTGAGATTTGGAATCCCCCAAATCTTTAACAATCTTTTCTAGGTGTTCCCCAAAAAGCAATTGCCCTCAGAAAGGCAATTTAATGAGCCGTTGCTTAGCCATATCTGCGGCCCAATGACAGAGCCACAGAAGACGCCGAGAGGAAACAGTCAAGGCCATGAGTTTGGCCAAAGCACGGACCAAATCATACAAGGCATCTGCCAAGAACGCCAGCCCAATATCCATCAGTGACATCTGAGGAGTTCCCGGCTTATCAGACTCCGAAATCGAAGCCATGACAGAATGTAGCTAACTGAGACAAGCTCCAGTCGCATAAGAACTACAAACAGAAGCTTGAAGTGTCAAAGCGACCACCTCAAAGGCACGTTCTAAAGAGGCCTCTAGCCGTCTGTTTCGCATATCCTTAAGTGCCACACCACCTTCCACTGGAAGAGTAGTCTTCTTAGTGACCGCTGACACCACGGCATCCACCCTAGGTAGAGCAAACTGCTCTAAACAGTCCGCTGAAACCGGATACTGCCTGGCCATAGCCCTGGCTACTTTCAGCCCTCCATCCAGATCCGCCCACTGGGCCAAAATCAAGTCTTCAATAGCGTCATGTAGCGGAAAAGCCTTAGAAGGTCATCTGATACTAGCCATCTTGGGGTTGACTGCCTGAGAAGCCGCAACCTCAGGGTCCTCTATATTCAGGGCTTTCAGCGCCTGAGAGATAAAGGACAACTCCTCATGGAAAATCCTCACGGCGGAAGAGTCCTCCGGTTGGTCAGTGAGGACACTGTCCTCCACGTCCTCTACCCCCCGTCTGCTCCGAGAGAGCCACCACGGAGGAAGCTGCAGGCGACCGTATGCAGGACCCCTCCTCAGACCCCAAAGAAAACCTAGGCTTTTTAAGGGAGGAGAAATCCTCTGGGGAAAAACCCAAAATCTCTTGGTTACACCCTGAGAGAATCAAAGGCCAAAGCTGACGCAGCTGCGTGGGGGGGGAAGGGGCAAGGCAACACCCGATGGAGTAGCAAAATAAACTCTGGCGAAAACCCCTCCCCCGCAACGGAGGTCGCAGCCATGGCACCTGCACCACTGCCCACAGTGCCTGACGCTCCCCCTCGACTCCCCTACTAACGGAGAAGAAGCTTTGCCCAAAACCGCTACCAGAGCCGGCTCCGTGCGCAAATGCACGAGAATTGCCAGGCTCTGGGCAAGAAAGCAAGCTCTTGGGGGGGGGGCGCGCCACCACTCCGTCGAGTCCCGCCAAATCAGCGCACCCAGCACTGCAAAGGCCCGTAGCCGAACGCCGTTTCCCGCATCAGGAACAGCGTTTTACCGCCTCCGATGCCATCGCCCGTCCCCGAACAAGAACCCAGCAGGACTTACCCCGGTGGGAAAGCGCAGGAACTGACAACTGAGACAAAGAAAAAAAAATCTCCGACTCCACTTCGAGGCAAGCTCAGATAAGCAGGCAACAGAAAACAGAACTCGGACAGAAGTAACGCAAACCTGCTCTCAGCAAAAACACACTTGTGCTTCTATGTTTCTCTTTTAAATAAATTCTATGGTTCTCTTTTTTTTTTTTAGTGAGGAGGCAGAAACAAACAGGGAAGGAAAGGAACAGCAAAGCCTGTTCAGAGGGAATTTGAGGTGCAGCAGGGACCCAGCAACTGCGTATGCTGCCAAAGGGGACACCACCAGTCCGCCACCCCCGCTCAAACTGGCCACCGGCCCAGGAGCACCCTCAGAGGCCTTGGGCCCAGGAGCTGGAGAAAAAGCCGTCCACCACCTGCTGAGATAGAGACATACCAACTGAGGAAGGAGCTGGCCGTCTTTCGTCATCAAACTTTTAACATATTATCTCTACCCCTCCCCCCCCCTCTAAGTGGTGGTCAATATGTGTGTGCTTCAATTTTTCATTTTTTTGGACTAACTCCCTCCCGTCCCGGGGGAGGTCCTGGGTCCTGTACTCTGTAGGCCCCCTCCCCCGTTCTGGAGAGCGTCACTCTTATTGTGGCAGACATTCTACTATACCAATCTACCTACAACAAGTGCTATAATTTGTTCTGTTAACCATTTTTATAGCGTAGGCGTAGTATCTAATCCACCTTAACGGCACTCCCATGCACTTTGGAATTGAATAACCTCGCCTTCTCCCTTTTGTTCACCAACTCCCCCCATCCTAATATTCCGAAGGAAATAAACGATGGAAAAGAAAAAGAAAGCAAAGAAAAAGGGAAAAACAAAAAACAAAAAAAAAAAAACTCAGTTTATGTCCACTTCATAATCGGTTCAGAATAAAACTCCGAGCCCTGGGCGCCAGTGACTGTATATAAGGCTCCCAAATCTTCAGGAATGCCCTCTTTCCTTTTGGGGAGGATCCCACTTCTCTCCTCTCCATCATCAGCAGTTCATATAGACTATTCCTCCAATGCCAATAATCCGGAGGTTCGGAGTGTACCCAGGCCTGTAAAATCAGTTTCTTACCTACTAAACTGGCTTTCCTGATGAACTGCCGGGCTCCTCCCGCGTGCAAGACAAATAACTCATACTGATCTAAGAGTAGACCCTGCGGAGAAAGCGGGATCCTGCTCTTTAATATCGACTCTAGAAATCCCACAATTTGCCTCCAAAAGTTCTGGATCTTATAGCATTCCCAAAGGTAGTGATATAATGTGCCTTCCCGCTGCCCACACTTAGAACATAAAGAATCAACTTCTCCTCCAAATGTGGATACTTGATATTTTGACATGTATGCCCTATATAAAATCCTGTATTGACATTCCCTCAAGGCAGCATTTCTCGACAGGGCGGGAATTCTAGCCGATAACTTCTGAAAATCTAGTTTCAGGTTTGGACGCTTTAGATCATGGGCCCATTTCCCTAAAATACATTCTGTATCTCTACCCCTACTCAACTCCCCCAACGCTTTTTGTAATCCAGAAACCGATAAACGCCTCCCTTGCACGGAACTAAAGAATGCCCTTATTTGGCGCCCATGTCCACTACTCAATTTCCCTTGCTCTAAAGATCTAACATAATGTGCTATTAACGCAAATTGATGATTCTGAGTGATACCTACCCCTAGAGCTCCAAGCTCCAATAATCGTCCGTTAGAATCTAGTACATGTTCCAATCTGGTGATCCCCATCTTTGCCCAACTACAAAGTACTTTGTTCTCCGTACCTGGTGAGAACTGTGGGTTACCCTGCAGAGGTAGAAGATCTGTTATATCCGCCGCTAGCCCCCAGATCTCATTTAACTCTCTCCACACCTGTCTCAAAGGTCTTACCAATACACTATTGCTTACCCATGGTGTGAGTTGTCGGCTCGGGCATTGTAACAAAAAATATAAGTGGAAAGGTTTGAAGCACTCTTGCTCCAAGCTACGGGGGGTGTAATCTTGCCTATCTAATAACCAATCACCCAGGTGCCGGACTAGACTGGCCTGGTTGTAGCGACGGAGGTTTGGTAATCCAATGCCTCCCTCTCTCCACGACCCCATCATTAACTTCAAAGGGAGTTTTGGCTTTGACCCCCCCCTCCAAATAAATTTCCTGACATGTTTGAGGATTTGATTTATATCTTTAGCCCGTAATCATATGGGGAGTACCTGAAATAAGTATAACCATCGTGGAAATTCCACCATACGAAACAGATGCACTCTCCCATGCAGGTTGAGTGGCAGGACTCCCCATCTGTCTAGCCGGTCCTTCAAAGCTGCGATCCTATCTCTCTATATAAAAAGCAACACCAACGTTCTATGAAGCCTCCAGCCGGAAGTGTGAAGGGGGCAAGATATCCGGTTTCCCTACGAGTGTCTGCCCCGCCCTCTCTAACACAGTCAGTGAAGGAAAACAGCAGAGCACGAAATCAAATCGCTGGCTCTGTAACAGTGAAGGACTCAGAGGGGGGAGGGGAGAGAGGGCAGGGACACACACACTCCCACATGCACACAGAAGAAAACATTGCTAGCCCCCGTTTCATTTGCATCAGAAACGGGGCTTTTTTACTAGTCACCTATATTCATCAGATGTATTTCCGATGTTTTTTGGGGGATCTGTACTCCTAAGTATTGGAGTGACTCTGATGCCCATCGCAGTGGGAACTCTGCTTCCCACATCTGCCTCACACTATTGTCTGTTGCTAACGCTAATGATTTTGAATAGTTTATTTTAAAACCAGCGAAATCCCCATATTCCCTAAAGAGTTCTAATAAGGCCTCCAACGAACTTTTTGGTTGGGTTAGATGAACCAGTAAATCATCTGCAAAAGCAGATACCTTAAACCCTTCGGGTCCCCAATTTACCCCTTCTATTTCCGGGTGATCCATAATTTTCCTGATCAATGGGTCTAATGCCAAGACAAATAGTAGGGGCGAGAGAGGACACCCCTGTCTCGTACCCCTCCTGATCGGGAATAAGGGTGACTGTTCCCCGTTGATCCACAAATATGCCTGGGGATTTACATAGAGTGCCCCTATCGCCTCATGGAAAGCCCCTTCAATGCCCATCTTAGTCAGTACCGCAAATAGAAAGCCCCACACCACCCTATCAAAGGCCTTCTCCGCATCAAAACTGACAACCAGAGAAGGCCTTTTCTGTCGTTCCACTGTCTCCAAGGATGCCAATAGAGCCCTCATATTCTTTGCCACTGTCCTCCCTTGAACAAACCCAACTTGAGAAGATGCTATTAACCCCGGCAAAAGCTTTGCCAGTCGGTTGGCCAGGATCTTCGCATATAATTTAAGATCACTATTCAATAGGGAGATTGGCCTGTAGGAACTTACCTCAGTTTCGTCCCTCCCAGGTTTTCGTAATAATATAATTTTTGCTATGTTAAGGGAGTCTGGCATTGTCCCGGTTGAGACCATGTTGTTATATAGATCTAACAGGGGAGGTGTGACCTGCTCCTGTAGGATCTTATAGAATGCTATACTGAATCCGTCTGGCCCCGGCGCCTTATGTAATTCACTCTGCTGTAGGGCCAACATCAATTCCCCTTCCTCAATAGGACTGTTTAGAGTCTCTCTTTGCTCCTCTGTGATCTTGGGCAGATTTTGGTTTATTAGATATAGGTTACTGTCTTCTACAATATCGATAGGTTCTGCATATAGCGCCATAAAAAATTCCCTAAATCTCCCTATATCATCTCCGGTCTCCCTTATGAGATTCCCTCCTCCATCCTTCACTTGCAGAATCCTTAAGGGCCCTTTCTTCCCTTGCACTAGCCTGCCTAATAGTGCGCCTGCTTTATTTCCATATTGAAATAGTTGGTGTTTATAATACATTTGTGTTTTCTGTGCTCTTTGATGAAGGAGCTCATTTAGGTTTTTCTGAGTTATGAGCAACTCCTTCTTGTTCTCATCCGTTACTTCCTCCCCTAGTCTCTTTCTTCTTGCCCGAACCTCTCTTTCCAAGCGAAGGATCTCTTTATCCCTCATTTTCCTGGCTCTTGCTCTATAGGCTATCACCACTCCCCTCATAACTGCTTTGGCTGTTTCCTAGTACAGTACCACATTATGTCTGTGATCTCCGTTAAATTGCTCAAATTCCTGCCATTTTTCACTTATAAATGACTTAAAATTTGGATCTCTATACAGTTCAAACGGAAATCTCCACCCTCCCTTCCCAAGCCCTCTTCCACTGACCTGTAGTTCAAACCATACCATCGCATGGTCTGAAATCTCGCATGGGCCTATCTCTGCTTTTGGCACTTGAGAAAACAGTGCCGGGGATATGAGAAAATAATCAATACGGGATTGGGTCAAGTGTGCACTGGAGGTGTGCGTATAGTCCCTCTGCAAAGGGACCCTCCACACATCTATCAGGTTTAGGGCTGAGCAGAGGAACGGCACACCTCGTGATTGAAATCTATGCTGCAAACCCAATTCACCACATCTATCGATCTCAGGGTCTATCACCATGTTGAAATCCTCTCCAAGTATGACATTGCCCCCCTGGTAGGAGCCCAGCAGTTCCAATAATTTGTTGTAGAATTTCTTGTCGTACACATTGGGTGCATATATATTGCACAGGATATATGAAGATGTGCCTATTTCTACTTCCATTATCACTATCCTACCTCCCTCGTCTCATTTTATTGTTTTAGTTCGCATCTGCAGGCCCCTCCGAATTAATATCAACACCCCTCCCTTTTTACCCAGTGCTGGAGAGCCTACTGCCATTTCCACCCAACCCTTCTGGAATTTGCTGTGCTCATTATTGGAGAGATGGGTCTCTTGGAGGAATACTATGTCTGCTCTGTGTCTCTGCCATGCCTGCAGGACTTTAGTACATTTGACAGGTGAGGAAATCCCCCCCACATTCCAGGAAATTAACCTAAGTGGGTTCAGCCTCCTGTTTTATATCCATAACAATATCTGATAACTCCGCACACTGAAGGGTGCCCCCCAGCCCATGGGCACCCCCCATCCTTTGACCTGCAGCTTTCCACCCCAGCTCCCACATCCATTCCGAACCGTGTAGCAGGATTGTTGATAACCGTATGAAACTGATAAAAAAAAAAAAAGAAAAAGAGAAGAACCCTCCCTCCCACATCCCCTTTCCATTGTTCCCCCTCCCCTCCCTTCTCTCCCTCCCTCCCACCACCTCTGAACTAGGAGCTGGCCGTCTTTATTGTTCTTTATTGCTGGTAGCATTTTTATTTAATCTTACTTATATTTTCAAACATGCCAGCTTGTGGAGCATACAGATATACACAGAGGAAGTATAATAACGGAATAACTTTTCAAAAGTAGACTATGAGGCATACTTTCAAAGCACTTAGCCTTCCAAAGTTCCATAGGTTTCTATGGAACTTTGGAAGGCTAAGTGCTTTGAAAATGAGCCCCTGTGTGGCTGGGGGGAGGGCCAAGATCGGTGTGGCTGGGGGTGCTGTGAAAAACAGTTCGGACACAAAGGGTGTCATGAAACAAAAAAAAACTTTGGAAACCACTGGCTTAATAATTATCGCCATTCTACTTTCGCAAATGATGGGGTGGAAATAGGACTTTGGAATACACACAAACAGGAATGGAAATGAGGTAGATCTCAAATGATACTCAGAAATGTATGTTCATGACCTAGCTAAAGTAGACAAAGCAATGCAACCAGATGGGGTATATCCAAGTAACTTAAGGAAGATGTCAGTTTTGGAGGCGGTATCTTGCCAAGGACATAAACAAGCTCATTTTCAAAGCACTTAGCCTCCCAAAGTTCCATAGAAACCTACGGAACTTAGCCTCCCAAAGTGCTTTGAAAACATGCCCAAAAGACTCAAAGCTGTTCAGAACTAAGCAACCAAAATTATATTGCGTCTGCCCCAGAAGACATATGAAAACAGACTTGAATATGTATACACCCTGAAGAAGAGGAAGGACAGGGGAAATATGTAAATTCTAGAAAGATATTAAGGAACAAAACCACCTTTCCAAAAACAGAGAAGCAATAGAGCTGGAGGACATGAAATAAAACTTTAAAGGAGGGAAACTTAAAAGCAACATTAGGAAATAGACACTTTTTCAGAGAAGGTGCTAGACGCTTGAAATGCTCTTACACAGAAGTGGTGGGGTCAAAATCAGGGACAGAATTAAAAATGCCATAGGACAAACACAAAGGCCCAGATGCATCAACCAAACGTAAAAAAAATCAAAATCGTAAAAGTACTTAGTGAATTTAAAAAAACGAAGAATGCATTAAAAAAACAGCTCAGAAATGTTCGGTGCGGTATTGAAAAGTACAAGGTATCATACGTCCGTAATCCCCGTCGGTAAAAGGCCCCTAAAGCATGCGCAGAGCAGCCAAGCGTTATGCTGGCTGCTCTGCGCATGCCACTGTCAAAACAAAAAAAAACAAACACATGGCTCCCAAAATAAAAACAAAACTCAAAAAAGGACCGGGAGGGGGCAAAGGCGCTCGTCAGAAGGGGGCGGGCCCAAAAGGAGAGAGATGCGAAGGAAGAATGAAAGACAGAGGGGTCAGCTGATCTTCTTGCCCGTGCAGCGCCTTCACATAGAGGTGAGAGGTGCTGCACGGGCCCAGTAAGAGGGAGGGGGGCCTGATGGAGGGGGGGAATGGCGGCGAGGACCCGTGGAGGAGGCGGGGCACAGGGCGGAGGGTGTCAGTTAGGAGGCGGAGCTGTAGGGTTGACAGAAGAGTACAGAGGAATGGAGGGGGGCCGGCCGTGGCTTCTAAAGTAAGGATTTCTTCATTTTGCTTTTTAAATTTATAATGCGGGGAGCAGCGGTGACCTCGGACGGGGTGGGGGGGGGCAAGGCCGTCCAAACAGGAAATCTCCTGATGAGCGACTTTGCCCCCTCCCGGTCCTTTATTTTTTAACTTCTGGATTGCTTGCAGAGGGAGCGGGGAGCAGCAGCGACCTGGGGCGTCAATAAAGGACGCCCCTGGCGCGTGTTTTCACCCCCCTTGTTCTTTTTTTTTTTCAGTTCTACATTAGAGTTTTTAGCCGGAGAGCCCTAACGAGAGGTACAGACCTCTCATTAGATTGATTTTTGCCGTTTTTTTTGGCAAAGTGTGAGCCTAAACCATTCAAAAAGTAAGAGGACTAGGAACATGGGGTTTTGCCAGTTCATTAAGCCCTAAAAGTAGTGCAGGTTCTCCAAATATCCCCCTTGTACTACTAAAACTTCCAGTTTTACAGCTTCTGGAAGTTGGCCCAAAATGTCATTTTTGCTCAGGCGACATTTTGCAACCCTTTACTTGAGGTCCCCTAGAACCTCCAATTTTTAGTCTTTTGAACTAAAATTTTGTACAGCTTAGTTTTTTTATCATAATGAAACTATGTACCAAATTTCATCAAAATCTGAGATGGTGAGGTGGGGACGACCTTTAAAATTGGTCCACTTGACACGGAATGACTCACTAGCCATCCTAGGATTCACAGAGGAGGCTGTGCCACTGGCAGGGTCCTCAATAGAGAGAGCTTGCAGAGATTCAGAAATAAGCGCTGGCAGCTCATCACGGTGGAAAATCCTCACCGCGGAGGGATCGTCCAGATTCTGAGTCACTTCTGCACCAGACTCTGGCTCCTCAGACCATGAAGGCCTGCCAGAGTCCTCTGAATCCTCGCAGCCCGACCATGGGGGGGAAAATGGAGATGCAGCGCTCTCTGAAGAGGAATGAGCCCTTTTGCACTTCATATTCTGCCAATTATCAGGGAATAACGCCTCAGAGGGCATACCCAGGCTAGAATCCACCGGGGGGGGCATTAGAAGACGCCCATGTCGGGCTTTGTGGGAGAGCTCTTTTAAGCATGTATGCTTTATGCATTAATAAGACAAAATCAGGGGAGAAAAACTCACCCTGGGCACCTGGATCTCTGCCGGGGCTAGTAGCTGTCATATCAGCCTCACTCCGAGGCCTCCCCCCGGGCTCAGGACTCTCCGTCTCAGCGGTAGCGCCATGTGGTAAATTCAAAATGGCTGCCAGCTCAGAGCGCGAAGAATCGTCGCTTGCCATGCTCGGGCCGGCTCTAACGTCTATACAGCACAATTTACAGAGCCCCGCTGCTGATCTGCGCTTGCCACACTTGGAACAGCGCTTTACTGCCTCCGCAGCCATCGCCGAAAACGACGGTAAAATTCAAAATGGCGGTTCGCGCCAAAATCGCCCCGATCGTGGGCCCACCCCGGAGGAGTCAGAAAACACTCTTACCTCACTGGAGTATCACAGCTTCGGTCCCACAGAAAAAGGCAAGGCAAGGAAAAAACCTCTGTTCCTTTTTTTTTTATGCTGTGAGGAAAGCAGAGGTAAATAGAACTCCGGAGACTCAGGTGAGTGGGAAAGGGCGAACCTATGTGCCTGCATCCACTGTTGGTGGGGAAGGACAGGGAAAGCTAAGCAATGTGTCCACATCCTCGGAGGTATGGGTAAGGCAGGGAAAGGGCGAACCTATGTGCCTTTAAAGTGAAGCTGCTATAGCCTCCAACACCCCTGCTAACAACTGGCAAAAGCACAGGAGCAACCTCCAGGTAGATTTTAGATGGAGCTCGAAGAAGCTGCAGCCACTCTGCTAGGGGAGATAGAGAATACTGAAGAGAAGCAGTGGAGCAAGCTGGTATGAGGCACTGAAAAAAGTGTGCTCTCTATCTCCCTCTGCTGGTTGATGGACACAACCCATCTGTAATGGCTGCATCTGCTTGATGACAAGGAATAGAATATTAGGCTTGATGGACATTTCGTCTGTTCCAGAACAGCAATGTACTTAAAAGTGTGCTTTATCAGTGCACTGCCAATGCTGAATAGTAATAGCCTAGACAGCTATCATTCCATGAGGGAGAAAACAGACTGCATAGATAAGAAAAGATTTTAACTTTATGACACGTTGACCTTGACTGCCAGAAGTTTTAAATTTTTGTTGCTTGCTACGTTACATTGCTATTTTTGGACCAAGTACAGAGAAAACAAGAGAACTGCAGAGGGGAGTAGAGAGTGAATAACGAGAATATGATGCTTGGGATACGAGGGTATATGAATTTTAAAAATGGAATACACCTATGTACCTAACATTTAATAAAACACTGATAGTCATAGAAGACAGGCAAAAATATCTGGAAAAGCTGTCAGGAAAGCAAAGAGGCAAACGAAAGACAGTCAATAAGGTAAAATTGGGGAACATTTTTTAGATATGTAAGCGACAGGAGTTAGTGCCATAATAGCAATGTGAGGCTCGAGGGGGAGGAATATGTAGAAGCTGATAAGGGTACAGCTGAACTGCTAAACAATTATTTCTGTTCTGTATTCACGGATGAAAGGCCAGGGGCAGGACCGCAGAAACAAATACTGAGGATGGATGGATGGATGGTAGACCAGTTAAGACTCTCGTGATGAAATGGCCAAACTAAAAGTAGACAAAGCGATGGGGCCTGATGCTATACAACTGAGGGTACTGACTTGGAGAAGCTCTGGCAGCTCTGCTGCCTGACCTTTTCAATGGTTCCTCAGAGTCTGTAGTCCAGAGGACTGGAGAAGGGCGAATGTGGTCCCTCTGCACACGAACAGAAGGAGGAGACTGCAAATTACAGACCAGTTAGTCTGGCCTCAATGGTGAGTAAACTAATGGAAACACTTTTAAAGTGGAGGATTGTGAGATTTCTCAAGTCGAATGGACTGCAGGATCCAAGGCAGCATGGTTTCACTAGAGGCAAATCTTGTCAGGCAATCTGATTAACTTCTTTGACTGAGTGACCAAACAGCTGGATGTGGGAGGGGCGCTAGATGTGGCTTTTAGCAAAGCCTTTGACACGGTTCTGCACCTGTGACTGAAGTAAACTGAATGCCCTCGGTATAGGACCTAAAGTGATTGACTGGTTTAAGAACTGGTTAAGTGGAAGGAGACAGAGGGTAGTGGGGTAGATGGAGTTTGCTCTGAGTAAAAGGATGAAATCAGTGGTGTACCGCAGGGGTCAATCCTTGGGCTGGCTACTTTTAACATCTTCGTGAGTGGTATTGCAGAAGGACTGTCTGGTAAGGTTCGTCTCTTTGCGGATGATACCAAACACTGTCCCAGTACGGCACCCTATTACAGACCAAGCCCAGTATCCTGTTTCCAACAGTGGCCAGTCCAGGTCACAAGTACTCAGCAAGATTCCAAAAAATGTAAAACAGACTTTATGCTGCTTATTCTAGAAATAAAGTAGTGGATTTTCCTAAGGCCATCTTAATAATGGTTAATGGGTTTTTCTTTTAGGAAACTATCCAAACCTTTTTGAAACCCTATAAAGCTAACTTTTACCACATTCTGAAAATTAATTCCAGAGTTTAATTACACATTGAGTTAATAAATATTTTCCCTGGTTTTAAATTTACCACTTCATTGTATGCGGCCCCTTCCCCCAGTCCTAGTATTAATGGAACAAGTAAACAAGTAATTCACATCTACCCATTCCACTTCACTCAGTGTTTTACAGACCTCTACCGTATCTCTCCTCACCCGTCTCTTCCCCAAGCTCGAAGAGCCCTAGCCTCTTTATCCTTTCCAAATAAGGAATTTGTCCCATCCCCTTTATCATTTTTGTTGCCCTTCTCTGTACCTTTTCTAATTCCACTATATCTTTTTTGAGATGCAGCGACCAGAACTGCACACTGTATTCTAGGTGCAGTCATACCATAAAGTGATACCATGGCATTATAACATTCTCTGTTTTGTTTTCTATTCTCACCTAAACTTCAAAACATCAATACCACAAATACATACAGTACCAGTCCTCTCAACGCTGTATCTCTTTGATTCAACCCTTCTCTATACCCATGTACTATATATTCCTGACCCTTATCACTTGATATCACATAAACCAGGCCTTCTCAACCCAGTCCTCAGGGCACAAGTCCCATCAGGTTTTGTAGATATCCACAAGGGAATATGCACGAGTTAGATTTCCATGCCAATCTCATTCATATTCATCGTAGATATCCTGAAAACCTAATGAGACGGTGTGACCTGAAGGCTGATTTGAGAAGCCCTGAGAAATGTCCAGTCGCCACGCTCACCTTGCACTAATACTGTGCTCTGAAACCCAATCCCATACTAATCATACACCTTCAAATTATGTACTGATCAACACAATATAGTTCATGTCAATACCATTTGGGTCTTCGGCAATACCCCTTCTTCCTGATACTTCATTTATCTCCAACTATGCCACCTCAAGTCCAATATACTGCTGTATCCAGGCCAGTACTTAGTTTTATATTCCTCCAATTTGGCTTACAACCCTTAACCCCAAATTCCTTTGCACTACACATTTCCCAACCCTAACCTTATATCCTGGTGCTAAAAAATAAGTAAAATTTCTAAATTTGACAGTTCAGATCTTAGCCCAGCATACATTATCCAGTAGCCAAAACAGCAATGAGTTATATACCACTCAAAACCCAGACTTCTCGATTCACCCCAGATTAACCAAACAGGTTAATCCAGTACTGATGCCCCAACAGGGGCAAGTATAAAGATTTGTTTGCGGATTAATACCTTTCAAATATTTTAACGTCTGTATCATGTCAAAGTTCACATCTTCAGGTCGGCAAGTCTCTCCTCGTACAATTTGCAAACATGTATACTTTGAAGGAAAGGAGAAACAGGGATGACATGATACAGACGTTCAAATATTTGAAAGGTATTAATCCGCAAACAAACCTTTTCTGGAGACGGGAAGGTGGTAGAATTAGAGAACATGAATTGAGGTTGAAGGGGGGCAGACTCAGGAGTAATGTCAGGAAGTATTTTTTCCTAGAGAGGGTGGTGGAAACATGGAATGTCCTCCCAAAGGAGGTAATGAAAACGGTAATGAAATTCAAATATGCATGGGATAAACACAAAAGAATCCTGTTTAGAAGGAATGGATCCACAGAATCTTAGAGGAGATTGGGTGGCAACACTGGTAATTGGGAAGCAAAACCAGTGCTGGGCAGACTTTTAAGGTCTACGTCCTGATCGTGACTGAATAGATAAGGATGGGCTTTTAAGAGGCTTCGACATTTACTTCAGAACTTTTAGTGCAAGAGTGCTGGGTAGACTTATACATAGTAACATAGTAGATGACGGCAGAAAAAGACCTGCACGGTCCATCCAGTCTGCCCAAGATAAACTCACATGTGCTACTTTTTGTGTATACCCTACCTGTCCTCTTCAGGGCATAGACAGTATAAGTCTGCCCAGCACTGTTCCCACCACTGGCTCTGGCACAGACTGTATAAGTCTGCCCAGCACTATCCCCACCTCCCAACCGCCAGTCCCGCCTCCCACCACCGGCTCTGCCACCCAATCTCAGCTAAGCTCCTGAGGATCCATTCCTTCCAAACAGGATTACTTTGTATTTATCCAAAACATTTTTGAATTCCATTACCATTTGCATCTCCACCACTTCACATGGAAGGGCGTTCCAGGTAACTAACACCCTCTCAGTGCTGTGCCCTGAGAATAACAAAGACAAATCAAACTCGGGTATCGCATATCAAGTAAAGTTCGTTTATCTTGTTGGGCGGACTGGATGGACCGTAGAGATCTTTATCTGCCATCACTTACTATGTTACTATGTATGTAAATCTGAACTAATGAAAATGAATGGATAAGCCCATTCAGCTGACCTACCTTAAACCTACACCCCCTATCACTATATTCACCCCCAAGCCCTAGCCATTATATATCCTTCCAACCCCCAACCCAACATCCTGATGAAATAAAACCATCAACACACGATTTCATCATTCTTGTGTTAGGAACCTCATCAATCTCCAAATTCAAACATTCAGACATGCAAATATGACACAGAGGAAGGTATACCAAAAAAAAAAAAAAAATGACAGCTGTTAAAAAAATAAAAAAAAACACTATATCCCCTTTATTTCCCAGATGCCGAAGTCGAGCTGAACTTCCAAGCCCCTTTTAAAAGGGAAGAAGGACAGCTGGGGAAGAAGTTCGGGAAGGAAGACAGAGACCAGGTCTAAGACAGGACACAACACACACGAAAAGCCGTTGAGGCCGGCACGAGCCGTTCACCTCAATTAACCCTCCTTTCTAGGGCGACTTCCCCTCGAAACACACCACCAAATTAAACAAAAAAAATTAAAAGCAATTCTCACACCATTTACCAAACTATAACACCGACCAAAAAAAGCGCACCCCCAAAATTTGGCAGCTCACACACCACCAATCTCACTACCTGCAAATGTGCTCACAAAGCGGCCGCCGTCACGTGACCACCACAACCCGAACCCGGCCGCTTGACGTCTTAAAAAGCAAGTGACGTAGGACGCCCGGGAATGAGGCGGTCACGGTGCTGCTGGGAGTAGTGACGTGAGGATAGAACTTAGAAGCGCTTACGCTACGCACACACAGCTTGCTTTTGTCTGGTGTCGCTCTGTCGTCCAAAGAAAGGAGGCGCTGTAAACGATTACATTTACAATAGTCTGTTGACCGATGGTGAAAAACGTGCTCTTTACAACAGAAATAAAGGACTAGATTTCCATTTCTTTTTAACAATACTTATTTTAGCTTGTAACGGAATCCTGTCGACGTCTGACATCACATCCGGAGGCGGTACAAGATGGCTGTTCTTGCCTCCCCCCAAGAAGGTTAGATTGAGTTTGAGAAGAAGGAGAAGGAGTCTCTAGTAGCGCTATAGAAATGATAAGTAGTAGTAGTAGACAGCGAGGAGGTCTATTAAACCTCCACGGTATGAGCCCAAGGAGGATTGAGAACAGGAGGCAATCTAACCATTTGAAACCTATAGGCGGAGTCACAAGTGCACCTACTACTACTACTACTACTTAACATTTCTAGAGCGCTACTAGGGTTACGCAGCGCTGTACAATTTAACAAAGAGAGACAGCCCCTGCTCAAAGAGCTTACAATCTAATAGACAAGTGAACGGTCGGGGGCAGTCACCTAAAACAATAGCATAGTAAAAGATTATTAGAACTAATGGCAGAGCTGCCAAGCTCCAATTGAGATTTTAGTACCCGCCCTACTCTGTCTTGGCTCCACCCACCACATAGCACCACCCCCCTGGCACACCTCCCACTTCCATTTCTGAACCTATTTTATTTATCAGCCAAGTACCATTTTCAATTACCTTTCAGAGGACAAAAGCTCCTGCCTCAGGCTTCCAATCAGATACCACATACAGTTCAAGCTTCTCCTTCTGATCTACAAATGCACTCAGTCTGCAGCCCCTCATTACCCCTTACGTTCCACCCCGTAACCTCTGCTCACAGGACAAATCCCTCCTCTCAGTACCATTCACCACCGCCAACTCCAGGCTCCGCTCATTCTGCCTCGCCTCACCCTATGCTTGGAATCAACTTCCTGAGCCCTTACGCCAAGCCCCCTCCCTACCCATCTTCAAATCCTTGCTCAAAGCCCACCTCTTCAATGTTGCTTTCGGCACCTAACCTTTATACCTTTCAGGAAATGTAGACTGCCCCTATTTGACTGACTGTACATTTGTCCTTTAGATTGTAAGCTCCTTTGAGCAGGGACTGTCCTTCTATGTTAAATTGTACAGCGCTGCGTAACCCTAGTAGCGCTTTAGAAATGTCAAGTAGTAGTAGTAGTATCCTTTCATGACCTGAGGAAGGAAGTGCTGGTCTCTGCAGGCTCCTCAGACATTTTTTTTTTTAAATCAGTAAAGGTATCGCCTTATTTTCTATTTTGTGTTATTTTGTTTTATTTACATTTATTAACCTTTATTAACACAGCTACCACATTACTTTATCCTAAATTAAAAATAACATTATTTTCTGTACCTTTGTTGTCTTGACCATTTACTTTTTCTAATTGTGTTGGTCCCAGTCTCTTGATTCTGCATTCCTTGGTCTTAACTCTTTTCCCATTTGTAATTTTCTCTCCTTTTTCTTTGTTTTCTTCCATTTATTTTTCTGCCCCCCTCTCTCTCTCTCTGGCCAGATTTAATTCATTCTTACTATCTATTCTTTAATTTCCCTCTTTTACTTCATCTACCTATGGCTTCTCATCTATTCCTCACTTTTGTTTTCTCCATGCTCCTTCTTCTTATTCTCCAGCTTTTCACTAACTCTATCCTCTCCCCCTTTCCATCTAGAATCTCACCTTTTTCTTTCCCCATCCTACCAGTGTCTCCCCCTCTTTCTCTCTGCATCCTTCCATCCAGCGTCTTCTCTTTCTCTCCCTATCCTTCCATCCGGCACCTTCCCTCTTTCTCCCCTACCTAGGGTTACCATATTTGTTTAGGCAAAAAAAGAGGGCAGAAAAAATTTAAATGGTTGCTATCTTTACTAAAGAAATATTTAATCGTAGCCTTTAATTAATGAATATACATCAAACAGTGACTTAATTACAGTATAGCAGTAGGCAATCTACTTTTCAAGAACCTCCTGCTTTGAGTTTGACTGACCCAAACGTATTTATCAGAAGAACAGATATACCTCAACAACCTTTACTGGCTTCTGACATACGTGTGAAAGTCCATGCATGACATATGCTTAAAGTTGTGCTGTACGAACAAAATCCCTTTGACAGATGTATTTTTAGGGTCAATTTATCCCTCCCAATATGGTGGTTCACCCACCAATACTTAGGAAGAAATAAATCACCCAAGGCTGCATCAGTTAGGAAATTAATTAGATACATTATTTCTTATCAGGTATTAGTACAATTATCAGATCAGTGAAATCTCACTGGGAGTACAGAACATTGCTATACAAAAGTACTGCTATATCTGAGACTCCAAATTATATATATGCAATCACTTTTATTTATTATTCTCCAAATATATGTACAATCAATTGCTTATGGGAGTACAATACCACAGCTACACATAGGTGTTCTCTGGGTCTGAGTCTCTAATGTTTTATTTTAGGGTCTTTTTCACCCTCACCCCAAATTACCAGCTAAATCCAATTTGCAGATATAAAAGACTCAAGACTACTTATGAGAAAGCAATAGAATTATTTGCCAATTAATTGGTTTCTCATGGGAAAGCAGCCCTGCTTGCACAAAGGTACTGGCTGTGACTGTCTCTCTACTGAAGTAGGAAGTACACTCATTTACATACATTCATTAACATAACAGGTCATACATAGGTAATCTAACAATAATCCCATTTATTGGATACTAGTAAAAAAAAGGCCCGTTTCTGTCAGAAATGAAACGGGCGCTAGCAAGGTTTTCCTTGGAGTGTTTGAAAGAGAGTGTGTGTGAGAGATGGAGCGTGTGATAGACAGAGTGTATGTGAGAGACAGAGAGTGAGTGAGTGAGTGTGTGCCCCTCTCCCCTCCCTTTATGGTCTGAGGCCCCCCTTCCACCCTCACCTCTCTGATCTCAGGACCCCCCTCACCCCCTCCCTCCAGCCACCCATATCCAGTGACCCTCCTCTCCCCCTGCAGCCACCCATGTCCAGCGACCCTCCTCTCCCCCTGCCCCCCTCCAGCCACCCATGTCCAGTGACCCTCCTGTCCCCTGACCCCTCCAGCCACCCATGTCCTGCGACCCTCCTCTCCCCCTGCCCCCCCTCCAGCCACCCATGTCCAGTGACCCTCCTGTCCCCTGACCCCTCCAGCCACCCATGTCCTGCGACCCTCCTCTCCCCCTGCCCCCCCTCCAGCCACCCATATCCAGCAACCCTACTCTCCCACTGCCCCCCCTCCAGCCACCCATGTCCAACGACCCTGCTCTCTCACCTGCTCCTCCTTCATCCACCCAGGTTGTGTAACCAATTCTTCAGGGCAGGTAAGAGAGATCCCCGGTCCTGCCTGCCTGCTGCCAGATCGCTGTTCAAAATGGCCACCGAGACTTCTGCTGAAGTCTTGGAGACCGCCCTTGTAAGTATCGGCTTCAATGTTGCTTTCGGCACCTAACCTTTATACCACCTTTCAGGAAATCTAGACTGCCCCAGTTTGACGACCCCTACTTGTCTGACTGTACATTTGTCCTTTAGATTGTAAGCTCTTTGAGCAGGGACTGTCCTTCTATGTTAAATTGTACAGCGCTGCATAACCCTAGTAGCGCTTTAGCATTGTGTTATGCCTAAAGGTCGTCAGGTTAGTGAGTGCACTGTTGCGCTGCTACTAAGCCTTTCTCGGGGGCTTTGGCCCATCTATTTGTGTCTGTGGACTGCTAGTCCTTCTGTGTGGGCTCTGCCCTTCTGCTTTGTGTTTGTGGACTGCTAGTCCTTCTTTTACCTTGCTCTGTGTTTGGAGTCTGAAGCTTCAGCCATTTTCTCTCTGTCTGTGTTTGGAGCCTGACGCTTCAGCCCTGACTCTGTTATCCCTGGTTTATTTCTCTGTCTGCTGGCTGCCCAAAGATTCGGTTAGCTACTGGTTTATTCTATTGCCTGCCGCCTGCCCCAAGACGCTGCTACTCCTGGTTTATTCTATTGTCTGCTGCCTGTCTCAAGACTCTGCTACTCCTGGTTTATTCTATTGGCTGCTGCCCACCCAAAAACTCTGTTAGCCCCTGGTTTATTCTATTGTCTGCTGCCTGTCCGAAGTCTCTGCTAGTTCTTGGTATATTCTATTGTATGCTGCCTGCCCCAAGACTTTGCTGTATCCTGGTTTATTCTACCGTCTGCTGCCCAGCTTGTGTGTTGCCCTGAATCCTGTTTCTGCCTAGCTAATGTGTATATCCTCAATCCTGCTTCTGCCTAACTAATGTGCATATCCTGAATCTTGCTTCTGCCTAGCTAGTGTATTTCCTGAGTATATATCCTGAACCCCGTTTCTGCCCCTGCTCCTGCCAAGTCTTTGTGTATGTCTTGTCTGCTTAGTCTGTCTTGTGGTTCTTGCCTAGTGGTTGCGTAGCAGCCTTCAGTCCTAGTCTAGTACCTAGCCAAGTCTCCCTCGTGCATCCTAGACCCAGGGTGGGTCCTCTGGGTCTTCAGTTCCTGCCCTGTCCTGCAAGTCCTGCCGGCCACCTGCACTCAGGAGCTCAACCCTTGAGGAACAGTGGTCAAGTGCAGGTGAAGCTGTTTCCTGCCCTGCCTGTTCTGTTTGCCTGCCTCAGTTGCAACTCCAGTCCAGAGTTCCAGTCCTGCTCTACCTGGTATCCAGTTCCAGGGTGGTCTTGCCTGTCTCTGCCACTCTACGGCAGTGGTCTAAGGACTCACGAATTTAGGTTCTGCCTCGAAAACCCGACAGACACATTAGAACGTTGGTGGTGAGAGTTATTATATATAGGATATGCTAATATAATGGTTAACACTGATTGGTTATGGTAATGAGTTGGTTAGTATTTACTTGAAAAGCTAATAGACTAGCTTCTTCCTGGAAGACTAAGTCATCTTCCTGAGGAGTTATCTTGTTCTGTTTTTCACTACAACAATTAAAATTCAATGCGAAGAAATGCAAAGTGATGCACTTAGGGAATAGAAATCCACGGGAGACGTATGTGTTAGGCGGGGAGAGTCTGATAGATATGGGCGGAGAGAGGGATCTTGGGGTGATAGTATCTGAGGATTTGAAGGCGACGAAACAGTGTGACAAGGCAGTAGCCGTAGCTAGAAGGTTGTTAGGCTGTATAGAGAGAGGTGTGACCAGCAGAAGAAAGGGGGTGTTGATGCCCCTGTATAAGTCATTGGTGAGGCCCCACCTGGAGTATTGTGTTCAGTTTTGGAGGCCGTATCTTGTTAAGGATGTAAAAAGAATTGAAGCGGTGCAAAGAAAAGCTACGAGAATGGTATGGGATTTGCATTACAAGACGTATGAGGAGAGACTTGCTGAACTAAACATGTATACTCTGGAGGAAAGGAGAAACGGGTGATATGATACAGACGTTCAAATATTTGAAAGGTATTAATCCGCAAACGAACCTTTTCCGGAGATGGGAAGGTGGTAGAACGTGAGGACACGAAATGAGATTGAAGGGGGGCAGACTCAAGAAAAATGTCAGGAAGTATTTTTTCACAGAGAGTAGTGGATGCTTGGAATGCCCTCCCACGGGAGGTGGTGGAAATGAAAACGGTAACGGAATTCAAACATGCGTGGGATAAGCATAAAGGAATCCTGTGCCGAAGGAATAGATCCTCAGGAGCTTAGTCAAGATCGGGAGGCAGGGCTGGTGGTTGGGAGGCGGGGATAGTGCTGGGCAGACTTATATGGTCTGTGCCAGAGCCGGTGGTGGGAAGAGAGACTGGTGGTTGGGAGGCGGGAATAGTGCTGGGCAGACTTATACGGTCTATGCCCTGAAGAGCACAGGTACAAATCAAAGTAGGGTATACACAAAAAGTAGCAAATATGAGTTATCTTGTTGGGCAGACTGGATGGACCATGCAGGTCTTTTTCTGCCGTCATCTACTATGTTGCTAAACTATGTTACTCTGTTTTTCCACTTACACCCGTTCCTCATTCTGCTGCATGAAAGTGTCACAACAGCTCAGGAGTTTTACTGTAACTCTAGAGTTCAAATTAGAGTTACAGGCCTGTAATCTTCTCTGCCATTTTAGATCCTGAACCAAAATCAGGCCTTGAACCAAAGCTCATAGCTGTAATGATAATAGACATCTCCCCCCTTGAAGGTCTCAAAGTAAGACCTTCACCAAATATGGGAATTGCTAGTGCTCCTTGCAAGTAACCTAGTCCTGCACCTAGGCGTTTGCTTTCACCTCAAAATCAAATCTTGAACTAGGTCTTTATTACCATAAGCTCAAAAAGGACATGGTTAGTGCTCTGTTTGTAGGCTGTCTTAGGTTGCAGGCATCCTAAAATCCCTAAGCAGGTTGGGATTTCCGGGCCTTACTTTACCCATCATGGCCACACAATCATATGAGAACTAAGAGGCGGATAGTAAGTACGAGACCCACTAGTAAGGAGGGTCTGTGTGTTTCAGATTGCTAATGAAGTAACTAAAAATAAGCTGAAGGCACAGTTAGGGTTTCCATCACAGAGTAAAATGGTAGCAACATTTTCTATGGATAATTCCCATATACCTTTCTAAGTATATGACTCCAAAGGAAGAAAATGGGGTTTGGTAATACCTGTCCTTACCAGACAAGTTTTAAACATTGACTGTAAGTGGGAGGCACGCTAGCTTCTTTGGGCAAATTTGAAAACAGTAAAGCAAGGGATTTGCAAAATTTGTCATCACTCTGGAGTAACCTTAGCATGCCTATGTTACCATCGTAATCAGTGTCAAGGTCTAAGGGAAACGGAGCCACAATAAGCTCTGTTCATACAGCGTTAATCTGCTTCTAATTCTGTAGGAAAGGAAGAATATTCTAAACAGCAAATAATAGAATACCAAAAAGGAAAATAAGCAGGAAGACAAGTCCTAAAGCTATGAGAGACCAGTCAAAAATCTGAAGGGAATTGTTGGTTCGTGTAACTAATTCCTGTGTCATGTAAGGAAATCAAAACTTAACAAAATAAAAGCAAGTATGAAACAATGAAAAGCCCTGCAACAGTTAATTTTAAGTGCTGTGGTGTCAACCACATGCGGGGAAGTGACAGGGTAGTTTCCTGTGTTTGCTGTACTTGGTCTGAGCATTGGGATGCTTGGAAGATACAATATTACTTCTAAAATAAAAAAAAAGGTAACTTTAAATGTTTATCAAAAAATTATGCAGGTGTAAGGGTAATTAGTAGATATAGAATTAATGCTCAAAGAGGTTACTTATTTTAAATGCTTAGATAAGGATTATGTGGAAAGGAGAAAAGAGTAAGTTAAATAGAAAAAGGTCCTGTAAATATTGAATAAGTATTCTATATTTGTGCAAAACAACTTATGCAAAATAAAATCAAAACTAAAAATTCATGTGTAACAGAATTCTATATTTCCTAGCAGAAGATAGGGTGTGTTGAATTGTTAAAATGCTTAGTTATGTGCTGTAGAAGTAAAGTACTTAGACAGAAAAAGAGGAAGTTTTGATACTCAATGTGTGTGTGGAACACACTTATACTTTAACTAACTTATCCTAAAATGTTTCTAAAATAAACAGAATAAATGCAATGCTTTTATAAAACAGGACAGGAGTGTGGTAGCCGTGTTAGTCCCCTCTTAAGGTTATCAATAGAAATCAAACAAAATAAAACATGGAAAAGAAAATAAGATGATACCTTTTTTATTGGACATAACTTAATACATTTCTTGATTAGCTTTCGAAGGTTGCCCTTCTTCGTCAGATTGGAAATAAGCAAATGTGCTAGCTGACAGTGTATATAAGTGAAAACATTCAAGCATTACTATGACAGTCTGACAGGGTGGGAGGATGGGGGTGGGTAGGAGGTATGCATGAGGATATCAAAGCATATCATTGATATTCTAACAGGATGGGTGTGGATAGGTGAGGGGTGGGGTGATCACAGAGAAATACAGCTTTATGGTTTATAATGGGCTAGGAACCCCAGATCCTTGTTAAGTCCTTTCTGTTGGATGTTAAAATATTCAATCATTCTGACTTCAAAGGTCTTACGTTCTTGTATGGTTTTAAAGTTACCTTTCAGGATTCTCACTGTGAAGTCACTGGTACAGTGTCCTGGTCCTGTAAAATGTTCCTGACTGAAAAGGAACAGAAGGGCACACTTCCCTGTAATTTATCCAGTTGCAAACTATGCCAAAATATTTCACAGGACCCCACAGTCATCCACAAAGGAAAGATATTCAACATAAGGGGATCTTTCACTTGCTCATCTTCCAATGTGGTATATATCATTCAGTGTAAAAAATGTAACAAAGGATGCTATATTGGAGAAACAGGCCACATGCTTAAGACAAGATTCAATTTACATAGACATCACATGAACAATACTGGTGCCAGTAGGGCTCCCACGCCTGTTGGTCAGCATTTTACAGGACCAGGACACTGTACCAGTGACTTCACAGTGAGAATCCTGAAAGGTAACTTTAAAACCATACAAGAACGTAAGACCTTTGAAGTCAGAATGATTGAATATTTTAACACCCAACAGAAAGGACTTAACAAGGATCTGGGGTTCCTAGCCCATTATAAACCATAAAGCTGTATGTCTCTGTTGATCACCCCACCCCTCAATTATCCACACCCATCCTGTTAGAATATCAATGATATGCTTTGATGTCCCCATGCATACCTCCGACCCACCCCCATCCTCCCACCCTGTCAGACTGTCATAGTAATGCTTGAATGTTTTCACTTATATACACTGTCAGCTCGCACATTTGCTTATTTCCGATCTAACGAAGAAGGGCAACCTTCGAAAGCTAATCAAGAAATGTATTAATTATGTCCAATAAAAAAGGTATCATCTTATTTTCTTTTCCATGTTTTATTTTGTTTGATTTCTACTGATAGCCATAAAACAGGACAAGAAGCATCAAACTACTGTTTGCTTATAGCATAAACCAACTAAATGCAAAGAAATTAGGCAAAAAGAAAAGAAGTCCAAACAGTCTTATAGAAAGTATAATTAATGCTGAAGTGCCTCAGTGGTGTCAGGGACACTTCCGGATTCAGGCGTATCTCCAGTGCTAGCTATGTTAGAGGCACTTGCACTTCCTTATTTTGATGCTCTAGCTTCAGTAATTTAAAAAGTCTGTTTTTCTGTAGCCTGTAAGTAACAGATTAATTGTCCTCAGGTCAACGTGCAATAAGTCTGTCAAGTAGACTTAAAGTAGTACCCAAGTACTCTCGTAAAGCTAAAGTGTGGCTGTGGTTCTGGCGTGTCACCTGGTTCTGTTATATGAGACTTAATCTTTGGTTTCTGGACAGGAGCTTGTCTGAAGACTCTAATGTCTTTCATATGAACCCAAGATGTGTAGTCTTGTAGTTTAACTGCAGTAGTTACGGCTTCAACTTTAAAGGGTCCAGCATACACCGGTCTTGTGTATGTGTAGTATTTTCTATGGACCAGGTCTCCTACTTGCAGAGTGTCACGTGTGTGGCCGTGACCACCTCAGACTTACCTTTCTGGTGGCCTTTGTTTGCTTCTGTGTTAGCTCTGTCTCTGCCTTGTGTGCTGATTGCTTCACTAGAGGGCACCAGTGTGGGCTATCTGGGGAGCCAGCATCTAAGATGGCTCCCGCCTGTTTTGTTCCAGCTTCCAAGATGGCTCCTGCCTGTCCTTCCTGTGTTCCAAGCCTCTCTTTGGTGCATTCAGGGCCTTTGCATGGTGTGTGTGCGCTATGCCAAAAGGCCGTCAGGTTAGTGAGTGTTCTTTTGCGCTGCTACAAGCCTGTCTTTCCGTGTGGGCTCTGGCCCTTCTGCTCTTTGTGTCTGTGGACTGCTAGTCCTTCTGTGTGGGCTCCCGCCCCTTCTGCTCAGTGTCTGGGGACTGCTAGTCCTTCTGTTGCCTTGCTCTGTGTTTGGAGTCTGAAGCTTCAGCCATTCTGTACTCCCTGTCTGTGTTTGGAGCTGCTGAAGCTTCAGACTTGACTCTGTTATCCCTGGTTTATTCCTCTGTCTGCAGCCTGCCCAAAGACTCTGCTAGTTCCTGGTTTATTCTGTCTGCAGCCTGCCCTAAGACTCTGCTAGTTCCTGATTTATTCTCTCTGTTTGCAGCCTGCCCAAAGACTCTGCTAATATCCTGGTTTATTCTCCTGTCTGCTGCCCAGCTTATGTGTTGCCCTGAACCTGTTGCTGCCTAGCTAGTGTATTTATCCTGAGTGTATATCCTGAATACTGCTTCTGCCTAGCTACTGTGTATATCCTGAATCCTGCTTCTGCCTAGCTAGGGCGTGTATCCTGAGTGTATATCCTGAACCCCACCTCTGCCAAGCTTGCATGTCTATCCTGGACCCCATTTCTACTAAGCTTGTCTGTATATTCAAGCCCCTGTTTCCGGCTAGCCATTGTGTACGCCATGTCTGCTTAGTCTGTCTTGTGTTTCTTGCTAGTGGCTGCGTAGCAGCTTTCAGTCCTAGTCTAGTTTAGTTCTGTGCCTAACCTCCCTTGTGTTTCCCAGACCCAGAGTGGGTCCTCTGGATCTTCAGTTCCTGCTCTGTCCTACAAGTCCTGCCGGCCACCCGCACTCCGGAGCTCAACTCCGGAGGAACGTTGGTCAAGCGCAGGTGAAGCTGTCCTGTTCTGCCTGTTCTAGCTGCCTTCCTCTGTTACTACTCCAGTCCCGAGTTCCAGTCCTGCTCTTCCTTGTATCCAGTTCCAGGGTGGTCTTGCCTGCCTCTGCCGCTCCTCGGCAGTGGTCCAAGGGCTCACGA
Organism: Microcaecilia unicolor; assembly: GCF_901765095.1. Classification (NCBI taxonomy): domain Eukaryota; kingdom Metazoa; phylum Chordata; class Amphibia; order Gymnophiona; family Siphonopidae; genus Microcaecilia; species Microcaecilia unicolor. The sequence continues at coordinate 27,442,869 of NC_044032.1, read as the reverse complement.
ATTCCGGTCCTGCCTCGAGGTCCTGACAGAATTCAAAGGCCATGAGTCCAGCAAAATCATCTGTCCAGGTGGGCTGCCTGCCCGTGACTTCGTTCCCTGTTGGTGAGCCGTGTTCCAACCCGGGTAGTTCCTGATTTTGGTTCAGATCCCTATGCCAACCCAATTTCTTTTCTGGATTATTTTATGATGCTTCAGGTTTACCGGGATAAACTGTTGTCTGACCCTGCCTTGAAGGACACTCTTGAAGCGGCAGCTGAAAGAAAGCGTCTCTGGTGGCATCAGGTCCGCCAGTCCCATTTCGGATATTGACCCTTGTACTATGCTGCTTGCGTACCACCACAGTCTTCTCCAGAACCTAGTGCTGCAGGATACTCCTGAAGCCGAGGCTGAAAGAAGGTGCTGTGGAATTTCCGAGCCCAGGGCTCCTCAGCAGTTTTTACAGAACGGGTTACAGGAGCAGATTAATTCCTCTTCTGGATTTCGGGCCCAGTCCGGCTCTGAGTCCAGTCCGAGGGGAGCTTCAAACTAAGCCTTCGGTTCCAATTCAAATGGCACTCCCAGCTAAGCCTCTGAATTCAGTCCGAGGGAAGGTCCTAACCAGGTCTCTGAGGTCAGGCCGAGTGAGACATCGTACCAAGCCTCTGATACCAGTCCAAGGAGTGCCGCCACCTAACAACAATTTTTAAGCACCAGCATTAGCAATACATTTCTGTATATAGCACAAAAAAAAAAAACATTTTTGAGAGTAACAGCTTTGTTAGCACTTTTGTGAGCAATGTATGAGCAACAGCTCATGCACTCTGCTTAGAGGGAACACTGATTCAGGCCCCAGACACTGAAGACACCAAGAATGACAAAGATATTCCATACAGCACTTAAAGCCACTGGGAACCTTCGATGACATGGAAGGGAAAACAGCCGTGGCCAAATCAAATGGCTCAATGCGATCTGAAAAAAAGGGGCAAAAGAACCTGAAAAAATTCAAAGGCCAAGTCTTGACAGGAGCTGAGGCCTAAGAAGGTCTAAAGAGGGTGAAAAAAGTAAGAAAACTAAAAGTGTGGAAAAAAATAATACTAAACAATAAGGGAAGGCAAAAAGTACAAAAATAAAAAAGAAATAACCTCCTAGAGAAGGAACAAATTGCTTGAAAAAAGTACACAGCAGACATTGTGAGGAGCCACGAATAGTGTGTCCTTTCCTTACAGCAGAGACGAGACTGCTGGTACTATGCTCCCGTGGCAGGTGGAAAGGCATTAATGCATGCACGGTGGGGGACACTGAGAGGCATATTTTCAAAGCACTTAGCCTTCCAAAGTTCCATAGGTTTCTATGGAACTTTGGAAGGCTAAGTGCTTTGAAAATAAGCCTCTGAGTGTACTCTTAAAGCAATATTAGCTTTTTAATGCTCTGTACTGGAAGACTTGGATGACGTCACCCACATGTGAGAGTATGGCCTGCTTGTCCTCATAGATAGATCTAGATAAATACACACACACACACTTACCTTCTTAATATGCAACATTTCACCACTTGAGTTAAAAAAAAGAATGAATTCACAAAAAATCTCCTCAAAACTATAAAAGGTCTCTGACAGGTGTTGGTAAAATGGAAATGTGAAAACAGATGTGTTTAGAATTAGGAAGCAATATAAAAAAATGTGCACAATAAGGGACCACCCATTTAGCCCAATGTTTTGAATAAGCAACTTCTAAATTGCTGCCATATGGCCTATGCCCACATGAGAGCCGACTTCAGATCCAGGATCTGGCTCTTCAGCAGGAGAAGCTGCTTAATGGTTAGAGCAGTAAACTGAGAACCATGAAGCCAGGGTACTAATCCCACTCATGCTCCTTGTGATCTTAGGCAAGTTGCTTAACCCTCGTTTAATAACAGACTGTGAACCCTTAGTGAACAGAGAAATACCTACTGTACCCAAATGTGACTTGCCTTGAACCGTCACTGAAAATGGAATGAACTGAACCCAAAGCCAAGCAAGGGTTGGGATCACAATGGAGACTGCGCTCACAGACCAAAGGGTGAGGATACCAGCTGCTGATCAAGAGCACACTTGTTCCAGATTCCAGACAGAAATGCACAGTGACCTTTGCAGCCAGAAGAATGTTGAATTAGATGGTAGGTGGAAAGGGGAAGAAAGAGGTATTATCCCCCTCTCAAAAAACAAAACAAAAACACAGGTCACTAAATAAAAGGCTTATTATGGAGCCACAGGTCTGCTCAACTACGTTTCAGCTTAGTAAGGAAATTTAAGCTGGAGGAGCCTGCTTACCAAAATATCCCTCAAGTAGTCACAGTCTTTAAACATAAGAGGTCTAAGACATCACCAGCTTAACTTGAAATATGACAAATTCCAATTTCCATAAATGTCCCTTTAAACTGCAGTGCTTCCCCACAAAAGACAGACACCATAATCCACTTTATTACCACCTCAGTAGTCAAAAACTTCAAATCCTAATAATAATAAAAAAAAAAAACAAAGTTGGTTGGAAAAAGGAGGGAGAAGCAAGCAAACATGTTCCTTATAGTTTTAAGTTTTTGTATTTATTTCTTTCTCCAAATATACAGTGTCATTACACTTACACTTTTATAAAATAAGATAAAATGAGCCCCAAAAACAGGACCTTAGGAAGAAATACCTTAATAGTTTAATGACAAATATCCTCACAACACGTAATTTCCATTTGTAATTTGACACAAAAAGTACCTTTCACGCACACACACACATACACACTATTTAACTCCCAGACTTTCACAGAAAACCTGGGGGCTAGCACTCACTAATTAATGATTCCTACCTCAAGGTAAAGTAGAGATGTCCGATTATTAAACAGAAATCTACAGGTCGGAAAGGGGAGAGGGGGGCAACAGAGTCACAATTAAATACAAAGATGGTTTAAAAAAACAACAACTTTGCATAAGCAGCAAAGATATAAATGCTAGGTGTATTGAAAATATGGACAGAAAGTGCCAATGTTTACCAACAGACATATCTTTGAAAATAACCAATTTGGAAATGAAAATAACCTAATGGAAAAAGAAACCCAAGGCAGAAATAATAGCCAAGATCTGCATTTGTAAAACAGCATTAGCTCCATAGGCCAGCATAGTTCCCATGGAGGCCGGAAGGGAGAGGGCCGCCTGCCACAAACAGCTTCGTTCCAGATGAGTCGTAGCAGTGTGTGTAAACAGCATTTGGGAAGAAGTCAATGTCGGAGAAGTAGTTCCTCCATGTTTCATCATGATTCTATTGGGAAAATTGAAACAAAGATTTTTATAGGTCTATATATAAACGTACAGCCAGCTCACAGTTAATCAAACTGAGCATGTTTAATTGTGGCATTTATTTGTGACATTTACATCCCACATTATCCCAAACAAGTTTGAGTTCAATGTGGCTTACAATAAACAGTATTGGATACATAACTAAGAATAATGCATAAGAAAGTAATTTGTTACCTTATGACCTACAAGGAGGTGCAAATACAACAAGGGTATATATACAGTGGTGTGCTGGAGCCAGCTCGCACGAGCCGGTTGTTAAATTTTGTTCCGACTTGCGAGTCGGTTGTTACTAAGTGCGAGCCAGCTCTCCTTCCTCCCTCCCTCCCTCCGGATCCGGTCCTTCACCCGAGTTGCCTTGTCCATCGAATTCTTCGGGGCAGGCAGTCTTGCCTGCCCGCTGCCGGCGCTGACCCTCCCCTGCTGCTGGTTCGCTCTTTAAAAATGGCCGCCGAGACTTCCAGAGGCGGCCTCGCGAAACTTCTGCTGAAGTCTTGGAGGCCGCCCTTGTAAGTCTCAGTGGCCATTTTGAAGAGCGATCCGGCAGCGGGCAGGCAAGACTGCCTGCCCTGAAGAATTTGCTGAACAACTCAGGAGGGGGTGGCAGGGGAGAGAAGGGAGTCGCTGGGCATGGGTGGCTGGAAGGCAGGGGAGGGGGAGAGAAGGGTCGCTGGACATGGGTGGATGGAGGGCAGGGGGAGAGGAGGGTCGCTGGACATGGGTGGATGGAGGGCAGGGCAGGAGAGAGGAGGGTCGCTGGACATGGGTGCATGCAGGGCAGGGGAGAGGAGGGTCGCTGGACATGGGTGGATGGAGGGCAGGGGAGAGAGAAGAAATGCTGGACATGGATGGAGGGGAGGGAAGAGTGAGGAAGGAAATGAGATGAGGGAAAAGAAAGAGAGAGGAGAAAAACTGTACATAGATGAAGAAAATAGGCAGAAGCTGGATCCACTGGACAGTCAAGTCTGCGGAGGAACAGAAATGAAGAAGAAAGGAGGAAAGGAAAGAAATAAATGGAAAGGAAGCCCTGGAAACGGAGTTAAGAGGACAGATAGCAGCAGAATCGGATACTGGGCCAGCATGATCAGAAAAACAGTCACCAGACAACAAAGGTAGAAAAAAATCATTTTATAGTGTTTGGAATATGTTCACTTTGAGAATCAGGTGCTCAACATTAAAAATTTATATTTATTTACTTATTTATGACATTTTATTGCACATTAAACATGAATTAGATTGGAACCTGGGATCATTTAATTCCCCCCCCCCCCCCCCCAAAAAAAAAAAAAAAAAACCAACCCCACACAACCCAAAAAACAAAACAAATATAATTGTGTAAGTCTTGACCCCTTTGAATCCATACTTGATGGAAGCACTTTCAGGCAGCAGAACTTCTGGCTTGAAAGGAAAATGTTATGTTTGGTGCAAACGTAACATAGTACATCACCCAGAGAACACCATTCCCACTATGAAGCATGGTGGTGGAGTGTTAGGGGGAAATCTTTCTTTGGTAGTTGACTAGGACACTTGTCAGGATAGAAAGAACAATGAAGGGAAAAAGAGGTACAGAATGGTTCTTCAGGAAAACATGCTGTCCTCACCCAGAAAAAAAAAAAAAAAAAGTTTACCTTTTAGCATGATAGTATCCTGAAGCACTCAACCAAAGCTACATGAATAGAGGGATGCTCTTGAGTTGCCCAGTTGGTACCCTGACGTCAATACAATCAAAATCTGTAACATGACCCTACCATTAATGTCAAACACTTCCCAGGTTGACAGAGCTTGACCAGTTTTGTAAAAAATAAATGGCCTATTTTAATTTTATCAGGCCATAAAATTGTCACATGGTACCTGTATGAATACTTCTTTACATATTTCAACAGCATAAAATGGTGTGCTTTGTTTAGTAGCTTCCTTCTTGCCACCTTTCCATACAGACCAGATTTCCAGGTGTTCAGTTATGTGCACACTCTGATCAGTGTTCTTTCAAAGTTGCCACTGGCCTCTTAGTTGCTGTCCTTATCAGGTGTCCTTGCTTGGACAGCCTGAACTAGGCAGGGACTTGTTTGTGCCATACATTTTCTACTTTAAATTCTTCCTGACCATGCTCTAAGAAATGTCCAAAGACTCTACCATTCTTTTACATTCATCCTCTTATCCATGCCTTTTCACAATTCTGTTCCAGAGCTCCTGCTACACATGCTTGGGTTTTTATTCTGAAATGCACTATCCAGAAGAGGGAACCAACAATAACCGCTGAATTTATCTACGTGAATCAGTATAATTTAACACACGTGAGGCCAATGCACTTGGTGTGTGCTTTCAAAGAAGAATGGTTATTCCAGAGAAAAAAGTAGTTATGATTGTTATAGAAACACAAAAGGGTTGGACACTTATGCAATTACACTATTTCATGTTTTTCCTTCTAATAGTTCTGGAATATATCATTCACTTTTCAGTTGTGAGGTTGGATGTGTTGAGTAGATTAGAGATCAAAGAATTAAATTACAAGCCAGGGTGTGAATCCTGCTTCTTCCAAGCTTTCACCCTCCACTTACTCAACTACAACTTAGATTATGAGCCCATTTGGGCATGGAAATAAAGCAAAATTATTCACCTATAGCAGGTGTTCTCAGAGGTAAAAAATCTAGTATTCTCATGTCTGGGTAACATCATCCAACAGAGCCCAATGCAGACACTGCCTAGCATATACAGTAAGCCCAGCCTGGGCATAAGTAAAGGAAATACAATCTGCTAACCAATTGGAAACGGTGCATTTGCCAATTGCTACCCCCATCCTGTTTGGGTCAAAAGAAACAAAAAGCTGCGTGGACTGTCTATGGGCTTTAGTCCGCTCCAAATAGAAGGCTAAGGCTTGCTTGCAATCTAACACTTTTGCCAGGATGGGCCTATGACTTTGGGAAAAATGTTGGCAGAACAACCGAATGGTTAAGACAGAACTTCGACACTACCTTATGAAGGAACTTAGGGTGTGTGCAAAGAGCTACTGTGTTGTGATTAAACTTCATGTTAGGTAGGATCAGCTACTAGGGCCTGAAGCTCACCGACTCTGCGAGCTGAAGTGACCACCAGCAAAAACATGATTTTCCTGGGTTAAAATGAACATTGAGATCCCATGACAGTAGGAGGTTAGACATCAAACCTCTCGTGAATCAAACAACTAGAGGCTGTACAGATATGAGATTACCCCCTACATGAAAATGGTAAGCACTGATTGCATCGAGACATACCCTTACAGAGTTTGTTTTTAAGCTGGACTCGTGCAGCAGGTAGTCAAGCAGTTTATGTGTAGGGTGAGAGAGGATCTAGGTCCTTGCCCTCACACTAGACAGCAAACCATCTCCACATAAAAGAATAACACCTTTTAGTGTAATCTTTCCTAGAAGCAAGCAAGATTTTGGAGACATCTTCAGGCAGATTCAAGGACTGAAATTCTACGTTCTCAACAACCAGGTCATGAGGGCCAGGGACTAGTGGCTGGGATGCCCCGTTTGTCTGTCTTGATTAGATTGTAAGCTCTGTCGAGCAGGGACTCTCATGTTTAGTGTACATCGTTGTGTATTTCTAGAAGCACTATAGAAATGATCAATAGTAGTAGGAGGAGGAGGAGGAGAGGGAACCAGATCTGTCTTGGCCAGGATTAAGCAATCAGGATCATTGTTTCCCGATATTGCCTGGGTTTCAGCAAAGTCTTCTCTATGAGAGGTATTTGAGGATATACATACAGAAAGCCTTCCCCCCCAAAGGAGAAAGGCATCTGATGCTAGTCTGCCATGCGATCTGAGCCTAGAGCACTGCTGAGAGACCTTGTTGAGTGGTGAAAAGATCTGAAGGGGTGCCCAACTAATGGAAAATCCTGCGGGATATGCTCATATCGAGAGACCACTTGTGAGGCTGCATTACCCTGCCCAGTCTGTTACCCTTGCCAGCCAGGTACATTGCTCATAGTACCATCCCATAAAAGGAGGACTCCCTGCTTGTTCACATAACACACTGCAACCTGATTGTCAGTTTGGATGAGAACAATTTGGTTCTGTAGCCTATCTCTGAAAGCCTTTAGAGCGTGCCAAATAGCCCTCAGCTCCAGAAGGTTAATGTAGAGATGGCCCTGAGCAGATCACACTCTCTGGATGTGAAGCTTATCTCAAGTAGGATGTATCTGTTGTCAATAACTTTGAGGAGGTGGTATTTTGAATGGGAGTCCCACAGTCAAATTGGGCTGAATTGTCCACCAGAGGAGAAATTGAACAAGCTCTGAAGGAACTGACATCTGCTAGGTTCCCTGTAGCTTGAGACCACTGGGAAGCCAGAGACCACTGGGCACCTCTCAAATGGAGAAAAGCCATAGAAGTGACAAGCACTGTAGAGGCCATGTGGCCTAAGAATCTCAGCATCTGCCGAGCTGTAATCTGCCTGCTGCTCTGGACCTGCAAGGTGAGTACTATTCAAGCTATCTGCTCTCACTACTGGCAGAAAAGCCAGAGCTTGCACCGTATCTAGCAGGGCTCCTATGTATTGTAATCACCAATTTGGAATAAGATAGGCCTTAGTAGGTTATGATAAACCCTAGAAGCTCTAGGATCTGAATAGTTCTCCACAGTAACTCTTGTGCTCCTCCCTGTGATGTCCTCTTGACCAGCCAATCATCCAGATTGGGAAACACACAGTCTATGTGGCAATGTTGCGACTACTGCTAGACTTTTAGTGAAGACCCTGGGAGCTGATGTGAAGCAAACAGACAAAATGCATTACTGGCAGTAGTGTTTCCATACTCAAAATATGAGATACTTCCTGTGACTGGGAAGCATCGAAGTATGGGTATAGGCATCCTTAAGTCCAGACAGCATAGCCAATCTTGTTCCTGAATCACGAGAAGAAAGCCATCCTGAACTTTTCATTGACCAGGAATCTGTTCAAGGTACTTAGGTCTAGGATAGGGCAAAATCCCCCCCCCCCCCCCCCCCCCAATCTTCTTGGGCACAAGGAAGTACATGGAATAGAATTCCTTCCCTTCTTCCCCAAGTGGAATGGGTTCAACCACATAGGCCTGTAAAAGGGCAGAGATTTCCTCTACAAGCACCTGTTTGTGGTGAGAGCTGATGCAAGGTGGGCAATTGGTGGCTTCTGACACCAATGAAGTGCGTAACCAAGGCGGATATTTGAAGAACTCTGATGGTAAAAATTCAGTCTCCCTCCCACTGGTAGGCCAGCCAAGACTGTTATTTGGATAGTAGCAATGCTTTCCTGGAGCCAGTCAAAAGCTTGTCCCTTGCTTTGACTAGTGAGCCAACTGGGCCTTTTGGGAGTTCGGACCGACGTGGCTGGGAATGTTGGGGCTAGGGCTGCTGGGTAGAGCAGGAAGGTAGTGGAAACCTAATCCTTTGAGAGTAACAGGTTCGCTGCCTACGCCCAATCAAAAACCACCTTGTAGAGGAGGATGAAGCTGGAGACTATTGAGAGGGGGACTGAACGGTGTCAGTATGTTTCTTAATGAGGTCTGCAACTTCTTCCACCTTGTCTCCAAAATGATTATCGCCTTGGGATGGTACATCCACTAACCTCTCCTGAACCACTGATTCCAAGTCAGAGACATGCAGCCGTAAGAGTCTGCGCATCCCCACACCCATAGCAGAGAATCTGGATGCAATATCAAAAATGTCATAAGAGCCTCTGGCCAGATATTTCCTGCACAGCTGCTTGTTGGCCAACTGGCGAAGCACTGCGGTCTGCTCCTGAGGGAGTGAGTCTGCGAGACTGAGCATACTACACATTAAGGACTTCAAGTATATGCTCATGTAGAGCTGGTAGGACTCTTTGCAGTTAATGAGTTCGAGGCCTGACAAACGTTTCTCCCAAACGAATCCAGAATCCAAGCCTCTCTGGAACTTCTGGTTCATTTGAGAACAGATTCAACCACCAGAGAGTGGTGAGACAACTGTGCCCTCTCGAATCTGGGAGCTTTCTGGATACAATCCACCTACTAAGAGGGGAAATTCCCAATTCTTTGTCAGTGCATCTTTAAGAATAGGGTGCAATGGAACTGTAAGCCCTTGCTTAGGAGGAGATTCACAATTGATACAGATAACATTTTTGCCCTAGGCTCTTCTTCCGTCTCCAACTTAAACGGGATGGCTGAAGCCATCTCCTTCACAAAGTCTGTGAATGAGAGACTCTCAGGTGAAGATTTATGCCTCTCTTGAGGTGGGAAGAAGGGAATCCATATGACTCTTCCTCCGAGAAGTAATGTGGATCTTCATAGGACTCCCACCAGTGAACCAAGTCCTACTCCAGATGGGCAGAGTAAGTATGTGTCTGCTCTGGCTCAGTGGAACCATGTCCACACCCTGAAGGACGCGAAAGTACAGCCCTACTCTCAGACTCTGGGAAAGCTTCTTCCCCAATATAGAGACATGGGTCAATGTCAAAAGCACCGGCGTCAAAGACCACTCTACAGGCAGATTTGAGGCCTCAGGAAGGAGTAGTTGAGGCTGAGTTGCAGCTGGTGCAAGCGCCCTTGATGCCTGAGCAGCGTGCAGCTAAAACAGCTGCAAAAGCTGGGGAGCTGGTTCAGAGGCAGCCTGAGAAAGAGCCGGTGTCAAACCGGAACCTGGCTGCCTGAAGACTGGTGCACCGACACCTCCACCAAAGAGGGAGAGCTATCCTTTCGGTGCTGGAGCTTCTCAGGTACCAGCAATTCCAATGTCCCAGTGCTTCCGGCAGCATGCTTCAAAAGGGACTGATGCTTGTGCTTCTTTGGCGTCCCTCAATGCTCAGCATCCCGGTTTCTTGGCACAGCTGAGGATGTCAAACCTGCACTTGTCCTCGATGTTGGGTCTGATGCTGACCGGTCCCAGGGCTTAATATCAACTCCCAATGATGGTGCACTCCCAGTGGTTGATGAAGTCTAGGCAGCCATTGAGGTTGATGCTTCCGGTGCTGAGGGGCTGGCCTTCGAGGAGCCAAAAAGTTTCTCCTGCTGGGCCTGACATGCCCTCTCTATGTCTCCAGCTGCATTTGTGAACAGAGAGGACAAGAATCAGGCTGGTGGTTAAGCCCAAGGCACCTGATGCAGCAACTGTACGGGTCCATGGCAGAAATCACCCAATTACACTGGGTGTACCTTTTGAAGCTACTGGAGGTCCCCTCCTAGACATTGAGAAAAGAATTGCAGCAAATTAAATTTCTCAATCTTGAATGTCAAAAAGGGGCAAGGCTCAAATTGAGGTCAGTGCTCAGGCCTAAATAAGAACTAAAGAGCTACATGAAAAAGAAAACTTGAAAGGACAAAAAAAAAAACCTACTAAAATAAAGGGGAAGGTACCAAAAATAAAAACTATTAAGAAAATGAGAGAAATGAAGGGGAAAAAGGGAAAAAGAAAACGCATGGGAAAGCACTGAAAAAAGTAACTGTTAATACACACTGACAGAGACCACAAAGATGAGACATCTCAACTCCACGGATTAAACACAGATTGAGGAACCGGGATTCGAGCAGACACGAAAGCATCAGTGTGATGGGACATTGCTAGAATTTTCTACTGACTGTATATGCTAGGCAGTGTACACATAAGGCTTCATCAGATGACACCATCCAGATGTGAGAATATTAATGGCCTGCTTGCCTTCGGAGAACTCATGTACATGAATATGTTTCACCTTAAGCCTGGATGCGGAAAAGGCAAGAAATAAATCTAAAATCTACACCCAAATCCATGGAACAAAAGTAATTTTAATGCATTTCACTTTGAGGCTTTAAGGCAACAAGTAGGGTAATTCTGGAAGGGTATACAACTTATTTAGCCACTGTATCAACTGGGGAAAGTGCTCAGACAGTGAACGCCTGCAACGCTGGTTCTCCACTGCATAGTATTGTGAAATCCTGCTTCAGAGAAGCATCAACTAAGAGCAGGGAAGTCAATGGATAGCACTTTAGGAAGCATAACTGAGGTGGCTGTGTTGAAGTTACTATGTCAAATTACAGAGTCTCATCATACGGATAGTCATATCCAAGACACTCTCTGACCTCAGTACTGTACCCTGTTGCTTAGCCTGCTCAAACCAGGGGTGTAGCCAGACTTCGGCAGGAGGGGGGTCCAGAGCCTGAGGTGAGGGGGCACATTTTACCCCCCCCCCCCCCCCGGCACCGCCAACCTCCCCCTGTCATTTTTGACCCCCCTGCCACCGCCACCACAACCTTTGACCCCCCCCTCTCCACCCCACCCCACCCCCCCCCCCCCGGCGTCAACCCTTTCGACTCACAGAAACAGAAGCCTTGCTTGCAGATAAGCAACGCAGCCGTGCCAGAGAAGAAGACTTCGTCTGTTGGGGGTTGGGGGACCCCCGCCAGCAAAGGTGCGCGACGGCTTGGCAGCGGGGAGGTCGAGAGGGTCGGCAGTGGGGGGGAGGGGGGGCAGGGCCATATCCACAGGGGCCTATGCCCCCACGTAGCTACGCCCCTGGCTCAAACTACTTCTTACAAAAATGTAAGAAGTGAGGAAACAGCAAAAGGACAGCACCAAGAACAAGCCCCAGAATAGGGAGGTGGAGGTATCCCAGACAACACAACAGCTACCATTCAGACTTACACGCATACATACTAATTTCAAATGGAGATGCAGTCTTTGGCATCTGGTCAGGGTGCTTCCCTTTGCAATTTGGGCTATATAAGGGTTGGAAGGTTAAAAGCTCCAGGTACTTGTGAAGGTAGGTTCATGGTGCTACAGCCCAAGTAGAGAGTCTGCTTCTGATTAACATGGAAGCTCAAAGGAGCACAAAAACTGGGGAAATTAAAAAAAAAAAAAACACACACACACACACCAGATTCTGTATTATAACTGTGCTACATTAAGAAAAGAGGCGAGTTCTGCGATACTCACCAACCAACCCTTCCCGGTCGTCAACTTTAAAATGTCTCCTCCTAGCTTAGATTTCTGTCCGTAGCAGGCTGGATCCTCCAAAAATTTATGGGTTCTTATGTCATAAAACAACAAGGAGCCCTGACCCGTGCCCACTGTTATTATATGTTCGTAGAAACTTACGGACCGAATTCCTGGAAGAAAGAAAAGAATGCCTTTATAACTGTGGCCTTTGCACCATGAGATATGCAATACACTACACAATTTCTTTTTGCATCTGACATTCTGGTTATTTACAAGCATCTAGACTTGTTAATAGAACTTTCAGCAATGCATAACCAAGTGATCAATAATGACAACCAAGGTTAAAGACTTTTACAATATGCTGGCTTTGTTTGTAGAGTGATTTCTTTAACAGGTGTAATTTCTCTGGTTGAATACCTGTATTAAGTGGTGATTAAATACAGAAGATGTTGATATGAGAAAGGATAGGTGCTGGCTATTACATACGGGTCCTTTAATGGTGCTCTATTTAAGACAGTGAAAAAAAAAAAAAAAAAGACACCAATAAAACTATATTGGTTATAGGGCAATATCTTGCAAGCAGTTATATCCTATGGCTGGCATCTGGGCTATATCCTAGGCAGTGTAGACAAGAATACACTGCCAACTGGATGGGCCAAGCTGGCCCTTTCCTGTTTTCATCTACTATGTTAATATGAATAGCAGGCCAGCATCATGGCTTAATCAAAAAGCTGCAGATTGGAAACATGTATTGTGCAGCGATGTATTCTGATTTTGAAGTGGGTGATCTTTGTAGAATCAGGAGCGGCATCTAAAGCTGCAGCCTTCCAAATGAATTAAGAACCATAATAGGAAAGGGCAGCATGAATGAGAATTAAAGAAAAAAATAACCCTGTCAAACGCATGCAACTAGTTGGGAAAACATATTCTGTGGTTTGGGGAGAAGGGCGAGGGGAGGCTAAAGATACCAAACTTAAGTTCTTAAAACCTTCATCCTCAGAAAATGCCAACACATTAAGGACTGATGCATTTTTTCTCCCCTATGTTTTCTACACATTCAGCAGTAGCAGCAGCCATTTGATGAATTCTTCTATAATAGAACGGTGCAAACCGTTCAGTTTTAAAGAGACTCCCTGCAGAAAATGATTAAAGGCACTAATATGAATCTTAACAGTGTGTATGTTTACTAAGAGATCTGGTAAATCACTTAGCCTGTTAGGATATCAGCGGTATGCAATAAAATAAATATTTAAGGATTAAAAAGAAAGGGAACACCACTGACGGCATATACCATTCACAGACCAACCCCCCCCCCCCCTCCCAAAAAAAAAAAAAAAAATTATTGATAAAAACAAATAATATTAAACACCCATATGTTGTTTAAGAAGGTGGCTTCAGACTTATATAATATGGAAGCTTGAAAAAAAGAAAGTCAGTTCCATGGCACTCTATGGCAATGCTTCTCAACCAAGCCCTCAGGAAACACCCAGCCAGTCAGGTTTTCAGGATATGATCGTGTATAATAATTTGCACCTCCGTCTGGCTGCCTGGGTTCGTAACAGAGTTCCTATTGGTCCACCCTGGGGATGGCATCACAGGGTGGACCAATGGGACGTGAGAGGGAAGGGAACCCAGCAGCAGCCACCGGAGGTAACCAAACGCCCCCCCAAGTTCCATGATCCCCAACCTCCCTCCCTCCCCTCCCGTCGTCCGAATTCTAGGGGACACGATGGCCCCACTCCCATTAATAAAAGTTCCACGCCCCCCCTCTCCTCCCATTCCCGCCGCCCAGTGCCTCCCTCCCTCTGTCTCTGTGGCCTCTGAGTGCGAGGAGGACGTGTGCGGATGCCCCAGCCCTTCATATGTGGCAGCTGCTGTTTAAAAAGTTTTACCTCCTGCTCGGCCGGCAACACTGAAGTCCAGCAAGTACAGACGCCGCTTCAGACAGGCTGTGGTTTCGCTTGTTTCTGCAGTTCCTTTGGTCCTGCTCTTCCGCAAACAGGAAATGAGGGCGGGACCAGAGGAACAGCTGAAACAGAAGCGAAACCACAGCCTGTCTGAAGCATGAGATAGATTTGCAACCACTGCCTCCTTGATATGGGTGTGCCCCAATGACTAGGTTGAGAAGCACTGATCCATGAGGATGTGTAAACAATACAGACTTAAAACACAGGAAATGTTAAGAAGGGTCTTCTAAAGACGGCACTTGTGCAATGAAAAACAAAACAGAACTAGGTAGTTCCTTTTACAGATCAGACAAATTTGGTGGATAGCATTTTTCTGCATAAACTAGTCACCCCTTTGAAAAAAGTTGCTGCAAGAGGCCCTGGCTCCTCAGCTTCCTATCAAAGCCACTGGAAACTGCCTTGAAAGCTTATCAGCTGTAATGCTACAGCTTCTGTTGCATTATCTGTATCTTCAGCCTGCACTTTAGTCACAGTTAATGCTGCAATTAATAAGTTAGTTACTTGTCACGAGTTAAAAAAAAATATATCAATCGCAGTAAATTTAATCATGCTGTGGTGTATTCTTCTCCACCCCCCACCTCCTGCACTGACCAAGTCTCCAGCTTCAACATGGATTTTCAGCCAGGGGAGCGGGCCCTCCTCACATGTACACATGCATGCAACAGGTCACCTGATTACTAGCTCCTTTGTGCTGCTGCTGCTGCTGCTGCAGCAACAACTGAGACTGAAGAATAGCATGTGGCCCTAGTGACTCAACCTACACTGCAGTCTTTGGCCTACTACAGTGTACCAGAGCTTGACCCCAATTCAGGAACCTCAGGGCAGCCCAACCCTGCAGAGATGCTGGCAGGCTAGATTGGGGAGGGGGAGGGAGGGGGGGAATGGAATATATGCTAGACATGGGGAAAATATAATGGATAATGGAAAAGAGGGAATGGGGATTGCTGGACATGGGGAAGGAAACATGAGTAAGAAAGATAGTGGACATAAGGGGAACAGGGAAATGCTGGACAGCGGGCAGACAGAAATAGAAGCAAGGAGGGGAGAGAGACTAGATTTAATGAAAGATTGGGGATCGCCAGAAAACCTAGAAGCAGGGTAGGAGAGAGAATTGTTTAGAGTTGGACATAGGGGAAGAGAGTAGAATGTCAAATGGACAGGAGACCCCAGAAAAAGTGAAGAAAAAGATGAGCAGAGGAAAGTAGAAATTAGAGCATGCGACCAACACAATTAAACATGGCTAAAAGGTAGAACATTTTATTTTCAATTTTTTATTGGAATGTCAAATTTTGCAATGTATATTTACTATCCTTATGGTAGTATAGTGTAAGCAAGAGTTGGCTGGACACATAAGGGATGGAAGGCAAGATTGAAACAGAGATTGCTAAGCTTGTTAAATTTGGAATTGTTATCTCTAGTTTTGCAATGGAAGTGAAAATGAAGTTTGTTTACTGGTTTATTTCAAGATCAACAAACAGTGATTTTTAAGTACATTTAAGTACCATCTCCGCACTAAATGTGCAGTGATCAACGGATTCTAGTCAGCAGCAGCCTATCCTAATTCAGTTAGGAGAAATCAGTTGGACCAAGCCAACTGATCCAAATGAAAACATTATAAGTAGGGGTGGGCTATTAATACGTTATTTTAACACAGGTCATGCATGTTAATGCAGCCCAATTTTTTTTTTTTAGCACTGACTCGAACTGCAGTCCAATTTATTTAAAGCTGAGCTGACTCGACACAATGCACTCCCCATTTTTACCTCTACAGCAGGGCACCTTTTCTCCTTCCTTGGCACTTGCTGTCTTCCCCTACATGGCCAGGCTCTGCAGATATGAAGCTTCCTCAACTTCCTCCACCACACAGCTCAAGTACCTGCAATATTCGGCAGTACAGGTGAAGACGAGGAGTACCGAGAAAGGAGAAAAGGAGTCTTGCTATAGAGGTAAAAGCGGGGAGAGAACCTAAGGGAGAGGCTAGAGAGGGGTATGAAAGAATCTGGGGGACAGGCTAGGGAGGGGGGCATGGATGCATACCATGATTAACAAAGATTAAAAGTTTTAGTCATTGCCCACTCCTAATTAGAAATGCTATCACGAAGTGGATAACCAAGGATGGTCACCCCATTAACACTGTTTTCCGACGATGGCCTCCAGGAAGTTGTAAGGATTAGAATAGGCCATCATATCTATAAACTTACAACCAGGCCAAAGAACGATGCATTCATCAGAGATCTGTTTGAACTGGAAAAGAACAAGATTCAAGAACTTGAGGATGGAGTGGCCCGCGTCCTACTTATAGCAGATTACTAGACATCATTAGATGACAGCTACTTGGGAGTTACATGTTACATGAACTCTCCACTAACTGTTTACCTTATGGAAAACCACAACTTTTACTTCGGTTTATGGTGAACACTTCAGTTGGGATGCCAGGGAATAAAGAATCCATGAAAAAGTTACAACTATCGGTACTGACAACACTTGCAATATGACTGCTGCAGCCGGTCTGCTGCCTTCTGAGCACATATCATGCTTTGCCCACATTCTCCAGTTGGCTCTTAAAGCAACGGGCTACTGTGGCATTAAAATCATCCTGGCCAAATGTAGAAAAATCTGCCACATCAAATAGACCTGTGAATCAAGCGAGCTGGAGGAGCAAAAGCGAAAACTTAATATGAAGGCTGAAATGCTCATTTCAGGATGTGTCCACATGATGGAATAATACTCTAGATATGATCCAGATACTGGTTCGGAACAAAGTGGTGCTAACTGACTCACACTCAGAATAAACACACTTTCAGCCTGCTAACGGCTTCTGAATGGAATAAGCTTCATGTGATGCAGACCATTCTCGAACCCTGTAAACATGCAATGGAATTGCTGGATAGAGATCTCATGCTCGGTTATACTGCTGACCATCATATGCTAATCTCCATCATGCTGCGAGGGAGTCTGACAACAATCCAACATATGTGGTCAGTTCAAAGAAGCATTTAGTACCGATCTAAGAGGCCGACAACTAAACTGGTCCTAGCTCAAAACTGCAACTGCTCTAGATCCAAGGGCAGCGTTTTACTGGGAGCAGCAACAAACCCCTTCATTCCTCCACCCCGTTAAAAGTCGGCAGCAGCAATTCCTATACACGCTGCCCAGTTACTGCCAGGTAAGCGCCTCCTCATAGGCTCCCCCTTGGAAATGGCCACGCAGCAAGTGTTACCGCACAGCCATTTCCAGTTTCTTTAAAGTCCTTTTACCAGCTACAGTAAAAAGGGGCCTCAGCACGCTGCAAATCCACGCACCAACGCTACTGCAGGGCCTCTTTTACTGCAGCTTTGTAAAAGGGGCCCTAAACCTTTAGATTGATTTTGAAAATAAGAGTCACAGAATATACTTGAAAATTGCACATTTTTCTTTGAAAGTTTTGTAGCGTTCATATATCAGACATTTTTGTATTTTGTGAAAAGTGGTCAACTAACAATTTTTAGGCAATGCATGATTTTTGAAAACTAACTAGTGTGTAATTGGCATCATTTTGCAAAGATATTTGAGATACTTCCGCAGTTTTAGAGGGGTGCCAAGCATATTGCTTTTTGTGCTTAGTGAAGTGCCCCAGGAATTTGTTCCAAGACTGTATGCCAGAGGATGTGGTCAAGATGACTAATAATAGGTTGTCGAAGAATGAAGTGGAGGAGTGGCCTAGTGGTTAAAGCACTGGAAATCCAGAGGTGGCCGGTTCAAATCCCACTGCTGCTCCTTGTGATCTTGGGCAAGTCACTTAACCCTCCATTGCCTCAGGTACAAACTTAGATTGTGAGCCCTCCTGGGACAGAGAAATATCCAGAGTACCTGAAAGTAACTCACCTTGAGCTACTACTGAAAAAGGTGTGAGCAAAATCTAAATAAATAAAGGTCTGTAAAAATTATTAGCCAGAGAAACTTGGGAAGACCTTTGCTCGTGTCTGGATATGAGCTACAAGAAATACATTTGTTGGGTAACACTTGATGACGCTTCTATCACTGAAGTGGGCTTAACTCTTGGTCTGAGGTTCAGCAATGTAAATGGTCAACTGCCATTTTGATAGATGTTGGTTACAGTAATATATCATCAGAATCTGATAAGTGCTCTGCATATAAGCAAACCTTCCTTTTTGGTGGTTCTGAATATCTCATTTCAATTCCAGTATCTGTTTTAACATAGGACACTAGCTCCTTTGGTATATATTTGAGGAGTTTATTATTATTTATTGCATTTGTATCCCACATTTTCCCACCTATTTGCAGGCTCAATGTGGCTTACATAGTGTTGTTAACAATGTCATTACAAGATATCATATACAGTTAGTATTGTGCAGAGATTAAGTAGGGGAGGGAGAAGAAGTGAAAGAGTGATCGGGAGTTATGTAGATGGATCTTCATAACTGAGTGGGTTGGTGAGATGAATTAATGAGGTTATCGGTTCTCATTGTAGGCTTTGTTGAAGAAGTACGTCTTCAGAGCTTGAAGCAGAGATCCAACCAAGGGTGGCCCAAAACGAGATGCAGTCATCCCCCCCCCCCCCCCCAAAGTTTTGGCATCTTCCTCCTTCCTTCCTCCACCCCATTCCCCAATTTTACAGTTTTTAAAGGCCAGCGGCGGCAGCGATTCCCATACTCTGCCCTGCCACTTGCCTCTTCCCTTTACTGCAGCCGCCTCAGAGGAAAATGCAAAAATGGGACGATACGTCTTATCACGTCACTCATGAATAATGAAATGTAAATAGAGGAAGTGCATAAAACAGAAGCGGTGACAGCGATGCAGTCTGCAAAAGTAACAGCGATACAGATGTCAGTGAACGAACTTGGAAGATGAACAGTCAATTGAAAGTGCCCACAATTTTAACTTATGATACAGTTTGAAACAAAACATGACCTAAAGAAGTACAATGAAAATAAAATGAGTGCACAAAACAGAAGCTGCGACAGTGATGCAGTCTCCAAAATCAATACAAATATCAGTGGACAAACCTGAAAAACAGATCAAATGGAAGTGCCCACAAAAACAAATTATTATTATTAAAGTGTGAACCAAAGCATGATCTAAAAAAAAAAAAAAGAACCTTGAAAAGTGAAGTGTGCAGACTTTTGTAAAGTGTATCAAATCATGACATGTGAAATGTAGAAAAAAAATAAAAATAAAAAAGCGGTGATGTAGCAGTGCAAATCACTATAAAGGGAAAAGGAACATACAAAGAAAAGCTGGTAAAGTGTGTCAAAAATGATAAATGAAATACAAAAACATTTTGAATAAAGAAATATAGCAGCATAAATGTAAAGAAACCAAAATGTGCAAATACATCATCAAGGAGATGGTAATATATTGAATGTCCATCCTCCAACATAGCTGGAGAATGCGAGACTGGGAGAATGGGCGTGCAAGTGGCAGATGAAGTTCAATGTTGACAAGTGCAAAGTGATGCATGTGGGTAAGAGGAACCCGAATTATAGCTACGTCTTGCAAGGTTCCACGTTAGGAGTTACGGATCAAGAAAGGGATCTGGGTGTCGTCGTCGATGATACGCTGAAACCTTCTGCTCAGTGTGCTGCTGCAGCTAGGAAAGCGAATAGAATGTTGGGTGTTATTAGGAAGGGTATGGAGTCCAGGTGTGCGGATGTTATAATGCCGTTGTATCGCTCCATGGTGCGACCGCACCTGGAGTATTGTGTTCAGTACTGGTCTCCGTATCTCAAAAAAGATATAGTAGAATTGGAAAAGGTACAGCGAAGGGCGACGAAAATGATAGTGGGGATGGGACGACTTTCCTATGAAGAGAGGCTGAGAAGGCTAGGGCTTTTCAGCTTGGAGAAGAGACGGCTGAGGGGAGATATGATAGAAGTGTATAAACTAATGAGTGGAATGGATCGGGTGGATGTGAAGCGACTGTTCACGCTATACAAAAATACTAGGACTAGAGGGCATGAGTTGAAGCTACAGTGTGGTAAATTTAAAACGAATCGGAGAAAATTTTTCTTCACCCAACGTGTAATTAGACTCTGGAATTCGTTGCCGGAGAACGTGGTACGGGCGGTTAGCTTGACGGAGTTTAAAAAGGGGTTAGATAGATTCCTAAAGGACAAGTCCATAGACCGCTATTAAATGGACTTGGAAAAATTCCGCATTTTTAGGTATAACTTGTCTGGAATGTTTTTACGTTTAGGGAGTGTGCCAGGTGCCCTTGACCTGGATTGGCCACTGTCGGTGACAGGATGCTGGGCTAGATGGACCTTTGGTCTTTCCCAGTATGGCACTACTTATGTACTTATGCATGTGTAAAAATGACATTAAAATCCTAATTTCTTATATAATCAAAAATCAATGCATTTAGGATACAGATCCGAAATGGCTCACTGACTCATCTTCTTGAGTTTATTTATAATGACATTTGTATCCCACATTATCCCAAAACAGAGTTCAAGTTCAAGTTGATTTTAAACTACATTTTACATTGGCTATGTGCCTATTTTCACTGTTGCTGCTTTGTCCTAATTTTGACTGCTTGGTATGTTCACTTGTATTTTTTTAAGTACATATACGTATTTCATTGATTTGCACTTGCATTGATTACTTTTTCGTTCATCTATTTGTATGCACTTATTCTTGTTCACATTAATATATTTTTATTGACAATTGCACTTTATAGGTTTTACTCCCTTAGGGCCCTGTTTACTAAGCTGTGCTATAGGTGCACTAACGCTAGATACACCCATAGGAATATATGGGTGTCTAGCATTAGTCCACACTAAAAACGCTAGCACACCTTAGTAAACAGGTCCCTGTATGTTTTTTAAGGTCACTTTTTATTTATTATGTATTAACACCTCCACTACATGTACCTCTGGTTTAGAAATATTAATTTTAGGGGTTTGTTTGTTTTTGCATGTGCCTTTGTTTTGTTGCATATATTTACCTATTTATCCATTATGTATTCACTTATATATGTGTTTTTGTTTATTGAGTCCTGATGAAGGCATAGGCCAAAACACAGACCGTATTGAGTCCATGCTCCAGTGAGTGTTGTTCTGATTGCGCCGACTCCAAGTGTACAAGCAATAAAGACTTAAGGATATCCTAAAATCATTTTTAGTGTATTCCATTATAGCAAAATATAGCAATGGAATTGGTGGGATCAACATTAAACTTTCTCATGTCTGTTATTGTGAGTCTGAAAGTAAACATTTATTTGGTCAAGCTTGTGTGAAATGAACAAGTAAACATGACTCAAAGTAAGAGAAGATTTGAGAGATTTACGAGATGTGTTTTTACTAAGTGACAAAGTAAGTAAGGCAGATCATGAATAAAGACTTGGCACTTCCGAACTGAAACCTGGGGTTCAGCAACTGCAGGAAAAATCGTACAAGCACCACAGATTATTTCTAGTAATAAGTAGAAAAGTAATTTTAAGAACTAAGGAATGAAATCCACTCAAAAATGGTTTGATTTTAAAAAAGTTGTGGTTAGCCAACTTCAGAAGACAAGCGCCAAACCACTAAGCTAATGAGTCTGCAATAACAAACTTTCGACTTGAGTATATTTATAGCTTTATATAAATAATAAAATGGCATCTTTCAAACTGTATACCTATAAATAACATGAAAAAAAAATCCAAAAACATTCAAAGCATGCTCTGAAGCGTAGTGTCTAGCTTCTTCCTGTAAAATTTCAAGTTTCTTTCTCTTTCCAGTGACTATTTATTTCAGGTCTACTTTCTTGTTGCAAATTTTAAAAATAATTAAAATAGTTTAGAACAGTATTTATTTATTTCTCACTCAATCTCATCATTCTTGGCAGGTAACAAATTAAAACATACATAGTCCATTACACAACTTAATAGATAATAAAAACATAACAATAACTAATAAAAACAAAGCAGCTCTTACAGTCAGCTTTTACCTATCTCCATAAGCTTCATAAAATAGTTTTCTTATACATCCTCCAGTAAAACTGCTATCACTTGTATGCCTCTTTATTCTTAATTCTTACCATATGCTCTACTGCACAGATTAAAATTTTTAACTGGCATGAGCATCCATTGCTATATCTGTGTTGCCTTTCCTACCCCTTTTTAACAATAGCTTCTAGCATTTTGCACTGCACCAATCGTGTCTCTGTATTTTCTTGGACCATCGCTGGAACCCATTTTATCTGTAGTCCAACATACTATACAGAAACTCTACAAAACAGCTTAAAAATCTGTCTGGGGTCAAACTCTCCGGCATTGGGGTAAACAAGGGAAAAGGCATGCAGTTTGAAATTGGGCTAGAGAGGACTGTGGGGTTCTGGGAACAAAGCCCACAAAAAAACTGCCAGTGCATTTCTATGGGAGATGCAGTTAAATTGAAAATACAGCAGTTAGGGCATTGTTCCCGTCAAACCAACAGATGCAGAGGAGTTTGAAATGAGGCATCATTCTTTTTCTGTCATGCACCCTGTCTGCTGCCATACACCCAACTCTTTCTCGGCTGGCTCTTAATGATTCAGATACGTATTCCTTTTTCTTTGCAGTACATTCTGCTGTGAAACCTGATTGAACAGTACAGCTCTAATGATGATTGCTATACATAGTGACTCCTAGTGACTGCCTCCTTGTGGTAATACTTGCTGCATGATTAAGTTTAACCAGAGTGCCACTGTTGACAGTAACATCTAGTAACAGAGGGGCATTTTCGAAAGAAACATCTAAGCTGGAATTTGGACGTCTTTGTAAAACGTCCAAACTCGGAGGTGGGAAAAAGGTCATTTTCAAAAAAAGATGATGTACATCTTTGTGTTCAAAAATACCATGGTCATCCTTGAATTTGGACATCCTTGATTTTCGGCCATTTTCGAACACAAAGACATCCTAATGCAAGACGTCCAAAACAGAGGAATGGTTTAATGGTTAGTGCAGCGGGCTTTTATCCTGGCAACATGGGTTCAATTCCCACTGCTGCTCCATGTGACTTTCGGCAAGTCAAATGCACAAGGGGAATTTTTGGATATTAAGTCTGAATTTGGACATTTTTTGTAAAATATCCAAAATCAGAACAGGAAAGGTCATTTTCTAAAAAAAAAAAGTATCTTTTCCTTTTGAAAGTGCTGTTTGGAAAAATGTTTTGTGATTTGGCGGAGGAAGGTAAAATTATGTCTTACCTGATCATTTTCTTTCCTTTAACGCAGCAGATGAATCCAGGAACTAGTGGGTTAAGTCCGCCTACCAGCAGGTGGAGATAGAGATAAACAAACTAAAGGCAGTAATGCCAGATGGCCAGCTCCTTCCTCAGTTAGTATGTCATTCGTAAGCATTTGCCAAGGCCAAAAATATAAAACCAATAACAACCAGAAACCATCCTCACTCTGAAAAGCAGAGAACCAAATAAGAACTTCGAAATAACTGCAACTTGATCCAGAAATCGGAATCCTTTCCGTGTTCCCATATCTGTCTGAACTCTGCAAAAGAGAACCTGGAAGGAAAAAATAGCCACACTGCGCAGAAAATGAAAAAAACATTTGCTGAACTAGGGAGGGATCCTGGACTCATCTGCTGCATTAAAGGAAAGAAAATTATCAGGTAATTTTACCTTCCTTGTCACTTGCAGTAAATGAATCCAGGAACTAGTGGGATGTACCAAAAGCATTCCTTAAGTAGAGTGGGAAGCCGACGCTCCCCGCGCCAACACTCCAGCCCCAAAACTCACATCCTCCAGAGCAGACATGTCTAACCTGCAATGCTTCGCAAAAGTATGATGGACGCCCAAGTAGCCGCCCGACAAATCTCTTCCAGAGATAAGGCCTCCGACTCCGCCCAAGAAGCCGCTTGTGCCCGAGTAGAATGCGCCTTCAGGGCCACTGGAGACGCCCACCCTTGTAGCAGATACGCTGCTCCAATGGCTTCCCCTAATCCAGTGTGCAATGGAAGCCTTAGAAGCCGCCTCACCTCTTTTCGATCCCGACAAGAGCACAAAGTTGATCCGAGTGTCGAAACTCGTTAGAGATCTGCAAGTACCGAAACAAGACTCTCTGCACGTCCAGGAAACGTAGCGAGACAAACTCCCCCGGACAATCCTCTCTTTGAAAACATGGAAGATAAACTGTCTGATTGACATGGAAAGCCGAAACCACTTTAGGTAGAAACGACAGCAGGATCGACACTCCTGCTTCAGAAAACTGCAAAAAAGGATCTCTGCAAGACAAAGACTGAATTTCAGAAATCCTCCTAGCCGAAGCAATGGCCACCAAAAACACAGTATCCTTCACAGAAACCTTATTCAAAGGCTCAAATGGTGGGGGCCTGGAAGGCTCGCAGTACCACATTCAAATGCCACGCCAGGCATGGCTGCCGCAGAGGAGGCCAAAGCCGAAGAGCCCGCGTAGGAAACGGACCACATCAGAGTGAGCTGCTAAAGAGGAACCATCCAGTTTGCCCCTAAAACAAGATAGCGCGGCCACCTACACTCAAAGGGAATTATATGCCAATCCCTTTTGATGACCATTCTGAAGGAACTCCAGAATAACCGGAATGTCCGCCCGAAAAGGCGATTCAGCACGCAAAGCACACCATGCCGAGAAAGATTTCCACACTCGCGCGTACGCTGCTGAAGTAAACTGCTTCCGTGCCCCCAAAAGAGTGGCAATGACTGGTCCTGAAAATCCCTTCTTCCTCAGCTGCCACCTCTCAATAGCCAGGACGTAAGACCAAAGCTGGAGGGATTTTCCATCTGAGCCAGCCCTTGATGCAGCAGATCGGGAGTCACGGAAGTCGCAATGGTGGCTCAGAGTGCTCGAACGAGATCCGCATACTACAGCCATCGCGGCCAGTCTGGGGCCACTAGAACAACCGGCCCCCGATGCTGCCCTATGCGGCAAAGAACTCTCCCTATAGGCCACGGAGGAAAAACATACATTAGCTGTTGTTCCGGCCATGGCTGGAGAAGAGCGTCCAATCCTGTGGATCCTGGCTGCCGTTTGCGGCTGAAGAACTGGGGGACTTTGGCATTGCAAGCCATGGCCATGAGATCCATTATCGGTCTTCCCCAACGTTGACAGATCAGCCAAAAAGCCAGTCTGACAGCGTCCATTCCGCTGCATCCAAATGAGTCCAGCTGAGAAAACCAGCTTGAACATTGTCTTGATCCGCAATGTGCGCTGCCGACAGACTCTGAACATGCGCTTCCGCCCATACTAGAAGACGAGACACTTCCAAGGGAAGACTGCGAGTGCCCCCCTGCCGACTGATGTAGGCCACCGTTGTGGTGCTGTCCGAGAATACACAAACTGCCTGCCCCTGCATAAGGTCCTGAAAACTCTGCAGCGCATTCACGACTGCTTGCAACTCCAGACGATTTATCAGCCAAATCACTTCGAGAGGGGTCCACGATCCCTGGGCTACTCGATGAAAACAATGGGCTCCCCAGCCCACAAGGCTGATATCCGTCACGACTACCACCTAATTGGGAGATGCCAGAGAAACACCCTTCTGCAAATTGGCTGACCGGAGTCACCACGCACGACTGTCCCTGGCCCAGCTCGACCAAGGAAGGCGTCGTTGATAATCCAACAACATCGGCGACCATCTGCTCAAAAGGAAATTCTGAAGAGGCCGCATGTGAGCCCTTGCCCATGGAATGACCTCCAAGATAGAAATCATGGAACCGAGAAGCTGAACATAGTCCCACACTCGGGGAGCGCAACGACTCAATAAGGCCATACCTGAGAAAGCAATTTGATCCTTCGCCCCTCGGGGAGAAACACCTACCCCGCTTCGTATCGAATTGCACTCCAAGATACTCCAGACTCTGAGTAGGAACCAGATGACTCTTGTTCATATTGACCACCCAACCTAGGGATTGCAACACTGCAATCACTCAGTTTGTGACCACTCGACTCTCCTCTGCTGTCATCGCCCGAATCAGCCAGTCGTCGAAATATGGATGCACTCTAATCCCCCTTCCTTCCACAGGAACGCCGCCGCCACCACCATGACCTTGGAAAAAGTGCGTGGGGCAGTGGCCATTCCGAAAGGAAGGGCCCGAAACTGGAAGTGCTGACCCAGCACTGCAAATCTGAGAAATCTCTGATAGGGCTCCCAAATGGGAATATGCAGGTAAGCTTCCCTCAAATTGAGAGCCATCAAAAACTCGCCTGGTAGAACAGCAGCAATAACGGCCCTTAATGTCTCCCTGCGGAAGTGATGAACCTGCAAAAACCCGAAAAGCACCTCCCTTCTTTGGAACCACAAAGAAGATGGAGTACTGACCTGTGCACCTTTCAAGAGGAGGAACAGGCACAATAGCCCATATCCTTAGCAGGTCTCAAACACTGCAGAACCGCTGCCTTCTTGGCCCGTGATACAAAGCACGTCTCCAGAAAAAAGTCTGACAGGAGAGAAGAATTCTACGGTGTAACCTAATCACACATCATCGAGGAGCCACTGGTCTGAAGTAATTCTGGCCCACTCTGGAAGAAACAGAGAAAGCCGACCACCGATCTGCTCTCCTCCCGAGTGGACCTGTGCCCCATCACTGGGAGGCCCAAGAAGGAGCCCTCTGACGAGAAGGGGGTCCAGCCGGACGCTTCTCCTTGCGAAAGGAAGAACACTGCGCAAAACGAGGATTCTGAAAGGCTGCATTGGACCGCCCCGGGAGATACCGTCGCGTCTCTCTGAAATGTGAACTCGAGGTTCCTTTCTAGGTCTTCCCCAAAAAGCAATTTCCCTCGGAAAGGCAATTTAATGAGCCGTTGCTTAGAGGCCATATCTGCGGCCCAATTAAGGAGTCACAGAAGACGCCGAGAGGAAACAGTCAAGGCCATGAGTTTGGCCGAAGCACGGACCGAATCATACAAGGCATCTGCCAAGTACACCAGCCCAATATCCATCAGCGACATCTGAGGAGTTCCTGGCATATCAGTCTCCGAAATCAAATCCATGACAGAATGTAGCCAACTGAGACAAGCTCTAGCCGCACAAGAACTACAAACAGAAGTTTGAAGTGTCAAAAGGCCACCTCAAAGGTATGTTTTAAAGAGGCCTCTAGCCGTCTGTCTTGCATATCCTTAAGTGCCACACCACCTTCCACTGGAAGAGTAGTCTTCTTAGTGCCACCCTAGGTAGAGCAAACTACTCTAAACGGTCCACAGAAACCGGATACAGCCTGGCCATAGCCCTGGCTACTTTCAGCCCCCCATCTGGATTCGCCCACTGGGCCAAAATCAACTCTTCAATAGCTTCATGTACCGGAAAGACCTTAGAAGGTCATCTGGTACTAGCCATCTTGGGGTTGACCGCCTGAGAAGCCGCAACCTCAGGGTCCTCTATATTCAGGGCTTCCAGCGCCTGAGAGATAAAGGAAAACAACTCCTCCTTATGTAAAATCCTCACGGCAGAAGAGTCCTCCGGTTGGTCAGTGAGGACACCGTCCTCCACCCCTGTCTGCTCTGAGAGCGCCACCACGGAGGAAGCTGCAGGCAACCGTATGCAGGACCCCTTCCTCAGACCCCAAAGAAAGCCTAGGCTTTTTAAGGGAAGAGAAATCCTCTGGGGGAAAACCTAAAATCTCTTGGTTACCCCCTGAGAGAATCAAAGGCCGGAGCTGTCGCAGCTGCGTGGGGGGGGGGGGCAAGGCCCTTTTCAATAAAAACGCCTGATGGAGTAGCAGAATAAACTCTGGCGAAAACCCCTCCCCCGCAACGGAGGTCGTAGCCATGGCACCTGCACCACCGCCCACAGTGCCTGACGACCCCCCCGACTCCCCTACCAGTGGAGAAGAAGCTTTGCCCAAAACTGCTACCAGAGCTGGCTCTGCGACTGATCGGAAAATGTCGCGAGAATCGCCAGGCTCTGGGCGGGAAAGCACGCTCTCGGGGGGGGGGGGCACCGCTCCGAGTCCCGCCAAATCAGCGCACCCCGCGCTGCGAAGGCCCGCCGCCGAATGCCGTTTCCTGCATCGGGAACAGTGTTTTACCACCTCCGCTGCCATCATTCATTCCCGAACAGGAACCCAGCAGGACTTACCCCGCACCGGGAAAGCCCAGGAACTGACAGCTGAGCCGAAGGAAAAAAAAACTCTCCGACTCTACTTTGAGGCAGGCTCAGACAAGCAGGCAACAGAAAACAGGACTCGGACAGCAGTAACACAAACCTGATCTCAGCAAAAACACACTTCCCTGTCTGTTTCTCTTCCTTTTTTTTTTTTTTAGTGAGGAGGCAGAAACAAACAGGGAAGGAAAGGAACAGCAAAAGCCTGTTCAGAGGGAATTTGAGGTGCAGCAGGGACCCAGCAACTGGCCACCGGCCAAGGAGCACCCTCAGAGGCCTTGGGACCAGGAGCTGGAGAAAAAGCCGTCCACCACCTGCTGAGATAGAGACATACTAACTGAGGAAGGAGCTGGCCATCTGGCATCACTGCCTTTAGTTTGTTTATCTCTATCTCCACCTGCTGGTAGGCGGATTTAACCCACTAGTTCCTGGATTCATCTGCTAGTTCCTGCAAGTGACAAGGAAGGGGAGGTGATCCCCGAGTCCCTCCAGAGTTCATCTGGTCATTTGGGGCACATCTTTTGTGGAGTAGAGAAGTAACCTAGTGGTTAGTGCAGCAGACTTTGATCCTGGAGAAGTGGGTTCAATTCCCACTGCAGCTATTCATTTATAAAAACAGGTCTAGCTCAAAACGTCTTAGTCTCGGACATCTTTGTTTTGTTCCATTATTGCTGAAAGACGTCCATGTCTTAGGAACGCCCAAGTCCCGCCTTGAACACACCCCCTTGAGATTTGGATGTCCCAACGGACTTCAGAGAAATACGTCCAAAAAGAGGTTTTGATAATATTGATTTGGACGTTTGTGTGAGATAAACATCCAAATGCTGACTTATGTCACTTTTTGGATGTCTATCTCTTTTGAAAATGAGCCTGATAGTAACACAGTAAATGACAGCAGATAAAGACCTGAACGGTCCATCCAGTCTGCCCAACAAGATAAACTCATTTTACATGGTATGTCATAGCCAAAGTCGTTATGCCCATATCAGCCCTCTCCTGAAGTCACTTCACTGGCTCCCTATCCGTTTCCGTATAAAATTCAAGCTCCTCTTATTGACTTATAAATGCATTCACTCTGCAGCGCCTCACTACCTCTCCACCCTCATCTCTCCCTACACTCCTTCCCAGGAACTCCGTTCACTAGGCAAATCTCTCCTAATTGCACCCTTCTCCATCGCTAACTCCAGACTCCGTTCCTTTTGTCTCACCGCACCTTATGCATGGAATGGGCTTCCTGAGCCGTTACGTCTAGCTCCATCCCTGGCCGCCTTCAAATCCGGGCTAAAGGCCTACCTGCTTGATGCTGCTTTCCCTATGTGTCCTCCCTGTCTGTCCTACCCTTATTGGTCCTGTCTACCCTAATTTAGATTGTAAGCTCTTTTCAGCAGGGACTGTCTTTCCTTCATGTTCAACTGTGAAGCGCTGCGTACGACTGGTAGCGCTATAGAAATGATTTATAGTAGTAGTATAGTTTATATGTATACCCGAGTTTGATTTGTCCATGCCATTCTCAGGGAACAGACCGTAAAAGTCTGCCCAGCACTCTTCCTGTACTAAATGATTAGACATCACAATTGGTTTCAGTTTAATTCTTCTTTCCAAATTAAAGGAATGCTTGTGTACCTGTCCATTCAAACCAACCTACTCCTCTCCCCTCTTGGTCAGATTCAACACATATCAGCACACACATACATACATATCGGAAATGGAATTCCACGAGTCACGTTCTGCATGCTCTCCCCCCTTGTTAAAAATTGTTTACACACTGACCACCCTTCAATGTTCAGGAACAGTGGCAAATTTAATGATAAACTACAGATTACCTGGCAGCAGGACTGCAATTTCAGTTGACGTTCCTGCAAAACTCTGGGGTAAATACTATCTGTTCCCGGTGGTTGACAAGCTAAATAGCAGCAAATATGCCACATGTGTGCCTGAATCATCTTGTCTGTCCTCAAAAATAAAATCTGTACAACCGGGTTGCTAGTATCAAACCGAGCTCAGCAGAGCTGAAGCTGTGATTATACTGCCTCAAGTACAAGCTTAAATTGTAAATCCTCTACATAGACATGGAGAGAGTAGATAATATGCCTTGAGATATCAATGAAAAGAGCTAAACCTAAAAAAAAAAAAATGTAATAAATTACACATGTGCCACACTGAATGAAGCAACAATGATGACCAAAAAAGGAAAAAAAATAGTGGCAAATAATACTCTAGCTCAACTATAAAGGGAAAGTAAAATTCCAACTGAAAAGGAGTCAGCACTAAAAAGCCAGAAATTGCTTTCCCCTCGTCCCAAAACAATAAACCAACACTGAAAAGAAAAGGTTTAGAACAGTGGTTCTCAATTCAATCCTCAGGACACAGCCATCTGAGTGTTTTTCAGGATATCCATAATGAATATGCATAAGAAAGATTTGCATGTAATGGAAGCAATACTCGCAACTCATATACATATTCGTAGTGGGTATCCTGAAAACCTGATTCGCTGAATGCGTCCCAAGGACTGGGTTGGAGAATCCCTGGGTTAGAGAGCAATGGCAGCGGCAGACCTATTACTGAGAAGCAGAAGGTCCAATAGTGCATGCTTGAAGCTCAAAACCTAATACACATTCAGTCTACTAAGACAGATATCACCTTGTTTACTGACCCTTATTTCTAAATACTAAAGTGGACTCACAATAGTTTGCTTTAGAAAAGCAGGCCAACTCAATACAAAAGTAGGGTTAATTATAGCTGTTATTTTTGGAGGACAAAATCCTATTAATGCCTTGGTGGTAGACATTCTTTCCAGAACTGTAAACAGTACCAGTACAATCCGTCATGTGGTATCAATTCAGCTGAAGAGTTGAAAACAAGCTAAAGAACTGGATATATAGCTACAACTATATTACAGCCTAAAACTGCAACGATACACCTCATTCTGTGACTGAGTGGTCAGAAAATGGACAGCTATACTGTAATGCAAATGTCGAGGGAAACCAGAGCTTGGGTAAAGAAGGAGTAGTGCAAACGTATTATATGACATCTAACATTCATCAGGGATCAACTCTTAGCTACTTGACAAGTAATGCACAGACCTGACCTGCACCTATACACAGTCTCGTGTCTTGGCTTCCTCCCACTGCCACCTGCATTCCCATTTGCCTGCCAAGTAACCTATCCACAAGCTACTCCCTGATCATTTCTGTGGAACTACAACCACACAACCTACTGTAATTGAACCAGGGTCTCTGCATGAAGTCACTGTCTCGGTAGAAGATTAACCTTGTTGGCTAGCTTAAGATCATTAAGATTTACAAAAAAAACCTTTCACAAGAAAAAATAAAATTCAGAGTGAACTAGGAGAAGATACAAACCCTTACCACTGCCTTTTTCTCTGGAAGAGACAGATTTAACATTATGAGGTGGCTGTCTTGGGTCCAAGAAAGAGACGTGGGCCTGAGACCCCACCGCGTACACAGACCATTCCCGACCATAGGCCAGACAGACATTCTCTCTACAGTATGGCAGCTTGGTGGAAAGCAGCTGAAAATGAGAGGAACACACACATTAACTTCAACACCTAAAATAACCCAAAATATTTCTACATCATACTCTTAAAAGGATAGCTTTACCTCTTCCTCTTTTAACAAATGCAGCAGATGTAAGGCTTTTATGTAAGGCTTTTAAAATACTATTGCTAAGCAATCAGGAAGTGCACTATAACAAACCAAATGAAAACTTAGTGTCAGGAAGGCTATTATGCCTCGGCTTTTTTTTTTTTTTTTTTTGAGGGGGTGGGTGGAGTGGGTCCCCGATCAGAGTCACATCACTCTGACCTGAAGCTCTGCACCAAGAATAACCTTTTTTCTTTTTTTAAGAGTACAGAGCCAATTTCCTTCGTCACTAGAAATCTCTTTGGCTTTACTTATTTATGTGTGTGTCTTCTATAAATTTCAGCAGAAACTGTTATTGAATTTTCCCATCAAGTTTCATTCTAAAAGCATCAAGTGCATTTCTAGCAACTATGTAGAGGGTAGTTATCAATTTGAATTACGAGAAAAAACAGCTGAACAATCTGTGTGCACAACTGAATGGCTGGGCATGGCACACAAGACCAACCAGTACTTGGAAGAATAGCGATGGATCTCACCATGTTCCTGGCTGGGAGAGGTGGTGAGGGAGACGGAAGCAGGTGGGGTGCTGAAAACTGGACACCTGGACATTCCTACTCCCTGCTCCTCACTATTAGTACTTCATTAACACCTGTGGGAGCTACCACCTCTTTTTTCATCACCCAGATTAATGTTTCTTTCCACTTGCCAGGATCTGCTGGCTCACTGCTCCTCCTTCATTGCCATCGTTTTTGCTTCTCTTTAACTTCCATGTACCCATTTCCTTCCTCCTCTCTTCCCATGCAGACTTTCACTTAGGGTAAGGAAGGGAAACACCTTTGTGCAATGCTTGTAAGCATGCACTTTCCACCTTGTATTCTTTACAAGAGCTCCGTATTTACAGTACCTCAAATTACCTTGTATATTAGGTCAAATGGTGCAAGCATGCCATTTGTAATACAGCCAATCCTCTTCAGATTGACAGTTTATGATACCGGCTGACAAGCATAAACCCAAGAGGACTCATTTCCAAATGGATTACTTTAAAAATCTGAGTACGTGTGTTAATGCATGTATTACTTTTTCATATTAAGGGAAGCGAATCAAAGGTTGCTCTTCCTTTTGATTATATAAATTGTTGAGTTATAACACTACCAGGGTAAAAAAAAAAAGCCTTTTAGGTCACAGAAGATATTTGAGATCATCACTGCAATTCAAGAATAGTAATAAGCTTATTAACCTTACTAAAATATCCGTAAGATGACTGTAGGAATAGACAACCTAAGGTACCTTTGTCAAAGTGTGCTCTGCTCTCCAAAGGTGAAAGTAGCCATCCAGTGACACAGCGCCCAGCTCCTAGAACAAGCCACAAAATCATAAGTGCTTCAACAATAGTTCCACTCGTTTGCATCTCCTAGTTTTCTGTGGCAGTTTGGGGTAAATCCTGTAGTAAGAATTAGAATTCTGTGGCACAGTTTCTGAAATTATGGCAACTGTGTAATTTAATTTAACACATTTGCAGAAAATAAATCAACTTCTAACCTACCATTGCTAATCTTTGAAAGCTCAGTCTTCTTACTGTTAAGTGCCAGCGTACTCACAATTAACTATCATCTGAAGATGTGCACCAAATTAATTCACTGCCCATCCAGGCACCACTGTCGGAATGCCATTTGGAGACAAATATGCGGATAACCCTAATGACAACTTACCCAGAAAGTTTTTTTTTTTTAAACAGTATATGCTAAAGAAATATATTACATTACACCTTTAATATACTGCAAATTAAGGGAATAGAGGTTTACAACAACTACAAACTGGAAGCGCAAGTAAGAAGTAGCTACAATGGACTAGGTTACAAGCCTAAGTATCTCTATATATAAAAGGCACCACCAACGTTCTAAATGAAGCCTCCAGCCGGAAGTGTGAAGGGGGAGAGATATCCGGTTTCCCCATGAGTGTCTGCCCCACCCTCGCTCTCTCTGTAACACAAACAGTGAAGGAAAACACAGCAAAGCACGAAATCAAATCGCTCTCTCTGTAACAGTGAAGGACTCAGAGGGGGGAGGGGAGAGAGGGCAGAAGCCCTCACTATCTCTGTAACACAAACACAGCAGGAAACTTAACACTGAAGGACTCGACTCCGAGGGGGGACGGGACAGAGAGCACAGGGGAAGGGAGAGAGGGCAGAGGGCAGGGACACACACACTCCCACATGCACACAGAAGAAACCTTGCTAGCCCCCGTTTCTTTTGCATCAGAAACGGGGCTTTTTTTTACTAGTTATAGATAAAAGAACAAGAAAAACACAGAAGGGGGATGGTGGGAGTGCAAGTCAGAAAGGACAGTGATGCCACCCAGGATGTGACTGATGGCCAAAGTGCAGTAGAGACCAGTTCAGAGTGGGAACAACTGGGTAAATTAAGTCATCAGCATCATTAGGGTTTCGGTGCCATTCAGGCTACCTTCAAAGGAAATGTCTGAGCAAAGTAAAAAGGCAACACCTTTTTAAATTTATTAAAATAAGTCTTTTCCTTTTTTTTTTCTTCCCTGAGTTGGGGTGGGAAATAAGGGTGGGTATAGAAGATCGGCTAGTTAAGTAGATTGAAAAGATAACGAAAATGAATAACCTTATATTGATGTTGGGTTGCCTTTTTGTGTTATGCAACTGGAATTTGTATGTGTCACACGACAACGCTGCTGTTTCATTTTTGACATCAATAAGAACGGTCTGACTGGAGAACGGGAGGCTATGAGAAACAAGGCCTCCGGTTTGGACTCTGAATTATACAATTGAAGGACTTCCAGATAATACATGACAGATGTGGTTGAACTTAATATATCCTTTTAGTTATCAGACCATATGATCGTCTGAAAAAAACTGCGTATGTTGCACGTGCTGTTACTGTATAAATAAACCCAGATGCTCAGAAGTTTGAGAGGAGGGTGGGTTATGGGAATAGACAGGTCGGGAAGGAAAGTGTTAAAATGTTGATGATATGATTCCTATTCTCCACTTATGTGGAAGTTTTGGTTCTGTAATATGTTATATCTAGAGCATGTTGACACTTTATTTTGAAATAGCATCAATAAAAATGTTGAAACATAAAATAAGTCTTTTCCGAGCAAATATCTAGAGGCAAACTACTTCAAAAGGGAAAGCACAATTGCATTAAAACATTAGTGTCTTGAGCAGTCAAGTGGATATTGTGAGAAAGGAAAACAAAGAATATGATGTAAGGAATGCAATAATCTTGTAGGAATGTATGGTATAAGTAAACCATAAAGGGCAAGACAGAGTAGCTTAAACAAAATTTGAAAAGAAACTGGGAGTCCGTGTTTCTTGATCAAGGAAAAAAAAAACATCAAATTTCTTTGTTTCAGAGTAACTTCACTGAAGAGTTCTGTATGAGTTGAAGTCTCCTCCACTGAGACAGCTTCATCTTCTAATAAGGAGTTACAATAGTTCAAATGGGAAATGAATAAGGAGACCCAGAACTTTCAAGCCTAAGAGAGAACGAACTGCATTAATTTGTCTGTGTGAAAAAGTATTTTTTGACTAAATTAGAAATATGTGAATCAAATGTTAAACATAAGAGTAGCCATACTGGGTCAGACCAATGGTCCATCTAGCCCAGTATCCTGTTTCCAAGAGTGGCCAATGGCAGAAACTCAAATTGTGGCAACCACAATCCCAGAGCAAGTAGTGGCTTCCCCCATGTCTGTCTCAATAGCAGACTATAGGCTTTTCCACTAGGAACTTCCCAAACCTTTTTTTTTAAACCCTGATATGCTGATCGCTGTTACCACATCCTCCAGCAGCGAGTTCCAAAGCTTAACTATTCGTTGAGTGTAAAAATATTTCCTCCTATTTGTTTTAAAAGTATTTCCATGTAACTTCCTTGAGTGTCTCCTAGTCTTTGTACTTTTGGAAAGAGGAAAATAATAAATTTGCTTCTACTCGTTCTACACCACTCAGGATTTTGTAGACCTCAATCATATCTCCCCTCATCCATCTCTTTTCCAAGCTGAAAAGCCCAAACCTCATATGAGCAGTTTCATCCCTTTTATCATTTATCATTTCGGCAGCTCTTCTTTGAACCTTTTCTAATTCCACTATATCTTTTTTGAGATACAGTGACCAGAAGTGAATGCAGTACTCAAGGTGCGGTCACACCACGAAGAGATAGAGGCATTATTATATTTTTGGTCTTACCATACCTTTCCTAATAATTCCTAGCACCCTGTTTGCTTTTTGGCTGCTGCCGCTGCACACTGAGCAGAAAATCTCAGCATATTATCTACGACGACACCTAGATCTTTTCCTTGAGTGCTGACCCCCAACGTGGACCCTAGCATCAGGTAACTACGATTTGGATTATTCTTTCCAGTGTGCATCACCTACATTAAATTTCATGTGCCATTTGAAGGCCCAGTCTTCCAATTTCCTAATTTTCATAGTCTCCATGTGTTTTAACAACCTTGAATGATTTTGTGTCATCTGCAAATATAATCACCTCACTCATCGTTCCGAGTCCCATATCATTTATAAATATGTTAAATAGCACCAGTTCCAGTATAGATCCTTGTAGCATTCCACTGTTTACCCTCCTCCATTGAGAGAAATGACCACTTAACCCTATCCTCTGTATTCTGTCCAATAATTCCTAATCCACACCAGAACCTTGCCTCCTATCCTCTTTGATTTTCTCAGGAGGGTGAGATGCTGTATGGAGAGAGGCCAGAGAGAGAGAAATGCTGGACATAGGGGTGGAAGAAAGGGAGAGATGGTGCATGGGGGGAGAGAGGGAGAAATACTGGACATGATGTGTAGTGGGGGGGAGGGAGACATGTGTGGCCAGTGGTGTGTGTGTGGGAGGGGGGGATGCCGCAAAAGATTTCTTGGACACTAAGGGTACCTTGAACTAAAAAAGTTTCGTAACCAAATGGCAGATGAAATTTAATGCATACAAATGAAAAAGTGTATGGAGTATTGTGTTCCTTGCGAAGGATGTTAAAAAAAATGGAAGCGGTGCAAAGAAAAGCTACGAGAATGGTATGGGATTTGCGTTCCAAGACGTATGAGCAGAGACTTGCTGACCTGAACATGTATACCCTGGAGGAAAGGAGGAACAGGGGTGATATGATACAGACGTTCAAATACTTGAAAGGTATTAATCCGCAAAAAAATCTTTTCCGGAGATGGGTAGGCAGTAGAACGAGAGGACATGAAATGAGATTGAAGGGGGGCAGACTCAGGAAAGATGTCAGGAAGTATTTTTTCATGGAGAGGGTGGTGGATGCTTGGAATGCCCTCCCGCGGGAGGTGGTGGAGATGAAAACGGTAACGGAATTCAAACATGTGCGGGATATGCATAAAGGAATCCTGTGCAGTAGGAAATGGATCCTCAGAAGCTTAGCCGAAATTGGGTGGCGGAGCAGGTGGGGGAAGAGGGGTTGGTGGTTGGGAGGCGAGGATAGTGGAGGGCAGACTTATACGGTCTGTGCCAGAGCCAGTGATGGGAGGCGGGACTGGTGGTTGGGAGGCGGGAAATACTGCTGGGCAGACTTATACGGTCTGTACCCTGAAAAAGGCAGGTACAAATCAAGGTATGGTATACACATATGAGTTTATCTTGTTGGGCAGACTGGATGGACCAGGCAGATCTTTTTCTGCCGTCATCTACTATGTTACTATGTGATGCATGTTGGAAGGAATAATCCAAAATCATAGTTACCTGATGATAGGGTCCACCTTAGGTGTCAGCAACCAAGAAAAAGACCTGTCATTGTAGACACTACGCTGAATTCTTCTGCCCAGTGTGCGCCAGCGTCCAAAAAAGCAAACAAGATTCTAGGAAGTATTAGGAAAGGGATGGTAAATAAGACCAAGAATATTATAATGCCTCTGAATCGCTCCATGGTGCAACCTCATCTTGAGTAGTCAATTCTGGTTGCCATATCTCAAAAAATTATATATCAGAATTAGAAAAAAGATTCAAAGAAGAGCAACTAAAATGATAAAGGGGATGAAACTTCTCACATATGAGGAAAGGCTAAAGAGGTTAGGGCTCTTCAGGTTGGAAAAGAGATGGTTGAGAGGGGATACGATTGAGTTCTACAAATTCCCGAGTGGTGTAGAATGGGTAAACGTGAATCGATTTTCACTTTTTCAAAAAGTAAAAAGACTCCAGGGGACACTCAATGAAGTTACATAGAAATTCTTTTAAAACAAATAGGAGGAAATATTTTTTTCACTGAAAGAAGAGTTAAGCTCTGGAACTCATTGCCGGAGGATGCTGTTAACAGCAGTTAGTGTATCTGGGTTTAAAAAAAGGTTTGGACAAGACCTTGGAGGAAACATCCATAGTTTGCTATTGAGATAGACATGGGGGAAGCTACTGCTTGCCCTGGGATTGGTAGCATGGAATGTTGCTATTATTTGGGCTTCTGCCAGGTATTTGTGACCTGGATTGGCCATTGTTGGAAGCAGGATACTGGGCTACAGGGACCACTGGTCTGACTCTGTATGGCTATTCTTAAGTATTTGCTCAGGTTACTTCTGAGTTTATCCCCTTTCACCTTCATCCTATTTTCAAATGCTCAAGATATAGCATTGCTAGATCTCTTCTCAGCCCAAGCTTCTGTTATTTAAGAGACGAATGAACACAGTACAGTAGAGAACTGTCTGTTCAAAATAGTTAAGATAAAGGCCATTCCAGATTAGAAGCTGACAAACTGCTTTTTCTGTTTTCAGCTTAAACTGAAGCCGAAACTTATCGCCTAGTTTCAGATAAAACCGAAAACTAAAGTTTGGTTGTGTGAATGTGAACCAATGAGGCTCACTGGGGATTGTCAGAGCCTGCAGTTGGCTACCCTCTGCTAAACTCATAGGAAATTACCCTCCAGTCCCAGAACTGCAAGCACAGGGTGATAACGAGAAGATCCATTTTAACATGGATTTCTCAACAAGTCTGGCACTTTTAGGTTCCCAAGTCAATGCAGGTTAAATATCCTTTGAGTCAGAAACTTTGTGAGAACATGTTAAAAAATAAAAAATAATCATCATGGTTACCAGCTTTTTATGCTTACTAAAACTGTCCCACACGGAACAAGAGAAAGCAGCACTGAAATGTTTCCCATTTTATATTTAGTTATAAAACTGATTAAGGAAAAGAATGATACAGAATTTTACTAAAATAGGGTAAAGGAGTCCAGAAACTGGTCTACACTGTGGACAGCCTGATGAACAACCCAGAATTTAAAAAAGCACATTGATATTACTGAATGCAAGGACTACATGCTCTGAAAAATTACAACGAACTGCAATACATTTCTCAAACTTTCTAATATTTAAACCATTTCATTGCAGAATTTCCCTACTAACACTATAAGCTGACCAGTACCTTGTGCTTGAAAACAATCACTATAGATTCCGCTCTATCTTTTTCTCTCTCTCTCATAGAATCTAGCTTTGCATGCCACGAGTTTGATAAGGCTGCATCTTCAATATACCCAACAGAGCCTGGAAACACTTTAGAATCATCCAAATAGTATCCAAGCCAGAATATATATTATTTCAATAATGAAAGACCATATTTCACCTCCAAGCAAAATAGCCTTCGTACACACAGACCTCAGCTAATGAAACAAACTCAAGCACCACAGTGCTTTTACAATGGCCGATTTTGTACCACATTTTAAGTGACATCTCATATATCTCCACAGAAAGGCAAATGCCTAAGCAGCTTATCAGGAGTGGAGTAGCAGCCTAGTGGTAAGTGCAGCGGCTTTTGATCCTCGGGAACTGGGTTCAATTCCCACTGCAGCTCCTTCTGACTGTGGGCAAGTCACTTAACCCTCCATTGCCCCGGGTACAAAATAAGTACCTGTATATATGTAAACCGCTTTGACTGTAATTGCAAAATACCACAGAAAGGCAGTATATCAAGTCCCATTTCCCTTTCTCCTTTCCCTATCCCAAATGTACATAGACATAAATTCATGCTAAACATTTGTATCAAAAAGCATTTACTTGGAGCACTCTATTCACCATATAAACTACTTTGCAAGATCATAACTGCATTACTTGCAATCACATTACACACAAAAATGAAAAGCAAAGAGTAGCCCCCTCCCCCAGACTACCTTACAAAAAAAAGGTAAAATTATGTATAATCATACCTGATAATTTTCTTTCCATTAATCATAGCTGATCAATCCATAGACTGGTGGGTTGTGTCCATCTACCAGCAGGTGGAGATAGAGAGCAAACTTTTGCCTCCCTATATGTGGTCATGTGCTGCCGGAAACTCCTCAGTATGTCGATATCAAAGCTCCATCCGCAGGACTCAGCACTTAGAGAATTACACCCACAAAGGGACACTCTGCCCAGCTCACCACCGCCGAAACGGGGGAGGGGAAGTAACCCAGCTCATCCCCACACAAGTGGGGGAGGGGAATCCGTCCAGCTCATCCCCGCGGAGCGGGGGAGGGACACCACACCCGCCGATGCGGGGGGATCTGGCTTATCCTGCAACCGCAACCGCGGGAGGAGCTGACTGACCCGAACACCGCCGAAGCGGGAGGGGTACAAAGCTGCCCTACAGCCGCACGAAGCGGGAGGGAGTGCCGGCAGAATTTAAATCTCAATCCAGCCCCGCAAAACGGAGGGGAGAGGAATGCAGCAGCTCACTGTAACACAAACTCGTCTCAACTCTTGAAGAATCCAAGTGAAAAAATAACTTGAACGCGAAGTCTTCCTGAACAGGAACTGAAGACTAAACTTGAACCTGAAATGCAACCAGAATAAAAACAGTACAGATATCTGGGAGGGGCTATGGATTGATCAGCTATGATTAATGGAAAGAAAATTATCAGGTATGATTATACATAATTTTACCTTCCATATCATCAAGCTGATCAATCCATAGACTGGTGGGATGTACCGAAGCAGTACTCACCCAGGGCGGGACATTGAAATCCCTGACCTCAACACTGAAGCTCCAAACCGGGCCTCCGCCCATGCAGCCACAGTCAAACGGTAATGCTTGGAGAATGTATGAGCCGAAGCCCAAGTTGCCGCCTTGCATATCTCTTCCAAGGAGACGGATCCGGCCTCTGCCATCGAGGCCGCCTGAGTTCTCGTGGAGTGAGCCTTCAGCTGGATAGGCGGCACCTTCCCCGCGGCCACATAAGCCGCTGCAATGGCTTCCTTGACCCATCTTGCCACTGTAGGCTTAGCAGCCTGCAGACCCTTACGAGGACCTGCAAACAGGACAAACAGATGATCCGATTTCCGGAAATCATTGGTCACTTCCAAGTATCTGATGATGACTCGTCTCACATCCAGATATTTAAGAGCAGAGTACTCCTCTGGGTAGTCCTCCCTACGAAAGGAAGGGAGACAGAGCTGCTGATTCACATGGAAGCGAGAAACAATCTTGGGCAGGAAGGAAGGCACTGTGCGAATAGTCACTCCTGCCTCAGTGAACTGCAGAAAAGGCTCTCGACATGAGAGCGCCTGGAGCTCGGAAACTCTTCTGGCTGAAGTGATAGCCACCAAAAAGACTGCTTTCAACGTCAGGTCTTTCAGAGATGCCCTCGACAAGAGTTCAAAAGGCGGCTTCTGCAATGCTCTTAGCACCAGGTTGAGATTCCACGCAGGCACCACTGAGTGCAGAGGAGGGCGCAGGTGATTAACTCCCTTGAGAAAGCGCACCACATCTGGCTGTGAAGCCAGGGAAGCAGCCTTCAGGCGGCCCCTGAAGCAAGCCAGAGCCGCTACCTGGACTTTAAGGGAACTGAGCGACAGGCCTTTCTCCAGACCTTCTTGCAGGAACGCCAACACTGAAGCAATTGGAGCAGTGAAGGGAGAAAGTGAGCCTGCTTCACACCACGCTGCAAAGATACGCCAAACCCTGGCGTAAGCAGTAGAAGTAGAGCGCTTCCTCGCTCTCAGCATAGTGGCGATGACCTTGTCTGAGAAGCCCTTCTTCCTCAGACGCTGCCGCTCAATAGCCAGGCCGTAAGACCAAAGGGGGAGGGATCCTCCATCACCACGGGACCCTGATGCAACAGGCCCTGCTCCACTGGCAGCCGCAGAGGATCGTCGACTGAGAGCCTGATCAAGTCCGCATACCAGGGACGTCTGGGCCAATCCGGACCCACCAGGATTACCCTGCCGGGATGCTTTGCCATCCGGTCTAGCACCCTGCCCAACATGGGCCAGGGCGGGAACACATAGAGGAGCTCTTGTGTCGGCCACTGTTGGAGAAGAGCATCTACTCCCAGGGATCGAGGGTCCCGTCCTCTGCTGAAGAAGCGCGGCACTTGGCAATTGGCCGATGACGCCATCAGATCTAGGCTCGGCTGGCCCCAGCGCTTCGTGATGTCCAAGAACGCCTGAGCCGATAGCTGCCACTCTCCGGGCTCCAAGGTATGGCGACTGAGAAAGTCCGCCTTGACATTCATTACTCCGGCAATGTGGGCCGCTGAAAGCTGCTCCAGGTTCGCTTCCGCCCACTGGCAAAGATTCATAGCCTCCTTGGCTAGAGGGGCGCTCTTGGTACCTCCCTGGCGGTTGACATAGGCCACAGCCGTGGCATTGTCCGACAGTACCCGTACAGGCTTCAACACCAGTACCGGGATGAACTCCAAAAGCGCCAACCGAATGGCTCTGAGTTCCAGGAGGTTGATAGACCACTTTGCCTCTGCAGGAGACCAGAGCCCCTGCGCTGTCCTTCCCAAGCAGTGGGCTCCCCAGCCCGACAAGGAGGCGTCCGTCGTGACGACAATCCACTCTGGGGTCACCAGAGGCATTCCCGCAGACAACTTGTCTGTCTGCATCCACCAGCTCAGCGCCTTGCGCACTGCTGGGTCCAAGGGGAGTCACACAGCATAATCCTCCGACAGCGGAGTCCAGCGCTGCAGCAAAGAGTGTTGAAGTGGTCTCATATGAGCCCTGGCCCAGGGCACTACTTCCATCGTGGCCGTCATAGAGCCCAACAGCTGCACATAGTCCCAAGCCCGAAGAGGAGAGGCTACCAGGAACTGGTCCACCTGAGCCTGAAGTTTGACAATCCGATTGTCTGGCAGGAACACTCTGCCCACTTGGGTGTCGAATCGAACTCCCAGGTACTCCAGGGACTGAGTCGGGCGCAGCTGGCTCTTCTCCCAGTTGATGATCCATCCCAGGGAGCTCAAAAGAGCAACTACCCGGTCCACAGCTTTGCCGCACTCTGCATAAGAGGGGGCTCGGATCAACCAGTCGTCCAGATAAGGATGGACTTGTACCCCTTCCTTTCGTAGGAAGGCCGCGATGACCACCATTACTTTGGAAAAGGTCCGCGGAGCAGTAGCCAACCCGAATGGGAGGGCTCTGAACTGGAAGTGTCGTCCCAGGACTGCAAAACGCAGAAAGCGTTGATGAGGAGGCCAGATGGGAATATGCAGATACGCTTCCTTGATGTCCAGGGAAGCCAAGAACTCTCCTGCCTTCACTGCCGCTATAACAGAGCGGAGAGTCTCCATGCGAAAGTGCCGCACTTTCAAGGCCCGATTGACCCCTTTGAGGTCGAGGATAGGCCGGACAGACCCTCCTTTCTTTGGTACCACAAAGTAAATGGAGTAACGTCCCTTGCCAAGCTGACTTTCTGGCACAGGAACGACCGCGCCCAGGTGGATCAGATTGTCCAAGGTCTGCTGCACTGCCACAGCTTTGACCGGAGACTTGCAGGGGGAGAGTACAAACCCGTCTTTTAAGGGTCGGCAGAACTCTAGCTTGTAGCCGTCTCTGATGACTTCCAGCACCCACGCGTCTGAAGTTATTGTGGTCCACTCGCCCAGAAACGAGGACAGCCGTCCTCCAATCTGCACTGGGGGGTGGACCAAGGCCCCGTCATTGGGTACGAAACCCTGGGGGAGGACCGGAGTGAGCACCTCCGGGACGGCGGTCTCTGCGAAAGGAATGCTGCTTGGGGGAGAAATTCCTCTTGAAGGAAGAGGGGGCAGAGGAACCCGACTTGCCCGGGCGATACCGACGGGCTTCCTGTAACCGTCCTCTGGAGGGACCGGGACGAGTACTAGCCCGAGCCCTGACCTCTGGTAATTTCTTGCCCTTAGACGTGCCGAGATCGGTCACGATTTTGTCCAGCTCGACCCCAAAGAGCAGCTTGCCTTTAAAAGGCAATCTAGCCAGGCGGGATTTAGAGGCGTGGTCAGCAGACCAATGTTTCAGCCAAAGCCACCGCCGCGCAGAGATTGTCTGAGCCATGCCTTTAGCTGAGGCCCTCAAGACATCATACAGCAAGTCTGCCAAATAGGCTAAGCCCGATTCCAGGGCCGGCCAATCAGTCCTCAAGGAATGATCCGAGGGGGAAGCCCGCTGCACCATAGTCAGGCACGCCCTGGCCACATAGGAGCCGCAAACTGAGGCCTGCAAACTTAAAGCAGCCGCCTCAAAGGACGACCTTAAGGCCGCCTCCAATCTTCTGTCTTGGGCGTCCTTTAGGGCCGTGCCACCTTCCACCGGCAATGCCGTTTTCTTAGTCACCGCAGTGATTAAAGAATCCACGGTAGGCCACAGATAGGCCTCACGTTCACTCACAGCCAAAGGATAGAGGCGGGACATAGCCCTAGCCACTTTAAGGCTCGCTTCCGGGACATCCCATTGAGCCGAAATTAAGGTGTGCATGGCATCATGCACGTGGAAGGTTCTAGGAGGGCGCTTCGTCCCCAGCATAATGGCAGAGCCAACAGGGGCTGAGGGAGAGACGTCCTCCGGAGAGGAAATCTTCAAAGTG
Organism: Microcaecilia unicolor; assembly: GCF_901765095.1. Taxonomy (NCBI): domain Eukaryota; kingdom Metazoa; phylum Chordata; class Amphibia; order Gymnophiona; family Siphonopidae; genus Microcaecilia; species Microcaecilia unicolor. The sequence goes on along the minus strand of NC_044032.1, from coordinate 27,398,253 downwards.
TCCATGGCCTGTAACAACAGGTTGGGCAAATCCTCTGGGCTAAAAAGCCGCGCTGCAGAGGGGTCATCCGCTCCATCCGGGATCCATCTCCTCCAAGGAATCCGCAAAGGACCGTTGGGAGACCTCAGACACGCTGCCCTCATCTACATCGGAGGAGACAAAGTCCTCCAAGGCCTGGGAATCAACCCGAGGACGTTTACCTCTGGGAACCTCAACCTCTTTACCAGACGAGGGAGCAGGGGCAGCGTTTTGCATGAGGAAAGCCTGATGCAGCAGCAAAACAAACTCGGGGGAGAAACCCCCCAGACTGTGCACTTCCGCAGCCTGGGCAACAGCCCTAGACGCACCCTCAACCGGCGCTCGCGAGAGCGGGGGAGAGACATGCTGCGCATCCAAAATGGCGTCCGGCGCGACACTCCGCGAAGGAGCCGCGCGGGAAGAACGGCGCTTAACTTTAGCCGCTTTTGTGCCGTCGCCCAAATTAAGGGCGTTCATGGCATTAATGTCTCCAACCTCAAGGGCGGCCCACGAAGAAGCCGTCCGAGCCGCGTGGCCGGCCAAGATGGCGGAGGCGAGGAGCGGGGGATGGGCGTTTATGGCGGGAAAAACCGCCACGCCGGAGGAAGGACCGGGACATTCATCGGTCCCGAAACTGTCACCCAACAAGGGCGAATCAGGCTGTAAGACCCCCGCATCCCCTCTAGAAGCGCTCAAGCGATCCGGGGAGCGACCCTTTTGCGCCCTCGCCCTCCGACGCCATATGCCACGAGGAGAAGAATCGGGGAACCCCCTGCCCGCTATAAAAAGGTAAAAATTACCTACTGTCCGCTCCGAGCTGTAACGAACTGGTGTCCCAGTGAGTAGCTGCAATGAACGTTTAAATAAACGTCGAAATAAACGCCTTTAAGGACGTTTAAAAATTTTTTATTTTTTTTTTTTTTCAACGGAGCCAGCGGGAGGGGGGAGAAAAGGAGGGACCTGGCACCACCAGGTTTGCACTTGCTCAAAAGAGCCCCCAACCCCAGGCACTCAACAAAACCTAAAAATTAGGCTTGGAGGCCTAGCCAGAGCTGCTGCTGTGTGTGACCACCACCTGCTGAGATAGAGAACATACTGAGGAGTTTCCGGCAGCACATGACCACATATAGGGAGGCAAAAGTTTGCTCTCTATCTCCACCTGCTGGTAGATGGACACAACCCACCAGTCTATGGATTGATCAGCTTGATGATATGGAACGCCCATTTTTTAAAAGGTTCCAGGGGAGATCCGGGAAATTATAGACCGGTGAGTCTGACGTCGGTGTCAGGGAAAATGGTAGAGGCTATTATTAAAAACAAAATTACAAAGCACATCCAAGGACATGGATTACTGAGACCGAGTCAGCACAGCTTTTGTGTGGGGAAATCTTGTCTGTCCAATTTACTTCAATTCTTTGAAGGAGTAAACAAACATGTGGACAAAGGGGAGCCAGTTGATATTGTATATCTGGATTTTCAAAAGGCGTTTGACAAGGTACCTCATGAAAGGCTACAGAAGAAATTGGAGGGTCATGGGATAGGAGGAAAAGTCCTATTGTGGATTAAAAACTGGTTGAAGGATAGGAAACAGAGAGTGGGGTTAAATGGGCAGTATTCAAAATGGAGAAGGGTAGTTAGTGGGGTTCCTCAGGGGTCTGTGCTAGGACCGCTGCTTTTTAATATATTTATAAATGATTTAGAGATGGGAGTAACTAGCAAGGTAATTAAATTTGCTGATGACACAAAGTTATTCAAAGTCGTTAACTCGCGACAGGATTGTGAAAAATTACAGAAGGACCTTACGAGACTGGGAGGCTAGATGGCAGATGACGTTTAATGTGAGCACGTGCAAGGTGATGCATGTGGGGAAAAAAGAACCCAAATTATAGCTACGTCATGCAAGGTTCCACGTTAGGAGTTATGGACCAAGAAAGAAATCTGGGTGTCGTCGTCGATAATGCACTGAAACCTTCTGCTCAGTGTGCTGCTGCGGCTCGGAAAGCGAATAGAATGTTGGGTATTATTAGGAAAGGTATGGAAAACAGGTGTAAGGATGTTATAATGCTGTTATATCGCTCCATGGTACGACCGCACCTTGAGTACTGTGTTCAATTCTGTTCGCCGCATCTCAAGAAAGATATAGTGGAATTGGAAGAGGTGCAGCGAAGGGCGACTAAAATTATAGCGGGGATGGGACGACTTCCCTATGAAGAAAGACTAAGGAGGCTAGGGCTTTTCAGCTTGGAGAAGAGACGGCTGAGGGGAGACATGATAGAGGTATATAAAATAATGAGTGGAGTGGAACAGGTGGATGTGAAGCGTCTGTTCACGCTTTCCAAAAATACTAGGACTAGGGGGCATGCGATGAAACTACAGTGTAGTAAATTTAAAACAAATAGGAGAATATCTTTCTTCACCCAACGCATAATTAAACTCTGGAATTTGTTGCCGGAGAACGTGGTGAAGGCGGTTAGCTTGGCAGAGTTTAAAAAGGGGTTAGACGGTTTCCTAAAGGACAAGTCCATAAACCGCTACTAAATGGACTTGGGAAAAATCCACAATTCCAGGAATAACATGTATAGAATGTTTGTACGTTTGGGAAGCTTGCCAGGTGCCCTTGGCCTGGATTGGCCGCTGTCGTGGACAGGATGCTGGGCTCAATGGACCCTTAGTCTTTTCCCAGTGTGGCATAACTTACGTAAGTATGAGTGAAGAAGCAGATGGATGGCATTTCAGATGCAATCAGTGAACTTACTGCCAGTATGCCTTACAAGTAAAAGACGTTCCGATTCTTCATTCGAGGGGCCAGATGTTTCAGTTATGTAGGTATACAGACTGCAATTCGGCTTGTTGTGTGTATGTGGTATGCTGCCCATGTGGGCTATGGTATCTTGGGCAAACCAGACACAAGATTAAAGCCCAGATCAACCAACATGTTAGTAATCTATGATTGCAACGTATGGAGGCTCCCTTTCTGTCCCACTGGCTGCAGGAGGGCATGGGGTTCAGGATTTAAGATTCATAGTTTTACATCAGGTGGTGGCTCCCAGGGGTGGTAATGTTTCTTTAATGGTACTTAGGAAGGAACAGCACATGATTTTCAATTGGAATACTATGGCCCCACATGGGTTAAACAGAGAAATTGATTGGCTCAGCATGTAGAGTCACATGTTTTTAAAGCTTTAATTCCCGGAATGCTCTACACACATGCGCGGGTGTCTTTCTGTTGTGAGACCTACTGTATGTCATGGGAGCAGTATGAGTTTTGTGCGGCCTGTTATGGCTGGTAAGAAGTGTTTTGGGTGCTTGTTTTGTGTGTTAATAGATAATATATGTAAGTATGTGTGGGTAGTAGTAGATGTGTTATGGGTTTTTATTTCAGGCACTTGACCCCTTATGACACTCAGGTGAGCGAAACACAGACCGTGTAGGGCCAAAAGCGTTTGTGGTTCTGTATTTTGGATGGGACCTGTTGGATTACAGTATATTGCAACCAGTTCGACACGGACTATGAAAAGACAGCGGGAGTGAAGAGACTCAACCAAGTCAATGGTGGAAAATAATTTGGAGGTGTTTGGAGGTTGTTGCGAATGAACTGCAATGACTTGAGCAGGGGTGATTTACCCTAAGAAAATACTTCTTACGTTGCAATGATCCTTATGTTTGAGAACTGCTTTTTTCATCTTGTAAGATATAGAATTGTTATAAGCACAAAGACTCTCACTTGTCTCATTTTTTTCACAAACCATGGTATGTGAAAATATTGCCTATATTGTTTATGTTACGGTTTGTTAAAGATGGTATATTTATATATGATACGGGTATGATGTATGCAGATAAAGCGAGTGAGTGGTTTTTAATATGTGTATACATTGCATAGAGAATTTGTGGTACATGATTTAATAAAGATATTAGAATATGTATAGCTGCCAGAGATCTGATGTGATTACTATAAAACTCAGGGAAAAGCACATTACCCTATTGTTGATGTAAACGCAAAGTTAACACACATGGGTTACAGCTTCATAGTACTCCTGGTGGATGGCAACTCTACTTCTCTGCTGTTCTGCAGAGTATCGAGAGCTGCATGATATACATTTTCATTTTTTTTTTAAATGAAGTTTGTATTGAGTATTTTTTCAAAATATATTCCAAACTTATCAAAATATAATCTGTACCATTTTTAGATTTTCACTGTCCACTATGTTTAGTCACTCAGTTCAAACATATAGACTAAATTATATTCTCTCAACTACAGTCCAAAATTGATTGCGAGTGCCTGGTCAAAGATGTTAGAAACTGTAAAGTGCATGGACAGGCCAATGGGAATTCTACATTGTGCAGTTTCAACAGAAAACCTGACTGTACATTTTATTTAGTTGTGATAACTATTCAGTTCATTCGCTAATAGATGATACTGACTGATTTACAGTGAGATCATTTACACTAGCTATTACCAGGGTAGTTCTCAAACTTTTCAAAAGATGACTATCTAATAAACACCAAAAAACCAAATGAAATCTGTAAAAGGTTGACATTATTTATATGGATCAATTTAGCAAACATAGTACTATGTTTTATTTTAAAATTTATTTTTGTAAATCACCTTCTCCATAAAACAATATCCTAAACACATCACAAAAACCTTAATCCCTTATAGCACAGCAGTTCTCAAATCTGTTCTGGGGGACCCAACAGCCAGTTGGATTTTCAAGATAGCCCTACTGAATATGCATGTGAGAGATTAGCCTATAATGGAGGTAAGTAGGCAAGCAAATCGCTCATGTTTTTTTTTTTTTTACATTTGTACCCCGCGCTTTCCAACTCATGGCAGGCTCAATGCGGCTTACATGGGGCAATGGAGGGTTAAGTGACTTGCCCAGAGTCACAAGGAGCTGCCTGTGCCTGAAGTGGGAATCGAACTCAGTTCCTTAGTTCCCCAGGACCAAAGTCCACCACCCTAACCACTAGGCCACTCCTCTACTGTTGCTACTATTTGAGATTCTACATGGAATGTTGCGATTCCACTAGCAACATTCCATGTAGAAGTCGGCCCTTGCAGATCACCAATGTGGCCGCGCAGGCTTCTGCTTCTGTGAGTCTGATGTCCTGCGCGTACGTGCAGGACGTCAGACTCACAGAAACAGAAGCCTGCGCAACCTTCTACATGGAATGTTGCTAGTGGAATAGCAACATTCCATGTAGAATCTCCAATAGTAGCAACATTCCATGAAGAATCTCCAATAGTAGCAACATTCCATGTAGAATCTCCAATAGTATCTATTTTATTTTTATTACATTTGTACCCTGCGCTTTCCCACTCATGGCAGGCTCAATGCAGCTTACATGGGGCAATGGAGGGTTAAGTGACTTGCCCAGAGTCACAAGGAGCTGCCTGTGCCTGGATTGGGAATCAATCTCACTTCCTCAGTTCCCCAGGACCAAAGTCCACCACCCTAACCACTAGGCCACTCCTCCATTAAGTATGTGCATACTTAATAGGGATCTCCTAAAAACCCAACAGGCTGGTGGTCCCTCAGGACAGATTTCAGAACCACCATCAGCAGGGGTGTAGCTACATGGGGCTCAGGCCCCCCCAGCATGTGGCCAGCATGCACGTCTCCCTGCTCCATTCTCTCTCTCCCTTCGCTCCTCTCGCAGTCTGGTGTCTTTTCTTCCTGTGGCCACGCCCCCTCCAGCACTGCAATCGTCCTATTTCAGCAGCATCTGAATCAATGTAGCCATGCCTGCTGCCTGCCAGCCCTGAAAGTTTTCCCTTTGCGCAACTTCGTGTTCGCATGTAGGTGGGCAGACTGCAGGCAGAGGCTTTGAAGAGGGAAAGCTTCCGGGGCTGGCAGGAGGCGAGCTTGCTTTGATTGCCAACGTGGCCGAAACTAACAAGTTAGAGGATAGCAAGAAGGATAGCTTGAGAACAGGAGTCAGCATGACTGTCAAAAAGCTGATGCCAATTAGGTTGGTCTCAGTTTTCCTCTCCTCCCTGCAGCCACGTCATCCTCGACCACCCAAAACAAAATAAGCAAAACTATGAGCTGTTCTACCTTGTTGTTGTTCTTTATCGTTGGTAGCATTTTTAATTGATCTCAGTTATATTTTCAAACATACTGGCTTGTGCAGCATTCGATGTACACAGAGGAAGTATTGGTTTCATCCGTTAGAGTACTAATTTGTTCTACATTTTAAATCATTGTGTCATTTGAAGGTGCTGGTTATGGGAACTCTCTTACTAGGTGAAAACATCTCTGCATGAATATAAAGTCCACCAAAACAGACATGTTATGAGAACCAGGTGCTTATCAATATGGCTTACTATTTATAAGTACAATTAGAAACAAAACAAAAAACATGAATTAGGTTGAAACCTGGGAGCATTTCTTCCCCTGTGCCTATGTCAGAAGAAAAACATGGCATGTGGGAACTTGCTCCTTTTGCTTTGTGGAATGCAGTGGAATATTATAAAAACACACTTGCCTTTTTTTTTTTTAATATACTTACTACTATTTCACAGGGGGGTATTGAATAATGAGCGAACGGCTTCCTTTATGCAGAAGCTCTGTCCAATGTCAGTCTAAATGTCCAGTTCAGCACACTATTAGACACTAAATTCACAGACAATTGTGTTTGGTGGAAAATAAATATGTTGGCTCAGGCTGCTTCCTATGTGAATATTCCATTACTGTTTCATTATTGCTACCAAGTATTACATAGCAAGTGCATTTTTACATGCACATGTTTTTGCTTTTTAAACCCAAAGGTGAATCCTAAGGGTGGCTGAACAATTAGGTTTAAACTGTTGTTTCTGACTTTACTTTTTTGGGGGGGCTGCTTTGGGTCCTACTGATCTATACATCTAATATCTAGAACTTTGGAAGATGGAAATAAGGAAATAAAAATTAAGTACTGGAAGCACTCTGCAGAAGTTATTGTTTACTTTTGCAAATGGATGCCTGTTCTGGTGTGTGCATGTGATAATAGTTTGAACATCTGTCTATACTTACGGCTATGATTTCTAAACATGCAGCATGCAGGACAGACTTAAATGCCCAGTTGGGTATATATGCTAATCTCAGCTTTGTTAAAGGTTTCAGACATATCCATCTACTTGCTCCCATGATATAACTGAATTATATTATTCTGTCTTAGTGGTGGTGGGGGAATGGTACAGGAAGGAAAGAGAGATGCTGGACTAGGGTGGAGGTGGAGGGTCCAAGGAAGCGAAATTCCTAACCCGCAGGTGGAAGGAGAATGAGGAATGGAAGGGTAAAAGAAATGCTGGAGGGGAGGGGGAGAGGCAGAGAGATGCCAGATCGTGGGGGATGGATGAGGGAGAGGGAAGCAAGAACTGGATTGATTGGTTGGGGGGTGGGGGGGAGAGACAGATATGCTGGGTTGGGGGTGGGGGTTGAGTGGAGGGAAAAGAGCAAGAGACTGGACCAGGGGGGAGATGGGGCCCTGGAGTGGGAAGTGCAAGAGAAAAGGAACAGAACGGGAGAACCTGGGCACAGTAAGGCACAGGGACATGGAGAGAATGATGGATAAAAGACCCTAGAAAGAGAAGATGATGGATGGGACGGTGGGTGGGGGAAGAAGGGGAACAGAGCATTAGATGAATTTGAGGGGGGAAGGGAAAAAGACCAAAACACAGCTAGGACTAGAGGAGAAAGGGAACAGAACAGATGATAGATGGGACTAGGGGGAAGAGGGAGAATAGAGCAGATGACGATTGGGACTTGGTGATTTAATGGGAAAGTGTTAGGGACCAGGAGCAGGGAATTATGGATTGGAGAGATGGAGTGGGAATTTTGAGGGGATAGTAAGTACTTGGCAACTGGTAGGTAGGAGTGGGGGTATGTTGATGGGTTGAGGAAATGAGTGAGGGAATGAAGTGAGGAGTAAGAGAAAGAGGATGAAGTGTGGGGGAGGATGAGAGGCATTGAAATGGGATGAGATTACTGGGTAGGGATGTGAGGACGAGGATAGGTCTCTGAAGGGGTTGAGTGAGGGCAGAAATGGGGTTAAAAAGATGGTAAGAGAGAGACAATAGGAGATGGAGTAGAGGATAAGAGAATGGCCTGGAGGTCAGGGAAGGAAGGAAAGACAGGAATTGAGCTGGGGTTGGTGAGGGGCTGAGAGAGTAAGTACAGAGGACAGAGAGTCCACCAAGAGAGCTGGAGAGGGAAATGGGAAAAACCAGTAGGTAGATGAGATGTGAAAAGGAGAAGACTACGGACTAAAGGCGAGGAATAAATGAAGTCTGAGCAGATAGAGGCAGAAAAATAAACGATGGAAAACATGATGTCCTCTCCTACATCCATCTCTGACTTTGAAGAAGACAGGAAGGGAGAGAAGAAGTGGCAGATGGACTGGAGACTTTGGAAAGAAAGTTAAGAAAGGGCAGAGGAAAGCAGAAACTGGAGACTGGGACAAACATGATCAGAAAAAAACCCCAAAATGATCAGACAGCAAAGGTAGAAAGATGAATTTTTTTTTCGTTCAGTGAATGGTCCATCCAGTCTGCCCAAGAAATGTGCCACTTTTGTGTGTATACCTTACCTTGATTTGTACTTGTCTTTTTCAGGGCAGACTGTACAAGTCTGCCCAGCACTATCCCCGCCTCCCACCACTGGCTCTGGCAAAGACCGTATAAGTCTGCCTGGCACTATCCCCGCCTCCCAACCACCAGCTCCGCCTCCCACTACCGGCTCTGTTATCCAATCTCGGCTAAGCTCCTGAGGATCCATTTCTTCTGAACAGGATTCCTTTATGTTTATCCCACGCATGTTTGAATTCCGTTACCGTTTTCATCTCCACCACCTCCCGTGGGAGGGCATTCCAAGCATCCACCACTCTCTCCATGAAAAAAACTCTTCCGCTCTACTATTCCTATGTGGCTCTGCCACATGATCTTTATCCTACCACAACATCAAATTGTATTTGTTCACACCGGAGTCTGCTAACGATTCTCCGGTACTATGTAAGCCACAATGAGCCTACAAATAGGTGGGAAAAAGTGGGATACAAATATAACAAATAAATAAGTGTTGCACTGCCTCCAAAATGTGGTTTCTTGGGGTTTTAAGTGTAACTTCTGTCTACATATTTTAAGCTTGTGGTCACTTATTCTGTACTTGGCAAGGGTCTATCTGTGTTCAGTATCTGTCACCAAGACCAGGAACTCTGTTTGAATGGAGTTTTATTTCAGCATGTCTAATAAATCAGCTTGTTCAGTTTCCCAAGAGGCATACCGATGTTCTAGGTCCCACTGCAATTTTTACTGTGTTGCTTTTTCCTAGGTAGGGTCCTTGGGTTAAAGTGAACTAGAGGGGTTCCGTATGTCTTGAGTGATTTTTTTGTAGGTTTTGCATTACAGGTATTTCACAATATACTTGGGACTATAGGGGGTTTATATTTTTAGGGAGATTACACCAAAATCAGAACTTATTTTGTATGGCGAGTTCCTGGGGAACAAAGCATTTATATTTGTTATAAAGAAAAGTTGAAGAATATGTGCCATTGTGGTAATTATTTTACAAGATATGTGTGTGTTGAAATGTTGACCAGACGCAAGTCTACTATAATGGCAAAGTTTAAGTTATGGGACAATGTGAAAAATGTCTGTTAACTTCAAAGTTTCCATAAGTGTGTATGTGGTTTATGTTGATGCAGGATAGACGGTTAACTTAGAAATCCATCATCAAGTACATTCTAAGGCATTATTTAGTATACCAAGCACTACTCATACCTATATGCCAAGTGCCCCCCCCCCCCCCCCAAATGTCAGGTCTGGCTATGCCTCAGAGCACATGCTAAACATGGGGTTAGGAAAGGGACACTGAAGGCAGATGCTGAACATGGGGGAGGGGAAGGTTTATAGACAGAAAAACCTGGAAAGAGGATTATGAAAAACCAGGGCAAAGTAGGAAAGAAACACTGGGACCAAAGCGAATGGGGAAAAAAATGTTCAAAGGTATAAAAATATATTGTTTTGAATTTATTAATTGGAATATGCCAGCTTTTGGAAATGTGTATCTCCCCTACCCCTATTCAGTATCTGATATCTTTAGTTTCTATTTTTCTACCATTGCTGTAAATTCAGTTTGCACTCGCATAATCTCTATACATCTTTTTGATTTCTTCCTCCCCCAGATTAATAATGAATGATTCAGTCATTTGACAATATGGAACACTCATGGCCGTATTTAACATCAAACGTTTAAGTTGGAAAGTATAGATGGAAATACTGTCATCCTCATATGCTTATTATTCACACCAAAATACACAGAACATTGAGCATTTGCTAATTCACCATCAAATCTGAAAAAACATGTGCAGAGTGCATCCTCACCAAGTGGCAACATATGAAAAATTAACATTTAATGCAAGAAAGCGGAAGAAGTAAAATATGATTCCTCAGTAAACCGAATGAAGCAGCAAAAACTGGAACAAACTTTTTGCAGATGCAAACCTCATCACACGAACAGTAAATGTTACTGTTCAGGGAACACAGCCTATAAGAATAGTGGAGTTGCCTGCATTTGTTGAACTGGTTACTGGTTTCCAGCCAAACAGGTCACTTTGAAGCAGAAAAATCTATGATTCTGCAGCAGGGATGAAACTGAAGCTGCTTGCAATTCTTCATTAATAGACATATGTCTCCTACCACAACAGATTGCCGGCTATTTCATAGAAAATCTTTCATTGGCATGTCTGTCCACTGGATTGATAAAAGTCCCTAGACCGAAAGTTTGCTTGTCTAGCCTTAAGAAGATTGAATGGTTCACACATGTTTGACGTTCTTGCATCGGTTCTAGAAGATATTCATAAGGAGTTTGCCAGATAAAAAAAAACTGTTAGAACAGACAATGGCTCCAGCTTTGTGAAAGCCTTCTCTGTATTTGGCCAGTATGACAACGATAATGAAGATGCAAATGATGAATTAGACGGCAAAGAACTTGAGGCATTGGGTGTCTGTGGAACTTTCAGCTCCAGTGGAAACCATGTCTACAAGCTTATTCGTCATCAGTGATGTGCCTACCATACATTAAACCTGGTGTCTACTACAGATGCTGACAAAGCTGAATGTGATTCAGCCTACATGAAAAGTCCTTGCCAAATGCCAAATGCCAAGGACTTTGGAATAAATATGGAGAACCTCCATTGGCTGCTGCTCAGACTAGATCTTAAGAAAACTAAACCAAATACGATGCAACTCTGCATACCTGGCAGTTGAGAGACTTGTTCACCATCAGCATGGTGAAAAGAGATTTGATGATGTTTGCACTAAACTGAAAGTTCCAAGACTGACTGCAGGTGAGTTGTCTGTCTTGGCTGATTATGTTTCTATAATGAAACCTATTGCTCAACCTTTGAGCATCCTGCAGTCAGAAGAGATGATGTCCATGGCCTACTTTCCAACCATTACCAGATTTCATCAGACACTCATTGACCAGAAAGCATCAACAACAGCTTGCAAGACTCTTGTGGCTGCCCTCATAAATGCAATTGATCAAAGCTTCTATGATCTATTTAATGATTCATTAGCGATTGCAGGAGCAACTCTGCATCCTAAGTTTCACACAGGGTGGGCCGACAGTCAGACAACTTTGGACAAGGGTCTTCAACATATTAGACACCTCCTTGATAATTATCCTAATAAATGGGAAAATTAGGTTCTTACCTTGGTAATTTTTTTTTCCTTTAGTCATAGCAGATGAATCCATTACGAATGGGTTGTGTCCATCAATCAGCAGGGGGAGATAGAGAGCACTGAAAAACCATAGTGCCTCATGGCCAGCTAGCGCCATCTGCCTCTTCAGTATTTGAAGCTTCCAAAGCAGTGTTACACCGCAAAGTAGAACAGCATGAACTTTCCTCACAGCAGATGAACGCCCTAGAACAGGAGCAATAACACAAAAGAGGGACGAACTCAACCTCCTATAACAGAACAGAAATCCTGAAGACTATTTTCCAACTTCTCCCAATGAGGGAACATATCTACAGGAAAAACTGAACATACAACAACATCAATCACACAAAGAAGCACTGAGGGAGGGCTCATGGATTCATCTGCTATGACTAAAGGAAAGAAAATTACCAAGGTAAGAACCTAATTTTCCCTTCCTTGTCATCAAGCAGATGAATCCATTACGAATGGGATGTATCAAAGCAATCCCTAGACAGGGGGGGAACAAGCCACACCATGCGCCAGCACTTGTGCTCCAAAATGCGCATCTGTCCTGGCAGCCACATCCAGCCTGTAATATTGGGAAAATGAAAGCTTAGAAGCCCATGTCGCTGCACTGCGTATCTCTTGAAGAGAGAGTGCTCCAGTTTCAGCACAAGAAGAGGAAATTGCTCTTGTGGAATGTGCCTTAAAGGCTTCAGGCGGAGGCCGGCCAGACAACAGAGAGGCTGAAAAAAATAGCTTCCTTGAGCCAATGGGCTATAGTGGCTTTAGACACTGGAGACCCTCTGCACGGACTTGAGAACAGGAAAAAAAGATGATCAGAGGTCCCAAAAGCATTTGACATGCGCAGATACTGCAACAGAGCCCTTCGCACATCTAGGAGGTACAACTGCCCAAAGGCTTCCGGTAACTGCTCTCTGGAAAAGGAAGGCAGGAAAATAGGCTGGTTTAGGTGAAACGCTGAAACCACCTTAGGCAGGAAGGAAGGCACTGTACGTACCATAACTCCGGACTCTGAGAATTGCAGAAATGGGTCTCGACAGGACAGTGCCTGGAGCTCAGACACCCGTCTCGCCGAAGTAATGGCCACCAAAAAGACCGTCTTGTCCTGAGTGTGCGGGACTTTGTGGCCCGTGGTATTGCTTAGCACCTGTTTGGTCTACCCTAGGCCTTGCCCTAGGTCCTTCCTAAGCCTTGGCCTAGGCTCACAATCAGATTAACAGTTAACACTTCTTTTGTTGAAGGGCAGCTGCCAACAACACTAAAAAGCTATTGTGCACCCCTTACTGAAAAAGAGCTCACTTGACCTCAACTCAATGACTGGTTAATTTGAAATTAATTGGCTAGACCCATGTCAATTTGGCTTCAGACTTGGTATGGAACAGAGACCGTTCTTGTGTCCCTTTCTTGATGGGGACCTGCCTTGGTACTAGTTTTGCTGGATTTCTCTGCATCCTTCAACAATGTGGATCATAATATCATGCATACAAGACTGGCAGAAACAGGTATCAATGGCACAGTATTTACATGGGTCAAATCCTATTTGTCAAACAAAAATCAATTCTGCTCAACAACAGCACATCATTACATTGGGCACTAAACTGTGGGGTGCCACAGGGATCCATACAGTCTCCAATTTTATTTAATACCTACATCAAGCCTCTAGATGAGCTGCTTCTGTTGATGGACACAAATTTCTACATTATGCTGATGATGTGTAACTACTTATAACCACTGAACCAGATCTACCCACAGCTCTGAATAAACTGACTGCCTTCTTAACCGCAACTCAGGAATGGGCAAACAAACTCTGCCAGAACCAAAGCAAAACAGAGATTCTTTGGGTACCTAACACAAGTGAAAATCACACAAATATCAGATTCACTCCCTAAATAAGGATAACCCAAAACATCCAGTACAACGATTCTGTTTTGGGTTACCTAAGACACGTGGACAAATACATAACTTCAAAATACTTTTTGGGAAGTACGAACTTCCCCCTAAAATCACAAGTCAGGAATCTTGGGTTACTGCTGACTCACTCACTCACACTAATCCTGCAAATTCAAACAACCTTTAAAAATTGTCTCATCACTTATGGCAGTTACAAAATCTCTCTCCATATATTGAAAAGACTAGTCTGACCACAGTGGTTCATACCATGATAACATCACAACTAGTCTACTGAAATGTCCTGTACACTGGTCAAACCAAAAAGTCTGCAGCAGCTCCTCCAACTAAGGTCAAAACAAAAACCAAAAGGTCAAGGTAAGAAAAACCCCAATGTGTAATCCAACAGCCAAAGAACATTTCTTCACATTTGGCGAGCTTCAAGCGTCCGTTGAGCCTTCACTGTTTGGCAGTGATTTTATTACATTTTACCCTGCTTTTTGCACCCCCAGTTTGTGATTTTCATCATATGCTTGTCCCATGAAGCAAACGGTAGTTCCGTCGAAACATGGCCCCGTGTCGTGTCACATATGTATCTGGTGCTGAATAAAGTTACTTCAATTTACCTTTGGCTGACGAGATTTCTTGGTCCACCCCTACTCTCCTTGGCAGCTCCAACTAATCCAAAATGCTGCAGCACGACTTATAGAAGGCTGCAAGAGGTGTGACCACATCACACCCTTCCTGCAAAAACTACACTGGCTACCAGTACCTTACAGGGCTAAATTTAAAACTGTTTGATTTTCAAGGCCCTCTGACAAAAATGGGCCAGAGTACAAGTCATGATATAGATAGAAAACAGTAGGGTTGAATAGTCAATTTTCTGAATAGACAGAGGTTAATGGTGGAGTGCCCCAGGGATCTGAATTGGAACTCAAGTGACATGATCATATTTGCACAAAATTTTCCAAAATAGTTACATCTTAAGTGGATTATGAGGAATTGGAGGGGTACCTTGTGAGACTGGGAATCCAGACAGCAGATAAAATTTAATGTGGACTAGTGTAACATGATGCGTATAGGGAAGGATAAACTACAGCTACAGGATGCCGAGCTCCACATTAGGAATCACAACCTAAAAATGTATCTAGACATTATGGTCAATACAAGTCCTCTGTGTGGATGTGGTCAAAAAAAAAAAAAGCATACTATGTTAAAAGGAACAGAGAACAAAATGGAGAATTCCACCTTGAGTGCTGTGTACTATTTGGGTCAAAAATATAATCAGAGACTTTGAAAATGTACAGAGAAAGGTGACTGCAATAACAACAGGATGGAAGGACTCTCATATGAGGAAATGCTTTAAAGGCTAGGGTTTGAGCTTGGAGAAGAGATGGCTGAGATAAAACAGACTATAAAATGAGTGGAATGGAACAGGTAAAGACTAATTGGTCATTTACGCTTTCATAAAATACTAAGACCATGTGAAACACCAAAGGTACTATGCAGTACATTTAAAGTAAATTAGAGGAAAAAAAAGTGAAGTTACTAACCTGTAGCTGGTGTTCTTCGAGACAGCAGGACAAATATTCTTATGGGTGAGGTCATCTGACAGAGCCCTGACATAGACACTACCCAGCGTTCAAGTGATTTCTCAAAGGCTTTGGTAGCACTGCACTGCACATACGCGAGTGCCCTCCCACCCAACATGAGTGTGCAGGACCAGCAATGTGGTACAAAAGCTGAATGAATACAACTCCTTGAGGCAGTGGGAGGGAAAACGATCTTGATTAGTTGAATACTGCTAGTAATACTTGGCGATGATATGTAGATATAACCAAGACATCATGTTTGGCTGCCTTTATGACTGGCATGGTGGAGACTCGACAATCAATGTTTAAGCTTGGGTGACAGGTGCAGCTCTAACCACCTTGTTGGGCAGACTGGATAGACCCTGCGGGTCTTTGTCTGCCATCACTTATTATGTTGCGGTGCAAGGTGTGCAGTGCACTTTTGCCAGGATGGGAATGTGGTTTTGGATATGTTGGTAGAACAACTGACTTGAATTCTGACACCTTCGGAAGGAACTTAGGATGGGTATGGAGGGCCACTTTATTACGATGAAACTTTGTGTATGGATAAATAAGCATCAAGTTTGTTTCCTTGTTTCTGGGGTCCATAGTCCATTTCCCACCTTTGTTCTCGTCTTTACTATACCCCACTGGATCTCAGAGTTCTCCACCTGTGTGTAAGAAGATGTCCTGCTTCTCCTTGGAAAATAGTTTTTCCTTCAAAGCACAGTTAGGCTGTGGAATAAATTGTTGGAGATGTGGTAAAAGCAATTAGCACAGCTGGGTTTAAAAAACTTTTTTGGCAGCTTCCTGGAGAAAAATTTTATAAACAAAGTAGATTTGGGAAAAGTCACTGTTTTCCCTGGGGATAAGCAGCATGGAAGTCTTGCTTCTTTTTTAGGATTCTGCCAGGTAGTTTTCACCTGGATAGGTCACCCTTAGAAACAGGATACTCAGCTTGATGTATCTTTGGTCTATGGCAGTTATGTTCCTTCCAGAGTGAAAAAGGAAGGACAACGCCAAAAACAAGGAAATGATTTAACTTTGAAACACAGTGGGGATACAATTGCCTACACCACAAATATTTTACATGTACTGGATATTCCACCTTTGGTGCTCAACTGCAATGAATTAAAATAGCTTGGGGTCAAGCATTATCTTGCTTTGTATTCTCATACCTATTGTGTACTATGCTGCTTAACTTATTGTCATACTTTAGACAGACAATTGTTTAAAACATAGTACACCTAAACTTCAGCCCTCAAAAAGAGCCAAGGATGAAACAATGTAACAGATGGTTCTACGGAGGCACTGGAGGTTCAGTTTTTATTTAGGGTTTATTGGACTTAATATACCACTACTTCATCGAAGCACAGCATTTACAACTCAACAAATAGAAACAGAATAGAAAAGAAAATCACTGCTAATAAAAAAAGAGAAGCAAATAGCAGAAAATTAAAAATAAAAAATTAGAAAAACAGACATGCTCCATACTATCCATTCCAACACATCCTAGTCAGAGAAAGCCTGATGGAATAGAAAAATTATGCCTCACCTGATAATTTTCTATGCTATAATCGCAACAGATGAGTCAAAGTGTGGGGTTATATCTGTCTACCAGCAGGTGGAGACAGAAGATAAAAACTGAGCACCAATATATAGTAGGACGGTCATTGCCTCAGCCAGCCAATATTTCACTAAGCAACAAAAGAAACATGAACCACAAGCTTCTCCTTCCTCACTGTAAATTTGAAGAAATCACCCACAACCCCAGACCTTTAGCCTGACCTAAAGAAACAGATCTAAACAGAAAAAAACAGGACAGAATGGCATCTGTTGTGATTAAAGGAAAGAAAATCATCTTCAGGTAAGAATTTTTCTTCTATTACATCAGCAACAGAAGAGTCCCTAAAGTTAGTAAAGCAGTCCTCAGGAAGGGTGGGTTCCCGAGACCGCAGCAAGGACCAACGCTCCAAAGGACTCATCCATCCTAGTTGCACCTGGAGAACCACAGGCGGAGATTTGCCCATAAGAACATAAACAAAAGAAATTTCCATTTTTAGCCCATGCACGATGGTCACCTTTGAAACCGACGCGCCCATATTTGGCCTGGAGTACACAACAAATAGTTAAGGTTATTAAGCAGGATATCACTAAAAAGATAACAAAAGCAAGCAGAAATCAGAAGATGACACCTTTAGCCACTGTCTTAAAAGAACCTGTCACTTAAGATCATCATTACTCACCTTGTTCTTGTTGTTGAATGCCAGGGCTCGGACCTTGCAGTTGTCAGGATTAGTGTTCTCCTTTGGAATATCTTTCAAGGCAGTGTGCGTGATGTGAGAATAGACAGGGACTCTTGCAAGGCTATGCCTGGCATCCGTTTTACTCAGGACGTCTTCTGTCACCTCCCATAGGCCCATTGAGCCATCTCGTGATCCTAAATAAAAACCATTTGCCTCATTTTTATTATACCAAATACAGTTTCTAGTTAACAGTACCTTAGCAGCAAACCATACTGGATTTCTAACAGCTGAGCTTAACTCCTATGCTATGACTCACTGCAATATACATGGCACTAGGTCACCCAATCTGTGAAACAGTTTGAATTTCAGCATTTCATGATTTTTTAAATGATCTTGGGATCCCTGATTTTTAGCCTCCCCTTCTGTGTGTGACAAGTACAGAGATGCTGTTACCTGAACCACTTGGGCAGGAGCTAAGCCCTTGACAGTTTCCTGCTTATAAGATGGTGCCAGGAAGCTGCAGGAAACCTCAGAGCAAGAGTCATTCACTTCCAAATAGAGGGGGAAAAAAAGTGACATTTTTGGTAGCTGCTCTTCTTCCTTACCACATGCGGTACTGCGTCTACATCCTAATTGTCAGGGCATGAAATACTGCAGTGCCAATGCACAATTTTTTCAGAAGACACAGATTACAGATGGAAAACAAAAAACAAAAACTACTAAAAGCATCCCATACATTTTACATTCAACAGAAATTACATGAAACAGCCAGAAACCAGTACAGATCAGCAGCTGTTAAGGGTGGAACCATCTACCCAGGGTGAGCACTGATGATTTTTAAATAGAATATTTTTAAAAATTCAAAGCAAATTTTAACACATTTTAAAACATTTTTGATCTAGCTCAATTATTAATAAATCATAACTTCTATCCCATTAACATATTTACTAACAGCAGTACATGGATATGACATTACAAACTTTATGAATCCTTTACAGGTGGCATATGTGTACATAGTTGACTTTTTACACCTCAACCTCAAAGCTTGAAGGCAATGAGAGTCAAGGAGGATTTTAGAGGACAAGGGAGAGAGTCTGGATATTTAGTTCAACTAATATGCTGTCTACATCAAAATAATCGGTGGACACAAATGCAAGCTATAGCGGAGACCAACAGGAAACTGAGCGGGAATGGCCGCGCGCCGGGTCCTCCTGCAAAGATCTGGAATTTACTTGGAAAGTTCTTCCGTTTCCTGGGCCACCGTGGACGCCAACCCATCAGTGAGAACAAGCAGCCTGCTTGTCCTTGGAGAATAATAGTTACTCTTTGCTGAGCTTGATAAGCGGCTATATTAATTTTATGCTTCAGAAAGTTAAGTGGCAGCAAAGCAGTGCTTTGTTTTTTCTTTTTTCATACACAGCACCTATTTATTTATTTGTGACATTTATATCCCACATTATCCCAAACAAGTTTGAGTTCAATGTGGCTTACAATAAACAGTATTGGATACATAACTAAGAATAATGCATAAGAAAGTAATTTGTTGTAAGAATCCAACTTTACAATGCAGTATCATAAACATTCTGGGATAGCTAAGGATGTTTAACATACAGAAAATCTATTATGAATGAGAAATTGTACATGAAGCAAAGAGAAGGTTAATGGTAAATAGAGTAATAACCAATTCAGGTATTATTAGTTGTTTGAGATATGGTCGTTCTTTGTGAGGGTTTGTTTGAATAGGCACGATTTGAAGATTTTGCGATATCTAGTATATTCCTGTATATTTCTTATATTGAGTGATAAGGAGTTCCACCATTTGGTTCATAGGTAAGTGAAGTCTGCAGAGTGGACAATTTTGTAGATCATTTTTTTGCAATTTTGGAGGTGTAGTCAGATACTTTCTTGCCTCATACTTAATGTTTCTTTAAGGTAAGTTTATTAATGGTACCATATAATCTGGAGCTGTGCCATTTAGTATTTGAAAGATAAAGGTACATAATTTGAAGGTGATTCTCGCTTTGATGAGAAGCCAGTGTAATTTCATTAATAAAGGGGAGGCACTTTCAAAACTGGCTGCAGTGTTTTGAGCTGTTTGGAGTTTTTTTCAACAGGTACCCCTTACAGCCAGCATATATGGCATTACAATAATCGAACTGGGATAATGTTAATGATTTTACCAATAGTCTGAATGTTTCTGATGAGAAATAGGGTCTGATCCTTTTTAGTTTCCAAAGAGACCTGAAAGAGTTTGTGATTACTGAGGAAACTTGAGTATCAAATGTTAAATGTTTGTCTATAATTATACCTAGAATTTTCACATTATTGTCAATGGGGAATAAAGTGTTGTCAATTGTGAAACTATTGTAGTCATTTTGGTCAAATTTGGTGTGTCTTGCTATCCAATTACGTATTCAGTATTATTAGACAAATTTTTTTTTTGGGGGGGGGGAAGGTTAGGAGTGAGGATTGCAATATGAACACAGAAGGTAGGATATTCAGTCTTGCAGATTCTTAGGAGCATTCTTGTTGACATTCTATGGCATTTTAAAGCCAGTTTTTAAAGAAGTATTTTAAGGTCATTAAAATGTTCTTTTTTTTCATGGCAGTGTATTTTTGCACCCGATTTCAATTTTCTTTTTTCTTACAACGTGTTACAGTTTTGAATGAGCCTTTCAGATTTTGCTATTAGTTGGAGTATTTATTTGGTAAGACATGCAGATTGTAAATTGGTTGCTACACACATCCTTGGTACCAATATAATGTATAATAAAGTTACATACATATATATAGTTTTTTGGTTTTGCAAAGCCCCGCCAGCCAAATAGACTTCCGCCACTTCCCATTGCTTGTTTCCGGCTCTGAGCAGCATGCCAGGACTTCTTGTGCATGCTCTGAGACTTGTGATCAGATAGAAAAATACTAACAGCTATGGAGCTAACACAACCCAAAACAATCTAAAAAAACAGAGATGGTAAACAACTAGCTCCATTTGCCCCAAATGAATGACCTCAGATTGACAACCCCCCCCCCCCCCCCCCCCCCCCCCCCCCAAAGTACTTATAATCATTAGGGTCTATGTCTATATCAAACAATTTAATTTAGAACAAGTTATCACTTTTCATTTCTTTACAGTGGCAAATGACAGGAGGATGTTTGGCAAGAAAGTAAAAGGTTATCTAGACCTTCTGAAGTGAGCTATATTGGAAGTGAGCTGAAAACCTTTAATTTTTGTTAAATTGTACAATTTAACAAAAAATGCAAAATACATTTAATGGACTAGACTAAAGACTTCCTTTTACTGACAACCCAAAGTAAAAGAGAGCTTCCCTGCCAGATAACATTTAATACCAGCAGCATTAAATTATCTGAAGGAGAATAAAAGAAATAACTAACCAAGATGCTGCTATTTTTAAATTGAAATCTGTTTATTGACATTAAGAAAAACATACATTTACCATGACTCAACACAAAACATTATTGCTTAACAGGCTTCTGTCAATTCCTCTTTCAACGTCAAATCTGTTTCTTCTCTTATCCCCCAGCAATCTGCTTCCCCCCCCCCCCCCCCCCATCCTCCCTTCCGTTTTATTATATCAAAGATCTTTGATATTTGGCAAAGTTTTAACAATCTGTTTCGTAACATCCCGATAAAATACAGATCAACATCCAACAAGTATAATACTTCTGCCCCATTCAACAAGCTAGTATGCTTTGTTTACCCCCCATCCCCCCATCCTCCCCCCCCCCCCCCAATCTCTCTCGCAAAAAAAAAAAATAAATAAACCCCGCACAGGTCTCTCACAGACGATTCAGTACTAAACTACGAGCTTTCGAGGATAGTGTCTGTATGTAGAAACCAATATCTCTAGGAACGCTTTTCTTTTTGGCGAGGACCCCACTACCCTACGCTCCTGCAGCAGCAACTCATACAATAGATTTCTCCAATGCCAATAATCTGGCAAATCCTCACTTATCCACTTGGACATAATAAGTTTCTTCCCAAGCAAACTTGCTTTTCGGACGAACTGCCGGGCCCCCTTGTGTGGAAGTTTGAAAACTTCATATTGATCAAGCAGGACCCCCAGGGGAGAAAACTGAATCTTGCTCTGCACTACCCGTTCCAGATATTGAGCTATTTGCTGCCAGAAAGTGACAATCCTTCTACACTCCCACAGGGAGTGAAATATCGTCCCCTCTCCCAGTTGACACTTAGAGCTGCAAACTATTTTTAACCTGCTAGGAGTCCTGGTACCTTCTAATGTAAGTAATGCCTGCTGGATTTTGCACATTATTAGAAAATAGGCTAAAACTTCCTAATAACTGGAAATGGTTCCCCTTTTGCCATTCATGACAGCTTTAACATTTAGCATAAAGATGCTAGTTAACTGGCAGAACTGAATCTTTATGCTGCTCTGATCACTCCCCTTTCGAAGGCTGGAATACATCCCATCTTTCTTCTCCTCCTACTAACTAAAGTCATTGTAAGGTTTCCCATCTCCCATCAAAAAAAAAAAAAAAAAACTAGACATCCTTACCAGAAACAGCCATGGTATCACTAATCCAAGCAATAGAAAATATCCAGTCTTTATGCCCATCCTTAAAAAGAAAAAAAAATTATAGAAGTTAATTCTGAATCAAAGTAGAATCACAGGAACCAATTCATGGTATCAACAGTGTACAGAACAAAGATTTGTGATTATCAAGGTCTGCAGGGAAAGTAAAGAACACTATATCCTGCAGGGTTTTTTTACCTGAAAGAAAGCAGATATTCCAATCAAGATTATGTTGGTAAACGATAAGATGACCAATGTGATTAAATATACAGAATTATTCAAATATATTTTTATATTGTTTTTGATCCATACTTCAGAGTCAGGGCTGGCTTAACCATTGGACCAGGTGAGGCTCCGGCCCAGGGTGCCAGCGATTTCCCTACTTCCTCACTTCTTTCACTCCCTGGGTCTTCCCTCTGCCATGTCCTGCCCACAGGAAATTGCATCAGTGTAGGCAGGACACGGCAGAAGGGAAGACCCAGGGGCTGGCCAAAGGCTGCCTGTCATGCCAACAACCAACAAACTTTACAGGACCACAGAGGAGTGCAAAGAGGTGAGGGAACAATGCCGGACCAACGGGGAGGGGGACAGAGACTAAACAGGGAAGGGGAAAAGGGATGAGAAATGCCGAATCCAAGGGGTCAAGTACAAACTTAGATTGTGAGCCCTCCAGGGACATGGAAATACTCAGTGTACCTAAATGTAACTCACCTTGAGCTACTACTGAAAAAAGTGTGAGCAAAATCCAAATAAATAAATATTCAGACTCCATTTACAGGGTCTACACACAAACATACTTTACTTTTTGTAGATATACAGAAGTGAGAAACTGGATGTTAGAATTATAGAATAAAAATATGAACACATAGAACACAAAAAGCAACCCAAAATGGAACCATAAGGTGAAACAGTCAAACCTAATAACTGCATTTCATTTAGTTGGGCTGGGTACTCCTGGACAAGCGAACGTTATCCATTCCTGCTGGCAGATGGAGGTAGAGGAACTAATCTTTCCAAGTGAGACCAGTAGGTGATGTCACTGGGAAAGATCAACTCTATCTACTGGCAGGAAGGGATAACACCCACTTGTCCAGGATGGTACAAAACCAGACACTAAGGAATATGCTATGTTTCCTTTATTTATTCACTGGAATTTATTAGCTACCTTTTTTGTCCAGTGAAGACCACTTCTGGAATCCCAGGAGTGTAGCCTATGCTATGAAATTCTGAAAATTTGTATGAGCTTAGCCAATGTGCATATAAGTGAAATCAGGGTGTGTGAAATATAGAAAGAATCCTGAAAAATGGAATTAAGTACTTTCTAGTGTTTTATCAGCAATTAATAGAATTAGGTAAGCAGCCCTCTGCCACTTTTCTAAAAGCAATAAGTTTCCTTGAGGGAAAAATGGGAGTTCAAGTAACATAGTAGATGATGGCAGAAAAAGACCTGCACGGTCCATCCAGTCTGCCCAAAAAGATAAACTCGTATGTGCTACTTTTTGTATATACCCTACTTTGATTTGTACTTGTCCTCTTCAGGGCACAGACCGTATAAATCTGCCCAGCACTATCCCCGCCTCCCAACCACCAGCCCCGCCTCCCATCACCGGCTCTGGCACAGACCGTATAAGTCTGCCCAGCACTATCCCCGCCTCCCAACCACCAGTCCTGCCTCCCACCACCAACCTCTCTCTAACCTACTAAAGTTGCTTACATGTAACAGCTGTTCAAGACATCAACCTGACAGCAGGGGCCACACTGATTTTCAGAGTTTTCTAGGAAATCCTTTAGCTCCAAGCACCTACGAGCAAGTAGTGTGCCTCAGTTTCTTAATCAGGCTCACCTTACCTGTTAGAAGCAAATTTCACTCAGACAAACAGTTAACTATGGAGCTCCATGTGTGCGACATTAGTGAAGGGAGAGCTTTGAAAAGGAGAAACAACAAATCTGACAGAGCGGTAATGTGTATTTTTTTTTTTTTTCCAAATAGGAAATGAACACAAAAACATGAATGAGCCCTTGAAGGCTAGAGCTGGTCTCTAATACTTGGAAACGAAATTGCCAGAAGCTGCTGTTGCATCAGAATTCAATATCTATAATAATGGAATGAAAGTTATAAATCTGCCCATCCTTACCATAAATAAAAGTAGGCAAGTTGTTCCCCAACAATGATTTTGTTTTTAAACCAAGCACTCTGCTTATGTATTGCTGGGGGGACAATGAATCATGTTGCATTTTCAAATTACTGCATTCTTCAGGAGAAAATGTACCCACTAAACAAGCAGATTGAAATGCTCTTCAGATACTTTTCCTCCACATAGGCAACGGAATGAGGTAGGCCATAAGGGCAATGGCCCTACCAATATTTTGCCCAACACAGCTTCATTCAGCAATTTTCAAAAGGTATCATACCCACGTACTTTCCCTTTGGAAATGGTTCAAAGTCCACTGAGAAGGATATGCTACCAACAAACTGGAAAATAATTTCTTGGACGTATCAATCCCACATTTCAGCAAAAACAAATAAAAAATAAACAAAACAAGTTGGGTGACAGGTCTCTAGTACACTAAAGACAGACAATGGCTGTTTTGCAATCTGAATTGCTATGGACCGTCACCTATGATATCTTTGCTACCCCGCAATATCCAACAGGTGGTTAAACCCTTGGCCATTTGGGGGGTCCAAAAAGGACTGCACAAGTGCCCCTATCCTGAGAACTTCCCACCTATACCGAACCTAGCTGATACAATGTACTGTTTATCTCAATGTTATTTCCTGTCAGAAAAGAACTTAGAAGCAGTGTTTCTCAATTCTTGGCAGACATACTCTTTGGGGTATATGAATCATGGGAAGAGAATACTCAGCAGCAACATCTTACTCAATTTTCTGGCTGCAATGAGCCGCCCAATTCTGGCAGAAAAAGCAAGCGTGCAGACTGCCAAAGACACAAGGGTAGGACGCAGTGCTGTTCCATGGGCCTCCGATATCTTCTTTGATGGGAGACTATGGCAAGATATAAAATATAGAATTCTTATGGGATTTGTTTTTGGCTAGAAGTTCTGTTTTAGAGTATATGGGAGAGAGTTTGTTGTAATTGATTTTAGTGAGATTATCATCCAGTTGTCAATTTTGCTATTTAACAATAATTGAACAAAATACTGGGACAACAAATAAAATCTATCATAGACGTTCTACTCAATAAAACCCTCACCAAAACAAAGGGGGCTTAACCAAAACTAATTTAATATACTAATAAAGATTCAAAATAAACAAAATTATGATTTTTATAAGTGAACATTTCACAGACAGGTGGGAACAAATCTGCACTTTATAGTGTACCAATCACTAGATGATATTTCACTTGCTTTAGAACATAAGAATAGCCATATAAGGTCAGACCAATGGTCCATCTAGCCCAGTGTCCTGTTTGCTACAGTGGCCAATCCAGGAAACAAGTACCCGGCAGAAACTCAACATTCCATACTACCAATCCCAGGGCAAGCAGAAGCTTCTCCATGTCTGTCTCAATAGCAGAGTATGCACTAATCCTTCAGGAACTTGTCCAAACCATTTTTAAAACCAGATAAGCTAATCGCTGTTACCATATCCTCCAGCAACGAGTTCCAGAGCTTAACTATTCATCGAATGAGAAATAATTTCTATTTGTTTTAAAAGTATTTACATGTAACTTGAGCATCCCCTAGACTTCGTACTTTTTGACAGAGTAAAAAACAAACAAAAAAGCAACAATTCACTTCTACTTGTTCTACATCACTCAGGATTTTATAGACCTCAAACATATCTCCCCTCAGCAGTCTCTTTTCCAAGCTGAAGAGCCCTAACCTCTTTAGCCTTTCTTCATATGAGAGCGGTTCCATATGAGAAGGTACTGTCCTATTGTGGATTAAAAACTGGTTAAAATATAGAAAACAGAGTAAGGTTAAATGGTCAGTATTCTCAATGGAGAAGGGTAGATAGTGGGGATCCCCAGGGGTCTATGCTAGGACCACTGTTTTTTTAAACATATTTATAAATGATCTAAGAGATGGGAGTAACCAGTGAGGTAATTAAATTTGCTGACGACACAAAGTTATTCAAAGTTGTTAAATCGCAAGATGATTGTGAAAAATTACAAAAGGACCTTATGAGACTGGGAGGCATATTTTCAAAGCACTTAGCCTTCCAAAGTTCCATAGAAACCTATGGAACTTTGGAAGGCTAAGTGCTTTGAAAATATGCCTCAGAGTGTCTAAATGGCAGATGACGTTTAATGTGAGCAAGTGCAAAGTGATGCATGTGGTAAAGAGGAACTTGAATTTATAGCTATGTAATGCAAGGTTCCACGTTAGGAGTCACCGGCCAAGAAAGGGATCTAGGTGCCATCGTCGATAATAAATTAAAACCCTCTGCTCAGTGTGTGGCGGCAGCAGCTAAGAAAGCAAAGAGAATGTTAGGTATTATAAGGAAAGGAATTAAAAACAAAAATGAGGACGTTATAATGCCTTTGTATCACTCCATGGTGCGACCTATATTGTGTTCAATTCCGGTCGCCGCATCTCAAAAAAGATGTAGTGGAATTAGAAAAGGTACAGGGAAGGGCGACAAAAATGATAGAGGGGATGGGACGAGTTCCCTATGAGGAAAGGCTGAAGTGGCTAGGGCTGGAAACCAGATTTAACAACTTTGAATAACTTTGTGTTGTCAGCAAATTTAAATTACCTCACTAGTTACTCCCATCTCTAGATCATTTATAAGTATGTTAAAAAGCAGCGGTCCTAGCACAGACCCCTGGGGAACCCCACTAACTACCCTTCTCCATTGATAATAGTGACAATTTAACCCTACCCTCTGCTCAGTTTTCTAACTTTTAACCAGTTTTTAATCCACAATAGGCCACTACCTCCTATCCCATGACTCTCCAA
Source organism: Microcaecilia unicolor (assembly GCF_901765095.1). NCBI lineage: Eukaryota > Metazoa > Chordata > Amphibia > Gymnophiona > Siphonopidae > Microcaecilia > Microcaecilia unicolor. Next base: position 27,371,345 of record NC_044032.1, on the reverse strand, counting down.
TTTCTTCTGAAGTCTTTCATGAGGTACTTTGTCAAATGCCTTTTGAAAATCCAGATACACAATGGGGCTCATTTTCAAAGCACTTAGCCTTCCAAAGTTCCATAGGTTTCTATGGAACTTTGGAAGGCTAAGTGCTTTGAAAATATGCCTCAATATCAACCGGCTCACCTTTATCCACGTTTGTTCACCCCTTCAAAGAAATGTAATAGATTGGTGAGGCAAGATTTCCCTTCACTAAATTCATGTTGGCTTTGTCTCATTAATCCATGCTTTTGAATATGCTCTGTAATTTTGTTCTTTATAATAGTCTCTACCATTTTGCCCGGCACCGAAGTCAGTCTCACCGGTCTATAATTTCCCAGATCTCCTCGAACTTTTTTTTTTTTTTTTTTTTTAATCGGCGTTACATTGCCCACCCTCGATTTTAAGGATAAATTACATATTACTAACAATAGTACCGCAAGTTCATTTTTCAATTCTATCAGTACTCTGGGATGAATACCATCCGGTCCAGGAGATTTGCTACTCTTCAATTTGTAGAAATGCCCCATTACATCCTTCAAGTTTATAGAAAGAGTTCAATCATTTTCTCCGACTCGTCAGCTTTGAATACCATTTCTGGCACCGGTATCTCTCCCAAATCTTCCTCGGTGAAGACTGAAGCAAAGAATTCATTTAATCTCTCTGCTATGGCTTTGTCTTCCCTGATCGCCCCTTTTACCCCTTGACCATCTAGCAGTCCCACCAATTCTTTTGCCGGCTTCCTGCTTTTAATATACCTAAAAAAAAATTTTACTGTGTGTTTTTGCCTCCAGCGCAATCTTTTTTTTTGAAAGTCCCTCTTTGCCTTCCTTATCCGAGTTTTGCATTTGACTTGACATTCCTTATGCTGTTTCTTATTATTTTCAGTCGGTTCCTTCTTCCATTTTCTAAAGGATTTTCTTTTAGCTCTAATAGCTTTCTTCACCTCACTTTTTAACCATGCTGGCTGTCGTTTGGTCTTCCGTCCTTTTTTAATACGCAGAATATATTTGGCCTGGGCTTTCAGGATGATATTTTTGAAAAGCATCCATGCCTGATGTAAATTTTTGACCCTCGCAGCCGCTCCTCTAAGTTTTATTTTTCACCATTCTTCTCATTTTACCATAATCTCCTTTTTGAAAATTAAACGCTAATGTATTGGATTTCCTGCGTATACTTACTCCAAAGCTAATATCAAATCTGATCATATTATGATCACTGTTATCAAGCGGCCCAAGCACCACTACCTCCCACACCCGATCATGCGCTCCACTAAGGACTAGGTCTAGAATTTTTCCTTCTCTTGTCGGCTCCTGTACCAGCTGCTCCATAAAGCAGTCCTTGATTTCATCAAGGAATTTTACCTCCCTAGAACGCCCTGATATTACATTTACCCAATGCTGGGGTAAATGAAATCACCAACTATTATTGTGTTGCCCAGTTTGTTAGCGTCCCTAATTTCCTTTAACATTTCTACATCCGTCTGTTCATCCTGGCCAGGCGGACGGTAGTACACTCTTATCATTATCCTTTTCCCCTTTACACATGGAATTTCAATCCACAGTGACTCCAAGATGTGTTTTGTTTCCTACAGAATTTTCAGTCTATTTGATTCAAGGCCCTCCTTAAAGTGCTACCCCTCCACCACGATATAATTTGTACCTCAGTATGACAGTGTCCCACTGGTTATCCTCCTTCCACCAGGACTCAGAGATGCCTATTATATCTAATTTTTCATTTAGTGAAATATATTCTAACTCTCCCATCTTATTTCTTAGGTTTCTGGCATTCGCATATAGACATTTCAAGCTATGTTTGTTGTACCTATTTACATCATCATGCTCAGTACTTGACAGTATTAATTTGCAATTTTTTGTCTGATTTTTATTTTTATTTAAGGACATCTGATCTACTATGGTCTCTTTTGCAACCTCACTATCGGGATGACAATAGGTAAGCTAATATGAACTAATGTCTATAATGAGAAGTGTCAATGAGGCGCATTCCAAATATGGAGTAAGAACCAAGATCTCTTCTCTTAATAGGCTAGAGAAGAAAGCAAAGTTACTTACCTGTGGCAGGCGTTCTCCGAGGATAGCAGGCATATCTTCTCACATGTGGGCAATGTCATCCATGGAGCCTGGTGCAGATGCTACCATAGTGCACTCTCACTTTAAAACTTTGAGGCAGTGCCCCCACCATGCATGTCTGGGTGCCTTCCAGCCCAACCCTCAAGCACAGGACCAGCAGTATAATATAAAAGCAAAAACAACAACTCCAAGGGGAAGCGGAAGGAATGCGAGAATATATGCCTGCTGTCCTTGGAGAACACCTGCTACAGGTAAGTAACTTTGCTTTAAGAACAAGCCGTTAATAAATCCCAATAAAATAAATGAGCAATTGTCCAGGTCAATTCCAGAGTGGTCCAACAGCCTTGCATCACTTGGTTCAAGCAACAAGCACCTTAGCCTTAAGGTTGGCATCAGCCACCACAATCCACTCCAAAGGATCCAGGGGAATCCCCTAGAAGGAGATTCTAATGGCTTCCCACCATGCCAGACTCCTAAGGAATGCAAGTGGTAGGGGAAGCACACCTCAGAGTCCTGTGACCATGAAGCCCAGCATAAAAGGAGTGCCAACTGAAGCAGTCATGTGGGCCTGGCACACCTCCAGAGTTGCTGCCATGAAGCCCAGAAGCTGTAATCTCATGCCCACAGGGCCTCCAAGGAGTACAACCTTTGCTTCAGATCCCATACCTTTTGTATTTGCTCCTCAATGAGAAATGCTGTTTCCCATGCAGTGGCAAACAGTACCTCTAAATACTCCCAAGCACTGGGTTGGGTTCAAATGTCTCTTGGAGAAATTATGACCCATCTCAGCATGCTCGAGCAGCTAGATCATCTGGGACATGGCTGTTCAGGACTTGGCTACTGAATCAGTCATTATGATGAAATTTAGTCATACCTCTTCATTTCCTTTCTTTTAGTCCAGCAGCACCAGTCTACTCAAGTAGGATTGTGTTTCCTTTCCTACCAGCAGATAGAGGTAGAGAGCTGAAACTTCCAGTGACATCACCAGAATATAGGCTGGTGTTCTGCTAAAAAAGACAACCAAAAAAACCAGCTTTCCAGTATGCCACTGCCAAAGCAGCATAAAGTTCCTGTGAGCCACCTCAGAGCCCCATCTGCCACTGCAGCATAACCAACTTCCAAAATTAACCTCTAACCTAAACTATATACACACAGAGAGGAATACAGAAAGCCCAGGGAGTCCCCAGGCAGCAGTCTTCCAGGACAGATCCCAGACTGATGTGGCTGGACTAAAGGAAAGGAAATTAAGCTTCACCTTCCTCAACATCCCAGCCACCACACTAGTGGTTCTAAGACTTTCCAGACCTAAACCTAGGCCAGGGAGGTGGAGGACTTATGGGCCCTAACATGGGTGGAAATAACTGTGGCAGAACCCTCACCTCTCAAGGTGCCACCTCAAGGGCCAAACCATAAGTGAGAAGGGATCTGGATCTTTCATCTCTACCAGCCCCAGCAGGAGAAGGCCTTGACCCCTGGGAAATGCCAGGGAGTGCCCATAAGAAGGTACACCAAGTCCACGTACCAAGGCCTGCAAAGCCAGTCCAGGACCATCAGGAGGATCAGAAAGCAGTGCTGAGCTGCTCTGCATAGCACTCTCCCTATAAGGGACCTAAGAGGAACTATATAAAGTGGCTCCTGTCAGGGCCATTCTAGCACTAAGGCATCAATGCTGTCAGATCTGGTTTCTCTGATAATCAAGGCACTCATTGAGATATGGCCGGACCCTGATCCTTTGCTTGTGAAGCTGAGCTGCCATGATCACCATTACTTTGGAGAAGATGTGCAGGGCTGTTGCTAGCCCAAAATGTCAGCAATCGAGACTGATAAAGCCTGTTCAGGACACAAAAGCAGGGCACCTGTAGTTGTCTGATGGGAACATGAAGATAGGGCTTCATCAAGTCGAGGATGTAAAGTACTCACCTGGATGCACCAAAGCGACACCCAAGCACAAGGTTTCCATCTGAAGGTAGACCTACCACAGGGCTTTCCTTTGTTGCTTGTTTTGTTTACTATTTTTATGAGTTCTCTTGGTTCAATTTACTTAGAGAAAGGACAGCTTCTTCTTTCCTTATGTGGATGACATTTTAGTTCCAATAACTAAAAATCTAAATCACGCATTTCTGACAATAATTGTATTGAAAAGATTAAAGATTAAGCATCATGACAATTACTAAAATTGAATACTAATAAAACAAAATATTTTGGTTAGATAAATGGATTCATTACTAGCTGCAGGTGCCGTTAAACTCAACTGATCAACTGCCAATTATCACATTTACTAAGGTCTTGGGAGTAATTCTGGATTCTTCTTTATCATTGGAAAATCATGTAAATTGTCTTACCAAGGTGATCTTTCTCTACACTAAAACAACTTAGAAACTTTCAACCTTATTTTTCAGAAAAACATTTTGCTTTATTGGTACAGGAATTCATATTATCTCAATTAGGTATAATACATTGCAGTAAACTAACTTGGTATTTCTGCCAGTCTGCAAAGAAGAATTCAGTTAATGCAAAATACACCGCTTGTCTAATTTTTATGCGATGTAAGTTTGATCATTTAACACCCTTGGTTGAGAACATTTTGCTGGTTTCCAGTTCATGCTACATTAGTGTTTTCTTGTACCATTTTTAAGGTAGTCTGGAACTCACCATGTAGTATTTGGCTTTGTTTAACTTTGATCCTCAACTATTCAAAGCGGTTTACATAGTATATTCAGGTACTTATTTGAACCTGGGACTATGGAGGGTTAAGTGACTTGCCCAGAGTCACAAGGAGCTGCCTGTGCCTGAAGTGGGAATGGAACTCAGTTCCTCAGTTCCCCAGGACCAAAGACCACCACCCTAACCACTAGGCCACTCCTCCACTGTTGCTTCTATTTGAGATTCTACATGGAATGTTGCTATTCCATGTAGAATGTTGCTATTCCATGTAGAATGTTGCTATTCCATGTAGCAGTCAGCCCTTGCAGATCACCAATGTGGCCGCGCAGGCTTCTGCTTCTGTGAGTCTGACGTCCTGCACGTCAGAAACAGAAGCCTGCGCAGCCTTCTACATGGAATGTTGCTAGTGGAATCTCCAATAGTAGCAAAAGAATATCAACATTCCATTTAGAATCTCAAATAGGGAAAGGGAAATGGGACTTGATATACTGCCTTTCTGAGGTTTTTGCAACTACATTCAAAGCGGCTTACATATATTCAGGTACTTATTTTGTAGCAGGGGCAATGGAGGGTTAAGTGACTTGCCCAGAGTCACAAGGAGCTGCAGTGGGAATCAAACCCAATTCGCCACTGCACTAACCACTAGGCTACTCCTCATCTTTTTTTCTTTCAGGCTGTGCAACTGGAATAATCTACCTACTGCTCTGAAACAGAATTGTCTTGTATCTCCTTTTGAAAATTTTTAAAAACATCTGTTTCAAAACTATGTTTGTACTAATAATTTAATGGTATTGTTTGCCACCATGTGCATTTTGAGAGCAATTATTTACATTATATTAAAGAGCCACTTTGGACCTATGTAGGGAATTAAGCGATTAATAAACACCAAGATTAGATTAGACTCCCCCCGGGAGACACCATAAAGGGTATAAAATCCAGGGCACAACCCTGGCTGATCACCTCCCATACTGGTCATAGGTGATGTAGGTCCGCTCATGGCGACACTGCGAAAGCCTGTATGCCTCCTACCAGCTTCAGCTGGAACCACAAAAAGGAGGCAACTTAGAAGGAAGAACTGAGTTAATAGCTTGCTTCCAGAGGTATATTTACTCCCTTGGGTTAATCCCATGTAAGATTATGCCGAATTCCTAACAATCCAAACTCATGCTCCATTTCAGAATTAACCTGAATAAAATTAAAAAGAGAATGAGTTTGATCTCTACCTGATATGGGACTTAAACTTCAGGTGCTCAAAAGCTTTCAGAATGACAAATGGTAGATCAAATTATTCTTTAGTGCTGTAAGTCAGGTCTACCACAGAACATTCGCACAAAACTTTTACAAAACCAAATGAGAAATAAAGATTTAAGAACCTAACACAACTTACATCTCCTACACAGACTGGATCAAGAGTAGGCAAGCGATATATAGCAAGACTGTTTGGGTTGTCTCCTCCAGTGGCCAATAGCGTCCTTGAGGGGTTCAACTCTATGGCATGAATGCCACAACCTTGTTGGTTTACAATCGCAGGCTCACGATCTTTCAGAATAGGAATCTTTGTTATCTGACTAGTCTCAATATCTACAACAAACAGCTGAAAGAGAAGACAAAAGTTTTAGAGAACCAACCCCAGCAAAATGGTTTCATTTATAACCACATTTTGAGATATATATAACGTTATAAGTGTATGTTTGGTAGCCTGGTTGGGAGGGGGTGTTGGGGGGGGGAGGGTAGGATGAAGAATGGAGAGTCGAGAATACACATATTTCTGTTCTAATGATCAATGTGAATATATTGTAGAGGGGACTACAAAAATCCAAGTCACTTCTGGTTTGTAGTATTGATGCCTTATGCTATTATTAGGATCTACGCATTAGTACATCTGACTCCCAAGGAACACTGAAATACTGTGTACTTGGTGTCACGATCTGAGAGGAGGGGGAAGAGAAGGATTTAAAGGGTGGGGGTACTAAGGACTCTTCTGATAGTGTTCGCCTCTGGCATATTTGGTATTTCAGGGTGGAGGGGTTTATCATTTATGACTGCAATTTTGATGGTTTATTGTTGCATTGTTATTGGTTTGTTTGGTATACCTCTGTTCATGTAGCAACACTGTTCTTCAATTTTTGGAACTACATTTAGCCAAACCTATCAGCAACTTGTATACACAGAAAAAAAGGTTTAGGGGTGGGCGGGAACTTTTAATGGACGAAATACATTTCTTGACTTGCTTTTGGGAGTTCACTCCATTCCTCATGAGAGCATTAGTCCCAAACACCTTTCTTGACTAGTATCATAACAGTTCCGGAAAAAATTCCCACTTAATTATTTGTGCTTGTATTTGTCATCCTTCATTTACTTACTTTCAAATGGGCTAGCAGTAACCATTCTACTTTAAGCAACTTACATAGGATTTTACTTTTGCACAAAATATATGGGAAAATACGGTCTCGTACCAATTAAGACAACAGAAATTGGAGACAGCTTGCAGGCATGTCATGAAGATGCACATAAAACTCAAAGTAGATGACAGAAGCACTTAACTAGTCTTCGTAATTTACTTTAGCTTCCTTATTTAAACCAATACATTCCAGCTACCAGCCACAGGCTATTTCTTATACAACTTAGAACTACCTACAAACTAACACTCAGTCCCCTCACCAATCTTCGTAATAATCTACAGAGTTAACACTAGTGAGGGTACTGACTCAATAGCCATCTACCTAAGATATCATGGCCTTTCTGACAGTAGTCAGCTACCATTAACCTGGTTGGTGGCACAACCAAATTCCTGGAAGTGCTTTGCAATCCATTGCTTGGGTCTGACCCAGTTGCAGGGGCTATCTCCGCACCTGTGGAGCGTGTATGCCCCTGTTCTCTCAACCCTTGCTCGACTGCAGGCATTCACAGTGGATCTCTAGTCTCAGGACTGAGAGATGTATCTACTTCAGGCAGGGGGAGCGGTTCACCTCGCAGCGAAGACTCAGAGCATCCCAAAATCCCTGGAACAGCGAAGCGATCCATGGGCCCAATTGCCAACAAAGCAGGTACAACGGAGATTGCATGCTCTTTGCCTCTCCATTTAGGCACAAGATCGGCAGAGTAATATAATCCAAAAAGGAAAAAAAAGAGTCAGCATGAGTCCAGGAGCAACTCGCTGTATTCCCTTCAGGCCGTCATCTTGTCCTAATAAGCTGTTTTTAAGTAACAGATTTGTGTTCAAACGAGACAGGCTGTTTTTACATGTTCACTAACACGGGTGTTTGTGTATTCCATATGAACAGGGAACTGCATAGCCCTTGTTAGAAGGATGTACCCTAGAGGAGTAATTTATACAGTTACTCAATTAACACTAATTAGTCTGGTATAAGTTAGAAGTACTGCAGTGAAGGGGCTCATCTTTTTACACAGAATAAAAGCATTACCTTTTTGTCTGTTAATATGCAGTGTTTTGTTAGGCTGTCAACTGTAGTACATAGCATCCCCTTTGTGTTGTTGCCACATATTCAGTCAGTCAAGGGTCTAGGGTGGCTTTGGTTTTGGTCATGTATGCCTCACCTCGAAAGACTGGTGAAGCCCTTTTGGCCATGTTTACTTCACCTCCTAAGCCTAGTGATGCCCTTGTGGCTATGAAACCTGAGGAAGTGAAAGCATGGACTAAGATCCAAATGGCAGGTCAGGCTGTAGCCACCGTGGAAAACACTATCCTTGTGCCCAATATATTGTCCGGTAAGTGACTTCCCTCAATACAACATATACTGAGGTGATGGCGGGGAAGAGATGCGCCTCTTTGAATGCAACGTCTAAATATGAACTGGGTAACATGGTGGCTAACAACAAGGTAGCTGCTGAGCTAAGGAAGGAGAACCTGCATATCAGTGAACTAGAAAACACATGGGAAACTGCTCATGCTGAGGTAGATGGCCTGCGTAGGGAATGTGAAGCCTTTTGTGCTTCAGGAGAGCAGTCTGTGAACGCATTGGAAATAGCAAACACACACATGTGAACTGCAGAGCCAGCTGGAGGCTGTGTGTGTTAAACCCACAGGAGCACAAAAGGAAACTGAAGAAATGAAGAGACAGATGAAAATAGGTCCCTTACCAAGGATAGGTCAGTCCTGGAGTCATGGCTCAACTCCCTTCAGCAGGAACAACAAACACTGAGGGATGACAATGCTGGGCTGATAAGGACTAAGACTACTAAGACTCCAGAAGATGCTTGATGCTGTGAAAGATAAACATACAACATAACAGAAAGATAAAAAAAGGTGTTAAAGAGTAGACTAACCATTGAGATACAGTTCAGTTCCCTCCAGAATAAGCACATCATTCTGGAGAAGGATTATAATGGTGTGCTTCAGAAGACAGACATGTTTGAACAAGAGAGAGAGAGCCTATTAAAAAACAAGGCATCTCTCTAGGGTCTCCAACAGGACCCTGAAGGCTGTGAAGAGAGAGTGAGAAGCACTCATATAGCGGCCAAAACAAAGTGTCCTTTTCGGGGCAAGATCATGACACCCCGAGACATGAGGAAATGTCACCAATGTGTAAGCCCTTAAGGGAACAAAACCTTTCTTTGCAGAAGGATAAAGATGAACTGTGGAAAGACAAATGCGCTAAGGAGTGTGCTCTGAGTTCTGTGTCAATGGAACAAGGCTTGTTACAGATGGACCTGGAAAAAGTAAAGAGAGAGGGACACTGGTTTGTGTCCTCAAGTGAGTCCAGCTGATGATGTTATGATAGGATGCTTGGACTATTTGCAAAACCAGCAGAAAGGAAAAGGAAGGGAATGGGACTTGATATACTGCTTTTCTGTGGCTTTTGCAACTACATTCAAAGCAGTTTACATAGTATATACAGGTACGTATTTGTACCTGGTGCAATGGGCCAGTGTTTGGCCACTCTGGATCAGATGGCCAAACTACAGGCAGACACTGGAGTTGCAGGGACATACTGAACAAGTGGGCCAGGATCTTAAGATCATAGCGGAGGCTGTAAACGACATCAAGGGCTATGACTCGCACCTCCCAGCAGAAGCATGTTCCAGAAAGCCATCCTTTGACACCTGAGTGTGGTCCTGTCTCCAAATCGGGGGATGATTCTGGTGGTGAGGAAAGTGAGGAAGAGCTGCCAAGGGGACACCACAGACTTCATCCTGTAGCCAGCACTCCTAGAAGAGAGCTAGAGAACATCACGAATCATTGAAGATCACGGGTCCATACTCAAGACTCCAGTGCCGGAGGGCCCCTTCCATATTTGTGGTACTAAAACCTTTTCTAAGGAAATTAAGTCTGAACCTCAGCAAGAGAATCACGGAACTTAAGAAAATGGTAACCCTCTTTGTCAAGGGAAGAACACTCTATAAAAGACCACCTGGACCAAGTACACCAAGCTCTAGATACTTTAGAAATAGAGAGGATATTACCACCCTCATACCTTGGACCTTGAGGATAGATTCCTCGAAGTCAAAGCTGCCATGTCACTTTATGAGCAGAAAAATTTGGCTGCCTTCAAAACAGGTCCTGGTGAAACATTATGGACCACATAAAGGGCCTGTTTCAGCTTAAACAGGCGTATCATTACTTCAAATACCATCCTCAAGAAAGGGAAGACTCACAGTTCAAGGCCCTGTTCCCTAAAACCTTACTAATCTGAGGGCCCATCTGGCACATAGCGAACATGAGCCCCTCTCCACCTTGGTGACCCGGGCTGAACAGGTGTGAGGCAGGCTCCAGTGGTACAAAGAACCAAGACCTGGTGAAAAAGAATCAAAGGAAAAGTAGGGGTCACCAGTAAGGAGTTAGCTCAGTCCAGGGTAACCTGGCACTGGAAGCAGATAAGCCTTTCGACCCACCTAAAGACAGGAGGATGTTCCCCACCAGACAATCTGCCAAAAAGGGACACCAACCCACCTAAGCAGGACAATCACAGTGGCCGGGGATATCAAGGATAGAAGAAAGGGAGGGTTCCCCCAGGGACCCTCTCAACAAGCCGCTCCCAACAGACTAGAAATAAAGGATTCCCAGAAGAGGCTAGGATGGAATCCGCCATTCAATGTTTGCTAGAACAGAATGATTCAAGACTAAAGCTGCCTCATAGGAGGAGAAGAGGAAGGTTTCCTAAGAGGGTAGAGTAAGACAACGCCGGCTCAGCCACCCCAGCGGAAAAGGCTGGTTGGTTCCATGAAAAAAAAAAAAAAAAAGCCAGTAACATGTTTAAAAAGCCTGTGAACCACTAACTCCTGATGTGTCTGAACTGGTAAGCGACCACTCTGATGCCCACATAGATTCACTTTACAACAGGGGGTAATAATGTAACCCCCCAGAAGGGCCACCATGCCAAGAACTTCCCATCTAGTCATCAATACTTCTTAGGTGCCTTTCATCCAAAGAGGCAGAGGTATACTATTTCCGTGTCCCTACAAAGGAACTTCAAGTGTGAGGGTTTGATCGATACCGCTTCAGAAGTTACATTGATGACCGAGGACCTCTTCAAGAAGTTGAGGGCCTCTCTAGGAAGTCCTCACAGCCTACGTTTGTCTCCCTGTGACACTTCCCTGGTGGCCTACGGTAATCAATCTGTGGTGTGCCAGGTAGGTATAGGTCACTTTTCAGTTGGGTAAAATGAAAATTAAACACACAGTCACTGTGACCAAGTAAGCAGGGAACAAACTCTTGTTGGGCAATCAGTTTTTAAAAAGGTTCTGACCAGTTCTGGATTATATTCAGAAGATAATGTGGACACAGGTTACTCATCCTATTCCATACAGGCGAGTAAAAAATGTTAAAGGAGCTAGTGGATCTTATCAAGTTGAAAGGACAAAGGAATTTCGTTGCATTAACTTCCAAAAGTCAGCTGACCCCTGACTGTTAGAACTTAGGTCAGAGACCGATCCAGGTCCAACCAGCAAAGAGAATGTGGTAAGGGTGCCGAAAGGGGAAATCAAGATGACATGGGGTCTAGATAGTCTCGTAGTCAGACTGAGAATCTGGAACCTGACAAAATGGTAGCCGGGAAAATCCCAAGTCGGAGTAATGTTGCATAACGTTGCACACCCTCCATTCTCAGTAATCACCCATGGATGCTGAGTGAAATATCAAGGAAAGGAGTGGATGTGACCTTAGGGAATGCCTGGAAGATAAAAGCAGAGTTGCTTGTACCTAGCGACGTATCCCTCGTTAATACCACCTTTGCTTGCCAACTCAAAAGAGCAAAAAATTGGCCATTGTGCAAAACATCCATCCCTGGCCCTTCTTGTGCCTGGCTTGGGGGTTAGGCATGTCTGGGGAATTACGAGTATTCCCATACGATTGGGGAATAAGGAGTTTGTGCACAACTGTTACATGGTGCAAAAACCTCCGACAGCCACTCCTGCTGGGTTCACTAGTTGACCTTTTACATAATGTACTGTGGAGTAGACTGGAAAGTGATCCAGTTGACCTACCGGGGACTCAGTCCTTTCATCTGGTCAAACAGGTTTTGACTACCTCCATCCCCCTCAATGTACTTCTAAAAAGGTATGGTCACCAGAAATAAACAATACTCTAGGCCTTATTTCTTTTGTTCAGGACAATAATTTTCTCATCTTCTCAGTTGCATAAGTAGAAAAGTACCTGCCACTTTAAGACACCAATTACCACTCTCCAGATCATTAAAGATGATTACTTCAAGAACACTAGAGAACTCCAGGCTGCACTAGCCCCTATACCAGTGATGTCACTAGAACAGTTCAGTATCTACTTCCACTGGCTGATCGAGAGACTCAAGCTATTTGAATAGACATATCTAGGAGGACTCAAGAAAAGGAAATTAACAGGTAAAAAAGGAAATTGACAGGTATGTAAGTACATAAGTATTGCCACACTGGAACAGACCAAAGGTCCATCAAGCCCAGAATCCTGTTTCCAACAGTGGCCAATCCAGGTCATGGGAAAATTAGGTCCTTACCTGATAATTTTCTTTCCTTTAGTCACAGCAGATGAATCCATTAACTGATGGGTTGTATCCGCCTACCAGCAGGTGGAGATAGCGAACACTGAAAGTACACAGTAATCCTGGACGTCCAGCCCCTTCTACCTTCAGTATATGAAATTTCCAAAGCACAGTGAAGAAGAAAGGCAAAATAACATGAACTTTCCTCACAGTGAACAAACGCTCCCTGAACCGGAGCAAGAAGAAAGCAAAAGGAGGAACCTTCTCAACCTCCTGCTATATAACAATATGTAGCATCTCTGAGAGTTTGTCTTCACGTACTCCTGATGAGACAAAATATCTGTCCAGGATCACTGTGTACTTTCAGTGTTCTCTATCTCCACCTGCTGGTAGGCAGATACAACCCATCAGTTAATGGAATCATCTGCTGTTGACAAGGAAAAATCCTTGGCAAGATCCCGGAAAAGTTCAATACATTTTAGAGTTTCATCTTACACAAGGCGGATAATTAATGTGGCTATGGCTTCATGTGTTTTTGCCTGGTGACATGCATCCAAATTTAACATTGTTTATTATTTTTGAAGATTCCCAACCAATTTAATGTTCTTTACATGTTCAGTTACTCTGATCAAACATACTTTCTGTAATGATTTAGTATGACTTGTTTTCTAAGATATACAGGCCACTAAGTGAAACTTGAGCTGTATGAAGGAAAGAGCTCCCTATTCCCACTAGCTGTGTATATTTAACACTGCTATATGCATGTAATACCAATACAAAGTGTTGTCATTGGAAGGGGCCTGCTGTTTTTGTTTAGCTAATTTTATTATATTTTTATTCTTTTAATGTATCATTATTACTTTTTTTTTTTATTATGACTATTGTATTTCCTGATGATCAGCCTCTTTTAAAATGTAATCCACATAGAACTGCAAGGCTAACGTGGAATATAAAATATTATCATTATCATTAGTATCATCATTATTATTATTATAATAATGTGAGCAGCATGATATGGATATGGTGGCTAGGAATTAGAGAGGTGGTGGTTCATGCCATCTATAGCCAAAAATATTGAAAATGCCATAGTCGGAAACTACTAGGCCTAAGCCTCAACATGTAGTGTGTCTTGCTCCCAACTGACCGATATTCTGTGGAGTCAGATGTGGCTTGAGCTGCAACATGTAGCATGGCCCGACCCCAATTGACTGATATTCTGTAGAGTCGGGAGACATGGCTTGAGCAGTTACCTGAAGCGTGGCTTGTACAGATAGTTCAACAAGTCAGGAATCGTGGCTTGAGCCATAACCTGTAGCTTGGCTCGTACAGCTGTTTCACTGAGTCAGGAGACGTGGCTTGAGCCATAACCTGTAGCATGACTCATACAGCTGTTTCACTGAGTCAGGAGACGTGGCTTGTGCCATACCCTGTACCGTCACTCATATAGCTGTTTAAATGAAGTCAGGAGACGTGGCCTGTGCCATAATCTGTAGCGTGGCTCATACTCAACTGACCTACAGATAGCTCACCGAGTCAGGAGACGCGAGAACTAAGAAACTCAATATGGTAAATCCAAGAAAGGACCTCCGCGCACAATATAAGTCAAAGGAAAAACCAAAGAGGGAGGGCTTCTGGGAAATTATCAGGTAAGACAATTTCTCCTCCTTTTTCATCTCTACCAGACCAGTCCAGACCAATGGGATGTAGTAAGCATTCCTCCAAATAGGGCAGGACTATCAGAGAAAAGTCGACAGGTTATAGAGAAACCTAAGCCAGGAACCTTAATGGCCAAGACCAATGTGAGCCAAAACAAGAATGTGTAGGGCAGTAAAACTACAATCACCCTGGCATGGTGGGCACTGCCAGCGAAACAAAATGGTTTCCTAGCCCACATAGGCTATTAACCCATAATATGTCGAAGGCTCTAAGCAGGAGAACAAAGTAAACCACCCACAGAGACAACAGGCGAAAAGCACACTGAACAATATTCTATAGAGCCATTAATTCTGACCAGAGCAAAAAAAAAAAAAAAAAAGAGAATAGGCCTACAAGCGAGGGCAACCACTGGAGTTATAGAAGCTAGAGATGCAACTAGTGAGATAGAGACTACCATTTCAGAAAGAATCAGGGATAAGCTTATTGCATGACCTAAAACCAGCACCTGCCATTGCTGGAGCCATATTTGTTGGAGATGTTTGCAAAGGCTATCATCCAAATAGTACTTTCACCTGAAGCTAAAGGGATGAGAACAACACTAGAGTTAAATATGCAGGCATAAAAGATGTCCCATACGCATGAGAAGTTATAGAATTCCCTGATGCAGAATTGGCTGCAGCATCATGCTAGCAGCCGCTGTTGCACAATATACTATGCAGGCACCTAATTTATCTGAAGGAATACCTCCCAAAGTGCAATTAATGCCAGGCAGTAAACATCCCCCCGAAGGCACACTGCACCTGCAAGGAGACCTGTGGCTTTAGTCCTTTAGGCTAAACTCCTGACTGCTGGAACTGAAGCCACATGTGAGGATGATGAACTGAATTAACCACAACTGGGGTTTTGTTTTGTTTTTGTTTGTTTGTTTTTTTTTAACACCCACAGATGCTGCAATCCAAGCAATACCGGACTGTAACCATGCCAGTGAAAGAGAAAGTTCTGAGCATGCCAAACCAAACAGGCACAAACAGGGCATGTGAAGACACAATGGAGGTCACTACAACTGAAGCCACAGCTGTGCACTACCTACAACTCTCAAAAAAAATGTTGTATTAGTGACATACTACAGCCTCAACACTCAGGGACCCACAGGCAAAGGTCACCCTAGAGTACAGAGAAACCAGTACCAAATAGGAAGTCCAAATGCAGCTTACCTGCCCCTACCAGGATTTAATGTGTATATCAGAGCCTAATCTGACCAAACCTGAACCATAGGCCAAAGCCATCAACATGAACTCCTTCTGTTGGAGACATTCACTGTTGTTCATCAGACACTCAAGTAAGCATCCCCGTTAAAGCATACATTGCATGAAGCCAACCGCAAAATACCTGCCACATGGAAGCCATGGAAGGTAATGGTAGCACCATAGGCAGGCAACACAAAGAAAAACACCAGCAGATGTCACCCCTAAAAGTGCGAGAGAACACTACCCAGAATAAGCAGTGTTAGGCGGTGAGAGTATGATATGTACAGAAGGGGAGAGGGATCTTGGGGTGACAGTATCTGAGGATTTGAAGGCAACGAAAGTGTGACAAGGCGGTGGCCGTAGCTAGAAGGTTGCTAGGCTGTATAGAGAGAGGTGTGACCAGCAGAAGAAAGGGGGTGTTGATGCCCCTGTACAAGTCGTTGGTGAGGCCCCACCTAGAGTATTGTGTTTAGTTATGGAGGCCGTATCTTGCTAAGGATGTAAAAAGAATTGAAGCGGTGCAAAGAAAAGCTACGAGAATGGTATGGGATTTGCGTTACAAGACGTATGAGGAGAGACTTGCTGACCTGAACATGTATACTCTGGAGGAAAGGAGAAACAGGGGTGATATGATACAGACGTTCAAATATTTGAAAGGTATTAATCCGCAAATGAACCTTTTCCGGAGATGGGAAGGTGGTAGAACGAGAGGACATGAAATGAGATTGAAGGGGGGCAGACTCAAGAAAAATGTCAGGAAGTATTTTTTCACAGAGAGAGTAGTGGATGCTTGGAATGCCCTCCCGCGGGAGGTGGTGGAGATGAAAACGGTAACGGAATTCAAACATGCGTGGGATAAACATAAAGGAATCTTCTTCAGAAGGAATGGATCCTCAGGAGCTTAGCCGAGATGGGTGGCAGAGCCGGTAGTGGGAGGCGGGGATAGTGCTGGGCAGACTTATACGGTCTGTGCCCTGAAAAAGACAGGTACAAATCAAGGTAAGGTATACACAAAAAGTGGCACATATGAGTTTATCTTGGGCAGACTGGATGGACCGTGCAGGTCTTTTTCTGCCGTCATCTATTATGTTACTATGTAGTATGCTAGCCACATTGGTGGCTTGTGGAGATGAGGACACAGCAGCCAACCAGAACTCTAAAAAAAATGAAGAGGGTGTAAATCCTATGTCACTAGTAGTACTGTGGAACCGAGAAGAAACTAGTACCATGCGCCAAAGCAACTTTCTGTGGTGTGGTAAGCATTACTACTGCACCACACAGGTTGATGCCACTATTATACATATGTGCCTACATTGAAAGGCCAGCCCGAGCCACTGCTTCCCCTGAGCAACCCAGGAAGCTGCTACTATTAAGTGGTATTGAAGGCTACAGCCACACAGATGCAAGAGATGTTGCCACCACTACACAGCCCATAAGGATGCTGCTAGCACAGTAGTGTGGAAAAGCTGCCACCACAGACCACCATGAGGAAGCTGCCTATATGTAGGACAGGAGTCACCACTCCCAGGCAGTACAGGATCCACCAGTACTACCCATTCTAGGCCACTGTCACCACTATGGAGCATAGGAGGTTGGTGGCAGCCCACAGCCCTGAAAGACGTTGCCACCATGCTGCAAAGGAGGCTGCTGCCACTACATAGAACAGGGGAGCTACCATCAAGGAAAATGCCACCACTATGCAACAAAGAATGACGTTGTCACAACACAGCCACAAGGAATGCTGCACAATTAGATGATAGCATTAGCCATATGAGCTGTTGATGTGGAAGTTTGGTGGCGTCAACTGATGGGGAACCAAAAGTGTACCTGGATACAAAACATAATAACCTGCCACATGGAGAAGCAGAGAACATCACTGTATTGTGATTGTGAGTGTGTGAATAGCAAAGGCAACTAGACACTGAAAACGATGTATATCTGACCTCAGACAAAAGGAATGTGCCAGCCACATAAAAAAAACAAACAAACAAAAAAACAGCTTGCCCAAGAACAAAAGGCTGAATCACCCTCTGCCCTGTGAATAGGAGCAAGAGACAAACTCACCAAAGAACAGCAAAATGCTGCAAGGGTAAAAGCCAAGAGACCATGTCAGCTCGTAACAGAGTAATCATTGGAGGCTAAACAAGGAACACTCCCAGAAAAAAAAAAAAAAGGAAATAAACCAGGAAAATGAGAACTCTACAACCCCAAATGGAGTTCAGACACAACTCGCCGAAATCTGAAAGTAGAAAAATGCTGCACTACATAGCAGAGGCCCAGGCTTGTCTGTTTTGTTTTCTAAATAGCCTGTTCAGGAAACACAAGCAGCAAAAGGCACTCGACAAATGAGGCTGACAAACCCAAAAGACAATGAGCCTGACTAGTGAGGCAGAACAGAGTGCAGGAAGGGGAAACTGTTACTGAGAGAAACTGAACAAACACTACCAAAAATCAGGTCAGGTAAAAAATAAATGGGAGAGCACAGGCTGAGAAACTAAAAGTCATTCTAGGAAAGGGATCTCCCACCCTTTGCACAATGGTTTAAACTATAGCATCACTGAAGAGAGAACCAAGAGGAAGGCAAAAGGGAACACAAAGAGAAATTGGCAGAAATATTTCTTACATAAGATTACATAAGCAGCACCAGAAAGCAGGGCCAGTCTTAGCAAGTGCAGGGTCCTGTGCAGACCAATTTGATGGGGCCTCACCCCAGCTCCGCCCCCACCCTAGCTCCAGGGCCGGCCATCCCCTCTGAGCTCCAGGACCATCCCCCCGCCCTCCCAGCTCCAGGGTCCGGCCCCCTCCGAGCTCCAGGGCTCCTCCCTCCTTCCGAGCTCCAAGTCCCCCTCCTTCCCAGCTCCAAGGCTCCCCACCTTCTGAGGCCTCCCTCCAAATTTTAAAAGTTACCTCGTCAGGTTACAGGCAGCGGCAGGAGTGAAAAGGAGGGAAAGGAAGGCTCCTGAAGCGCCGAGCAGCTCGCACACTTTTCACTCCTGCCACTGCCTGTAACCAGACGAGGTAACTTTTAAAATTCAGAGGGAGGGGGACTGGAATTTGGGCAGTCGGGGGCGGGGTGGAGGTGCGCCGCGTGGGGCCCCCTCGCCTCGCCCTAAGACCGGCCCTGCCAGAAAGCACACCCTTAGTGAAAGGGAAACCTATTGAATAAAACAAACCTGCCGAGACTAGAGGAGAGATTCAAGGACATAGCATGTAGGCACTCATTCACACACTTCTGGAATAAGCACCAGAAGGGTGCACACAGAACCATCACAAACAGGAAGAAAAACTCAATCCTAAGGAGCTCAGTGCGCAATGGCTGTCCTTCAACCGGTAATGGTTGGAGCTCAAAGTTAAAACTGAAGGAAAAGCAGCAGGTGATAAATAATGATGCTTGAAAATAAAGACTGCATACTTGCTGAGGATAGTCAAACAGCACTGGGGAATGAGGGACCCAGCCCCACCGGGCATCATTCTGGCTCAAGCATGTGCAGGCAGTAAAATGAGCACAAATCAACAAACGATCGCCTCCAGTGGGTCCTACTATGGACTGATAATCCCAAAGGTTTTGGGAATCGTTCCTCCTGAGGAAGTGTGATACGAAATGCGGTCTCGCATCGAGGAGCTAAAGAGGAGCTATGAAGAGATCATATGCTAAATGTTTGGTGAAGGCATAAGGAAGCCCTCTTCAAGCCGCGTTGAACCATTAAGCCATCAGTGGAGGATATTGAACTGATTACAGGGTGTATCGGGGTTTCGAATCTGCAGTCCCTGTTTGCTGGTATAGGTATTGGACAGATGTACTTTATGGAGATCACACTATACCGGGAACTTTTTCTTTGAGCAGAGATACTCACCGTGGATTTTCAATTTCGGGACAGCATTGGATATATGCAAATTATGTTTTGAAAAAAAGCTTACAATGTGTTTGAGAGACTTTGGATATAGCTATAATGTTTATACATTGCATATTGCATATTGTTAGCGTATGGCTGAGTGGTGAAGTGGAAGGGTTGAATGAGAGTTCTTGAGTCTTCAGGTGTTTTTTATTTTTATGTGGTGTATATATATATATATATATATATATATGTGTGTGTGTGTGTGTGTGTGTGTGTACGTAATACATATAGTATTAAAACAAATTATTCACATAATTAGAAAGTACGTTTGGATTATAGTCTCGAACATAGTAGCCAAAAAGGTAAGGGAAAGGAGATAAGCTTTCACACATTATATGACGAATCAGAGAGAAGAGGACAGGTGAGAATACCTGAATAAGAGAAGCTGGAAAAGCTGTCAGGAAAGGGAAGAGGCAAATACAAGAAAAGATAGCTAATATAGTAAAATTGGGTGATAAGGGAAAATTAGGTTCTTATCGTGATAATTTTCTTTCCTTTAGTCATAGCAGATGCAGCCATTACACATGGGTGGTGTCCATCAACCAGCAGAGGGAGATAGAGAGCACACTTTTTTCAGTGCCTCATACCAGCTTGCTCCACTGCCTCTCTTCAGTATTTGAAGCTTCCAAAGCAGTATGGCAAACCGCAATGGGAATAACATGAGCTTTCCTCACAGCGAACGATGGCCCTACAACAAAGGGCATTAACTCAGAATGGAGGGAATGAAACATCCTCCCAGAGGGCATAAACTCATCCTCCCGGAGGGAATTAAGTCATCCTCCTTTAATTGAACAAGAATCCTGAAGACTGTTTTCCGACTTTCTCCTAAGGACGGAATCTCCAGGAAACATGAACAGAACCTGAAATAGATTTACAGCAGATAGCAATCAGACAGGGAGGGATCATGGCTGCATCTGCTATGACTAAAGAAAAGAAAATTATCACGATAAGAACCTAATTTTCCCTTCCTTGTCATCAAGCAGATGCAGCCATTACAGATGGGATGTATCAAAGCAATCCCTAGATAGGGTGGGAACAAGCCACACCACGCGCCAGCACTTGCGCTCCAAAATGTGCGTCCCTCCTGGCAGCCACATCCAGCCTGTAATGTCAGGCAAAAGAGAGCTTAGAAGCCCATGTTGCTGCACTAATCTCTTGAAGAGAGAGTGCTCCAGTTTCAGCCCAAGAAGAGGAAATTCCTCTAGTGGAATGCGCCTTAAAGGCATCAGGCGGAGGCCGGCTGGCAAGCAAATAAGCTGAAAAGATAGATTCTTTGAGCCAGCGGGCAAGTGGCTTTAGACGTTGGAGACCCTCAGCGAGGACCTGATAACAAAACAAACAGATGATCAGAGGTCCTGAAAGAGTTAGTAACTCGCAGATACTGCAGCAGAATCCTGCGCACGTCCAACAGGTGCAATTGCCCAAAAGATTCTGGAAACTCCTCCTTGACCAAGGAGGGCAAGAAAATAGGTTGGTTTAGGTGAAACGCTGAAACCACCTTAGGCAAGAAGGAAGGCATGGTCCGAACCGTGACCCCGGACTCTGAAAATTGCAGAAAAGGGTCTCTACAGAACAGCGCCTGGAGCTCTGACACTCGTCTCGCCGAAGTAATGGCCACTAAAAAGATGGACTTCAGTGTCAAATCTTTCTCTGAAGCACGCCGAAGCGGTTCAAAGGGAACACCCTGAAGGGCTTTCAGCACTAGCCCCAGGTTCCAAGCTGGACAAGGTGCACGCACGGGAGGATGGAGCCGAAGCACCCCTCTAAGAAACCGTGCCACATCTGGATGAGCAGCTAAAGACACGCTTTCAACCTTGCCACGCAGGGAGGCCAACGCTGCCACTTGCACCCGCAGGGAATTATAGGCCAAGCCTTTTTGTACACCATCCTGCAAAAATTCCAGAATCGGCGAGACAGGGGCCCGCATCGGTGTGATCTCTTTGGAAGCACACCAGACTTCAAACTGGCGCCAAATCCTGGCATAAGCCACGGACGAGGAACGCTTGCGGGCTTGCAGGAGAGTGGTAATTACTTTATTGGAATAGCCTTTGTCTCTCAATTGCGCCCTCTCAATCGCCAGGCCATAAGACCAAATCGGCCGGCGTCCTCCATGGTCACCAGACCCTGTGACAACAGGTTGGGAACCAGAGGTAACTGAAGGGGATCCTCTACGAGCATCTGTCGGAGGTCCGCATACCAAGGCCTCCTGGGCCAATCCGGGGCGACGAAAACCACTTCTCCTGGATGCAGCCAAATCCGCAGGAGCACTCGCCCTATCAAGGGCCACGGAGGGAACACATACAGTAGGCCCGGAGGCCAGGGTTGAGCCAAGGCATCCAACTCCGCCGTGCGAGGATCTCTCCGTCTGCTGAAGAAGCACGGGACTTTGGCATTGGAGCTTGTCGCCATTAGATCCATCACGGGCTTGCCTCACTTGGCACATATCTGCAGGAATACTTCGTCTGCAAGTTCCCACTCCGCTGGATCGATCTGATGCCTGCTTAGATAATCGGCTTGCACGTTGCACTGACCTGCAATGTGAACTGCCGACAGAAACTGTAGATGCAGCTCGGCCCAGTGGCAAATTTGTTCGGCCTGCGTGGCTAGAGCTCTGCACTGAGTGCCGCCTTGTCGATTTTTGTAGGCCACTACTGTCGTGTTGTCCGACATCACTCTGACAGCCAATCCTTCCAGGGTCACTTGAAAAGCCAGAAGCGCCTGAAAAACCGCTTTCAACTCTAGGCGGTTGATGGACCACTCCGACTCCTCGGGTGTCCATAGACCCTGGGCATGCTTCCCCTTGCAATGTGCGCCCCAGCCTTTCAGGCTGGCATCTGTCACCACTAGGCACGAATCGGGGAGCACCAGCGGCATTCCTCGCCGCAGCATGCTGTCTGAGAGCCACCACTCCATGCTGAGTCGGGCCGCAGGGAGCCAAGAGAGTCTGCATTGATAATCCTGAGATACTGGAGACCATCTTTGGAGTAGAGCATACTGTAGAGGTCTCAGGTGCACTCTCGCCCAGGGCACCAGTTCCATGGTGGCCGTCATTGATCCAAGCAGCTGGACAATGTCCCAAGCTCGCGGGCGGGGCATCCTCAGGAGCAGACGGACCTGATTCTGAAGCTTGCACCGCCTTTGCTCGTGTAGGTACACATACCCCGAGGCTGTGTCGAACCTGGCCCCCAAATATTCTAGAGACTGTGAAGGGGTCAGGTGACTTTTGTCCAAATTGACGACCCAGCCCAGAGATTGAAGTACTGAGACCACTCTGGCTGTTACATGCTGACTCTCTGCAGCAGAGTTTGCTCGAATGAGCCAGTCATCCAGGTACGGGTGAACCCGAATACCCTCTCGCCTTAGAAAGGCAGCTACTACCACCATAACCTTCGAAAAGGTGCGGGGAGCTGTGGCGAGGCCAAAAGGCAAGGCCCGGAACTGGAAATGCTTTCCCATCACTGCAAACCTCAGAAACTTCTGGTGCAGGGGCCAAATTGGTATGTGCAAGTAAGCTTCTTTCAGGTCCAGAGACGTGAGAAACTCTCCTGGCTGTACCGCCGCAATGACGGAGCGCAGGGTTTCCATGTGAAAATGCCGCACTCTCAGGGACTTGTTTAATTCTTTTAAGTCCAGAATAGGGCGAAAAGACCCTCCTTTTCACGGCACCACAAAGTAGATGGAGTAGCGGCCGCAGCCGTGTTCGGCGGGAGGGACCGGGGACACGGCCCCTATCTGAATCAGACCTTGCAAAGTCTCCTCTACCACCGCCCGTTTGGCAGCAGAACCACATCGGGACTCCACAAACACGTCTCTTACAGGGGCGTCGAATTCTATTCTGTAACCGTCTCTGATCAGATCCAAGACCCACTGATCTGAGGCTGTGCCACTGGCAGGGTCCTCAATAGAGAGAGCCTGCAGGGCATCAGAAATAAGCGCTGGCAGCTCATCACGGTGGAAAATCCTCACCGCGGAGGGATCGTCCAGATCCTGAGTCACTTCTGCACCAGACTCTGGCTCCTCAGACCATGAAGGCCTGCCAGAGTCCTCCGAATCCTCGCAGCCCGACCACGGGAGGGGGGGGGGGGAATGGAGGTGCAGCACTCTCTGAAGGGGAATGAGCCATTCTGCGCTTCATATTCTGCCAATTATCAGGGAATAACGCCTCAGAGGGCATACCCAGGCTAGAATCCACCGGGGGGGGGGGGGGGGGGGGGGGGAACGACATTAGAAGAGGCCCATGCCGGGCTTTGTGGGAGAGCTCTTTTAAGCATGTATGCTTTATGCATTAAGAAGACAAAATCAGGGGAGAAAAACTCACCCTGGGCACCCGGATCTCTACCGGGGCTAGTAGCTCTCATATCAGCCTCACTCCGAGGCTTCCCCCCGGGCTCAGGACTCTCCGTCTCAGCGAAGGTCGCGCCATGTGGTAAATTCAAAATGGTGTCCGCTGCCAGCTCAGAGCGCGAAGAATCGTCGCTCGCTATGCTCGGGCCGGCTCTTACGTCTGTACAGCACGATTTACAGAGCCCCGCTGCTGATCTGCGCTTGCCACACTTGGAACAGCGCTTTACTGTCTCCGCAGCCATTGCCGAAAACGGCGGTAAAATTCAAAATGGCGGTTCACGCCAAAATCCCGGAGGAGTCAGAAAACACTCTTACCTCACTGGACCGAGTATCACAGCTCCGGTCCCACAGAAAAAGGCAAGGAAAAAACCTCTGTTCCAGCGTCTAAGCGCAACGGGACTTTTTTTTTTTTTTTTTAACGCTGTGAGGAAAGCAGAGGTAAATAGAACTCCGGAGGCTCAGGTGAGTGGGAAAGGCAGGGAAAGGGCGAACCTATGTGCCTGCATCCTCTGTTGGTGGGGAAGGACAGGGAAAGCTAAGCAATGTGTCCACATCCACGGAGGTATGGGTAAGGCAGGGAAAGGGCGAACCTATGTGCCTGTAAAGTGAAGCTGCTATAGCCTCCAACACCCCTGCTAACAACTGGCAAAAGCAGAGGAGCAACCTCCAGGCAGATTTTAGATGGAGCTCGAAGAAGCTGCAGCCACTCTACTAGGGGAGATAGAGAATACTGAAGAGAGGCAGTGGAGCAAGCTGGTATGAGGCACTGAAAAAAGTGTGCTCTCTATCTCCCTCTGCTGGTTGATGGACACAACCCATCTGTAATGGCTGCATCTGCCTGATGACAAGGAAAGACGTTTTTCAGATACGTAAGCGACAGGAGGAAGGACCACAATAGCATTGTGAGGCTCAAAGCTGAGGGGAGGAATACGTGGAAGCTGAACTGCTTAACAACTATTTCTGTTCTGTGTTCATGGACGAAAGGCCGGGGGTAGGACCGCAGAAAACAAATGCAAATGAGGAAGAATGGATGGTAGAAAAGAGGCAAAGCAGATACGTATATAAAAATTTTTAAATAAATATAGATCATAATATAGTTAGCAAGCCCGACACAGGCCGTATTTCGCCCAACTGGGCTGCATCATTTACATTTACAGAATTGCACTATATCATTCCGATATTTTTGTAGTAGACCATATCATGGTGTTTTAAAATTATCAGCCGAGTATTTTATCATGGTTTTAGAACATAACTATTATCATTTTGCTTTTAATTGTTTTTTATTGTTTATATTTGTTCTAATTGTTATATAACTGTTTATTTTGTAGCCCCTGATGCAGCCCAGTTGGGCGAAACACGGCCTGTGTCGGGCTTGCTAACAATATTATGATCTATATTTAAAAAATTTTATATACGTATCTGCTTTGCCTGTTTTCCATCTTTGAGTTTGCAGATCGATTGCCCTGTTTGAATGGATGGTAGGCCATGACCCGTTCTCAAGAGGACTTTGTTCGTGAGGAGCTAGCTAAAATAAACGTAGACAAAGCAATGGGGCCTGATGGGATACATGTGAGGGTGCTCAAGGAACTCAGAGAAGTTCTGGCAGCTCTGCTGACAGACCTCCTCAATGCTTCCTTAGAATCTGGAGAAGGGTGGATGTGGTCCCTGAGTACAAGATTGGAAGGAGGAGGCTGGGAATTACAGACTGGTCAATCTAACCTTGGTGGTAAGTAAACTAATAGAAATGCTTTTAAAGAGGGGGACTGAGGTTTCTCGAACTGAATGGAATGCAGGACACGAGGCAGCATAGCTTCACTAGAGGAAGGTCGTGTCAGATGAAGCCAATTGATTTCTTTGACTGGGTGACCAAACATTTGGACGTGGGAGGGGTGCTAGATATGGTGTACTTAGATTTCAGCAAAGCTTTCAACACAGTTCCGCACAGGCGACTCATAAATAAACTGAGTACCCTTGATATGGGACCTAGAGTAACTGACTGGGTTAAAAATTAGTTGAACGGAAGGAGACAGAGGGTAATGGTAAATGGAACTTGCTCTAAAGATAAAGATGTTATCAGTGGAATACCGCAGGAATCAGTCCTAGGGCCGGCTCTTTTTCACATCTTTGTGTGTGATATTGTGGAAGGGCTGTCTGATAAGGCTTGTCTCTCTGTGGATGATACCAAACTCTACAACAGGGTGGACACCCCGGAAGGTGTGGATGACATGAGGAAGGACCTAGTGAAGCTTTAGGAATGGTCCCCATTTAGAGTACTGTGTGCACTTCTGGAGACCACACCTAAGAAAGAATATAAGGATGGAGTCAGTCCAGAGGGCGGCTACAAAACTGGTAAATGGTCTTGGACATAACACATATAGAGACAGGCTTACGAACCTCAATATGTATACACTGGAAGAGAGGAGAGACAAAGGAGATAGAGACATTTAAATATTTCAGGGGCATTAATGTACAAGAAATGAGCCTTTTTCAAATGAAAGAAAACTGTGGAATGAGAGAGCATATGATGAAGCTAAGAGGAAACAGGCTTAGGAGGAATCTAAATGTATTTGTTCATGGAAAGGGTGGTGGACGTATGGAATAGACTCAGGGTGGAGGTTGTGGAGACGAGGACTGTGTCAGAATTTAAGAAAGCGTGGGACAGGCACGTGGGATCCCATAGGAAAAGGAACAGTTAGTGGTTACAAAGGATGGGCAAACTGGAAAGGTCATTTGGCCTTTATCTGCCCTCATGTTTCTACGTTTCTATAAGCCAGGTACATAGATGATTTCCTGGAGCAGTGCAACATAGAAATCACAGCAAGGGAAAACCCACACTTTTCAAATAACACCTCTCAATGGCCATAGTGTAAGCCAAAAGGGAGCCAGATCTTTCAATTCCACCAGTCCCTGCCTGAAATGACCCTGACCTCTGGGCAGAGGAAGAGGGTCTTCCATCAGCAAGCACCTGAGATCTGCATACCAAGGTCTATGAAGTCAATCCGGCACCACCAACAAGACCAAATGAGGATGATACGAAATTCTACCCAACAAGCACCCTAAGAGGCCACTGAGAGAGGCTCCACTGCCAGCAAAGCCTGCACAAGGGCATCCATCCCCTGAGAGGCTGGATCTCTCCTTCGACTGAGAAAGCATTCTGCTTTTACACTGAGCCTGGATGCCATCGTCAAACTGAGGGGGCCCCCAGCAGTCCAGACTGAGCTGAAAGGCCCAACAGCCCAGCTCCCACTTCCCCGGATCCAGGAAAGAAGGCCAAGAAAGTACACCTGCATGTTGTCTGCCTGCAATATGGACCGATGAGAGAACATGCAGGTGCGTATCTGCCCACTGACACAGGCATATAGCCTCCAGAGCCACTGTCTGACTCTGGGTCCCACCCTGATTGTTGATGTAAGTCACAGCTGTGGCATCATCAGACATAACTCTGGCCACTTTCCTTCCAGGAGTGGCAGAAATGCCCACAAGGCAAGACAGACTACCAGGGTCTCTAGATAACTGATAGACCAGGTCGTCTCCTGGCCCAACCAGGTGCCTTGAGCCACCCAACATAGGCAACAAGCCTTCCAACCAAGGAGACTCTCATCAGTGGTAACCAGTACCCACTGAAGAGGATCCAGAGGAAACTCCTGCAAAAGGTGAGGTAAACTGTCCCACCAGGCCAGACTGAATCTCGCCCAGGACAGAAGTAGCAGGGGATGATGGAAGTCCTGAGACACCAGAGCCCACTGTTACAACAGGGCTTGCTCAAGCCACAACCTACAGTGCTGCTGCCATGGAGTGCAGAAGATGCAAATAGTCCTAGACTGTGGGCATTAGGAGCTTGCAAAACCAGCACACCTGCGCCCACAGCTTCCTTGCTTGCTCCTCCAGAAGGAACGCCATCACCAGGACCGTATCGAAGCAGACTAAGATACTCCTAAAGCTGAGGCTGAACCAGATAACTCTTGCACAGGTTCACCACCAAGCCCAGTGACTCCAGAAGAGACATCACTCACACAGTAAGGGAAGGGAAATGGGACTTGATATACCACCTTTCTGAGGTTTTTGCAACTACATTCAAAGCGGTTTACATATATTCAGGTACTTATTTTGTACCAGGGGCAATGGAGGGTTAAGTGACTTGCCCAGAGTCACAAGGAGCTGCAGTGGGAATCAAACTCAGTTCCCCAGGATCAAAGTCCACTGCACTAGCCACTAGGCTACTCCTCCACAACTAACCTCGGCCGCCTCGGTCTCCACTGGCCCGAATCAGCCAGACATCCCTGAACCTCCTGAAGCTGCAGATACACTGCTGCCACCACCGTCAGCATGGAAAACGTGTGGCACCGAAGCGAGGCCAAAAGGCCCCAGCAAATAAAAGCAGAGTGCCTGTGGTGACTCACAATAGGGATATGGAGGTATGCCTCTGTGAAGTTCAGGGTGGACAAGAACTCCCCCAGCCTTATGGATGCAATGACCGAGTGCAGAATCTCCATCCAAAAACAGTGGACCCCGAGAAAAGCAACGACTCTCTAGAATGGGCCAGAAGGAGCCTCCCTCCTTTGGCACCACGAATAAATTTGAGTACCACCCTGAAATCACACAGACACAGAGTAAGGACAACTGCCTTTCATTTCACAATAGTGCAGCAATGTGAGACCATGAAGGTACTGAGACCTAGACAGGCAAACTCCAGGGAGTACCCCCTTTTCAACCAGCTCCAGGACTCGCTGATCCAAGGTGATACAGGCCCCACTCATCCTGGAAGGGAGACATCCTGCCCCCTACCGGATCATCAAGGGGCCCAGAGCACTCTCACTGGGCAGAACAGGTGGTCACGGTTCCACCTGAGAAAACCATAGGACTAGCTCGTTTGGGACCACAAGAAGAGCCTTGCTTGAAAAGCCTCCTTTGACTCCCCTCCTTGGGCTAAAGCACAACATAGACTGAAAACAGCCACCCTCTTGGAGCGTCCCCAAGCAGAAGCTCCCAACTGCCTCAGCTCAAGGAACCCAAGATACACCTCTCCTATGTCCTTCACCAGATTCTCCAGATCCTTGCCAGAAAGCAAGCGTCCCTAAAAGGGCAGCTGACTCAACAGCTTCTTGGAAGCTGCATCCGCCACCCAGTGTTACAGCCACAACCACCAGTGCACAAACACTGAAGCAGAAGCTGGGCGGGAGGCTCAGCTGACCAGATCATAAATAACATCCACTAAGGTCATCCCAGATTCCAAGCCAAACCCCCCTGGACAGAACAGGCACCTTAGTGACTGAAGTGACCAGAGCATCCACTTTAGGGAAGGTCCAATACTTTCCAATCTCCTCTGGAGCAAAGGTATAAAGGCTATCCAGAGCCCTGGCACCTTGAAGGGGACCATCCCAATTTTTCCCCCCATATCAACACGATCTGGATAAGAGCCTTGTAAAGGGGAAAATACTTAGGGAGCCCAGCGAGCCCCTCCAGCAGAGGATCCCCTTCCACCAGGTCTGCAGCTGGAGTCTTTAAGCATAGAGAGAGCCATAATAATCTTGTCAATAAGACAAGACAGCTACTCCTGCCTTCCTGAAGAGATGCCTTTCTGCTTCTCCAGAGGGTCTCCAGAACTGGAGCCCACCAAGGACAGAGAGACTAAGATCTCCCCCCCCCCCCCGTCTCCTCTGAGTCGATCGGTGCATCCAGCGCCCTCCCCTCGGCACCCAAGCCGGGGCCTCACACTCTCCGGACAAAGTCCCAGTGCACCGAGCCTGAAGCCGCAACCAGTAGCACTATCAAATGCAAATTGGGAGCTGCGGAGCCCAAACTCCATGCTCAACTAGGCACGGAAACCAAGGAGCAGCCCTTAGGCTCAATCACCCTGCATGGCTCTGACCGGCAAAGCGAGGAGCTAGGCCAGGGACTCAGGGGCACTGAACAACAACCTATCGCCTACTGCAGGTAGAGAAAAATACTTGAACCTTCCAGACGGCACCAAAATTTATTACTTGTGATCATCATTAAACCCTTATCACATTACTAGTTAATGGAATTCACTCCCTATAGAAATTAGGCAAGAGATTAATTATATGCAGCTTAGAAGAAAACTGAAGATATCTATTTCAGAGATTTCTGAATGTCACTTATGGGATCATAAGGGCCCAAAGCACAATCCTTCCACAGAAGCTGTTTGACAGATTCTGGCTTCCTTATATGGAAACTAAGGCCCTCAGAGCGCATCCAAAGATGCACTGGGCAGGATGGGGCGCCGCCATTTTGGGAAGGCGCCCTCCCTCCTCCGCTTACTACTACTACTACAGAGAGGTAGGCCGCTGGGGGAGGGAGAGCGAGCTAGCTGATAGCGGTCCCACTGGACCACCATGGCGCTTTTGTTCTATATTAGGGTGGGAGGGAAAGTAACCAGCGATCCCACTGGACCAACAGGGTTTTTGTGTTTTGGGAGTGGGGGTGCCTGGAGGTCCACTGGACCTCCAAGTCTTGTGTTTGGGGGGCAGTGGGCTTAGGTTTGACAAGTCCGGTTGAAAATCCCAGAACCTCTCAAACCTATTCGGTGGGCCTCCCTCACTGGCAAACCCTAACACCAGCTCCGAGCTATCGTAGGGTTTGCAGCACTAGCAACGCCCTTGTTTGGCGTGCTGCCCGCTGATCATGAGGGAGGAATTTGGGAGACCCTTGCTTGCATGCGTTTGCATGCAATTAGCATTCAGAGCCAGAAAGCGTGTTATTACACTCTTTAGCCGGCCCTGATCATCGGGTGGGAACAAACGTGGGCGCTAGTACGGCACTACTGGCCATTAGCGCCCACGTTTGCTTCTGATCATCAGCCCCTTAATGTGGATTTTAAATTATTACTTTGTTTCTCCTAGTTTTTTTACTAGCTTCATTTTTGTAACTCCACTAAACCAAACTGCTGGGCAAACACAGTTTATAAAAAGCGATATTGTATTGCAATAAGAACGGAGTGTCTGTGCTGGCAAGACGGATTTCCAGATACAATGTGAACATTTTTGAGATGCCAAAGATGATAGCAAGCGCTAATGACCTGAACACAGGACCCCAGGTTTATGAAAGCCTCCACATTTTTGGCAAAGCTTCCAAAGGGGGAAAAAAAATAGAGACCAAAAACCAAGCCATACTTACTGTATTGCATTTTGTTCCACACACCACTTGCCGATGATTGAGCCATTGAGATGCAAATACTTTATTAAGGTTCCCAAGATAGAATTCTCGCTCTTTCAAGAGGCAGGGAAGCTTCTGGGCTGCATATCCACACAACAATCTGCGGTAGCTGGAATCTTCCAGAACCTTGAGCTCTCTGCCTTTTAAGTAGTACACCAAAGACCTCTTCACAGGAGGGAGTCGTTTCCTTTTGTGAGCAAAGTGATCCCAGCCAAGCTGCGGAAAAAAAAATACATAAGCCCTCCCAATTACTACAGGTGCTGAAAGAAAAAGTACCATATACCTGTGCTTGTCAGCTATCAGGAATAAAGCTTTATTTCAAGTATTAAAAATTACTAGCATAAAAGAATAAACCAAGCAATAAAAAAAAAATAAAAAATAAAATCAAACCCTTAATCACTGGTATTTTGAAACTTAACTTGCTTTTGTTAAAGCATGGCATTTAAGAAAAAATAAAACGGAAGATGGAAAAACAAAAAAGCAGCAACCTCTTTTTCCAAGATACAAATTCCCAAAATGAATGTATTGGCCCAAGTTTGTTCTAGCTCCATTCAACAGAAAATGCCTTTATCAGCAACTACCTGGGAGCTTAAGGCCTGTCCACTCATCCAACTAACAGTCCTCAGCTGGGAAGAGGGAAAGACACAGAACTCTCCAGTCACTAGATGGGACCACTATCTTAGCAATGCCCCCCCCCCCCACCTCACCAGGGATGGGAATAATGTCTGAGTAGCAAAGCATCCCAGCCAGCTAACAACTTCCCATTAAATATTTTAATAGAAATAAGACACCACACATTACATTTCCAGCAAAGGGAAAGAGAACACCAACTATTCTGACTACAATACAGAATATAACAGGAAAATCCATATATGGCCATAAGTTAGTTTAGGAGAAATCACACGAATTAGGAGAAACGAAACTTACAACAGTATATATGAGATGGCTAGGAAAGTTTTTGCTGAGCAGTTTTGTTATTCAGTTTTTGCGTCTGGCTTTTCTGTGTGACAACCTGCTCCAGAGAGAACAATTATTTTGTATTGGGTTAGTGAGATACCAATAAAGATTTTTACTGGTTGCGCCTATATTTAAGTCTGATTGTCTCTCTTATTCCAGCCCCTAGGGCTGAAGTGTTTTCCCCTCTCCAGGGACAAGGGACAGGTTTACACATTCCAGGTATTTGTAACCTGGACTGGCCACTATTGGAAACAGTATGTTGGGCTTGATGGACCTTCAGTATGTCCCAGTATGGCAACACTTATCTACTTAAAAAGCCTCAGAATACTGATAAAAAATGTGAAGCTAACAGAGGCTGAGCCCCCTTTTTTTTTTTCCCACTTTTTCATTTTAAACATATATCATCTCTTCATACGAGTGCTTCATTACTTTATTTAAAAAAACAATCTAAAAGAACTTATCTTATTGCTTATCTTCTTAACAACCTCCTGGTGAGACAGCTACTAGTTGGCTGTGTTTTAATTAGTCGCAGTCTGACCAGGAAGTTGTTAAGATATTGCAATAAGTTCTTTTGGATTTTTAAAATAAAGTAATGAAGCTCTCGCATGAAGTGATGATACATGTTTAAAAGTAAACAAATAAAAATAAAAAATGGGGGGGGGGAGGTTTTTTTTTTTCAACCTACAATAGAAATTGTGATGGCTAAAAGAAGCTAGCTACCAGTATTCTGAGGCTTTTTCCTATCCGTATTTTGTGGTTATTGAAGGTTCAAGGAGCTAATATAAGAAAGATTTTTAAATGGTTAAGAATTAAGGTATATATACAGTGAATTAGAGGTTTTGTGGATTGTATTTAAACCACTATCCCTATTGATTCTGAATCTGTTTAGTACCATTTCCCCCATCCCCAATAGGAAATAGTAACAGCGGTTAGCGTATCTGGGTTTAAAAAAGGTTTGGACAAGTTACTGGTGAAAAAGTACATAGTCTACTACTGAGACAGACATGGGGAAGCAACTGTTTGCCTTGAGATTGGTAGCATTGAGTACTGCCATAATTTGGGTTTCTACCAGGTACTGTGACTTGGCCACTGTTATAAACACTGGGCTACATGGACCATTAGTCTGACTCATTATGGCTACTCTTATGTTCTTATGTTTATGTTCTAACTCCTGACAAAATTAAAATGTCATGGGATAGGAGGAGGCGGTCTTTCAGGGGAACTCTGTCAAAAGCTTTCTGAAAAATCAGATACACTATCAGCTGGTTCACCTTTATGCATATTCATGCCTTCCAAAAAAAAATCAGTAGATTGGCAAGGCATGACTTCCCTTGACTATAAATCCATGTAGGCTTTGTCCCATTACATCATGATTATCTCCATGTTCAGTACATGTAGATTCTATAGCACGAATTAAAAAGAAGCATTCCCAGAGTGTGCCAAGGTCAGGGAAGTAAACAGCACGTGCACATCTACTCTATTCCTGCTTAGCACCCATACAGTGTGAAGTCCACTGGCATCTAATATATGGAGGCGATGCTTTAGTCTTATTTTGTTTCATGTCTTAATTTACCCCCTGCAAGCCTAAAAGCTATCAAAGCAGTGTACTTTCAGGTACACAAGGTATTTTTCTGCCCATGGTGGGGGTGCTCACAACCTAAGGCGCCCTTTTACCAAACCGTTGTAAAAAGTGACCTTAACACACCCTTACACAGGTCATTCCCGTGCACTAAGGCCATTTTTACCACAGACAAAAAAATGGCCAATTTTCTTACTTCCCTTATTAGTAATGGCCACATGCTAATTTACTCCATTAGTGCATGAGTGGCCCTACTACCACCCGTTATGTATTATTATTACCCCGCGCTTTCCCACTCAAACCAGGCTCAATGCGGCTTACATAGTAATAGGGATTACAGGATATTGATGAGAAAATAAAAGTTAAATATAACAGAATAACAAAAGCGATAGGTAGGTAAATAAGGAGAGGGGTAAAGGAGTAGGAGAGGTGTAGGCAAGGGTGGAAGCGGCAGGAGAGGGATGGGTACAGGATAAGCAAACGGAAATTTGGTTGGAAAGATAGCCAAGGTCATTATCCTTGTCTTCTGGATATGTGATGGGTAGTAGGATTAGTAGAATTAGTTTGGGCCATATGTAGGCAATAAAGGTTCATGACCCAAGCACTAGCAAATAACATTTTATTTTTTTAAGACATTAGTATGCACTGATCCCAAAATTAATATAAGACGTCTAAGCATGCCCAGCAGTATGGCATTTTTTTGCTGCTTTAAGCAAGTGTTAGTGCTTACCACAGCTTGGTAAATGGGCCCCTAAGTTTGTACTTGAGGCAATGGAAGATAATTAAACCACCAAAACACACACAAAAAAACAGAAAAGGTTTTCTTTGAAAATCTACATATGTGAAAACTGCCCCTTGTGTGAGCCATTTTAGAACGAAATACACTAACTGAATATTTTTTCCTTACAAATTTACATTATATTCTGCATACTTATATCTAAAAATAAAATGACAAAAACAGAATACTGGAATGTCCCTCACCCTTTCCAAATGTATGGTTACAAAAGCTAGCATTTTTTTTTTTTAATCAAACTAGTTAGGATTATTTTCCCATGTCTAACCCAACAGAGTATCCAATACATAAGATCTAATGATTAAAACACTAATTAAAATGCATACCACTAAAAACAAAAACTAGAAAATGGAGGGGGGGGGGGGGGAGAGACTTTACATAAGCTAACCAACCCATGACTAAAGAAGATTTCATTTTCTCCCTCCACAATCTATTAACTAGGATCTTCCATCACCCAAGCAACAACTACTTACAGACCTGTGCACCACTTGGAGAACCAAGACAGGACACACCACGTTTGCAGTCATTTCGGTGCATGGAGAAACAACTAATAGTCTCTGGACACTTACTGTCCAAAGGGGAGTGAAAAGAATAAAGTAGATTAATGATTGCACACGGTGGGAGGCTTTGTACTCAAATGCCTACAGTTCACCGGTCCGAACCTCAGTCCATCAACGTAGTCAGTTGATGCAGGGAATTCCAAAGCTTGAACGAAAACACGTGTGTACGCAACAAGCAGTGACCCAGTGGAATAAAAAAAGTGAAACCGTTACAAAAAGCCAAGAGCCCCCAGTTGCTCACAGATGAGTTGGGGGTTTTTTTTAAAGCTCACCTCTTATGATGTCAAACTGGGGATTGGGATGGGGGGGGGGGAACCTGTCCAGATTTGCTTGTTTTCTTTTTTCCCTGCTCTGGCAGGTAACAGCTTTGGACCAGAAAGCGGCGGGCAGGGTGGGAATCGGGAAAGGGAGGAGCTGTTTTTACCCGGCTGTCAGCTGGTGAGGGTAGGGATGGAGACACATAAGCCCGAGATTCAGGTGGCTGATCGGGATTATCTTCACGGCAAAATAATAAAGTAGAGAATGGCGGGGGGCGGAAAGGACAAGGAAAAAGGTTACAAAACCGTTTTCACAAAAATATATCAAGTACATGTATATAGATCAGAGGTGGCGCGGCTCGGCTTTCAAGTGTAGCCTCAACCTTTTCGCTGTCAGTATCGCAAAAGTCCAAGACATCTCATTTAGGGATATTCATGATGTATTTAAGGATATTCATGATGTATTGTAAGCCACATTGAGCCTGCAAAGAGGTGGGAAAATGTGAGATACAAATGCAATAAATAAATAAAGGCCACGTGGGTAAATGCATCTATTTAACCCTTCCAAAATAGCTCCATCCACTCCAGATAACACGATCCTTCCCCTCGAAGCGTGACCAGGTTTTCTACATCTGCCCAACTACAAGTTTGTGTGGGGTAGAAAAGGAAGGGGGGGGGGTCCCTTTTTCTGTAGCTCCCGGGCTAAGCAGATCCCACATTGCACCGTCAGTAACCAGGAAAGAGACACCCCGCTGCTGTTGAGTTTATTTACCTGCTCTCCCTGCGGCCCTGCGACTGCCAGGCCCGGCGCTTTCCTCTTCCTGCTAACTGTTTTCCTCGCCATAGTCGGAGACGCAGAGGCCCCGAACCCACATGAAGGAGGGGAAGGACGCCGTATGGTGCATATAACGGGGAAGGAGTCCAACCGAGAAGGGGAGAGAGCGGGGCCGGACAGCAGAGCGGTGGGGGGGGGGGGGGGGGGGGAAACAAAACCAAACAAATAAAACAGCGGCTAAAGACAGACACCGACGACCCCCAACAAGGGTCAAAACCGCACTGCAAACAAACAAGCGTAAAGAGAGAGTGGCGGAAGAAAATCCCCGCCCTCACGCCCGACGTTTCCTCAGCGTGATGACGCATCCCTACGGACGACCTGACGTTACGAGGGCGTACGCCGTCCGTCTCCTAGTCGAATCTTTTCAGCCCGGGTAGGGGGGCAGCCAAGTATATGGGGATCCATATATGCAGGGCTTTTTTTGAGGGGGTACTTGGGGGTACTGAGTACCGGCACCTTTTCCATTGTCTGCTAAAATTGACCCATGGTCCCCAAGTTTTAATGAAAGAGCTCAAGCTCTACATACCAATTCTGCCTTGTCATAGATTCTGTGACTGGTTGCAGGGGGCCTGGCTGTTGTGGGGTGAGTCCCTCAGTGATCACCCCACCCCTGAAGGGTGGCCTAGCATTTGAGTACCGGCACCTTTTTCACTAGAAAAAACACACTGCATATATGTAAGCTCTGTCCTCTGTGGGTGCTCCAGCCTCTTCCGCACCCCCAATATGGAGCACACACTATCACTCTGACTAGGGAGCTTTCACTTTTGTTCAGTTTAGCGTACTGGGACAGACCAAAGGTCCATCAAGCCCAGCGTCCTGTTTCCAACAGTGGCCAATCCAGGTTGTTATAAATAGCCCCCCAGATAACCTATACCAAAAATAGGACTCATAAAATCAGATTGAGGAAGCAAGGCTTCATTAATTTCTTGTTCAAAAATACATCCCGCATCTCTAACATCAAGCAGGCACACCCTGACTTCTGCCAAAGTCACAGATTATATAGATTGTCTGCCCCCCTAAATTGTCTCATTGTACACTAATCACATTTACCCCCTCCCCTTTACATCCTTCTCTGTGAAAACTTTCCATAGAAAGTTCGCCTGCTAGTGTTCTTATCTCTAAATGTTCTGTGAAAGTCCTGCTTAACAATCTAGCACCTGCAATTTCTCACTCCCTCCTAACTCCCCCCTCCCACTACCTTCTTTGTTTCTAATTCACTCCTTGCAGATGTACATGTCTGACTTTTAGTTTCAAGGCCTGTCTTTGAAGCTTTTCCTGTGTCTCAGCATTTTGGAAGTCTTACAACCCCCCCCCCCCCCCCACCTTCCGTCCCTGCTTCTTACAGAGAAACACAGTTCCATTGTCTAGTGATTCAGACAGCTGTAATTACTACTACTACTTAACATTTCTAGAGTGCTACTAGGGTTACGCAGCGCAGTACAAATTAACGAATAAGGACGGTCCCTGCTCGGAAGAGCTTACAATCTAAAGGACGAAATGTAAAGTTGGGGTAGCTGAGATTTCCTGAGAAGAGGTGTAGTGATTAGGTGCCGAAGGCGACATTGAAGAGGTGGGCTTTGAGCAATGATTTGAAAATGGGTAGGGAGGGGGCCCGGCGTATGGGCTCAGGGAGTTTGTTCCAAGCATGGGGTGAAGCGAGGCAGAAAGGGCGAAGCCTAGAGTTGGCGGTGGTGGAGAAGAGTACTGAAAGGAGGGATTTGTCTTGAGAGCGGAGGTTACGGGTAGGGACGTAAGGGTGATGCTTTCTGTTAGAAAGGGATAGTTAGGGCCTAAACTATACATTCTACCTTTACAACTATGCTATATGAAAACGCAATATATTTAAACATTTCTCACAAGGTCACAAATACCTGGCAAGATCCCCCAAAAAGTACAAAACATTTTATACTGCTTATCCCAGAAATTTAATAATGGTCTATGGACTTTTCCTTTAGGAAGCCATCCAAACCTTTTTTTTAAACTCTGCTAAGCTAACCGCCTTTACCATATTCTCTGGCAACAAATCCCAGAGTTTAATTACACGTTGAGTGAAGAAAAGTTTTCTCCGATTCATTTTAAATTTACTACTTTGTAGCTTCATCGCATGCCCCCTAGTCCTAGTATTTTTGGAAAGCGTAAACAGACGCGTCACGTCTACCCGTTCCACTCCACTCATCATTTTATAGACCTCTATCATATCTCCCCTCAGCTGCCTTTTCTCCAAGCTGAAGAGCCCTAGCCGCTTTAGCCTTTCCTCATAAGGAAGTCGTCCCATCCTCTTTATCATTTTCGTCATTCTTCTCTGTACCTTTTCTGATTCCACTATATCTTTTTTTAGATGCGGCAACCAGAATTGAACAGAGCTGAGGGGGGAGCACGGGTGCACGAACAGAAGGGAGCTGACAGGTGAGCCGGACCTCACAAAAAAGGTGCCGGTACAAAAAAAGCACTGATAAATAGAAAACAAAATAAAATAATGTGATTTTTTTTTTGTATTGTATTGACCTAACAATACATTTCTTGACAAGCTGTCTGAACTTTATTCAGGTCTGATAGGAGCAAAAGTATGACTTTTAAAATATGTATGATTAAGATAGGAAGAAGTGAATGGGTAATCAGAAAGCGACAAAAGTAGTGTGGTTTTATGGTTTAGTGTGATAGGAAACCCAGATACTACTTATTTTGACCATAAAGTCATTTATGCTGTGTCTAGTTGCTGAAAAATGCTCATCCACAGAAGTGGTTTGTGCTGTTTGATGTGGTACCTGTGTGAGCTTATTCTTATTTTTAGCATCTGACTTGTCTCCCCAACAGGGTACACCTTTTTCACATTTTCTGCACTGAAATAATGACTATCTCCACTTCAGGAAGTAGGTGGAAGTGCAGCTCTTCTTTCAAGACTTTAATACATGTGGCAACTGACTATTCACTCACTCTTCATTTAAAACAGCTTGATGTACACCCTGTAATTTAGACTACTTCCCCATATCTTATTCAACTGTGCATGTAATCTGCTTTTAATTTAGTTGCCTTTCTTTTTATAAGAACATAAGAACGTACTGGATCAAACTACTGAAGACCCATCTCTTTAACAAGGCATACCACAAAGATCAACCAATGTGAAGATATACATACATACAGAACTATTCCTATAATATCTGATTGATATACTAATATCACGTTTTATCATTATTTATGCTACTCAAAATCCTTCTTGTTACACTACGACTATGTTGTTTCTTTATCATGTTGTTCAAGATCCTGCTATAACACTAAATGTCTAATTTCTAATGTATTTCCACCACTCATGATGTATTGTAAGCCACATTGAGCCTGCAAAGAGGTGGGAAAATGTGGGATACAAATGCAATAAATAAATAAAATCAAAGCTCCATCATGCCCAGTTTCCTGTTTCCAACAGTGGGCAATCCAGATCACATGTACTTAAAAAGATCCCAGAACAGTAAAACAGATTTTATGCTATTTATCCTAGAAATAGGCAGTGGATTTTCCCAAGTCCATGTTAATAATGCCTTCATGGACTTAAACATATTTTTAAACCCTGCTAAACTAACTGCTTTTACCACATTCTCTGATGAGAATAAGGGTAGAGAGAAAATCCTGGTAAAGTGCTTTAAAAATACAAACAGGTTTATTCTTTCTAAGGTGAACTGTCAGTCTGTTTGCCGTAGTAGAGCTGCCCTGGAAGCGCTGAACTTGTTACAATTTGCAGGCAGGGCCACCAAGACGGGGAGCGGGGGGGGGGGCAAAATTCCCCAGGCCTGGGCCTCCAAGGGGGGGGCCTGGCGCCGGGGTCTCTCTCTCTCTCTCTCCTGCTCTTGACTGGACCCGAGTGATTGCGTCCCGACAGGAGCAGGAGAGAGAAAACTCTGGTGCTGGGCCCCCCTTGGAGGCTGGGGAGGACCTGGAGCTTCCTCCAGCGCTGCTCTTCTGCCCATTGCTGAGCGGCTGCTTTTCCTCTCAGGTGCACATGCTCGGTTTTGAAACCGAGCATGCCCTGAGAGGAAAAGCAGCCGCAGGGACAGGCAGTCAGCGCTGGAGGAAGACTGTTTTTCCGGTATTATTAGCGGAGCATCCCCTGGTGATTTGACACACAAAAGGACTTGCTGAATGTGCTGTTTTTTTTCTTTTATGAGTATTTTCATTGTTCCTATCAGAATGTTTTAATTCTAGCCCCTGACGCAGCCCCTTTGGGCGAAACACGGCCTGTGTCGGGCGATTCTCTGGTATATGGTATCATTAATAAAATCTTTACATGTTATATTGATCTGCTGGTTTGTTTTCCACGTTGGAGTTTGCAGATCATTTGCCTTGGTTTTTTTTTTTTTTTTTGCAAATAGAGGCAGACAGACACGTGCATTGGAGCATTTCTACACACTTTTATTATTATTTGTTGCATTTGTATCCCACATTTTCCCACCTCTTTGCAGGCTCAATGTGGCTTACAATACATCATGGATAGTGGAAATGAGAAGAGAATAGTCATTTGGTATTACAGAAGGATTTTGGGTTACATGGTAGTGGACTACATGATAGTAATATGACAGAAGGCGTTATTAAACATTACTGGATATCTGTGGGGATTTTTACATGTGTTGATTTTTGTGGTATATCTTGTCGAAGAGATGGGTCTTCAGTTGTTTGTGGAAGTTGGTCAGTTCATAGATCGCTTTTAGGTTGCGTGGCAACACGTTCCAGAATTGCGTGCTCATATAGGCAAAGGTTGATGCGTGCATTAATTTGTATTTTAGACCTTTACAGTTGGGGAAATGAAGATTAAGGAATGTGCGAGATGATTTTTTGGCATTCCTGGAGGGGATTAATTCACTGAGGGTAATAAAGCTTGTGGGTCAAACTATGCATACACACTGAATGGAAAGAGCTGAATAAGGGAAATAAATACCTGCTCCCCATGAGTTTAGGAGGAAGGCAAATTGGTGCCACATTGGGAATTCAATGAGAGAGGGGTTGTTTTTTTTTTCTTTTTAGTCTTTGGAAAAGCCTGACTCATGCTAAACCATCTGTATGGTTATGGCTGGGTTTGGAGATTGCTGTCTAGTGGAAAACCCTAGAAATTATGATTATAGAGCCTTTATAAAGGGTGGTAAATCTGAATCCCAGCAGGGAAAGTACTTTCAGAGGCTTCTCTGGAAGCCCTCGGGAGCCAGGCTTAAGGCTAGAAAGTCTTTCGGAGTACCTCAGGGCAGAAGGAGCAGTAGCCCCTAGGCACAGGCACAGCTCAGGGCAGAAGAAAATGACCTGCAGGGGCACTATCGGTGCCTAGGGCTGTGTGGGGGACCCTGGAACTGGTGGTTGCAGAGCCCTGTTAAGGGCTGGTAACCCTGAACCCCAGTAGGGAGAAACCTAAGAGGCTGCTCTTGAAGACAAGCCCAGTGAGGGTAAAGGCCTCTGGGGTGCGATCAACACTTGGAGCCCAGCGAGGGTGAAGGCCTCCGGGGTGCAATCAGCACTAGGGTCCCAGTGGAGGAGGACAGCTTGTCCCAAGAGCCCAGGGAGACCCTCCAGGAAGGCTAAGCAGCAGTGGCGCTCCGTGGTTCACTTCCACCTGGGGCGGATCGTTACTGCGTGCACCCCCCCCCCCGGCGTGACCCCCCTCCCTGACCCAGGCGACACAGCACCCCCCCCCAGTCCCAGTCCCCACCTGTCTTAGCAGCTCTGTCCACCCAGCGCCTCTGCGCTGCTGTAAAAGAAGAAAATCGCCTCGTCGGCCCTTCCCTTACTCTCTCTGTCCCGCCCTCTGATGTAACGTCCTATTTCCTCGAGGTGAGAGGAGTGGTTGGGAACTCATTGGAAGAAGAATGGGTGAGGGCCTCTATATATGTGCATATAAGTGTACACGCATCACCCAATATAATCAACTTCAATTCCATATATTACATAGGGCTTACTTGACCCAGGTCCAAAGTGGGAAAGTCAATAGTAGAGCCTCCAGCATGTGCTGGAGACAGTGAGGGTTTACAGAGTTCTTTGAGCATTTATGATGGGATAGTCTGGTGGTACTTAACTTTTGTCAGATAGTGCAGGATAAACCCAAGTAGTGGACGGGTGAACACTGGGCTGATAGAATGACTTGCTTATTGGGGTTTGGCATATACTGGTCTCTGGAGGGCGTGATATCACATGGCATTTCACACCTGCTGAGTCTGGCTGCTAAGATGACAATAGACAGGACCTGGAAAGAATGTGGTGGCCCTACTTGGAATGTGTGGAAGCAGGCCATTTGTGAAATGCAGAGGTTCATAAGATTATGAGGGATTTAAGGGGGAAAGGGGACACACATACAAAATTATGGAAAGATATTTTGAGATGATGTTTCTGTGGAACAGAGACTATATCGAGTAATCTTCTGGACAGATTGCACGCAGATCCAAGTAGTTGTTGAGACGTTACATTTGCATAGTTCCTGAGCAGAAAACCTGTCAATCAACCTCATGTAAGGGTACAGGGGAGGTGGGATAAGGGAGGGGGTTTAGTTTTCTGAGATTTTGCTGTTGAATCGGTGACAGCATCTGTGTAGATTACATTGGACATTCTGTTTCAGTATGTTTGTTTAACCACCTTGTACACGGTTTATGGGTTGTGGGTATGATTACTGTTTGTTTATTTTCTGCATTTCTTAATAAAACCTAAACCCCTCTGTTTACTAAGTGGCTGCCCTGCGCTTATGCCGACACAGCCCATTCACTTTGAATGGACTGTGTCAGCACTGCTGCATGGCTTAGTAAACAGGGGGGGGGGGTAACAACAAATTTTTAAGTATTTGGTCAAAGTATTTAGTTTAAAGTAAAAATAAATGTATTACTTTAATACTTAAGTAAAAGTACAGTGAAGAACACATTACAAAAATGTACTTAAATAAAAGTTTAAAAAAAAAACTTTTGCCTAATATAATACTTTTTGAGTAAAAAGTAAAAGTACTTTAATTACAATGAATACAACTCTTGTGAACGTTTTTTTTATTCCGACAACTTTATTGCCGTTCAATTCAATCCACTTTGCTTTCAGTAAAACTACATTTTGAAAATGACTGTCACTCATTTGAGTGTGCTTGTGAGTCAATATTAAACCAGCACAGCTAAAAAAAACAGGTGTTCAGCAACTGCATTGGCAGGATGTGGATTGCTCAGTCTGATAAAAAGTTTCTTCAAATCAGGCCAGGCTGCCATAGTACTGATGTCTTTTGACTGGGGCTGCAGATATTGGTTAAGGGAATCTCTATCTGAAACAGCTGACTTCTGTATAGGAAAGAATACTTTATCATCATCATCATTATGATCTACATTAGAAGTCTAATTCATCACTAGCATCGTCATCATCATTGTCATGCTGTCCAATTACAGAGAAGACTTTCCCAAACTTGGAATCATTGTTGTTCTAATCATTTTTCATTTAATGGCAAACTCTGAATATCTTTGAGAACTGATGCAAGAACATCAAATGTATGGGAACCCTTTAGCAGTGGCGTACCAGGGGGGGAGCGGTGGGGGCGGTCCGCCCTGGGTGCATGCCACTGTGGGGGTGCCGCGCACCGGTCAGCGTCGTTAGTTTCCATGCTCCCTCTGTCCCCCGGAACAGGAAGTAACCTGTTCTGGGGCAGAGGGAGCATGGAAACGAACGACGCTGACTGGCGTGCGGCACCCCCCCCAGCGGCGTGCACCTAGGGGTGAGGGGGTTCTTTCACCGGGGTGGGGGGATGTCCTTTTGCCGGGGGGGGGGCACACTGCACCCAGGGGGGGGCGGGACGCATCGGCGATCCGCCCCGGGTGTCAGCGCCCCTAGGAACGCCACTGCCCTTTAGTCCTAAGGCCAGATAAACAGGCTTCTTCTCTAAAGACTAACAATCTACTGTAAACGTTTACTACTACTACTAATCATTTCTATAGCACTACTAGATGTACACAGCGCTGTACACATTATATACAAGTACTTCCTCTGTCCCTAGGGGACTCACAATCTAATGGTTTTTTTTTGTACCTGGGGCAATGGAGGGTTAGGTGACTTACTCAAGGTCACAAGGAGCTGCAGTGGGAATTGATTGAACCCAGGCTACTCCTCCATCAGATAATCAGAACCCTGTTGTGGTAGAGACATATCTCTTCACCAAAAATGGCAACCAGCTTCAGCTTCATCTCCGCTTCTAAGTGCTCCAACTCATCACTGTTGGCTTGAGACCAGTAAACAATTCATCGAACATAGGCTACTACTCCATCAGATAATCAGAACCCTGTTGTGGTAGAGACATATCTCTTCACCAAAA
Organism: Microcaecilia unicolor; assembly: GCF_901765095.1. NCBI lineage: Eukaryota > Metazoa > Chordata > Amphibia > Gymnophiona > Siphonopidae > Microcaecilia > Microcaecilia unicolor. The sequence continues at coordinate 27,327,043 of NC_044032.1, read as the reverse complement.
ATGGCAACCAGCTTCAGCTTCATCTCCGCTTCTAAGTGCTCCAACTCATCACTGTTGGCTTGAGACCAGTAAAGAATTAATCAAACATAGGCTAATCCTCTGTTCTTATAGGCTATGTTCACTGAACAGCAACATTTAAGATGCAATGATCCACCATTTTTGTGACAAGGTTTGCAATAGCAAAATCCTGTTCCTGGGTTTGTTGTTTCATTTGGTTTACTGAGGAATCATAATTTACATCTCACTTCTGCTTTTACTTTTTACTTTTAACTGCAAGCATCAGATGTAACGGAGTAAAAGTACTAAAAATTGGTAAAATAATTACTTTGGTAAAAGAAAAAGTAATACATGTTTCCTGTACTTCTTTCCAAGTAAATTTGACAAAACGTTTACTCAAGTACAGTAACTAGTTACATTTACTTAGCTACTGTACAACACTGTTGAAAACCAGAGATGGGGTTGCTACTTTTTTAAAGTACCTAAATAAAAAGTAAGAGTACTGGCTTTAAAAGTAGTGAAATAAAAGTAGAAAGTAAAAAAAAAAATACTCAAAAGTAATAAAGTACAGCTCTTAAAACTACATAAGTAAAAAGTATTCTTAACAAGTTGGACCACATAATTCAGTATGTTTACAAGCTAACTTCTAGGGGGTCACACAAGGTAATTTCTAGAAAAAAAAACAACAACCTGAACATTGCAAGTGGTCAGAAGAACATTAATACACCTATTGGAAAACAACATAAGCTGGATTAGTACAGATCAGTTCCACACAGACACTTGATGCTAACACAATACCCAGCCTTTTTCACACATGAACAGAGGTAGTCCCTCATCAGGTATAGAATAAGTAACCACAAAATAAAAATGGTAATATGTAGAGAAAAATTAAACAACCCACCAAGAAGCCACAATCTGCATACAATTCAAAACCAAAGAAACAGAAAGCGACACATCACTTTGTACCATGCAAAATATAAGAAAGCAGGTATAAATTTCAAAAACTTACATATTGCAATTGCTATATAAAAAATTAATAAAAAAAAATAAATGTGATACCTTTTTATTGGACTAACTTATTATAGTTTTTGACTAGTTTTTGGAGGTGAAAAGCTCCTTCCTTAAGTCAGGAGAAGCATAATAATACAGCAGTATACTGTCCCAACCTGAAGCAGTAGGTTTTGGCCGAAGAAAGTTGTAAAACAATATATGTAGTCTCTCTCTCTCCCCCCCCCCCCTCCCCATTCAGACTTGCCTAATTTCTCTTTCTCCCATCCACTGCAGCCCTACAGCACAGTCTCGCTCCCTAACTCCTGTGCAACTCTGTCAGGCCCACGCTAATAAACTACCATGAAAGATACAGAGACCTGGCTCTCTGCAGCGCTGCTAGTGCTTCTTGCGCCAGTCCCGGAAGTTTACATCAGAGGAGGCGGGCCCAGCACAGGAAACACTAGCAGTGTGGCAGAGAGTGTCTCTCTCATGGTAGTTTAATAGTGAGAGCCCGGCAGAGGTGCAACGGGAGGGAGGGAGACTGTGCTGCAGAGCTATGGTTGATGGGAGGGTAGAGGGAGTGGGCCCAGTGTGACTCAGGCTGTGAAGGCAGCTGAGCCTGACAACAGCAGAGTAATAGCCAATCAACAGCTGTTCTTGGAAGGTGTAGAGGACAGCGACTAGGGTTTCCAGGTGATGTCAGACACCGGGCTTGAATCTGATTGGGCCCAAACTTCCAGTCCCAGCTCAGCTGTTTTTGGGACTGGAAGTTCCAGTCCAATCAGCTGCAAGCCATGTCTGACGTCTTTTGGAAAGCCTGTAGAGGAGGAGAAGGAGAGGAATGAAAAATTACTTTTTAAAGAAAGTCTCTGAGTTAAGTAAAGGTACTGCAACAAAGTACAAGTACTTAATTACTACGCATCTCTGTTGAGAACTGACCACCCTTCCTGCAGGTAAAAGTATACACTGATGATTTTTACGGCTGTCAAAAATCTATGATGTTGCTTTGACTGCAGCTGCTCTTTGCTGCCTCTCCAGAATTGCCTGCCCTGGGCAGTGGCGTAGACACAGGTGGGCCTGGGTGGGCCGGGGCCCACCCACTTAGGGCTCAGGCCCACCCAACAGTAGCACACGTTTAGTGGTAGCTGGTGGGATCCCAAGCTCGGCCAACTGAAGACGTCCTCCTGATGGTAACGAAAATGCTTCTCTTCATGATACCGGCACCTGCATATGTTCAGTTTTCAGAGCATACCTGCTGCAGACTGCCAAGGTGGAAAGAAGCGTTTTCCTACCAGCTGAGATATTTTTTGGGTGGTGGTTGGTGGGGGGGGGGGGAGAACAGTTGGTGCCCACCCAGTTCTTCCTTAGGCCCACCCAAAATCTGTTGTCTGGCTATGCCCCTGGCCCTGGGTGACCACCTAGTCTTGCCTAACGGTTGGGCCAGCCCTGCTGGAATACTGGAAGTTTAGAGATCAAAAAATAAAGCAAGGGCCCTCCACAGCTGGCCTAGTACCATGAAATGCTTTGTCAGTTGAAATTAGGGATGAAGAAAAATAGCTGCCATTTAGAATGATAGTGAAAAGACGTGGCCATTTCCTGTTAGCTAGTTAAGCTGGGTGTACAACTACCGTGTTTCCCCGAAAATAAGACACTGTCTTATATTAAATTTTGCTCCCCAAGACCTGCTAGGTCTTATTTTCAGGGGAGGCCTTATTTTTCGGGGAAACATCGGGGTCACCCCCCCCCCCCCCCCGAGATCGCCGGCTCCCCCCCTCGATCGGCGGCTCCCCCTACCCTCAGTCGCTCCCAGAAGTAACTAACCTCTTAAATGCTTCCTTTCACCATTCATCTTCGCACTCGCCGCAAGCAGCAGGGCAGGCCACTCCTTCCTTCCGTGTCCCGCCTGACGTAACGTAACGTCAGACGAGGGTGGGACACGGAAGGAAGGAGTGGCCAGCCCTGCTGCTTGCGGCGAGTGCAAAGGTGAAAGGAAGCGGTTAAGAGGTTAGTTCCGGGAGCGACTGAGGGCGGGGGGAGCCGCTGATCCAGGGGGGGAGCCAGCGATCTCAGGTGGGGGGGGTGACCCCGATGTTTCCCCGAAAAATAAGGCCTCCCCTGCTAGGTCTTATTTTCGGGGGAGGCCTTATATTTTCAAATTTAAGCAAGACCTCTACTAGGTCTTACTTTCGGAGGATGTCCTATTTTCGGGGAAACACGGTATCATAGTCATAAAGGGTGATAGAGCTGGTAGTGCTGAAGGAATGTGAAATTGTGTGCCTTTTTCTATCCAGGGTAGGTATAGTCCTTTTTGTTGATGTCTGTTTTTGTTTTTTTTAATTTAAAATTTGTATATTCAAATTATTTTTTAATTGTATTGTACACTGTTTTGGACAAACAGAAAATGGTATATAAATATTTGAAATAAATATTAAAAGGGAAAGAATCTCTCTATTCTTATCACAACCAGTATTTCATTCTAATGAGGTATTACTTTGCCTTGGTGGACTTTGTGCAGCTTTGGTGACACTGGAGTCTACCTATCAAAAGAAAAAAAAAGGAGGTCAATATTCCTATTTAAGCACAACGGAAAAAGGTAAATTGCAAACACTTGACACACATATGCTTACATACAACTTTGTCTTGTTGGGCAGACTGGATGGACTGGACTGTACAGGTCTTTATCTGCCATCATCTATTATGATACTATACACAAAAGGCTTTTACTTTCATCAGAGCTGCATCAGTATTGGTGGCTTCAATTTATGTTGGAACAAACACTCTCATAAGAACATAAGAATAGCCATACTGGGTCAGACCAAAGGTCCATCTAGCCCAGTATCCTACATAAGTACGTACGTATTGCCATACTGGGTCAGACCAAAGATCAATCTAGCCCAGTATTGTAATGGAAAAGTTTGTGCTTCATATTGAGTTCTGCCTAAGTATTGATATCATATTTAATGTTTCTTGAAAGTACATAATGAAGTAATGATATCATAGTTTGAAAGTACATAATTAACTCCCATATGGATATTTAATGCTCTCTTGAAAGTAATGGACTCTCAGGACAGGAATTGATAGCATTATCATATTAAATGAAGTAATTTGTACTACACGGAATGACAACATGCTTAGGGCTAAGGATGATATTTCACATGAATCTTTGGAAACCTGGCCAGTTCCTGGGGAAGCATTAAGAAACTGTCACTCCTTAGCTACACGTCAGCCTTATTCAATTGAATGAGATCATGTTTATTGGTCAGTATAAAAGCTGGGAGTTAAAGCTGAACAGCATAGGCGGTCGGTGGCCCAACTGTTTGGGGAGGCTAAAGGGGGCAGGGTTAGGGGTGGGGCCAGGGGTGGAGCTTAAATCCATAATTGTCTGATCACACACAGAAAAAATAAATAAATAAATGTCACAATTAATACCTTTTATTAAATTTAGATATTAGCTATGTATCATATGTCAAAGAATAAAGTGGTTGCTCAAAGCATATACTAACCACAATCACTCAACTGCAAAACACTATGCACAACTTTGTGCAAAAACACACTCTGAACCTTACTGTACCATAAATATTACACTGGGCAGAACCTAATACACCAATATACCACCCATACGGAAAATGCAGACCGTCAACAATATTGAAATAAGGGATCATAATATCACAATTCTCATGTAGAGCCACAAAACATCCTAATTCATGTTTAATGTGGGATAAAATGTCATAAATAAGTAAATAAACTTTGAATGTTGAACACCTAATTCTCAAAGTGGACATATTCCAAACACTATAATGAAAATAAAATTATCTTTTCTACCTTTGTTGTCTGGTGACTTTGTTTTTCTGATTGTGCTGGCCCAGTATCCGATTCTGCTGCTATCTGTCCTCTTAACTCCGTTTCCAGGGCTTCCTTTCCATTTATTTGTTTACTTTCCGCCTTTCTTCTTAATTTCTTGTCCTACATCCGTAAGTAAAAGCTGGGTCCTCCGCAAACTTGACTGTCCAGTAGATCCAGCTTTTGCCTATTTTCTTCATCCATGTGCAGTTTTTCTACTCTCTTCCTTTTCTGTTATCTCATCTCCTTCCTCACTCATCCCTCCCCCTCCATGTCCAGCAACCCTCCTCTCCCCCCTACCCTCCCCTCCATCCACCCATGTCCAGCAACTCTCCTCTCCCCTTCCCTCCATCCAGCAACCCTCCTCTCCCCTTCTTCCACCATGTCCAGCAACCCTCCTCTCCCCTTCCCTCCATCCAGCAACCCTCCTCTCCCCTTCTTCCACCATGTCTAGCAACCCTCCTCTCCCCTTCTTCCACCATGTCCAGCAACCCTCCTCTCCCCTTCCCTCCATCCAGCAACCCTCCTCTCCCCTTCTTCCACCATGTGCAGCAACCCTCCTCTCCCGTCTGCCCTGTTTCCTTCCTGCCCCCCGTACCTTTAAATATTATAGTTTTGCTGGAGTTGCGGGCAGCCGGCATTGAAGACATCGGCAGGCTTACGCCGGTTCCAGCAGCCTTCCCTTCCCTTGTTGCAAGTCGGATGATGGCTCCGCCCTCTTCTGACGTATTTCCTGTATCTACGAGGACGGAGCCATCATCCGACTTGCAACGAGGGAAGGGAAGGCTGCTGGAACCGGCGTAAGCCTGCCGATGTCTTCAATGCCGGCTGCCCGCGACTCCAGCAAAACTGTAATATTTAAAGGTACGGCGGGCGGCGGCGGGGGGCGGGGCAGTGGCGGGCTGGGGAGGCTTAGCCTCCCCAAGCCTCTTATACGGGGCGCCTATGCTGAACAGATAGAAGTTTCCACTGGGAACAGACGTGCAGTGGTGTTCCTAGGGGGGGGCGGTGGGTGCGGTCTGCCCCGGGTGCATGCCGCTGGGGGGGGGGGTGCCACGTGCCTGTCGGCGACACTCGTTCCATGTTCCCTCTGCCCCGAACAGGTTACTTCCTGTTCCGGAGCAGAGGGAGCATGGAACCAGCGAAGCCGACAGTGGCGCGGCACCCCCCCCAGCAGGTAAAAATGCACCTGCGGGTGGGGTGGGGTGTTGTTTTGCCGGGGGGAGGTGTTGTTTCGCTGGGGGGGGGGGGGCGCTGCACCCGGGGGGGGGGCACATCGGCGATCCGCCCTGGGTGTCAGACGCCCTAGGAACGCCACTGCAGACGTGTTGCCTAGGCCCCTTGTGCCCGCTGAGACTCTCTCTATATGGCTGCATTGGGACTTCCCAGCTTCTGACAGGGGATGTTGTCTGCAACTCAAGCGGTAATGTATGGTTTATAATTTACTTACTTGAATAAAGTTTATTTAATAACCTTTGACTGCCTCTATAGTCTATGTCTGACAGAGATATACTAGAAATAACCAAAAGCAGAACAAGTATCCTGCTTCCAACAGTAGCCAATCCTGGCAGAAACCCAAATAGTAAGTAGAACCATTCCATGCTACCAATTCCTGGGCAAGCAGTGGCTTACCCCATGTCTGTCTCTAACTTGGCTGGTCTCCCACCAGTTCAGCATCTTCCACAACATCATTCTGGTCAAGCAGGGTGCCCTATTCCAGTCTTCTGTCCCCCTCTGCTGCCCTCTTGGCTATCAAAGGTTCTCACTCATTCCACCCTCCCAGCCTCTCTCTCTCTCTCTCTCTCTCTCTCTCTCTCTCTCTCTCTCTCTCTCTCTCATGGCTGTGTATTTCTTAGCAGACTTTGATTCTGACTCACAGCTGGTTCCAATCACCTTTGTAAAATGATCCGTTTATATGCTGTTTTCAAGTATTTTAGGTTTTATGTTGGATCCTGGGAGTAGGCCTTCCGGAATAGGCTGGTCTTGAGTCATTTCCTAAAGTTGAGATGGTTTTGACTGCTTTTGGCAATGCATTCCATAATTGGGTGCTGATAAAGGAAAAGGAGGAAGCGTAGGTGGAATTATATTTGAGGCCGTTATAGGTAGGATAGTGGAGATTTAGGAATGAACGGGATGTGCTCGGTGTATTCCTGGCTGGAAGATTGATTAGGGTATTCATGTATCCTGGGGCTTCTCCATAAAGAAGTTTGTGAACTAGGGTGCAGATTTTGAACTTAATTCGTTCCTTTATTGGGAGCCAGTGCAATTTCTCTCGAAGGTGCTTGGAACTTTCATATTTTGATTTACCAAAGATTAGTCTTGCTGCTGTGTTTTGGGCAGTCTGAAGTTTCTTTACCAGTTGTTCTTTGCATCCTGCGTATAATCCATTACAGTAATCTAGGTGACTTTTTATACCATTGATTGAACTAGATACCGAAATACTTCTCTAGGGAAGAAGGATTTTATCCGCATGAATTTCCGCAATGAAAAGAACATTTTCTTTGCAGCGGAATTAGTTTGGCTAACTAGTGATAGGTTGCGATCAATAATTACACCAAGTATTTTTTGGCTCTCAGAGATAGGAAGGGTGAGGTGTGGAGTTATTAAAGATGAAGGTTTAAACCTATTATGTAAAGATGAAAGGATAAGGCAGCGCATTTTCTCATTATTCAGCTTCATTTTAAAAGTATTAGCCCATTTGTTAATGATGTACAAACCAAGATTGATTTATTTTGAGATTTCGAACAGGTCATTTCTAAAGGGGATGTAGATTGTGATGTCATCGGCATAGATAAACGGGTTGAGGCCAAGACTGGACAAGGATTTAGCCAAAGGGATCAACATTATATTGAAGAGTGTAGGGGATAGAAGTGAGCCTTGAGGAACTCCACAATCAGCTTCCACGGTGGTGATAGGGTTGAATTTGATTTCACTTGGTAGGTCCTAGAGGTAAGAAAACCCTTTATCCATCTAAATACATTTCCCCCTATTCCGAAGTAATTGGAGAAGGAGTATGTTTCTTTTTTTGAAATTGGACATGAGAGTAATTAGCACAGTTTCGGTGCTATGAAGGGGGCAGAATCCTGATTGTGATTCGTGCATTATGGAGAATTTGTCCAGGTAGTCATTAAGCTGCTTTGTCACCATACTCTCCATTCATTTAACAAAAAGTGGGATGGATGCTATTGGACGATAATTAGTGAGGTCGTCACTTCTTCTGTACTTACTCTCTCAGCCCTCATCTATCCTCCATTGCCTCTCATCCCCTCACCAGCCCTAGGTCCATGCTTGTCTCTCCTTCTTTCCTGGTCTCCATGTTGTTTTGTCTCTTGCCTTCTAGCTCATTTCCTGTTACCTCTCTGTGACCACATTAACTCCATTTCCATCCTCACTCAACCCCCCCCCCCCCCCATTCTCTTTCACAGCACCCCATCAGTCACACATCCAAAACACAGTCAGCTTCTCTTCAAATACAGGATAAGCAACCACAACCTAAAAGTACTAATGTAGACAACAAAATAAACTGAAGAGGGTGGGATAAACCAAAGAAATAAGAGAAGGGGGGAAGGGGGAGACAAAGTGGTTTGTGGAAAATGTTTACATATTTGTAAGTTGAAATGTTGTGGGAACCTGTGGTTTCAGAATGTTGTAAACCTGTTTGATTAATAAAAATGTATAAATAAACAATAAATAAATAAACTGAAGCCTGAAATGCCAAATGCTGCTTGCAGAGAAAGAAATGCATTTCCTCCTATACAGTGCAAAATAATGTCAGCAGATGTAGATTCTAAAAACAGACATAATTCAATCACTAAACTGGAACTAAAATAATTTTCCTACCTTTGTTTCCAGTCTCTGGTTCTGCTTCCCCTCTGTCTGTGCTCTTGGCCTCCTGTCTATTTGCTACTTATTTTCTCACTGTCAAACTTGTGCGTTCTTGTACCAAGTAGAGCACTGCTGAGCCCGGTACACAGGCCAAGTTCTGCTAGGCGGCTGGACAACCCCGGGTTTCACCTGCGCTGACCGCCATTCCCCAGAGGTTGAGCCCCTAGGTGCGGGCGGCCTGCAGGACTTACGGGACGGAGCTGGAAGCAGGGTGATTAATGTATCGGCCAGGCAGGTGGCAGGTCAAGCGAGTAATCCAGATGCAGGCGAAAGTCAGTAACGAGGGACCAGTAGATAAGAAGCAGACTCAGTGTCGTTCCTAGGGGGGCTGACACCCAGGGCAGATCGCCGATGCACCTCGCCCCCCCCCCCGGGTGCAGCCCCCCCCCGGTGCAGCGCGACCCCCCCCCCCTGGCGAAAGGACACCCTCCCGGGTGCACACCGCTGGGGGGGGTGCCGCGCGCTGGTCCGCTTTGTTCATTTCCATGCTCCCTCTGCTCCGGAACAGGTTACTTCCTGGCACGCGGCACCCCCCCCAGCGGCGTGCACCTGGGGCAGACCGCCCCCACCTTGTTACGCCACTGAGCTGACTACAGAGTTAGAAACACCTACCAAAGTGGAAGCCGAAGCAAGGAGTCCAGGGAGAGCTCAGCTGATAAAGTGCTGGCGTCTGACATCAGCAGGGAGAAGGGACACAGCCATAGGACAAGAGCATGGGAAGGAGGAACTGGAAGACCAATAGGAGAGAAGCAAGGGAAGCCAGGCAGATGAAGAGCAGACCCAGGTGGGTGGAAGCAAAGCAATCAGAGCCTGGAAGCCAGGCAGAGAGAGAGCAGAGCCAGGTGCATACAAGCAAAGCAATCAAGGAGCCTGGAAGCCAGGCAGAGAGAGAGAGAGCAGAAGCAGGTACATGGAAGCAAAGCAATTAAAGAACCTGCAGCCACTGCTCTCTGAACAAACCCAGAGAGGACTATACACACATGGCTCAGGCAGTGCCAGTCAAGTGTGCGTGTCAACGAGACCCCACACAGCCCGAGGACGCCACTTACGTTGAGGTAGGGGACATGACACTCACCTCCTTTCTTTTTCACTTCCTGCCCTACATCTGTCTTTAGCACTGATCTTTCGCATTTAGCTTTCTTCCATTTTTCTGGCTCCTTCTCAAATCTATCTAGTTTTCTACCTCTTCCCTTCTCTTCTAACCATGTGCAGCATTCCCCCTTGTCTTCCCTTCGGTGTGTGCAGCATTCCCCCTCTCTTTTCTTACTTTCCCTTCCATTCATGTGCATTCCCTCCCTCCCTCTTTCTTCTCTTCCTTCCATCTGAGGCAATTCCTTTTCTATTCTATTCCATCCATGTGTATTTCCCCCTCTATCTACCTTTCCCATCTACCCATGTACATTTTCCCCTCTCTCTACCTTTACTATCCATCCATGTACAGTATTTCCCCCTCTCTTCTCTTCTCTTCCCTCCTATCCAACTGCTGCATTTCCTCCTCTCCCTTCCATCTGTGTGCAGCATTTCTTCCCTTTTCATACCCTTCTCTCCCATGCGTAGCTTCCCCTCTCTCCTCACGCTTCTCTTCCATCCATGCGCAGCATTTCTCTCTCCCTTCCCCCCGATCCAAGTGCAGAATTTCCCCCTTCCTTTCCCTTAATGTGCAGCATTCCCCCTTCCTTCTATAGAAAAATTACAGCAGATAAAGGCCAAATGGCCCATCCAGTCTGCCCATCCACAGCGTCCATTATCTCCCCCTCTCCCTAAGAGATCCCATGTGCCTCTCCCAGTGGCGTAGGAAGGGGGGGGGGGCGGGAGGGGCGGTCCGCCCCGGGTGCACATGCTCGGGGGGTGCCGGCCCCGCTGGTTCCCTGCGCCCTCTGCCCCGGAACAGGTTACTTCTTGTTCCGGGGCAGAGAGAGCAGGGAACCAGCGGGGCCGACGCAGCTCCGAGTGACGTGCACTCGGGGCGGATCAGCCCTCCCGCAGGTAAGAATGCGGTCCGGGGGGGGGGGGTCCGCTCCGGAGGGGGGGTGCGCCGCAGTGAGGGGGGCCCCCCCGAGCTGCACCCAGGGGGAGGTGCGCAGCGGCGACCCGCCCCGGGTGTCATTAGCCCTCGCTACGGCACTGGCCTCACCCACGCTTTTTTTTAATTCATACACAGTCTTTGTCTCCATTACTTCCACCAGGAGGCTATTCCAAGCATCCACCATCCTTTCTGTAAAAAAAAAGTATTTCCTTAGATTACTCCTAAGCCTATAACCTCTTAACTTCATCCTATGCCTTCTCATTCTGCAGTTTTCCTTCATTTGAAAAAGGCTTTCCTCCTGTACATTAATGCCATATAGATATTTCAATGTCTCTATCATATCCCCCCTCTCCCGCCTTTCTTCCAGAGTATAAATATTGAGACCTATAAGTCTGTTTCCAGTCACTTTATGACAGAGACTACTGACCAGTTTTGTAGCTGCCCTCCGGACTGACTCCATCCTTGTTAGCTATTTTGTTTTTAAGAGTCACTGTGAAGTAAACTCCAGCTAACAATTGTTGTGCTGCTATTAAGTCATTAGGCCGAAGGCCTCCCTAACGGTCCTAGTGGGAGGAAAAAAAAAGAAGAGACAAAACGTTTGAATTTTGTTCTTGCTTTTATACCGAAATAAAATTCCTTCCTAAATAAAACTCCTCCTTTACTTATAATAACTGACTCCCTAATCCTTCCCTCCTAATAAGAAAAGACAAGGGCAAAGAGATAATCAGAGCTGTGATTCTGCCAGCGACAGGTGATGCCGCTGCATATAAAATTTGTTCTCCGATTGGCAGTGTCTGTGAGGATTATTTTCTGGCACCAAGGAGAATGGTGTAGAAAAATCCCATGGGCTACATCTGCCTGCACAAAAGATCATAGGTGTTGGAATGGGTGGACCACATGGGTCCTGGCCTGGTGACATTCTGTCATCTGTTGCCAGCATCAGCCCAATATCCCACTTGCCCAGCCTTACAATCCCCTGGGGAGCAGCAGGAGCTTGTTCCTTCATGCCCATCGTTCTACCTGTCCCTATCCCATAGCGTCCCAAACTGTGGATTGGGACTCCAAGTGGGGTTGTAAAATTTACGTTTGGGGTCATGACCTAGGTGGGATCTCCACAGATGCATCATTATTCTGCATCCCGGGGGGGGGGGGGGTTGTCACACAATTTTATCTGGTTGCAATCATGGGGGTCACAGCCACAAAAAGATTGGGAAACACTGACCTATCCAGCTATGACTACTGGCACTGCATAGATGTTGAAATGCCACAGCAGGCACTTCCTGTATTTCAAAGCACTGCTACCCAGATGAGTGCTGCTGACCAGGGCCATCCATCAATTTTCAGCAACATTATCCAGATAATGCCCACAGAAAATCATTACAGGGGGACCCGGGTGAAGCAGGAAATTATCAAGATAACAATCTTAATAACTTAGGATGGATAAATGACTGTCCTGAGTTATTCAGATACTTATCTGGATCACAGCACTGAATATTCCTGTTATCTGGATAACTCCAGTGGTCTGTGGTATACTTGGATATTTAGCACTGGTATCCAGATAATGGCTGGTGCTGAATATGTACAATCCAATTTGTACTCAGGAATCTTCATGCAATATCATAATGTATTCTTCTCTACCATGTATGTATGCACAAGGTATATATATATATATATACCAAGATCTGTCCCATATATGTTATATTCCATGTACGTTCCAATTAAGTTACCATGTATGTATGCACCTTATCGCAATTTTACCATTCGTAATTCTGTTACCCGGAAATGGCAACCGCCATTACGGCAAATGTAAGCCACATTGAGCCTGCAAATTGGTGGGAAAATGTGGGATACAAATGCTACAAATAAAATAATAAAATAAATATCTAGGAATATGTTTAAATGCCGTGGCCGGTGTTTAACCCCCCCACATCTACTGCTAAGTTTAAATATTGACCTGTCTTTGATTTACCTACAAGAACTAAGTGTAAAATAAACTGACAAATTGTGGGACCTAGGTAGAGGAGTCGGAATGACACTTGGGCTTCCTCCAAACCAGAAAGGCATTCTGCTGCCCCTGGCAGTCATCCTCTACCCCCAGTCTTCCATGAGGATAAGGAGGAGGAGGAAGCATGCAAAAAGTGTGTGTTTCTCTGGAGAGGGCAGTTCATGCCCTGTTGCCACCCTCTCCCCCCCAAAAAAAAAAAAATCACTGCACAGTTGCATTTCCTGTTTAGAAATCAAGCCCCGCTTGCACTATCTTGTCCCAGGATATTTTTGCAACAAAGCTGTTACTGAGCATTGACGTACAACAAACCATTGCTCAGTTCTGTAAGCTTCAGATATATACTCATCTTACAAGGGTGTGGTATATGTAAGGGGAAGTGAAATTAAAGGGAAAAGAGAGTAAAGAATGACTCAGACAACATATGAGTCATCCCTGTATGATCCGGAGTCTCCAAAAGACGTCTTTGTGTGAGGAGAACCGATTTCATCAGCTCATAATCTTTGTTTTTGTTCAATAACTTCCTTCTGTTTCTTCGGACTTCTAGCTCAATTGGAATGGCCTCTATTCGACTATTATAGCAGGAGCCATTTCCACAGCTGCTCAGAATCCACTCCCTTTTACACCTTTCCTCTGAGGTCCTCTAACCATGGGTGTAGGGAGGGGGGAGGCAAGAGGGGGCATTCCCCCCCCCCACCGGATTTCCTAGCCACTCACTTATGCCTGCTACTGCTTCTATTCTCCTTCACTCAAGCATTCTGTTGGATAGTGCACAAAATTTACTTTGCACCCCCCCCCCCCCCCCCCGGAGAAATTCCTCCCTATACTGCAGCTTCTAACTCCCTCCTTTTCCAACTAGCTCGGCCATTTTCGGGAAGGAATTACGGATCTCAGCTTCCACCTGAACCTGGTACTCATGCACTCTGCCTGTTGCTATCACCGTTGAACAGTGGCTCATTGTCTTGTTGCCGAAGCTGGGAATGCTACCTTCACTGTAGTTCCTAAACTCTATGGGGCTGATATTCAGCTGGCAGCGGTCAGTGTTTTGATGAGCACTGCTGGCTTCATTCCCAGATATTCCATGCCATCTGGACCAGGGGCGTAGCCAGACTTTGGCGGGAGGGGGGTCCAGAGCCCGAGGTGAGGGGGTACATTTTAGCCCCCCCGGTGCTGCTGACCCCCCAGCCATTATCGACTCCCCCGCCAAATTTGATGACCCCTGCCGACGACCCTCCCTCCCTCCCTCCCGCTGCCAACCCTCCCCAGTTGCCAGAGGATATGGTAATGGCGGTTAGTGTATCTCGGTTTCAAAAAGGTTTGGACAAGTTCCTGGAGGAAAAGTCCACAGTCTGTTATTGAGATGGGCATGGGGCAAGCTACTGCTTGCCCCAGGATTGGCAGCATGGAATGTTGCTATTCATTGGGTTTCTTCCAGGTACTTGTACCCTGGATGGAAGCAGGATACAACGATAGATGGATCATTGGTCTGATCCAGTATGGCTATTCTTATGTTCTTATTTTGTTCAGCCCTGACAACTTTTCATTAAATAATATACATGAAAGTAATATATATTATGGGGCACTATTTCTGTTTATAATGGGACTGAATTCCATAATGCTCTCATGTTTTGAAATTTACACCATGTCTTAGTTTGTCTATTATTGGCAATTCTTTTTATTATACTAGGGGCCCTGTTTACTAAGGTGTGATAGCTGAAAATCTTCTGATTTCTAATTGTCTTTTGGAATGGTGATGCTAGCATCAGTTGTTGTTTCAGTCTGTTAGACTGGACCAGACATAGCGAAGCGGTCTTAGTCAGCAGTTCAGTGGTGAAGCCCTGTAGGATACGAAAAACTAAAACAAGCAGCTTTGAACCTGAGTCTTTCTGCAATGAGAAGCCAGTGTAGTTTGTTTAGATGAGTTGAAACACTAGTATATCTATTCAATCTGTATATTTGTCTAGCAGCTGTGTTCTATATGATTTGCAGTTTTTTTTATATATTGACATTTAATACCAAGAAATAGAACATTACAGTAATCCAAGTGATGCAGGACTAACATTTGGACTAGTAGTGCGAAGGCTTTTTGGTTGAAGAATGCTCTGACTAGACATAGCTGTCTCATTTTGAATAGTGTTTTCTTCCGTAGCTGGTTAACATGGGAAGCGAAGGTGAGTGAAGAGTCAAGCAAATCCCCCTAGTACTCTGGTTTCAGATTCAACTGTAAAGATTTGACCATTGGTCAAGGATATTGATGATGGGATCTCAACTCACTGATGTTGGAGCCACAGGACCTTGTTTTTTTGCATATTCAACTTCAGTTTATTGGTCAAGGCCCAGGTGCTGACAGCAGTCATACTGTTCGCTATAGACTGAGTTGGATCTATGTTTGATGCTGTCACTGGTAAGAGAAGCAGGATGCAATCTGCATAAGATAACAGTAGTTAAGACCCAGGTGTATTGAGGCAAGGGATGACATAAAGAGATTGAACAGGATAGGTGAGAGAGGAGATCCTTGCAGGACCTCGAAATTCAGAGACCAGAAGTTGGAAAGTTGGTTGTTTTACATAAGTACATAAGTAATGCCATACTGGGAAAAGACCAAGGGTCCATCGAGCCCAGCATCCTGTCCACGACAGCGGCCAATCCAGGCCAAGGGCACCTGGCAAGCTTCCCAAACGTACAAACATTCTATACATGTTATTCCTGGAATTTTGGATTTTTCCAAGTCCATTTAGTAGCGGTTTATGGACTTGTCCTTTAGGAAACCGTCCAACCCCTTTTTAAACTCTGCTAAGCTAACTGCCTTCACCACTTTCTCCGGCAACGAATTCCAGAGTTTAATTACACGTTGGGTGAAGAAAAATTTTCTCCGATTTGTTTTAAATTTACTACACTGTAGTTTCATCGCATGCCCCCTAGTCCTAGTATTTTTGGAAAGCGTGAACAGAAGCTTCACATCCACCTGTTCCACTCCACTCATTATTTTATATACCTCTATCATGTCTCCCCTCAGCCGTCTCTTCTCCAAGCTGTATAGCCCTAGCCTCCTTAGTCTTTCTTCATAGGGAAGTCGTCCCATCCCCACTATCATTTTAGTCGCCCTTCGCTGCACCTTTTCCAATTCTACTACAGTGGGGGAAATAAGTATTTGATCCCTTGCTGATTTTGTAAGTTTGCCCACTGACAAAGACATGAGCAGCCCATAATTGAAGGGTAGGTTATTGGTAACAGTGAGAGATAGCACATCACAAATTAAATCCGGAAAATCACATTGTGGAAAGTATATGAATTTATTTGCATTCTGCAGAGGGAAATAAGTATTTGATCCCTCTGGCAAACAAGACCTAATACTTGGTGGCAAAACCCTTGTTGGCAAGCACAGCGGTCAGACGTCTTCTGTAGTTGATGATGAGGTTTGCACACATGTCAGGAGGAATTTTGGTCCACTCCTCTTTGCAGATCATCTCTAAATCATTAAGAGTTCTGGGCTGTCGCTTGGCAACTCGCAGCTTCAGCTCCCTCCATAAGTTTTCAATGGGATTAAGGTCTGGTGACTGGCTAGGCCACTCCATGACCCTAATGTGCTTCTTCCTGAGCCACTCCTTTGTTGCCTTGGCTGTATGTTTTGGGTCATTGTCGTGCTGGAAGACCCAGCCACGACCCATTTTTAAGGCCCTGGCGGAGGGAAGGAGGTTGTCACTCAGAATTGTACGGTACATGGCCCCATCCATTCTCCCATTGATGCGGTGAAGTAGTCCTGTGCCCTTAGCAGAGAAACACCCCCAAAACATAACATTTCCACCTCCATGCTTGACAGTGGGGACGGTGTTCTTTGGGTCATAGGCAGCATTTCTCTTCCTCCAAACACGGCGAGTTGAGTTCATGCCAAAGAGCTCAATTTTTGTCTCATCTGACCACAGCACCTTCTCCCAATCACTCTCGGCATCATCCAGGTGTTCACTGGCAAACTTCAGACGGGCCGTCACATGTGCCTTCCGGAGCAGGGGGACCTTGCGGGCACTGCAGGATTGCAATCCGTTATGTCGTAATGTGTTACCAATGGTTTTCGTGGTGACAGTGGTCCCAGCTGCCTTGAGATCATTGACAAGTTCCCCCCTTGTAGTTGTAGGCTGATTTCTAACCTTCCTCATGATCAAGGATACCCCACGAGGTGAGATTTTGCGTGGAGCCCCAGATCTTTGTCGATTGACAGTCATTTTGTACTTCTTCCATTTTCTTACTATGGCACCAACAGTTGTCTCCTTCTCGCCCAGCGTCTTACTGATGGTTTTGTAGCCCATTCCAGCCTTGTGCAGGTGTATGATCTTGTCCCTGACATCCTTAGACAGCTCCTTGCTCTTGGCCATTTTGTAGAGGTTAGAGTCTGACTGATTCACTGAGTCTGTGGACAGGTGTCTTTCATACAGGTGACCATTGCCGACAGCTGTCTGTCATGCAGGTAACGAGTTGATTTGGAGCATCTACCTGGTCTGTAGGGGCCAGATCTCTTACTGGTTGGTGGGGGATCAAATACTTATTTCCCGCTGCAGAATGCAAATAAATTCATATACTTTCCACAATGTGATTTTCCGGATTTAATTTGTGATGTGCTATCTCTCACTGTTACCAATAACCTACCCTTCAATTATGGGCTGCTCATGTCTTTGTCAGTGGGCAAACTTACAAAATCAGCAAGGGATCAAATACTTATTTCCCCCACTGTATATCTTTCTTGAGATGCGGCGACCAGAATTGAACACAATACTCAAGGTGCGGTCGCACCATGGAGCGATACAACGGCATTATAACATCCTCACACCTGTTTTCCATACCTTTCCTAATAATACCCAGCATTCTATTTGCTTTCTTAGCCGCAGCAGCACACTGAGCAGAAGGTTTCAGTGTGTTATCGACGACGACACCCAGATCCCTTTCTTGGTCCGTAACTCCTAACGTGGAACCTTGCATGACGTAGCTATAATTCGGGTTCTTTTTTCCCACATGCATCACCTTGCACTTGCTCACATTAAACATCATCTGCCATTTAGCCGCCCAGTCTCCCAGTCTCGTAAGGTCCTCTAGTAATTTTTCACAATCCTGTCGTGATTTAACGACTTTGAATAACTTTGTGTCATCAGCAAATTTAATTACCTCGCTAGTTACTCCCATCTCTAAATCATTTATAAATATATTAAAAAGCAGCGGTCCTAGCACGGACCCCTGAGGAACCCCACTAACTACCCTTCTCCATTGTGAATACTGCCCATTTAACCCCACTCTCTGTTTCCTATCCTTCAACCAGTTTTTAATCCACAATAGGACATTTCCTCCTATCCCATGACCCTCCAATTTCCTCTGTAGCCTTTCATGAGGTACCTTGTCAAACGCCTTTTGAAAATCCAGATACACAATATCAACCGACTCCCCTTTGTCCACATGTTTGTTCACTCCTTCAAAGAATTGAAGTAAATTGGTCAGGCAAGATTTCCCCACACAAAAGCCATGCTGACTTGGTCTCAGTAATCCATGTCCTCGGATGTGCTCTGTAATTTTGTTTTTAATAATAGCCTCTACCATTTTCCCAGGCACCGACGTCAGACTCACCGGTCTATAATTTCCCGGATCTCTCCTGGAGCCTTTTTAAAAAATGGGCGTTACATTGGCCACCCTCCAATCTTCCGGTACCACGCTCGATTTTAAGGATAAGTTGCATATCACTAGCAGTAGCTCCGCAAGCTCGTTTTTCAGTTCTATCAGTACTCTAGGATGAATACCATCCGGTCCAGGAGATTTGCTACTCTTCAGTTTGCCGAACTGCCCCATTACGTCCTCCAGGTTTACCTTGAAGTCAGTAAGTTTCTCCGACTCGTCCGCTTGAAATACCATTTCCGACACCGGTATCCCACCCAAATCTTCCTCGGTGAAGACTGAAGCAAAGAATTCATTCAGTCTCTCCGCTACGTCTTTGTCTTCCTTGATCGCCCCTTTTACCCCTCGGTCATCCAACGGCCCAACCGATTCTTTTGCCGGCTTCCTGCTTTTAATATACCGAAAAAATTTTTTACTATGTTTTTTTGCCTCTAATGCTATCTTTTTTTCATACTCCCTCTTGGCCTTCTTAATCTGCGCCTTGCATTTGCTTTGACACTCCTTATGCTGTTTCTTGTTATTTTCAGACGGTTCCTTCTTCCATTTTCTGAAGGCGTTTCTTTTAGCCCTAATAGTTTTGCTTGACATAATAACTTTTGATTTGAAAAGAATTTGTTGAACCATTTGAACACAGTCCCTGTTATTCCTATCTGATCCAGGCGTTTGAGTAGCAATGTGTGGTCAACCGCATCAAATGCCACCGATATATTGAACTGGATATATCTGAAGCCAAATTGCGACCAGTGTAAAATAATGTTTTTTTTCCAGATACAGAGAGAGATGTTTACTAATATAGCTTTCTAGTAAAAATGGGTACGCTTGCCACTGGACAGTAGTTTGCAGGTGATGTTAAGTTTAGCCCAGATCCCTTCAGTAGTGGAGCAAGAACAATTTTGCCCATGTCAGTAGGAAGAGAGCCAGTAGGGGCTCAACCTCTGGGAAACAGCGGTCAGCGCAGGTGAAACCCGGGGTTGTCCGGACGCCAAGCAGAGCCTGGTCCGAGTACCAGGCTCAGCAGTGCTCTACTTGGTACAAGAACTCACAAGTCTGACAACAAGTTATATTTATAATAAGAATCAGATCATTGGGCTATCTGCTGGAGATGCGAGTTGAGAGCCTCCTGGGCCTCCATATGAATTGTTTTATAATGTAAAGAGCAAAGTTGGCTGTTGTCAGCAGGTCTCCCTTCCACTCCTTGGCCTGGGTTGACCCTGCTTAGCGGGAATGCTTCAATGCGGGCTCTTGTTTCCTCTGGCACGTGCCGCCTCTCAGCTCCTGCCTCAGACATCCATGTCTCCCTCAGTTTATGCACTCCCTGAGGTTGCACTTAAGCGGCATTCCAACAAATGACCAGAAACTCCCATCATTTATAAAAAGGATTTTTATTTTCCACAGCTCAGTGATCACCATTTCCACAGCACTTGATACTGCCTCATCTCAAGTCATTGACATTTGTTCACATTCACAATGCCCAATTGAGGTTTCTCTCAAACCTTGCTGAATATAGTTCATCACACTCTAATGCCAGCTTATCCCTCTTCAGGTAGCTATCAGTTGTCCTGCTGATCAAAAGTTCATTCCAACATACAGTTTTCCTTTCCTGCTCCCTTAATGCTCTGGGTTACTCGCTGCCACAGATTCTTTCCCAGCTGCCTCAATTCTCTCCTTCCAATTTGAATCAGTTGAGGAAATACAGCAGCCAGTAAACCCCTCACCTTAGCACCGGCAGCCTGGGCGAATGCAGACACCTCCATACTCTCCTCCTTACTCCCTTCTGCCTCCTCCATTTTATCCCATTACATCTCTTCCTCCTCCATCCAGGGCTCTCTCAGCTGCTCCTCATCCCCCTGATTGGAAACCATCTCCCAATCCTGCCCCTCCCCCTCCACTTCCTGTGAGTCCTGTAGTGGGTCAGATGCATTGTGGGGATGGTAGTCCCTAGACATACTGCTCATTCTAATCAATCTCTTACCCACCAGGGGGCGAGCTTCCTGACTATAAGAAATGTGTGCCTGCCTCTTTAGCTCCTTCCTGGGCTGCTCTCGCTTTCTCTGAGGTCGTCCTCTCAGCAACCCCTTACACTGTATTGATGCTGCAAGTGGATGACTCTCTGCTCCAGCCTCAGCACCTCTCTCTGCTGAGTTTGCTTCTGATAGCTTGAGTAGGCTAGGATTTCACCCCCTCAAAACGGCCTTTGTGGCCTCCCAAAACAAAAAGGTATAAATCCACAGTGCCAGTGATATAACAAATATTCACTAACAGTCCTAGGCTCCACAGGGAAAGACCTCCAAACATTCCCACCCCAAACCCCAACCTCCCCCCTACCCCTCCTCAACCCCACAAGTCCTCCCCCCACTGCCCCCCACAAATATCCCTATAAACATCTATATGGGTTCCCAGTTTTAAAAGGCCCTTCTTCCTGAGTCCAACCCCCCCCCCCCATTCTGAACCCACATACCCATATACCCTCTATCTCAATTAACAAATAACAGCAGTAAACAGCCTATCCATGACACGTGGTAGACTCTCACCCCTATATTTACTAGCAAGAAAAAAAAATGTTGAAAAGGCACTATTAAGGCGTTGAATGCAATGTACTAGTGCTGCCAAAGTCTTTCAACTACCACGGCAGTCAGGAGAGGTAGAAGTGTCCACTTCTGTTCCAGAAGCCACTCCCGCTGCCATTGTGACTTGGCAATCCAACTGCCAGTCCAAGATGAATGATAACAAAACCATGTCTATGTCCCAAAGGGCAACCACTCAATTAGAATGTGAGGTTTCCAGCTTATTCACAAAAGCTGCTGTGTCCGCTGCAGAGTCAAAGATATTTGTGGCACCTTTGTGTAGAGTGGCCTAGTGGTTAGGGTGGTGGACTTTGCTCCTGGGGAACTGAGGAACTGAGTTCGATTCCCACTTCAGGTACAGGCAGTTCCTTGTGACTCTGGGCAAGTCACTTAACCCTCCATTGCCCCATGTAAGCCACATTGAGCCTGCCATGAGTAGGAAAGCGCAAGTTACAAATGTAACAAAAATAAAATAGATACTATTGGAGATTCTACATGGAATGTTGCTATTCCACTAGCAACATTCCATGTGGAAGGCTGCACAGGCTTCTGTTTTTTGTGAGTCTGACGTCCTGCACGTACGTGCAGGATGTCAGACTCACAGAAGCAGAAGCCTGCGCGGCCACATTGGTGATCTGCAAGGGCCAACTTCTACATGGAATGTTGCTAGTGGAATAGCAACATTCCATGTAGAATCTCAAATAGTAGCAACAGTGGAGGAGTGGCCTAGTGGTTAGGGTGGTGGACTTTGGTCCTGAGGAACTGAGGAACTGAGTTCAATTCCCACTTCAGGCACAGGCAGCTCCTTGTGACTCTTGGCAAGTCACTTAACCCTCCATTGCCCCATGTAAGCCGCATTGAACCTGCCATGAGTGGGAAAGCGCGGGGTACAAATGTAACAAAAAAAAAACATGCAGTTTTGCGGGACAGGCCAACATGAAGCAGATCTGCTGTTGAAATAATTTAGTGCAGACAGGATAGAAAGCCTTCCACTGCACTGACACCACTGCAGAATAGTCCTGAAAACACAAAATAGTAGCACCTTCATACTCCAGTACCGCTTTGCAGCCTTCTCTCATTTCTGACCCAAACGATGAGCCCTCTCAATCTGAAGGTGACCATTGGTCTGTAGCAGCTGTAACAAGACGGTGATAAATTTTTCCAAAATACTCTCAGGTCCCGATCCACCAAACTTTCCAGAAGACGGATCAACCAAAGGTTATTTCTTCAGGACCGGTTCTCAAGGTCATCCAGCTTTTCCTCCAACTCCCACACTTTAGCAGTCAGCTGTGGTTTATCCTGCTCCAAAGCCAGCACTACATTCTCCACATCACTGACCCTCTGCTGCATTAACTGAAACTCCTTAGTAAGAGTAATATAATTCTGTTCCATCATATCCAATTTGTCCATAACCCGTTGAAACTGCCTGCCCATTGAAGCCTCCACTGCCGCACTCACCTCAGAGAGAATTTCCGCCACCCGCTCAGAACCGGCTGAAGGAGATACCAGTGGGTTTTTGTCTGCCATCTTAGCATCGGGTGCACGGTTCTTCTCACTGAGTTTTTTGGGTGCAGCGGTCGCCATCCGGCAAGATGCAATATAAAAGGCTATCAGGTAAACTAAAGCTCTTTTTCGTGAGCAAAATTAGGGCAGTTATAGCTGATTTATCTGCAGATACATGTGGGGAAAGCAGCAGCCTTCAAACCTCCGTTCTCATCGTTCCACCCCCAAACCGGAAGTCCTCCTCACTTATGAATATTATAAACATTTCAAAGTACTCCTCACCCCATTATTAGTTAAATTTTATAAGTTATT
Source organism: Microcaecilia unicolor (assembly GCF_901765095.1). Classification (NCBI taxonomy): domain Eukaryota; kingdom Metazoa; phylum Chordata; class Amphibia; order Gymnophiona; family Siphonopidae; genus Microcaecilia; species Microcaecilia unicolor. Next base: position 27,304,272 of record NC_044032.1, on the reverse strand, counting down.
ATATTAATATCCAGAAAAAAAACAACATTTCACAGAAGCAGATGTTATACTCATTCCTAAATCTGCAGAGATCCCACAAAAATAGGTAACTACAGACCAATTTCTTTACTTAACATTGATTATAAAATTCTTATTAAATTACTTAAGACTAAAACAAAATGTCACGTATGTGAATGTTTCCTTGTCTGTATTCGCCTCGCTCTCTGGTGGACAGGGCCGGTGGCTGCTGTGGACTGTCGCCCGGTCCAGACTTCGGCCCGGTCCGGATCTTCTGGGCTGCCGGACTTACTTCTCTTGTTTGTGCCTGGGCAGCGCCCGTGGCTGCCTTGCAGTTCCTGCAGCTGGGTTTCAGCAGCTGATGGGCTTTGTTGATCACCTGGAGACTTCTGTGTTTGCCTTTGCATCGTCTGGGGTCCCTGGTTTGGTGGTGCTTTGTTGCACTTCTGCCTAGTCTGGTTTCTTGTATAGTTCCTTGTCTGGTTCTGGTTGGTCTGTGTGTGGTTTGGCTTGGGTTTATTTGCTTGTTTCCCTGGTCTTGTTTCTGGTGTGTGTTCCTTGTCTGGTTTCTGTTTGTCTGTGTCTCTTGCTTGGTGGCTGCTCTGCAGCTTTCAGTCCTGTCTCTTGTCTGTCAGTATTTGTACCGTTTCAGTGGCTGCGTGGCAGCTTTCAGTTCCTGTCCTTTAGCGTGCCCATTTCCTGCTTTGTGTAGTATTGTCTGTCTGTGAGTCCTAGCCCAGTTTCCTGCCTTGCTGCCCATGTATATTCCTTTCCCCTCTGACCCTCAGTCCCTGTTCAGCCTAGTTGGTATCCAGTGCCTGCCCTGTAAGTCCTGCCGGCCGCCTGCACCCAGGGGCTCAACTCCTGGGGAATGGTGGTCAAGCGCAGGTGAAGTCTAGCTGTTTCTGTCAGAGTTCTGCCTTGTCTCTGGTGGGGGGTGGGTTTGCCTGCCACTGCTGTTCCACGGACCTAGTTTCTGCCTTGAAAACTTAATAGCAGAAAATCAAGTAAGTTTTATGCAAGGTAGATTTATTGGTGATAATGTAAGACTTTTATGATTTAAAACATATAGCCATAAAACAAAAATCTCCTATGGTTGCCCTCTCACTCGATGCAGAAAAAGTGTTTGACTATACTGAATGGTCATAGCTGTTTGAAACTATAGATTGGTTTAACATGGGTTCCGAGTTTAAACCATGGATTAAAATTCTTTATTACCAACCGACATCCAGAATTTCAATTAACAATATTTTGACAGATCCAATTTACTTCAGCTGTGGTACTAGACAAGGAAGTCCCTTATCCCCATTATTAACTTAGCGTTGGAACACCTTCTTATGGTGATTCATGAAAATTCCAACATTAAAGGTACTAAATCCAATTAATTGGAAACAAATCCCCCTGTTTACAAAGCTGCGCTAGCGGTTGCCATGTGCTAATGCCAACAGTCCATTCACTTTGAATGGGCTGTGTCGGTATTGCCATGCAGCTTAGTAAATGGGGGGACAGTTAGCACGTAATGTATTTCTCTGATAAAACATAATTTTGTAGACATGTTTTTGTTACTTAAAAAAAAAAGAGTTGAACGAAAAAAATAAGTTTTATCAGAGGTTTTGAAAATACTAGACCGATAACAATAATGATAGTAGTGTCAATGGTTGATTCCTTGGGATAAGTATCTTTCAACTGTTTTTCAAATCTGCACAGGTTTTGCAGTGTTAGCTTTTTGTTTTTCAATAATCTCTGAGTACTGCTGAGCAAAATGTAGGCCACTAGAAAGTTGCATTCAGATTAGTGGCACTTTTACAGTTGCTTAAAATAATAAAAAAAAAAGAGAGTGAATAGTTTTTGTTGAAATTCCTTTGTCTAGAGTTAGAAGATGTAAGAATAATAGCTATGGATTTATGGCATTCGATTTCTAATATTCCTGGTATATGTTTCGAAATATACAACCAAAAATGTAGTATCACTTGACAATTGTAGGTCATAGTATCATAGCAGATGACAGCAGAGAATGACCTGCACGGTCTATCCAGTCTGCCCAACAAGATAAACTCATATGTGCTACTTTTTGTGTATACCTGACCTTGATTTGTATCTGCCATTTTCAGGTCACAGACCATAGACGTCTGCCCAGCACTAGCCCCGCCTCCCACTCACTAGCCCCACCTCCCTCCACCGGCTCTGCCACCCAATCTCCGCTAAGCTTCTGAGGATACATTCCTTCTGAACAGGATTCCTTTATGTTTATCCCACGCATTTTTGAATTCCGTTACCGTTTTCATCTCCACCACATCCCGTGGAAGGGCATTCCAAGTATCCACTACTCTCTCTGTGAAAAAATACTTCCTGACATATTTCTTGAGTCTGCCAACCTTCAATCTCATTTCATGTCCTCTAGTTCTACCGCCTTCCTAGCTACGGAAAAGGTTCGTTTGCGGATTAATACCGTTCAAATATTTGAACGTCTGTATCATATCACCCCTGTTTCTCCTTTTCTCCAGGGTATACATGTTCAGGCCAGCAAGTCTCTCCTCATACGTCTTGTAACGCAAATCCCATACCATTTTGTAGCGTTTCTTTGCACCGCTTCAATTCTTTTTACATTCTTAGCAAGATATGGCCTCCAAAACTGAACACAATACTCCAGGTGGGGCCTCACCAACGACTTATACAGGGTCATTAAAACCTCTTTTCTTCTGCTGGTCACACCTCTGTCTATACAGCCTAGCAACCTTCTAGCTTTGGCCACCGCCTTGTCATACTGTTTCGTCGCCTTCAGATCCTCAGATACTATCACCCCAAGATCCCTCTCCCCGTCTGTACATATCAGACTCTCACCACCTAACACATATGTCTCCTGTGGATTTATACTCCCTAAGTGCATCACTTTGCATTTCTTTGCACTGAATTTTAATTGTCAAAACTTAGACCATTCTTCTAGCTTCTGCAGATCCTTTTTCATGTTTTCCACTCCCTCTGGGGTGTCCACTCTGTTACAAATCTTAGTATCATCCGCAAAAAGGCAAACTTTACCTTCTAACTCTTTGGCAATGTCACTCACAAATATTTTGAACAGAATTGGCCCCAGCACCGATCCCTGAGGAACTCCACTACTCACCTTTCCCTTATCCGAGTGAATTCCATTAACCACCACCCTCTGGCGTCTGTCCGTCAACCAGTTCCTAATCCATTTCACTACGTCGGGTCCTATCTTCAGCCTGTCAAGTTTATTCAAGAGCCTCCTGTGGGGAACCGTGTCAAAAGCTTTGCTGAAATCTAAGTAGATTACGTCTATAGCATGTCCATGATTCAATTCTCCAGTCACCCAAAGAATTCAATGAGATTCGTTTGGCACAATTTACATTTGGTAAAACCATATTGTCTTGGATCTTGCAACTTATTGGCTTCCAGGAAATTCACTATCCTTTTCTTCAGCATCGCTTCCATTACTTTTCCAATAACCGAAGTGAGGCTTGCCGGCCTGTAGTTTCCAGCTTCTTCCCTATTACCACTTTTGTGAAGAGGGACCACATCCGCTGTTCTCCAATCCCATGGAACCTCTCCCATCTCCAAGGATTTATTAAATAAATCTTTAAGAGGACCCACCAGAACCTCTCTGAGCTCCCTCAATATCCTGGGGTGGATCCCGTCTGGTCCTACGGCTTTGTCCACCTTTACATTTTCAAGTTGTTCATACACACACTCTTCTTTGAATGGTACTATATCCATTCCATCCACTCCATTCTCGTTAGTACTTTTGCCAGTCAATCACGGTCCTTCTCCAGGATTTTCTTCAGTGAAAACAGAACAAAAGTATCTATTTAGCAAAGTTGCTTTTTCTTCATCATTATCTACATAGCGGTTCGCAGCATCTTTCAGTCTCACAATTCCCTTTTTAGTCTTCCTCCTTTCACTAATATACCTAAAGAACGTTTTGTCACCCCTCCTTACATTTCTAGCCATTTGTTCTTCCGCTTGCGCTTTCGCCAGACGTATCTCTCTCTTGGCTTCTTTCAGTTTCATCCGGTATTCCTCTCTGTGTTCCTCTTCTTGAGTTTTTCTGTATTTCAGGAATGCCAACTTCTTTAGCCTTTATTTTCTCAGCCACTTGCTTGGAGAACCATATCGGTTTCCTTTTTCTCTTGCTTTTATTTACTCTCCTTACATAAAGGTTTGTGGCCATATTTATAGCTTCTTTCAGCCTGGACAACTGTCCTTCCACTTCTCGTATGTCCTCCCAGCCCATCAGCTCCTTCCTCAGGTATTCCCCCATTTTACGAAAGTCAGCATGCTTGAAATCCAGGAGTTTGAGTTTTGAGTGGCCGCCCTCCACTTCAGCTGTCATATCAAACCAAATTGTTTGATTGTCACTGCTTCCCAGGTGGGCACCCACTCGGACATTTGACACACTATCCCCACGTGTGAGCACCAGATCCAGCGTCGCTCCTTCCCTCGTGGGTTCCGTCACCATTTGTCTGAGCACAGCACTTTGAAAAGCATCTACGATCTACTTCTTTCCGATTCCGCAGATGGAACCTTCCAATCTACATCCGGCAGATTGAAATCTCCCAGCAACAGCACCTCTCTCGTTTCCCAATTTTTGAATATCTGCAATCATGTGGGCTAAAGTGCCTGCATGTGTCTTGCGACACACATGAAGGCAATTATTTGTATTGGATATACAGGTCTCTATTTTTCAAGAAGGGTCTAAATAGTACGATGTTCTAGAAAGAACAGCGATGACCTTTACGGATTACTTAATAGTTCTGGCATCCACGACAGTTTTGAAAAGTCAGTTTTTAACATTTCCTCAATCAGGTTCCCACCCCGGTGGGCCAGCATTTTACAAGACCAGGACACTGCACCAGTGATTTCATAGTTAGAATCCTGAAAGGTAACTTTAAAACAATACAGGAACATAAAATACCTTTGAAGTCAGAATGATTGAATATTTTGACACCCAACAGACAGGACTTAACAAGGATCTGGGTTTTCTAGCCCATTATAAACCATAAAATTGTATTTTTCTGTTTATCACCCTCCTCTCACCTACCCACACCCAGTGGTGTGCTGGAGCAGGCTCTCACAGGCTCGCAAGAGCCGGTTGTTAAGTTTTTAAGAATTTTGGTAGCCGGGTGTTAAAGTAAGGCCCTCCATAGCTACTTTAACAACTGGCTCCCAAAACGTGGGCTTGGGCCCCCTGCTGAATTATCTTTTACTTTGCTGGTGGGGATGCTGAGCCCTGCCAGCCAAGTAAATAGACTACTGCTGCTCCCCGCTCCTTGTTTCCAGTTCTGGGCAGCAGGCTGGGACTTCTCGAGCATGTGAGAGAAGTTCCAGCATGCTGCTCAGAGCAAGACGTTGGGAGTGGTGGCTGCCAGCAGAGGTATGCCTAGCGTGCCCGCACGAAGGGAGGAGATAGAGGCAAGTGTTGCTCCACCCCCCCCCCCCCCCCGGCCACCCCTGGCCCTTCCAACTGCAGAGCTGGCTGAGTCCGGAGAAGGAGCCTGTTGTTAAAAAATTTACCAGCACACCCCTGCCCACACCCATCCTGTTAGAATATCAATGAAATGCTTTGATGTCCCCATGCATACCCCCACCCTCCCACTTTGTCAGATTGTCAAAGTAATGCTTGGATGTTTCACTTATATATACTATCCCATGCATACCTCCTACCCACCCCCACCCTGTCAGACTGTCAAAGTAATGCTTTGATGTTTCTCTCATATATACTATCTGCTACCACATTTGCTTATTTCCGATCTGAGGAAGAGGGGCAACCTTCGAAAGCTAATCAAGAAATGTATTAAGTTATGTCCAATAAAAAAGGTATCATCTTATTTTCTTTTCCACGTTTTATTTTGTTTGATTTCTATTAATAACCTCAATCTCAAGAAACGATGAATTAAAAAGGTAGAATAACGCTATAAATAAAACACACCCTCCCTCCACATCCGGCTCTAAAAGACTTCCTTGTGTCTGGCTGCTAGAGGCAAGAAGCTCCACCCACAACTTGGCAACCGTCACCGCGTCTCCCCAATGCCGCCGGCATCCTCATGACGTCACCCCGCTCACCTCCCATTGGTGGCCCGCCGTCAGCTGACCTACGCGGTGACGTTTAGCGTCGCGCCGGGTAGGTGGGAGAGAGGGGAAAAAAAAGAGGTGGAGATACAAAATATCGCAAGATGGCGTCGTGTGTTGAGGTTGGAATTGTTATTCGGCTACCGTAGAGAGAACGGGGACGAGGGTATTAGCGTTTCGGCCTGCTCTGCCGTGTGGGGAGTCTGTAGGCATCAGGTAAGTGTTGGAAGCGGCCTTCTAGAGATTTTGCTGCAGATGTGCCTTGGTCAGGCCGGATCCCGGTCTTGGCATGTCTTCCTACAGTAATAATAGTGATTATTATTCTGGTGTCGTCGTTCGGCCTTGTTAGCTGTTCCCCTTTTCTAGTACTTCGCGGAGCTGACCTCGCCAGCGGACAAGGAGCGACCCTTTCGTCCTTATTGTCTGTCCGTTGCGCAGTAGAAGGCGGAATAATTAGAAAATACCCGCCGAATTGAGTAAAAAAGAAGGTGTCTTGAAGTGAAGAGGAGGCAGTGAGCTGGGCGGTCGTAACCCCTGCGGGGGGTAAGAAATGGTGCAGGGCCTTTAAAATACCTCCCAGGACACGACACGCCTCTCTGGTGCTGAATGGGGTGGGCCTGTACCGGAGGACCAGAGCGGTTACAACACGTACAGATGTGGCGATCATGTACAACAGAAACAATTTAGTTTTTTAACTGTAAATTAAAGAGCTAAAACTCATGGGAATACACCATAATTCCCTTAAAAAAAATTGAGGCTCGAATTTCCTCTGTTTGCTGGACATGTAAGTTGACATTTATATTTCCTGCCACTGTTCTTCTACCAAATACCTCTGAGCTATGTAGCTAATTCATTGTGCACAGGTATAGGAATTGGTAGGTATGAGCTTCAAACTCATGTCTTACTGTCAACTATCTCATCTTAGTTTGTTTTCTCTTTATAGCCATTAAGGGTCCTTGATACATTTTTAACTGTAATATTTTTACTTGTACCCTTTTAGAATACAAAAATATTTTTGTGCCCACAGCCATTTCGACAAGGACAGTCTATGTGTGCCTTGAAAATATTATGTGGCAGCATATCTTTTCTGTGCTTCTAAAATAGTTTTGAGACATAATCAAAGTGGTCTAAAAAGGTTACCTAATGCTTGAATGTTGGTTATAGAAACATTTTACTCTGGTACCTTTAGATGATTATCTAATAACTGGATGTTAATATTTTCATTAATGAGAGATGTGTTATATCAGTTTACTCTTTCATGTTACTTAAAAAACAGTAAGCTGTTTGTTAATATACTCACTATCTTTCCACAGGATCTGGCCTTTTTGTTTTCATAAAACTTAAAGTAGTTTTGAAATCGCAGAACGGTTTAAAACCATGCAATGTAGTAATAAAAATCCTGATGCTAAAACGGCTGGTATAACCTTGCTATATATTTAGTAGGGCTGCCCATGGTCAAACATTTTTAATCGTATGATTACAGTTTGTAATCAAATGATTAATTGTGTGATCCAGATGTAAAGGAGTTGAAATAAATTTAGCATATAAATGTGGAGGCGTATTTTCAAAGGAGGAGGAGTGGCCTAGTGGTCAGGGTGGTGGACTTTGGTCCTGGGGAACTGAGGAACTGAGTTCGATTCCTGGCACAGGCAGCTCCTTGTGACTCTGGGCAAGTCACTTAACCCTCCATTGCTCCATGTAAGCTGCATTGAGCCTGCCATGAGTGGGAAAGTGCGGGGTACAAATGTAACAAAACAAAAATAAAATAAAATAAAGCAGACTTGAAGCCTATGGAACTTTGTAAGGTCTAAATGCTTTGAAAATGAACTCCATAGTTTACCTTTTTTTTTTTTTGTAATTGATTCTAAACATTCAACCAATGATTTTGGTTCCATCTCCTCCTTTGCCTTCCCTGCCCTGGCACTATCTTCTCCATTCCCTCTATCCATGATTACCATTTTTTCCTTCTCTCTCTTTTTTTTTTCCTCCTCCTCTCCCCTCTGTTCTATGGGCAACATCTTGATTCTTCATCCCTTATTTCTAGCATCTATCTCCCCCCCCTCCCCCGAGGTCCCCATCTTTCTTTCATCCTTTTTTTTTTTCCTTCTGGCACCTCTTCTTACTTCTCTGGCACATCTCTCTCTAGCACCACCTTACCCTGCATCTCTCGCTGTTCTCTTTCTCCTGCCTTGGCTCTCTGCTCCCCTGCATCTCTGGCTCTACTCCTATTTCTCCCACTGCAGCTGCCTCTCTGCCTTATATCTCTGGCTCTTCCTTCCCCAGTTCTCTTGCTCTTCTCTTTTCTGCCGCCACCCCTCCCCCACATCACTCGCTCTTCACCTCTTTCTCCCACTGTTGCCCTCTCCTCCCCCGCATCTTTGGCTCTTCTCTTTCTGCTGCTGCCACCCTCTCCCCTGCATCTCTGGCTTTTCTTTTTCTGCTGTCTTTGCCTGCCCAGCGCGGTCCATATCTTTATCCCTTTTTGTTTTCTGGCAGTGTGAACTTAACGTCTCCAGCAGCCCTCACTCCTCTGCTACTCTTCCTTGCTCCTCACAGCCACTGCAGTGAAATCATACTATTTAGTCGCCGGTGCCAAAGCCTATCTGTAACAGGAAGTTCTGCCTCTTCTAACAGAACTTCCTGTTTCAGAGACAGGTTTGGAGCCGGGTGACATGCAGCGTTCTTTGAGTGCAGCGGCCATGAGAAGCAGGGAGAAGCGGCTGGAGAGGAGTGTGCTTGAGAAGAAAGACGTGTAGGCAGAGCAAAGCTGGATGTTTACAGGTGGGGGAGAGAGGCATTAACTTCAGTTAAAAATTTTAACGCAAGTCATTTAACATGTTAATCGTGTTAACGTGTTAAATGTACATCCCTAATATTTAGTTTTCCCTGTCCTTAACTTTAAAGTTGAGGGAAAGTAAAAAATCCACAGTGGTCTGTGGCTTTACAAGTGGAAGCAATTTTATGCAGTCTAGGTGGGCCTTCTCTGCTTCATACTGTTCCCATGTTTCATGTTCTGAGAAAGATAAAGGTTTGAGCTTGCCACTTTGAGATTACTCATTGCTAAAATGTCTGATTTAGGACAAATCATCAGGAGGCAGTTTATGTTGTTCAAACATATTAGGACAATGTTTAATGTACAGTTTTTGGATAGATATTGTAATGAAAAAAAAAAAGAAAATACTACTTGGGTTGGACTGGCTTTGATTTGTAAACTTGCCTAGTATTGTGGAGTTGTCGCAGGTCTTGTTAAATCCATGTATCTTTTCTCAAGACTGGGTAGAAATAGAGGTTAGTATCTCCCTGCAGAAACAATATAAAAAAGCCATGTATTTCATGAAATAAAAACAAGGTCAAAATGTATATTAAAAAAAAAAATATTTCTAAACCTGTACAAATACAAGACGATTACAACCTTGTATAGAAAATGAGTTAAGTAGGGTAATAAGAAAAAGTAAGAATTTCCTATTAAGCCCTCAAGAATAAGGGAATCCAACAGCAAATCAAGGGAAGAATTCAAAAACAATATGTATAATCAGTGTCTAGTCAAATCTTCATAATGACCTGATTTCCTTTATTAATCAGTGGCCTGCTCTACACCACTACTATCTCTTGTTGCCTAATTCAAATGTGTTTTGCATCTGGTTTGATAGACCCAGTCTGTTTAATGTTCACTTTCACTTTATTTTGGACTTTTATCTGCTGTTTCCCAGGAGCACAAATATTCTAAGAGGTGCTACAACCCAGGTATCTGATCTGTTTGTAGTTTAAAATGTAGGATCATGTCTGCCTTGATCTCAAAATAGGGAGCCTTCTTGTTTGGTAGGGCAGATGCATTTCTACTTCGACTATTTAATTGTATATTAAAAAGAGGCTCTTTAGACTTGTCCATTCAAGGAATCAACTGTTCAAATGCTTCCAGTGGATTTTTAACCTAGGCTTCCTCTTCAAGCTGTTATGTTTTCTGAGAAGTGATCTCCTCTTACCTGCCACTTAGTCTACTGGTGGTTATCTATTTGCTACTGTTTTCTTTTCGTGTCTCTTTCAGTCTAATTTTCTTTTTACTTTCTTGTTTGTTACTCTAACTTATTTGCTCTCAACTGATGGCATGATTACTTTGGCTTCCTGGAAAAACAGGATTTATACTCCGCAAGCTAATGAGTCACTAATAGCACGAGCTCCAGGTAAAGAGAGTGAGCAAGCAGAATTTCTCCAGTGCAAAGGTGGGCGGTCTCTGTCTTCAAGTGCCACATACCAGATCTATTTGCATACAATGGAAACAGCGCATGCAAATAGATTTCATGCATATTCATTGGAGAAATGCTGAAAGCCGTGGCCCTCGGACTGAGATTGCCCATGTCTGCTTTGCCATGTGCCCTTTTAAATGGAAGGGCGGGAAAGTTATATTGCCTGTATTCTAAAAATGGTCAGACAAGCACCAGCTATAGCATAATTCTTTTCTGTAGATTAGTCATGCTGTGTGTCATCTTGAGCTCTTGTGAAGGGAGTAAAGAATTTTTTTTTTTGATACAAAGCTCAGCTGGACTGTTTGATCATGAGGGGGACACAAGAATCTTCTTGGAGTGACCTGATCCTGTGTAGACCAATCTAAATCTCAAAAAAAGAGCTTAAAAGGATATTTATATAATGATAAACTCGTATAAACTTTACAAAATATCCTTGCACTTTCCTGATGTGACTAGATAATTATTAAATGGAGTGCTTGATCCGTCGATTAAATATATAGACGGCTTTATTTGCAGAAATATTTTGAGCAGTAACCACATTTTCACATACAATATTAAAATAATAAGGAGGTTTTTGCCCATGATGATTTAGGAGACCTCCCTAATATTGGTTTACCAATGACTGAGTGTTCCCTTAAAATATGAGACTTTTTTTTTCCTCCGTTTAATAATTATCTAGTCACATCAGGAAAGTGCAAGGATGTTTTGTAGAGCTGATCCTGTGTAGCTCAGTATACCTTCATCAGGTTGTAAGAACTTTCTTGTATTAATCATTATAGGTGGAACTAATCCCTTGCTAGTTTTACTTAATCTGTTATTGTAAAGCAAATGACTTGCAGAGGTGAACTACTGAAAAGTGGGTGACTCCTGCAGGACGGAGAATTATGAGTCACAGCTGTTAAGAAAAATGAGAAAGGAACTGGAATCTAGGCCATCCTTTCCATGTAGTTTGGGAAGAGCTGTAACACTTGTAAGCATATTGGAAATATACTTGTGATGAGTTGGAACAAAGATTTAATAAAAGGATGAGATCATAGGATGGATGAACAAACCCAGAATGAATTACTTATCTGTCCTTTTCCTGGTGAATCATCAGAACCAGAAAGTTTCTTTACCACTTTTCTGTACTGCAATCCCTCCATCTTGAGGACATTTAAGGTTCAGAAAGCTACCAGTTTATACTCTGTAGTTTTGCTTCAAAATCAGCAGGTGTCTTTGAGCAGTCTAGTTAAATCTGTTTCTTTTGCTTTTGAGTAGAGCTTTTCAGATCAGACTAGCAGTGAGTCACCCAAACAGGTTTTCAGGTAAATTGTATGCATTCTAGGCCATTCAAATTTATTTTGGATGTCCTGAAAATTGAATGGGCTGTGAAGTCACCAGGCAGATTTGAGAAACCCTGACTTAGATGTTTGGGTGGTTTTTTTTTTTAATTTTTAAGATCTTCCCCCCCTCCCCCCAAATGAAATTCCTCTAGATAAAGAGGGCAGGATGTAAGTTTTATAAAACTTAGAAGCAGGTCAAACATTTAAGAACCAGGAGTAATTTTTGTTACGTTTCTAACTTTTGCGTGCATTGTTTCTTTTGCCTAGTTTTGTTTGGCTTTTTTTTTCATTTTGTTCTTGGTGGTGTTTTTTTTTCTTAGTTCTGTCATTTCACATGGGATATAATTTATTTTTGTATTACATAGTTACAAACATCAAATATGACCACAGCCTAATAAAACCAAAAATAAATTTAGAAAGAGCCATTAGCTTAAAAAAAAAAGGAGATCTATGAAAAAGAGGCACAAAATGTTAAATACAAATAGAAAGAGACCCAATGGATGAGAAACTTTTGCTTGCTCAACAGCCCACAGCAAAAAGAAAATACATCCAAAGGGGAGAAAACATAAAGCTCTCAGCAGTATAGGTCTCCTCAAAAGAAACAGAACTGATACCACTCAGGGAGGGATCTTCCGAAAAGGAAAGCAATGTTAAAAAAAGAAATACACACACACACACACTTTTACATTTAGCAGGATATCTTAACAAACATAGACATTAGACACTAAGGACATTTTTATGAGACCTTAGGGATCCACTAGGCACTATTTTTGGGGTGGATCAGAGAATTGGTGGCCATCCTGGGGTTTTGGAGATCAGTGGTCCACTAGGGAGTAGGGACTAGGGTTTTTTTTTTTTTTTTGGGGGGGGGGGGGGTGAAGGTGACAGTGGACCTTCATCTTTTTTTGTCACCCTTCTGTCAGTGCATGAGCCAATCACTATTCATGCACAACTGCATACTACTGGCATGGTGTGGTGTTTTTTTTTTTTTTTTTTTTTTGCTGACAATACACAGTTTTTAACATGGCTGTAGCTTTAATGCCATGTGTTTACTGGATCAGAGAACAAACCTTTGCATTAGGTTCGCATCAGAAGCCATGTGCTCAGGCATGGTCACATGACACTAACCTTCAGGTTTCTGCATCTGCTCCTGTGTCTTCCTTTGACCTCCAGTTTCCCAGCCTTTTGTTTTAAAGTCAGAACTTCTGGCAGACAATTTTAAAGATTAATTACTATGGTATTTCCAAAGTAATTTTAGCTGGTTCTGTGTAAACTTGTATAGATTCTCCATCCGTAACTGTTTTCCTTTATTTCCGATACTACCCTTTGAATCAAGGCTGATGCTTCCTTCTCCCAGTCTTGTGCTGTTTCTTACCTGATATTCTTTGACTCACAAAGATTTAGGGCTTCTTTTTAAAAAGCTGAGCTAGCGGTTCACATATGGCAAATGAGAGGAAGCCTATAGGAATTGAATGGTCTTCCTCTCATTTGCTCAGCAGGAATTGATAGTGCAGTTTTGTAAAACAAGCCCTTAGGAGCACACCTGGGCTAATTTTTCCATCTACTTTACCAGCATGTCAGCCTAGATAGCTGCTCCACAGGTGGTTGCCTCTTTTTGGTTCGCTCATCAGCTGTGATAAGTTGTCTCCACTGTCCTCATCCTCTCACCCTCTTCCCCAGTTTTCCATCTCAATTCCTTTCCTCATCCTGTCCTTAGCAGTCTCCTCCCCCCTTCCCCAAACCTGGTTTTAAATCTTTTCTCAAACATGATGTGTGGTGCATGAACTCCTTAACTTGATACCACAAGAACAGCACAGAATTGAATGTAATTAAATGGTGCAGACTGGAGAGGAGGCTCTTCTTGAGCTGTGGAGGCAATTACAAGAGTGAGAGAACTCATGGTGCATGATATCCTGAGTGCCCCAGTACAATTTCTAGACATCCAGTGTGCAGCGGTGTCTGAAAAAGCAAACAGGATGCTAGGAATTATTGAGAGGTATGCAAAATGAGACCAGAAATTATAATGCCTCTGTATTGCTCTATGGTGTGACCTCACCTTCCGAATGTGCATCACTTTGCATTTGTGCACATTAGATTTCATCTGTCACTTGGATGCCCAGTTTTCTAAGGTCTTCCTGTAGTTTTTTCACAATCCACATGTTTTAACAACCTTGAATAGTTTTGTGTCATCTGCAAATTTAATCATCTCACTTGTTCTGATTTCCTAGCACTGGTCCCAATACAGATTCCTGCGGCACTCCTGTTCATCCTCCTCCATTGAGAGAAATGTCCATTTAACCCTACCCTCTGTTTTCTGTCCAATAACCAATTCCTAATCCACACCAGAACCTTGCCTCCTATCCCATGACTCTTTAATTTTCTCAGGAGTTTCTCATGAGGAATTGTCAAAAGCTTTCTGAAAATCTAGGTACACTACATCAACCGGCTCACCTTTATCCACAGATCTATTCAAGCCTTCAAAGAAGTGAAGCAAATTGGTGATTCAAGACTTCTCTTGGCTGAACCCATGCTGATTCCGTCCCATTAAACCATGTTATAAATCATTAATAGCAGATTGGTAATTTCATGTTTGAGTTCTTTCAGTACCCTGGGGTGTTTACCATCTGGTCTAGGTGATTTTCACTCTAACTTATTGATTTGGCTCGTTACATCTTCTGAGTTCACAGAGATTTATTGCAGTTCCTCCGCATCATCACCCTTGAAAACCATTTCCAGTACAGGTAAATCTCTTACGACTTGGCTAAAGACCGAAGCAAAGAATTCATTCAGTCTCTTTTATGGCCTTGTTGGAGAGATTGAATGTCAGACCAGTGGATTCTGGATGTTCTTACAGAAGGTTACAAGTTGAAGTTCTACCTGGTTGCTCGTCTCTTCTTGCAGACTTTTGTTGAAAGGGAACCAAGGCAGTCAATGTTGAGGCCACTGTAAGTTCCTTATTGGCACTCTGGTCCATTGTTCCAGTTCCCCAGGCAGGACAAAGCAGATACTCCATCTACTTCATTGTCCCAAAGAAGGAAGGTAGCTTTCATCCTGTCTTAGATATCAAAGGTCTAAACTGCTGCCTTTGTGTGTCTTTCTTTTGCATGGAGACACTAAGAGCAGTCATAGCCTCTGCTCAAGCAGGAGAATTTCTCACCATCCTTTATCTCAAGGAGGTGTACTTACATATACACACATGGCCGCTTCATCTTGGGTTTTTCTGTTTTGCGATTCTGGGCCATCACTTCCAGTTCAGGGCCTTGCTGTTCAGTCTCGCCATGGCTCCAAGAACATTTACCAAGGTTGACTTCAGCGCCAGGGAAGCAGAGTTCACCCTTATCTCTATGACTGTCTTATTAGTGCGTTGTCCTTTTCAGATAGCATGGTTGCAGTGGACAAAGTTTTTTTTTCTATTTTCTGCAGTCAGGTTGGGTGACCGATTTTGAGAAGAGCAGACTAACTCCATCACAGATGCTGGAGTATCTGGACATTCTATTTGAGACAACAGAGGAGAGGATCTTCCTCATAGAAGTGCAGGATATCAAAGCTGGTTCAATAGATTTCGTCATCTCAGCCAAGGCAGGCCCAGGGTCTGGGACTCTGTCCAGGTTCTGGCTCAGTGACGGCTGTGATGCAAGTGGTGCCACGGGCAAAAGCTTGTATATGGCTATTACAGGATAATAGCTCTCTTCTCAGCAGCTGGTCTCCAGTGTCACAGAAGTACGACTTTTATCTTCCTTGGATGCTGGTTTCAAGGCAGAGTATGCAGTAGTGGGTATTGGCCAGGAATTTGACAGTCAGAGCTCCCTTTCTGATAACACAATGGAAGTGGTGATAACGGATGCCAGTAAGTCGTGTTGGGGAGTGTGAGGAATATGCCCAAGATCCTTCTGTAACACTAAATGTATATTTTCTAATATATTTCCACTGTTCATGATTATTGTAAGCCACATTGAGCCTGCAAAGAGGTGGGAAAATGTGGGATATAAATGCAATAAATAAAATAAAGAAATAAATGAGGGTGAGAGGGAGAATGAAGGCACATGGAGGAATGAGGAGGCTCGAGAGGGAGGGAGACTGGGTAGAGAAAGGAATCTTTTCCTCTGGGGGATTGGAGAAAAGGAAAAGACTACAATTCCCAGCAGCCCTCGAGTAGGTCCCATGGTAGAAACAGGGACTTCAATCCCCAACAGCCCCCAGAGGAGGTCAAGAGAAGGGAGTTGGAAAAACCTGTCCCAGACAGCCAGGATGAAGGAAGGCGTTCTGAACCTGCCCAATCAAGCTAATGGAGAGCAGCTGAGCAATGGGTGTGGGGAAGAACCTATGGACTGGCAAGGGGAAGAAAAGGAGGAAGAACTAGAGCAAGAGGAGCCGATGGAGATTGCTGCTCTGACTAAACTGGAAGGAAAGGAGGTGAAACAGCAGAGGGCTGCTTGAGAGGAGAGCCTAGTAGAAGAGGGGAAAAGGTGGCTGTCCCACGAGGGGAGCTGAGAGAACCGGTTTACCACGGAAGGGTCATGCGGGTGGTGGTCAGGGTATTATGCTGTCCTGGTTGGGGAGGGACCCTTGCCACTCTCCCTAGGTTGATTTCTTTTGAAATGGAGAGAGGAGTGGTGGTTTTGGGCATAACTGCTATACATGAACTGCTGGGAGTTTGAACCTTTTCTGAACTGCTGTGTTTGGGGAATTATTGCATAACTGCTTACATGAACTGCTGGGGACTTTGAACCCTTAGAAGTAGCCTAGTGGTTAGTGCAGCGGACTTTGATCCTGGGGATCTGGGTTCGATTCTCACTGCAGCTCCTTGTGACTGTGGGCAAGTCACTTAAACCTCCATTTCCCCAGGTACAAAATAAGTACCTGTATATATGTAAACCGCTTTGAATGTAGTCGCAAAATACCACAGAAAGGCGGTATATTAAGTCTCATTTCCCTTTTTGATCTACCGTGTTTGGAGAATTACGTTGTATAACTGCTATACATGAACTGCTGGGAGTTTGAACCCTTTTTGAACTGCTGGGAGTTTGAACCCTTTTTGAACTGCTGTGTTTGGGGAATTGTTTTGCCAAACTGCTGATATGAACTGCTGGGAGTTTGAACCCTTTCTGAACTGCTGTGTTTGGGGAATTGTTTTGCCAAACTGCTGATATGAACTGCTGGGAGTTTGAACCCTTTCTGAACTGCTGTGTTTGGGGAATTGTTTTGCCAAACTGCTGATATGAACTGCTGGGAGTTTGAACCCTTTCTGAACTGCTGTGTTTGGGGAATTGTTTTGCCAAACTGCTGATATGAACTGCTGGGGAGGGTTTGAACCCTTTTTGGAGCTACCGTGTTTGGGGAATTGTTTTGCCAAACTGCTGATATGAACTGCTGGGGAGGGTTTGAACCCTTTTTGGAGCTACCGTGTTTGGAGAATTACTTTGCATACCTGCTATACATGAACTTCTGGGAGTTTGAGCCCTTTTTGAGCTTCTTTATTTGAAGAATTGCTTTGCATAACTGCTTTATATGAACTGCTGAGATTTTGGAACCTTTTGTTTTGTTTTGAATACTATGCTGTTGAACTGCTATGCTTCTTGAGAAATGCTGTGGTGGGAACTACCTTTTGGAGGAGCAGTTGACACAAAGGGATTACAATAAAGTATAATGATCTGACATTGTGGATTGCCGTGTGCTCTTTAGCAGTGGATTACAGCACACAGCTCAGCTAAAGGGCCAAGGGACTCAATAGTTGCAGATCTAGACCCCCTTTTCTGAAAGGTTGTCAGTCCATGAGCGCGCAACATTTACCAAAATGCCATTTTTGGGGTCTAATAAAATCCAAACACATAAGAATGGCTAAAAAATTCAAATCCTGTACAGTTTTTGATGCTAATTCCGATGAAATACATTTTAACATTATGGATGCAAAATCCAGTCAAACAAGTTGACTCAAAGTGTGCATCAAAATTGGTTGCGACTCATCGGAACATATTTGGACCAATATTCAGACCGCAACAACTTCCATGCAAACAAAGATATGGACTTGAAGTTTTGAACAAGCATTATGCTTGTGCTGGACATAAAACTGCCAGATTTGCAACTAACCAGCATCTATAACCGCCCTGCAGGATCTCTTCAAAGTTGTCACTGTCAGCGCAAATGGTAAAATGTACCAAAATTCAAAGCCAATTATTAAAGAGTCTGCCTGAATCAGCTTGTGAACAGTATCATCTGAAAGAGAAAATTGTGCTCTACAACACTGTTTTTGTTTTGCAATGCCACAATTAAGTAGCTGCTCAGTATTTTCTGTCTCCAGAAGGTGGATAGACATGACTTTCTGTTTTGAGTCCTTGTCCAGGGGTCTGGCTGGCGGTAAGTTACCTGGAGGGTTCCAGCAGCGCCTGAGTGCGGGTGTCGTATCTTATGGTGCCGGGTCCCTGTCATTCCGCTGCCTTGGTTGAGGTTTTCTCTGGCTGTCCTCTTCTATCCTAGAAGTCTATTTAAACAGCGCCCAAAAAATAAATCTGTAAACATTGTGCAAGCGAGGCAGTCGGCTGCTGGGCCTTGTGGAGAGACAGGACACGGTGTGCTTTTAACCCTGCATGTGTGAGATGGTGAGCACTGGCCTCTGGTGGGGCCAGAATCTGGAGCGCTCGGGGCAGACCAGTGGGTAAGTCCACTTTCCCTTTGGGTCTGCGATCTACACTTCAGCAGTAGGGAGTGTCGAAGGAAGTGACGGGAGAGGGTGGAAGGGGCTTGCGGGCTTAGCGCTGCTGGTTTCGGACAGATCCTTGATGTCTGCGCCAGAAGAAGGAGTGAAGAGCTGCTCAGCACGCTGTGTTGGGCTGCTACACAGAGCACAGGCCGGATACTGCTTATACTGTGGAGGTGGCAGCAGGGGATTCTTCTGTGGTGGAGGCAGCTCTGCGGGGACCTTTGTATTAGTTGCTGTTTCTCCAGGCGCAAGCCATGTTGCATCATCACAGGGAGATGTGGGAGCGGTGGCCATTTTGGCAGGAACAGTGTTCATTGTTGGGGGTGAGTGTGAGATGAGCCCTTCCGGCAGCAATTCTCATGGGGGGGCCTCCAGGAATGGACAGGTTCAGGGAATAACCTTTTACCTGGAGTATGTCTTGCTCCTACGTCAGGCCTACCTGTTGAAGCAGCGAGCTGGATGTGCCGGAGCCTGCTGCAATTAAGCGGACCTGGACGGATTGGCCTGGAGGCCGAAAAGTTTCAGAAAGCGTGTTTCTGAGAGAACCTTTGGAAGAGGAAGATGACCCACGGGTCCTCCGCTTGTTTCACAGGGATGAGTTGGGTTCACTCATTTCTGAGTCGGTGGTGGTGCCGGCTGCTGGGCACTCTTCGGAAGTCATGCATAGCCATAGCCTTTGGGCCTCCTCCGAGTCCTTCCTGATACATGTAAATATTCAGGACCTTATCTCGGCTGAATGGAGTATCCCCGACACGAGCCTTCTGGTGGGGAGGGCCATGGCCTGTTTGTACCCACTGGTGGCGGAGGAGAAAGACACAGTCACTGACATAATCAAGGAATCCATTTTGGAAGGCAGAGCAAGAAGACAACCCTTCCTGTAGAGGAAGGTATTGCCTTTAAGGACTTCCAGGAAAGGCAACTTGAGCAAGCCTTGAAGCAAGCCTCTGAGGTGATGGCGCTGGGTCTCCAGGCTTCGATCTACTGCTCCTTTGTGACGCGGGCCTGTCTTTACAATGGCAGCAGCGGACTGGTACAGCCTGGTCAGCTCGTATTACCCAGGTGGAAGCAGAGTTGACTTACCTAGCAGATGGGGTCTGTGACTTGGTGTCTGCGTTCGCTAAGGGCATGTCGTTGATGGTGGCCGCTCGTCATCGGCTGTGAAACTGGTTGGGAGACATGGCTTCTAAAGTGTAGTTAAGCTTCCCTTTCGGGACAAGTGGCTGTTTGGTGAGGAGTTCTGAGAAATGAAGCCATGGAGTTTGTGAAAGATGAGACTTGCTCTGGAGGTCATGTGCATGGTTTGGCACGGCAGAACTCTGGGACAGCAGGAAGTACAGGTCTGGGAGGTTGCACTTTTCGTCCAGGCATTTGTCCTTTTGGGGTGATGAGATTGGGCGAATAGGCAGGATGCTCTGTATCCTTTTGCTAAGCAGTCAGTGTTGCCAGGCCGGCTCCCTCTCCTGTTCCTATTGGGGGATGGCTCGTGACGTTTCGAGGAGAGTGGGCCAAGATTACATTGGATCAGTGGGTCCTCAACATTATCCAAGAATGGCTACAAGTTGGAATTATCCTTCCCGGTTGCTCCTGTCTTCTTATACTCCCCTTGTCGGGGGTGTGTGTGTGTGTGGGGGGGGGGGGTGTCAGAGCAGCCCTGGTTTAGAGCACTCTCAAAGTTGTTGGCTCTAACGGCCATTGTCCCTGTACTACCTCCAGAGCAGGGTTGGAGTCAGTGTCAGTATTCTGTTTACTTCGTGATGCCAAAAAAAGAGGGCTCGGTGTGTCCGGTATTGGACTTCAAAGGGGGTGAATCGATGCCTCAGTCCTTCATTTTCAGGTGTAGACCCTATGATCGATCATCGTGCCCATTCACTTGGGGGAGTATCTGACCGTGCTCGATCTCAAGGAGGCATATCTACATATTTCCATCTGGACTCATCAGCAGTTCCTGCGCTTTGCAATCTTGGTCAATTCAAGGCCATGCTGTTTGGCTTGACCACAGCACCACACACCTTTTCCAAGGTCCTATTCTTGGTGGTGGTGGTGGTTCTGCGTCGGCAGGGGGTTCGGTTTCACCTGTATCTAGACAATGGTCTGATCAGAGCATCGTCCTACTAGGACTGAGCTAAGGGTCTGGGTGTATAGGCTGCAGTTCAACTGTATTCTCTATCTTCACCTACTGGTCTATGAACATGACTATCCCACTCATCCTGAAATAGTGCGAAGAACTAATGGAAAGAAAATCATTACCAGGTAAGACCTAATTTCTCCTTTCATTACGTATCTTCCCATTATTCCAGGACGAGTGGGATGTCCCCAAGCAACCCCTACTCCGGGTGGGAATTTGGTCCTGCTACTCACAGAACCACAGCACCAAAGGCAGTGTGTCTCCACACCAACACATCCACCCAATAGTGTCTTATGAAGGTATGCAACGTAGCCCATGTCGGCGCAACAAACAAGTCGCATGTTGGGTATTAGGAAGGTATGGAAAACAGGTGCGAGGCTGTTATAATGCCGTTATATCGCTCCATAGTGCGACCGCACCTTGAGTATTGTGTTCAATTCTGGTCGCCGCATCTCAAGAAAGATATAGTGAAATTGGAAAAGGTGTAGCGAAGGGCGACGAAAATGATAGCGGGGATGTCGGGACGACTTCCCTATGAAGAAAGACTAAGGAGGCTAGGGCTTTTCAGCTTGGAGAAGAGACGGTATATAAAATAATGAGTGGAGTGGAACAGGTGGATGTGAAGCGTCTGTTCACGCTTTCCAAAAATACTAGGACAAGGGGACATGCGATGAAACTACAGTGTAGTAAATTTAAAACAAATCGGAGAAAAGTTTTCTTCACCCAACGCGTAATTGAACTCGAATTCGTTGCCGGAGAACGTGGTGAAGGCGGTTAGCTTGGCAGAGTTTAAAAGGGGGTTAGACGGTTTCCTAAACATAGTAACATAGTAAATGACTGTAGAAAAAGACCTGGAAGTCTCTGAGCCAATCACAGCGTTTTTAGCTCAGCTAAACGCATTGTGATTGGCTCAGGGACTTCCAGGTCTCTCAGCTGAGTGAAGCACTGCCAAAAAAGACGTTTTTATTATTGCGGGGGGAATGACGGCCAAAATGGATGGTTTTTTTGGATGGGGGGCGGCGGGGAGGTTGGGGCTGCAGGAAGCTGTAATTTCAGTGCGGGTGGATGGGGAAGCGGCAGCGATCTCGGATGTCCTTGGCATGCGCAGAGCAGCCAGCATAATGCTTGCACGCTCAACTGGCCGACTGTTTAACAACGGAATAGAGAATGCAAGTGAGCTACAACGATTTGCATTCCTATTCCTTGTTGCATGCCCGTTCCTTACCGATTCGCTAAGGGAATCGGTAAGGAAAGGGCTTTAATGAGTCTTTAGTGCATCTTGCCCTAAATGAAGTTCCTGGCAGTGGTAGCATATGAGAAATGTATTTATTAGAATTTAATAAATTGCTAGAACTAACTAGCAGACCTGAGCAGTGTACATAAAATGTGTGAAGTTTAGGTAAGGATATAAATGTCAGGAGCTCATTTGCATATATTAGCTAACTTTTTTTTGCAGTTTTGTGGGTTAGTGCCCTTTTATGTTTATAATTGGACAGTAAAAAATTATTTCTTATTTTTGTTAGCTTGCAAGATTGAACTGACTGCTACTTGGTTTGCATGCTTATAGATTAAGAGAATGTAATGTTAGATCAGAATCTGAAAGTTCATCTGATTACCTTAGTTTCCTTCCTGTTGCAAAACAGAGGAAAAACATACTGTAACTGAGAATCCTCTGTGCTAATCTCCGTTGAAAATGAAGGTTGCTATATAAAGGGCACAGAGCCTACCCATTTTTTTTGTTTTGGGTCTGTTTGGGTTCCTCTTTCCCCCATGCATCACTTTTCACTTGTTCACATTGAACGTCATCTACCATTTGGATGCGCAGCCTTCCAGTCTCGTAAGGTCCTCTTCTATTTTTTCACTATCTTCTTACGATTTAACAACTTTGAATAACTTTGTGTTGTCAGCAAATGTAATTACTTCACTAGTTCTATCTCTAGATCATTTATAAATATGTTAAAAAGCAGCGGTTCCAGCATAGACCCCCGGAAGAACCCCCAGTATCTACCCTTCTCCATTGAGAATACTGACCATTTAACTCAACTCTCTGTATTCTGTCTGTTAACCATCTACAGTAGAACACTACCTCCTATCCCATGTCTCTCCAATTTCCTCTGGAATCTTTCATGAGGTCCTTTATCAAATGCCTTTTGAAAATTCAGATACACAGTATTGACCGGTTAGAGTTTGTCCTTTTTAGTACTGAAACAACAAGTGTCATCTAGATCTAAATGAGCCTTTTTCCAAGAGATGTGCGTATATGGTATTAACATCCTTCTAATATTCCTTGAGTACTTGATGTGACTAGGACGATGTCAGGAGGCTTAGTCAGAATGACATATATTTGAGTGTGGTTTGGATATGAATTAAGTTAATTTGCTTGTATTTTTCAATTTAAAACCCTGACCTGATTTTCAGGACCTAGTTGAACTTTTCCTGTTTCTAAATATTTTATTTAATAAATTTGATTGCTTTCCCAGCTTTACTGTCTAGTGTACAACATCGAAACGATGTGCATGTTTATGATGGCCTTTTAAAAATTTGTTTACTAGAAATGTATCTTTAAAGTCATATTTCCAAAGGTAGAAGAAACCCTTAGTAACTGACCCCTGTAATGCAGGGGTAGAAGTGTCCTGGTCATTTTTGGATAACGAAAATTTATTGCTGCCAGCTGCTTGACATCTCCTATCCAGCACACTGGGGAGAATGTGGTGCTGTAATGAGAGCCTTGTTGAAGTTGGGTTTGAGAGGAGATGCTGATAGGGTGCCACTGGATAAAGTATGTGTCCATGTGGCTTCTGCTAGATTGCCACTTTTCCGTTAACAGAGGTGGAAGAAGCTGTAGATATGGGAAAGGGGACTTGATATGCCGCCTTTCTGAGGTTTTTGCAACTACATTCAAAGCGGTTTTACATATATTCAGGTACTTTATTTTGTACCAGGGGCAATGGAGGAGGGTTAAGTGACTTGCCCAGAGTCACAAGGAGCTGCAGTGGGAATCAAACTCAGTTCCCCAGGATCAAAGTCCACTGCACTAACCACTAGGCTACAAATGCAAAGTGGAGGAAGTAAGAAATGTTGGAGGTTGTTGGATTTTTACTTACTTTGTAAGCCATTATGCTTGTTTTGGAAGAGGTTATCTGTTTAGAGAATACTTTAAAGAAATGGTCTTTTTTAATCCCAGATGAGATGCCACCACACTGTTTTATTTCTTTTGACTTCAGAAATTGTAGCCTGGTGGTGTCTTCTGTTTATTGCGTACTTGCTGTTTCAAATGTAGCAAAGCCAGTAAACGAAGTAAAATTCTATAGGATTAAATGTACTGTTGAATTTAGGATTTTGTGTTACATGCTTAGGGTGGTTCTGTGTCTTTTCACCGAGACTGCTGGTGAATATGAAGTGTTAACGCAGTCCCAGGGGACTCTATCAGAGTTATGTTACAACAGTGGACAAAGCAGGAGTAAACCTGTTGGATGAATCTCTTCATAAAGGTGGTTAATAAATCCCAATAAATGATAATAATAACCTCCATACCATCTCAGTCTACTCTTTAAATTATCATTCCTGGCAATTCATATCCTCTGAATTCTTGTATTATGTTTTTATATGTTTTAAAATGTATTTAAAAGCTGGCACCACCTGCTCTGGCTGTATCCTGGATAAGGGAGTGAGTGCACATAGGGTTTCAGTGATAGGCTCTGTTTCTTAGTCCTGGGTGGGACTCTGCAATCAGAGCTTAGGCAGATATGGTGTGAAGCTGTGAGTCATTATGCAGAACCCTGTTTTGCTATTGCAGTTGAATAGATTGTGACAGATTAGCATACTTAAGTTTGCATTAATAAAAATGCATAGGTTTTTTCCTTTAAAAAAGCCAGCCCTTTTATTAATTTAATATAATTATTTCTTTCATATCTTCATGTTTCTTTCACTTTTTATTTTTCCCATTTTTTCCCTAGACAGTCCATTTTTTTTTGTTACATTTGTACCCGCGCTTTCCCACTCATGGCAGGCTCAATGCGGCTTACATGGGGCAATGGCGTATTAAGTGACTTGGCCTGTGCCTGAAGTGGGAATCGAACTCAGTTCCCCAGGACCAAAGTCCACCACCCTAACCACTAGGCCACTCTTCCATATTTATTACAGCTTCCTTCCTTTTTTAAAGCTAGTAGTTCTCTCAGGCCAAGATGCACTAAAAAAAACGTTAAAGCCCTTCCCTTACCGATTCCCTTAGCGAATCGGTAAGGAACGGGCATGCATCAAGGAATAGGAATGCAAATTAGCTGCTCGTTGTAGCTCACTTGCATTCTCTATTCCATCGTTAAACAGTCGGCCAGTCGGCCGGTCGAGCATGCGCAGAGCAGCCAAGCATTATGCTGGCTGCTCTGCGCATGCCAAGGACGTCCTAGAAAAAAAGACGAGCTGTGCTTATGGACGTCCTTTACTATATAGAAAAAAAGACGAGCTGTGCCTATGGATGTCCTTTATGGACGTCCTTCACTATATATATATCTATATATATAAAACTTACCCTCAACGTTCTATTGTCTGGCGACACTGAAGCCAAGGTTCGTAAGTTCGAAGCTCTGAAGCCACGAAAAACAGTCTCGGGGCCCCGCCCTCGCGTCAAACGTTATGACGTTCAGGGCGGAGCAATTCACTCACATCGACGGCGGCCAGGGCGGCGCAATGGCGTCACTAACAACGAAGGTGCGTTGGGTGGAGGGGCCAGAGGAAAGCCTTGCTAGCGCCCATTTCATTGGCTCCAGAAACAGGCCTTTTTTTACTAGTGTATATATATATATAATATGACAAGCTGTGACCTTCTGGTGGAGCCGGGGAAGAAAATTGCCACTGCGGAGTGAGATTCGTCTGACCCCGAGCGAGGCCCCCGAACCCACGGGCGCCAAACCACGTCCTGGACGATCAGATAGCCGGTGACGCGGGCGGAACGAACATCGCACGCCCAGCGGGAGAGGAGAAAGCGGCGGGACCGGAGAGCAGCAGCCCGCGATCCAAAATGGCGGCTAGAGCAGGAGACCGTGGAGCGGGGCGAAGAGAGACCTGAAACGGGACGTGCTGAGAGTGGTTAGAGTTGGTGGCATACCTGAAAGACGGGGAGTCGAGCAAGCTGTGTGGGAAGAGTAGCAGAGACCAGCAGACGGCGAGACAGACGGGCGTTGTTCTCCCCCCCCCCCCCCCCCACATGGAACGAAGTCGGTAGTGGAGAAAACGGAGGAAGCCAGCAGAGGACATCAGAAAGAGAGCTGGAGCACTAGATTGGGGAAAGGTGGAGGTGAGAGGGCAAGGACACCCCCCACGGAAGAGTGCAGCAGTCTGAGGGGCCAGAAACTAAATGAGCAGCACCAGCACAACGGGGAGAGGCTGGAGGGAGCCAGAATAAGGTGCTGGAAAAGAGCTGAGGAAGCACAACTTGGAGGACACAGCAGAGTGGAGTTGAATGCTGGATTCAGGGAGTGAGAGTGTCATGGTTCCTTCACAGAAGAGAGTTGGGAAAACCCATTGTTTGAGTACAAGGGAACTCCTGGATGGGATATAGCCCAAAAGTATCTCTCTAAGGAGTGAGAAGGACAACGGCTGACTTTAATTAACTTCAAGAGACGTTTGAGGAAACAACGCAGAAGAAAGGTGGGGGACAGAAGATGCCGCCGAAGAAGAGCTTGGAAAAATTTCGGTATGTGGCAGATCAGGCGGGAAAGATGAAACAGGAGGTGGCGGGAGCCAACCAGGACATGGAGAAGATGAGTGTGATCCCCTTAGACTCAGAGGAAGAGCCCGTCAGAGACGTGAATGAGAGCAACGACGAGATCACTAAAGCAGATGTTGTAGGCTGGTTTAAAGAATTGAAATCAGAACTGGAAGGGGTTCGAAAGGAGATCCAGAGCTCGCTTCGAGAGATCCGGACGGAGGTAGGAGACCTGGGCACACGAGTAGCGGGAGTGGAAGAGAAGATGGAAACAGTCCAGGCTGCGGAACGAAAAAGAAAAGCGGAGGCCCATGTAGTGCCAACAGAAATTCAGCAGTTGGAAGACCTGGAAAACAGATCCAGACGCAACAACTTAAGATTCAAAGGGATCCCAGAGCTGGACATTTTCTATAATTGTGAGGTGGTGATTAAAGAACTGTGTCAATACATCTTGAATTCGGAGGGGGAAGAAGGGCAGCGAGAGATCTGCTTGCAACGAGTGCATAGAAGCGCTGGCCCCCAATGGGAATTGATGCAGAGGGATGTCATAGCCTGTTTTTGGGATTTTCCCACCAAAGAGCGGATACTAGGAAAAGCAAAACAACAGAAGTGATCCATTGGAAAAATTACAAAATTGGAGTATACCAAGACTTGGCGGGAGCAACTCTACAGAAAAGAAGAGCAATGGGAGCAGTGACGAGCTACATGAGAGCTAAAGGGATTCGATATTGGTGGCTCTTTCCTTTTGCAATATGGCTAACAGTGGCTGGGAAAGTCCCGGAAAGTGAAGACACCTACGGAAGCATGGGAGGCGCTGAGGTCGTTGGGCTGTGAGGGACTCCCAGCCCGGGAGCAACAACCACCGGAAGAGACAGAGCCAAGAGCAGACTCGGCATGGCAGATGGTGGCAACCAGAGGAAAGATAGGAGCGCCTCCTGATGATCTAAACGAGTTGGAGCATTGCTCAGTTTGTCATGAACAATGATTAAGGTTGAAGTGGGGAGGGACGTAGAACTAGGGAGAGGGGTGCTCTCAAGGGACAAGAGGGGGAGTGGGTAACGCCATTAACAGAATAATGGGGAGGAGGGTGTAGAGTAATACAGGGGGGTGGAAGCTCGGGGTGATTGGGGGCCTGGGGGGGGGGGTCAGAACGGAGCCTCCTTTCAGACCAACGGAAGCAGTAAAGTCGGGTATGAGGGGGGGGGAGGAAGGGATAGAGATGGGGAGGGAACTAGTACAGGGAAGGAAGGGGATAACTCAGGGAGGGGGGGGGGAGAAGGATTCAAGGTGGGCTCCTGGAATGTGAATGGACTCAATAACCCGGGGAAAAGAATGAGGGTGATGAAAGAACTAGGCTGCGGTGGGAAGTGATATGCCTGCATGAGACGCACAGAGATGGACATTTGTTACGTAGTAGGGCTTACAAGGAGGTGGTGACACACCAAGGGCAGGAGGGAAGAAAGTGGGGGGAGTTGCTTACTGCTTAGGCAGA
Source organism: Microcaecilia unicolor (assembly GCF_901765095.1). Taxonomy (NCBI): domain Eukaryota; kingdom Metazoa; phylum Chordata; class Amphibia; order Gymnophiona; family Siphonopidae; genus Microcaecilia; species Microcaecilia unicolor. The sequence continues at coordinate 27,276,607 of NC_044032.1, read as the reverse complement.
CATGTGGTATGATTATCAAAATAATTTCAAGGATACAACAGAGAGAGTGTGTGGCCCTATGGGGGGTGATACAGGGAAAGGAGGTAACACTGATCAACATATATGCCCCTAATACAGGGCAGGGCGGGTTTTTTCAGACACTATGGGAAGAGCTTCAAGGGTTTGTAGGAGGACAGGTGATTGTGGGAGGAGATCTCAACATAGCCCCAGATGCAAGATTAGACCACTCGGGAGGAGGGGGCTACCAGTCGGGTCTAGGGAGAAAGGCACTTCGTAAATTTTTGAACCATATGGAGCTGGTGGACAGTTGGAGGATGGTACAGGGTACACAAAGGGGATACACCTTCTACTCCCATGCAGCGAACTCATATACTAGGATAGATGGGCTGTGGGTACATCGCAACTGGGCACCGATGATAATGGAGATGGAAATAGAACCAGTTCAAATTTTGGACCACGCACTGGTGTGGATTAGATTATAGGGATGGAACGGTAGGAAGAGGATCACCACTTGGAAACTTAATGAGTCTCTCTTGGGGGAGGAGCAGGTGAGGGAGGAGGTTCAGGCTAGCATACAGGAATACTGGAGAATTAATGATACTGGGGAAGTTGGGGATGGGATATTATAGGATGCAATGAAGGCAGTGGTAAGGGGAATATTGATTAAATGGGGAGCTAGGAAAAAAAAAGAGAGGGGACAGGCGATTGATAACTTTGCGGCAGATTAAACAATTGGAAAGTACCCATCAGAGAAACCCATCTCCACGAGTATGGTCAGAACTCAAAAAGATCAGGGGGGAACTGGAAAAGGTGCAGATGGTAGAGGTGGAATATATGAGAACGCGATTACAGCAGCAATTTTATGAATATGCAAATAAATCCAGCACCATGTTAGCAAGATGCCTGAGGGCGAAAAGGGTAAAGTCAAGGATACAGAAAATTAGAGATAGTAAAGGGGGTTGGGTGTACATAGACTCTGACATAGAGAAGGGATTTTTAAGCCAGATAGTATAGATCGATATTTGGATCAGATACCCCTGCAGACACTGAGTGCAGAGGAGAGCCAAAGGATGGGTGAACCAATAGGACTGGGGGAAATACAGGGGGTCATTAAAAAACTTCCCAATGGCAAGGCCCCCGGGATGGATGGGTTCACGGCACAGTTTTTTTTCTATATCAATCGTTTTTATTGATGGCTTAATACAAATGGAAAGTATAAATAACAGCCAATACACTACATAGTACCACAATGAGCTCCAAGAAACAATTAGCAGATTCAATTTCGCCAAAACCATCATAACAGTATTTTCCCCAGATTTCTCCCCCCCCCAGCCATGATACTGAGGCAATTCCTAGCTTGGTTCTACCAACTGTATAGAGCTCTCCCACCCTAAGGCACACTATCTCCTGCAGCAGTGCGCCCGTACTTGAACAGCCCACCGGGTGTCTGTGTTCTTATGACCCCCAGCGGGCCTGTAAATGTTTCTATCACATCCAGGCCACTACGCAATTCACCACCTTACTCCTGTAGGGCAGTAATACACTTGCGAAGAACATCCATTCAGACTATCCAGGAGTATCAGACCCCCCCTCAAGTGGGTTAAGCCCCATCCTGCTTGCCAATCTAGGTACCATTCATTCGATAAATGCTACAACACCGTCTCCCCAGCCTCTACGTCTATTAGAGGCCCAAATGACAGACCCCAGAAGCTGTATATGTAGCTTTTCCACACCCCACCCAGGCAGCCTCTCATTCCCTTTGAGCCAGTATAACATATCATAAACTGTTAGACGAACAAGCAACTACTGCTTAATACTTGCTCTAGTACCTATCCATTTACTACGAACCATGCCCAGGCTCCTCCCCCCCACCCCTCCCCTCCCCACCCCCCGGGTTTTCCATGGCCAACCACTCAAGCATTCAGAACTCTGCTACGCGCTGCTGGGGTTAATGAATCCCAGAAAGGTGATCACCTCTGGCAATAAGCATCTCCCTTGGACGAGGCCAGGTCACCCACCCCTCCGCGTTCCAGTGCGCACAAAGCAATCATCCGGATCTCCAATGCTGATAGGTTGGGGGCTCTGCCACTATCCATTGGTGGAGGATAACCTTTTTACCCATGAGAACCACACGCTTCAAAAAGGTTTCAACCCCACCACCCCTGGTACCGACAGCTTAAACTGATCAAATAGTTGGGACGCGGTGTGGGGTCCAGCGCACTCCCCACAGCTCCGACACATGCCTAGACAACCCGTCTCCAGAATTCCAGAACTCTCGGGCATGTCCAAACATGTGCCCCAGATCCGCTGGGGATGTGCGCACACTTGGCACAGGCATCATCCTCTCGCATTGCTGCCCTCATCGCCCTGTGCGGGTAAAAGTACATTCTCATGACAAACTTATACAAGGTTTCTCTCAGCAACACGTTCTCTGTCACCCTGGGAATGTTCAGTGTATAAATCTTTAACTGTTCTCCTCGAAGGCCCAGGGATAATTCATTGTTCCACTAAGTCGCCAATTTATAATCTACCTCCCCTAGTTTCACGGCACGATTTTATAAACATTTAGAGAGTCTGGTTAGTCCGATGTTGTTGAGGGTGGGTAATGGGGTCTTGGCAGGAGGAGAGCTCCCGGGTTCCATGATGGAAGCAGGGGTGACGGTCTTACCCAAACCTGGGAAAGACCTGATGGTGTGTGGGTCCTATAGACCCATTTGCTTATTGAATGTGGGCGTGAAAATCATTGCGAAAGTGTTGGCTAACAGATTGGGAAGGCTGTTGCCTAAATTAATAAACACAGACCAATCAGGTTTTATACCAGGGAGACAAGTGGGGGACAACATTAGGAGAACATTACACCTGCTATGGGAGGCCCCCAAAAACAAATTCGGGAATAGACATACTATCGATGGATGCGGAAAAGGCATTCGATAGGGTTAATTGGGGGTTCCTATGGGTGGTGTCCCATAGAATGGGATTAGGAGGGAATTTTAGTCTATGGGTGGAGGCATTGTATAGGAACCCGAGAGCATGCTTAAACATCAATGGGGGATACTCTCCATTCTTCCCGATAGAGGAACCAGACAGGGTTGCCTGCTGTCCCCACTCCTCTTTGCACTCTATATGGAACCGTTAGCAGCGAGGATTCGAGAACATCCTGGGGTAGGGGGATAGAGAACACCGTATAGCTCTATTTGCAGATGACATGCTGCTTTATGTAAAAGATCCTGGCGAAACACTATCAGTAATTCAGGGGATATTTGAGGAGTACAAGAAATATTTAGGGTTCAAGATAAATATGGACAAAAGTGAGATAATGGGAATATCCTTAAGCGAGGAAGAGGAGGCAGACGTGAGAGATAGATGTGAATTTAAATGGGCACCCCCAAAAATTCGATACCTAGGGATACAGCTACCGGGGGATCTAGATAAGGTATTTCAACTAAATTATGGCCATCTACAAGAACAGATAAGAAATGATATGTTGAGATAGAAAAGCAAGTGGTTGTCCTGGTGTGGGAGGATGGCAGTGATCAAAATGAATGTGCTGCCGCGCATATTTCTCTTTTAGACACTCCCGATGGCAGTGCCGAAGCAGTTCATTAAAAGATTAGAGTTATATAATTTTATATGGGGAAATAAGAAGCCGCAGTTGGCACAGAGCGTATTGTGGGGGGGGGGGGGGGGGGAGAGCGGTTCCAAATTTGAGGTGGTACTATTGGGGATCTCAGGTGAAGATGATTTTAGATTGGGAACGGGGAACAGAGAAACCCTCAGTCCAAGTGGAGCAATCATATTGGCCACAAAGGAGCTTGAAGTCCTTGTTGTGGACTTCAGAGAGCTTAGGGAGAGGGCTAAGAGGGGATTGTAGTCCATATCTTTGGCATTTATTGGAAGTATGGGGAGAGATGAGGAGACGTTGGGGGCTGTTGGAAGGAGTGTCATCATTGGCCCCCCTCAGATGGGAACCAAAGTTTAGAGCGGGCAGAGAAAACGCTACATTTATCAGATGGGAAAAGAAGGGAGTGGGGAGATTCAGGAATGTGCTGCATGGGAGAGGGATGTGGACTTTTGAGGAGTTGAAGGCCAGGTATGGGTTCCCTGAGGGAGACCGATTTGCATACATACAAGTAACACATTTTATGGGGAAGCAGGGCTGGAGGGGAGGAATGCCCCGAGAAAGGGAAAGCTTAGAAAATCTGTGGATATTATTGGGGAAAGTTTCAAAATCCATTTCGGTGTTATACCGGTTCTTTCAAGGGGATGAAGAAAGGGCATACTCATTTAAGGGAGCATGGGAAAGGGATCTGCAATGCCATTTTACAGCACAGGAATGGGAACGTATATGTGGGGAAGTACAGAATGCCTCGGTTTGTGTATTAATACAGGAAAATGCATATAAGGTACTCACGAGGTGGTACTACACACCAGAAAGGCTGAAAATGTTCAGTTAAGTATGGAGGGACTACATTTTTTTTTTTTTTTTAGTCCAGTACAGTTGCAGTCCTTTTTGGATATGAAATGATCTCAAGCGGTGAAGATTCAAGTGCAAGTTGGATAATGGTGTTATAGGGGTGAATTAGACTCATGTTTAGCGTTACTTTTAATTTTTTTTTTTTTTTAACTTCTTATGGATTCTCCTAAATATTTTCTCACTCCCCCTCAGCCTTTTGAGGTCTAAGAAGGATTTAAAGGGTTTTTCCCCAACTTTATTTTTTCTTTGTACTCCCAAGAGTATTTGTTTCTTTTGCTTTAGAATGTTCTCTAAGGAGTATCTATACCTATAATTGTTTAATCCGTGTTGCTGGAACAAATGGTTACTTGTTACTATTTTGTAAAGGAAAAATAAAATATAATAAAGTATGTGCTGTAGTAAACCAGCCACCATTGGAGAGATGAACTCGAGTGTTTTCACTCATTAAGACAGTGCATGTATAATGTTCTGTATGTGTGGTTTTTTTTTAGGTTTTGAAAGATTTTTTTGAATATTTCTCTTTAAATCTTTTTCAGGTTCTAAATGGCGACTAGGAAGTTGGCATCAGATTTTCATGGTAGGTGAGATGGGATGTTAAACAATGACTCAATGGGTGGAAATGTACCAGCCTCCCCATATTCTTGTCGTAATATCCGTTTCTTTTTGGAATGATGTTTTCTTCCTGATTGGGTTTTTAGCTGAGTCAGAGCCAGTCTCTTTTGGTTTGACATAAGCCTTACTTACTCCTGCTTTGGGGCACCTTGTCCTTCTCCATTTTTTTTAAATACTGTCTCCTTATGGAAACCAGCTTTCATAATGTACCTCCTCTAGTTGAGGACTGTCATGTACACCCTGAATCGGGCAACCTGTCAATGTTGATTGATGGCTTTTTCTGTGCTTCTCTGGAGTCTATGAACATTGCTTCTTTAGCATCCCCATCTCTGGTGGTCCCTGGAACAGGAAGCTATTGGGCCAGCCCCCCGAGGAACATCATTTTAAATAATAAATTTTGGATTTACATAGCCCCTAGTATTTTCAGTTTCAGCTATAGTACTTCTGGAAGACCTTAAAGCAGCAATACAAGATGGCTAGTGATGAGAAGTAATGAGCTACTACTGAAAAGGTGTGAGCAAATCCAAATAATAGTTTGAGATACAGTGATATAGTGAGATTACCTAGACAGCTTCAGGTTACAAAGGAATTCAACTCATGGGTTGTTGAACAGAAAATAACTGGGGTGCTGTATGAAATGTGATATTCTGGGATAGAATCCATAAAAGGGGTGGGGACTCTGCACCTATAACGGTGATATAATTGAGGCCTCTAAGAAATCCTGGAGTAAGCACAGGTTCCTTAGTGCAAAGAAATTGACAAATTGGTTGTGGTCTTTGGCCTTATACTAGGAAACAATGGGCTGACTAGATGGGTCTTAGAGTCCTTATCTGCCATCAGATTATGTTGTTGATTTCTGTTTGCTGCCCTAAGTCATGCATTTAGATTTGGGTACCAGTGTCTGTGAGAATTTATATCCTGCCCCCTTTCCTGCCTTTTACACAAAAAGTAGCGCATATGAGTTTATCTTGTTGGGCAGACTGGATGGACCCTGCAGGTCTTTTTCTGCCGTCATCTACTATGCTATGTTATGTTAAGTCTTCCAACTTTGATCTGCTATCCTTTAGAAGGACTGCTCATCCAGTACTGGGAAGTTGTTTAGCCCAAAGACAAGAGGGGTATCTTGCAAAGCCCTTGGCACCATTTGTTTGCAGGACCTGTCACAATAGCTGCAGCCATCCCCCCTCCCCCTCTCAAGCTCTGACTAAACCTGTAAGATGGAGGATCTGAGCATGAATCTCCTGTACCTAGTGTGCATAGTGCTACAGCATAAATTGTAAAGCTGGACTGATGCTATTCACTCATAGGTTCAAATTATTCCTCTTGGCAGACAAACAGAATTGCTAGTGCATGCTTTGAGTACGTACTATGATGTGTGATCCAGGTATGTTGCAGAGCCCTTCAGTTTTCATTATGCATTCTTGTTATTGATTTTAGGGCCTTTCAGTTACCTAGACGATGTCCCTTTCAAAATAGGAGACAAATTCAAGACCCCAACCAAAGTTGGTTTACCTATTGGATTCTGTGTGCCCGATCTTTCCCAGCTTGTCAGAGAAGTGCAGGTAAATGTTACTTTTTTCTTTATGGTAATGATTGATATGGACACTAAATATGGAATTTCTATGTTCTAAGAATATGTATTTTTATCTTCTGTTCCTAACTCCTTCCCCAAAACATTGTACTAATACTTTTTCTGGTCCACGTGGCTTATCTTCATGGTGTTTTGATATAAATGAAATTTTATTTTGGCTCTGGCAGTTTCCTGCTTTTTGGGCTTCTGTTGCAGTTGTCATTGAGTCATTATTCACAACTACATGGAGTTTTATTCTAGTTTTTAATGCTTATCCTGTGTAACCCAGTCATCACAGTAGAAATCTTTTGACTGGGGCTGTATACGATAGCTTTTTGCAAAACCTGGTATGGGTGTACACTCTGGCGATAGCTGGGAATCTTCTGCAGCATCCTGAGAATTGAAAGCTGGGCTTGGGAATTGAACCTAGATCTCAAAGGAACTAATCAGTTTTCCTGATTGCAGAAAGGATCTAGTAAGCCTAAATGTATCTCTGACTGACTGATGGTTGTCTACTCTGCAGTTAAAAATCTCTAATGACAAATGCTTCACCATCTTGGTCTCTAACTTCTTCTAGTACTGGAAATTAGTGAGTGAATAATTACACTCTTTCTGTGTATTACAACATTTCCCATTCCCATGGAGATGGAGAGACTACCAGATTACAAGACTTATATAATGTTTCTTCCATAGCATCCCCCAGATCAATCCAGAGACAAATGGGTTATGTCTGCCTACCAGCAGGTGCAGATAAAGAGAACACCAGAGCTCTGCTATGTAGGACCCTGTGCAGCAGCTTCCATTTCAGTATTCTCTGTAGCTGGTGGAAGGACATTTCCTGTGCTAGCTCCTGCCCTTCCCTGGGTCGGTGAGTGGAGTTTGAGGGTGCCTGGTGGGCTATTTCCCTCCCTACCTCCCCTGCTGCTCTTTGTGCTGAGCTGCCTGCTGGGGTTTTGGATCTCTTGCCTCCTTGCATTGAAAAATACCAAAATAAAACCCGCGGTTAATAGCGGTTTCCCCTTACAGGCACAGCTTGTTTCTGTGGGAGTCGGCAGGGTTACAGCACCTGATTGTGTTTTGAGCTGTTTCTCTAGGATCCTCTGGACTGTGAGTAATCTGATGGCGAGCAGCGTCATGAGTCTGTGGCGCATATGCTCGCTCTTCCCTGGTTCAGGCATTGTTGGATGCGCCATCGTCCCCATCGCAGCCTGGTTGGGGTTGATTTTGGTGGGCTCTGCTGACATGCACTTGTCGTGCTGGTCCGCTGCAGCCATTTTGGATGTGCTGCCATGTCTAGAAGGCTCTTCAATATTTTATTTTGTTACTTTGGAAAAATATTTTTTAAAACATATTTTGTTTTATTCATTGTATTATTTATACTTGTTGTAGCACCTTGTCATATTTTATTGTTGTTTAGACTCCTGATGCAGGCTACCAGCCGAAACAACATGGTACTGTGTCGAGTCTTCACCAATAAATTGTCTACAATCGACTGAAGTCTCATTTGTCTCTGGTTAGCCTGGTCAGTTCCCCACTTTTGTTTTTGCTGCTGTTTTCCCCTGGGATCTTGGTGTTCCTCTGCCTCGGTGGACTCTCACCAAAGAGGTGCGGCCTCTCCATCTGCCTGAGCTGCGGCAAGAGCTCTGAGGTCTTTTACAGAGAGACTGCGAGGGGGGGGGGGAGTGCAGCCAGTTTTAGCCAGCTAGGTGCCCTGCGCCACCGACCTCAGGCTCAGGTAGGTCCTTTAGGTTGAGCTCTTTGTGGGTCCAAAAGAGCTAATGACTGGCGCCTCCAGTTGTGGAACCCATTCCTTTAGAGGAGCAAGGCCTGGGCCGTTATTCCATTCATTTAATAGTCCCCAAGAAGGAAGGCTCCTTTCAGCTCATCCTGGATTTCGAGGAAGTGAATGCTTTTTTTCAGGTACAACACTTCCACATGGGAACCCTTTGGTCGATGATCTCATTTCAGTCAGGCAAGTTCCTGACCACCTTGGTCCTTAGGAAAGACTAGCTGCACGTTCTCATTGTGCATCATCACAAGTATTTCCACTTCTGTGTTTTTGGGTGCAGTTTCCAGTTTCGAGCTTTGCTCTTTGGGCTTGCCACAGCCCCCACCCCTTGCACCTTTTCCACAGTGGTGGTGGCAGCCCATCTCCGGTGTCTGGGCATTTGGGTGCATCCTCTAGACAATTAGCTGATTCGGGCTGACTCTGAGTTAGAGGCCAGGGGAGCAACTTCTCAGGTTATATCCCTCCTGGGGGAACTTGGTTGGGTGGTGAATTGTTTGAAGAGTTGTTTGCACCTTTCCCAGGTTGTGGATTATCTGGGAATTGGCTTCAACACCGTTCTGGGGATGGTTTTCCTCCTGGAGGATTGGGCAGCAAAGCTGCAGGCGCTGTGAGCTGCTGATTCCCAAGATTTGGAACTACCTGCCACTCTTGAGCTGCATGGCAGCAACACTAGAGGTGCTGGAGCTGAGCACATATGTGGCTACTGCAGTTGACTCTCTTGTCCAGATGGGCCCCAAATTCACAGGATTTTGAGCAGCCCTTCTCTTGGCCAAAGCGAGAGCCAGTCTGGTTTGGTAGGGCTTACCAGCCTGTAGTTTCCAGCTTCTCTGTCATTGCTTTTGTGAAGAAGGACCACATCCGCTTTTCTCCAGTCCCATGGAACCACCCTCATCTTTAAGGATTTATTAAACAAATCTTTAAGAGTACCTGCCAGAACCTCTCTGAGCTCTGTCAATATCCTAGGATGATCCCGTCCGATTCTGTGGCTTTGTCCAGCTTCAGATTTTCTAGTTGTTCATAAACACTTTCTTCTGTGAACAGTGCTATATTTATATTTATTTATTTGTTACATTTGTATCCCACATTTTCCCACCTTTTTGCAGGCTCAATGTGGCTTAAATAGTACCATAAACAGCGTTAGCCGATTCCGGTATGAACAAGGTGATATTGAGGTACATGTATGGTAAAGACCATTGTGGGGGGGGGGGGGGAACTTAGAGAGGGAGAGGAAGAAGATATGTCCAGTTACGGTCTTTGGTTATGTTATGGTGCTGGTATCTCTTGCCACTCAGGATTTCAGGATATCCAAAATGGAGTATGCATGAAAGATCTGCATATAATAGAGGCAGTGTATGCAACTCAAGATCATGCATTTCCTTGTCATCAAGCAGATGAAGCCATTACGTATGGGTTATGTCCATCAACCAGCAGGGGAGATAGAGAGCACTCAAACTTTCACAGTGCCTTCTTGGCCAGCTAGCTCCACTGCCTCTTCAGTATTCTCTATCTCCCTTAGCAGGGTGGCTGCAGCTTGTTTGAGCTCCAGAAAAATCTGCCGGGAGGTGGTTCCTGGCTTGCCAGTTGTTAACCGGGGTGTTGGAGGCTATAGCAGCTTCACTTTAAAGGCACATAGGTTAGCCCTTTCCCTGCCTTACCCATACCTCTGTGGATGTGGACATATTGCCTTGCTTTCCCTGTCCTTACCCACCAACAGTGGATGCAGGCATATAGGTTCGCCCTTTCCCTGCCTTTCCCACTCATCTGAGCCTCCGGAGTCTTCAATACCTCTGCTTTCCTCACAGCTTAATAAAAAAAAAAAAAAAAGTCGCGTCGCGTTTTTAAACGCAGAGACGCTGGAACAGAGGTTTTTGACCTGATTTTCAGCAGGATCGTAGTTGTACACTAGATCCTTTGAGGTAAGAGTGTTTTCCAACTCCTCCGGGGTGGGCCTGCGATCGGGGCGATTTTGGCGCGAAACCGCCATTTTGGATTTTACCACCGTTTTTCGGCGATGGCTGCGGACAATGTAAAGCGCTGTTCCACTTGTGGCAAGCGCAAATCAGCAGCAGGGCTCTGTAAATCGTGCTGTATTGGCGTAGGAGCCGGCCCGAGCATGGCGAGCGATGTTTCTTCCTGCTCTGAGCTGGCAGCGGGTGCCATTTTGCTTACACCGCATGGCGCGGCCTCCGTGGACACGGAGAGACCTGAGCCGGGTGGGGCACCTCGAGATGAGGTTATTTCAGGAGTGGCTAGCACCGGACAGGATTTGGGTGCCCAGGGTGAGATTTTCTCCCCGGATTTTGTGCTTTTGCTGCATAAAGCATACATGATGAAAAGAGCCCTTCCTCAAGGGTCGCCTGAGGCTCCTCTGATTGCCCCCCCGATGGATTCTGGCCTGGGACTGCCCAGTGAGGCTTTTTTCCCGGATGCTTGGCCTAAAGGTAAGCGCAGAAGGGTTAATTCCCCTTCAGATTGTGGTGCACCTTTTCCCCCCCCCGTGGTCGGGGTGTGAGGATTCGGAGAACTCTGACAGACGTTCTTGGTCTGAGGAACCAGAGTCAGGTGCGGATTTACCACAGGATCTGGATGATCCCTCCACGGTGAGGATTTTCCACCGTGATGAGCTGCCAGCGCTTATTTCAGATACCCTGCAGGCCCTCTCGATTGAAGATCCTGACAGTGGCATGGCCTCCTCGGGTAATCCCAGGATGGCTAGTACCAAGAAAGCTGCTCGGGCCTTCCCTTTGCATGACTCCATCCTAGAGCTTGTTTCGGCTCAGTGGGCTGACCCCGAGGGACCTTTGAGAGTTTCCAGGGCTATGGGGCAGTTATACCCTCTGCGTGAGGGACATATGGCTCGTTTTCAAATGCCTACAGTGGATGCCCTAGTCACTGCGGTGACAAAGAGAACTACCCTCCCTGTTGAAGGAGGTGTTGCCCTGAAGGATATTCAAGACCGTAGGCTGGAAACAGCATCGAAACGGTCCTTTGAAATTGCAGGTCTCACTGTTCGGGCATCTGCATGCAGCTGTTAAGCTGTGAGAGCCTGCCTAGCTTGGCTGCAACAGGCAGTGGCTCAGCCCGGAGATGGAGCGGAGCCCTTCTTGGATGTGGCTCCGTGGATGGAGGTGGCCTTGTCCTTTCTGGCTGATGCCCTTTATGACCTTGTCAGAGCTTCGGCTAAACAAATGGCAGTAGCAGTGGCGGCTCGCTGTCGTCTGTGGCTACGACACTGGGCAGCGGACATGGCCTCTAAGCAAAGGTTGGTGAAGTTGCCTTTTTAAGGACTTCTCCTATTTGGTGAGGAGTTAGAGAAAATTGTGAAAGGCCTGGGTGATCCAAAACCCCAGCGCTTGCCCGATGATAGGCAGAGGCCTTCCTCTAAGGGCCAGGCGGTCCACTCCTCGTACAGACCTCGCTTCCGTGAAGCTAGAAGGTACCGCCCGGGGCGTTCTGCTGGGTTCACTTCACGTGCCCGTGGTCAGCAGAGGAACTCCTTTCGCTCGGACAAGCGTTCCGTAGCCGGTGGCTCAAGACCAGGAGTTCAGGGGCGACCATCTCAATGATGGTGCGCCGGCCCTCTCCTCGATGCCTGTCATCGGAGGACGGCTTTCCCTCTTTTTCGAGGAGTGGGCCAAGATTTCCTAAGATCAGTGGGTTCTGGACCTGATCAGAGATGGATACAGAATAGAATTCAATGCTCCAGTAAGAGACGTGTTTGTGGAGTCCCGATGCGGTTCTGCCGTCAAACGGGCGGCGGTGGAGGAGACTTTACAAGGTCTGATTCAGTTAGGGGCAGTGACCCCGGTGCCTCCCGCCGAGCAAGGCTGCGGCCGATACTCCATCTACTTTGTGGTGCCGCGAAAAGGTGGGTCCTTTCGCCCTATTCTAGACTTAAAAGAAGTGAACAAGTCCCTGAGAGTGCGGCATTTCCACATGGAATCCCTGCGCTCCGTCATTGCGGCGGTTCAGCCAGGAGAGTTTCTCTCGTCTCTCGACCTGAAAGAAGCTTACTTGCACATATCGATTTGGCCCCCCGCATCAGAAGTTTCTGAGGTTTGCGGTGTTGGGAAAACATTTCCAGTTCAGGGCCTTGCCTTTTGGCCTCGCCACAGCTCCCCGAACCTTTTCGAAGGTAATGTTGGTAGTAGCTGCTTTTCTCAGGCGAGAAGGTATCAGGGTTCACCCGTACCTAGACGACTGGCTCATCAGAGCAGACTCTGCAACAGAGAGCTTACAAGCTACAGCCAGAGTGGTCTCAGTACTGCAATCTCTAGGCTGGGTCGTCAATATGGCCAAAAGTCACCTGTCCCCTTCACAATCTCTAGAGTTTTTGGGGGCCAGGTTTGACACAGTCTCGGGCTATGTGTTCCTACCCGAGCTAAGGCGGTGCAAGCTTCAGAATCAGGTCCGTCTGCTCCTGAGGATGCCCCGCCCACGAGCTTGGGACATTGTCCAGCTGCTGGGATCGATGACAGCCACGATGGAAGTGGTACCCTGGGCGAGAGCGCACCTGAGACCTCTACAGTATTCCCTACTCCGGAGATGGTCTCCTATTTCTCAGGATTACCAATGCAGACTTCCTTGGCTCCCTGCGGCCCGTCTCAGCATGGAGTGGTGGCTCTCGGACAGCATGCTGCGGCGAGGAATGCCGCTGACGCTCCCCGTTTGGTGCCTAGTGGTAACAGATGCCAGCCTGAAGGGCTGGGGCGCACACTGCAAGGGGAAGCATGCCCAGGGTCTATGGACACCCGAGGAGTCGGAGTGGTCCATCAACCGCCTAGAGTTGAAAGCGGTGTTTCAGGCGCTTCTGGCCTTTCAAGTGACCCTGGAAGGATTGGTTGTCAGAGTGATGTCGGACAACACGACAACGGTGGCCTATATAAATCGACAAGGCGGAACAAGGTGCAGAGCACTAGCCGCGCAGGCCGAACTGATTTGCCACTGGGCCGAGCTGCATCTTCAGTGTATGTCGGCAGCTCATATTGCAGGTCAGAGCAATGTGCAGGCCGATTATCTGAGCAGGCATCAGATCGATCCAGCAGAATGGAATCTGGCAGACGAAGTATTCCTGCAGATCTGTGCCAAATGGGGCAAGCCCGTGATGGATCTAATGGCGACAAGTGCCAATACCAAAGTCCCGTGCTTCAGCAGACGGAGAGATCCTCGCTCGGCGGGGTTGGATGCCTTGGCTCAACCCTGGCCTCCGGGTCTACTTTATGTGTTTCCCCCATGGCCCTTGATAGGGCGCCTGCTCTTGCGGATTCGGCTGCACCCAGGAGAAGTGGTCCTCATCGCCCCGGATTGGCCAAGGAGACCTTGGTATGCAGACCTCCGACAGATGCTCCTGGAGGCTCTTCTGCCGTTACCTCTGGTACCGAACCTGTTGACTCAGGGACCGGTAGCCGTGGAGGACGCCGGCCGCTTTGGTCTTAGGGCATGGCTATTGAGAGGGCGCAATTGAGGGATAAAGGTTATTCCAATAAAGTTATTTCCACTCTCCTGCAAGCGGTCCACTTCCGTGGCTTATGCCAGGATTTGGTGCCTGTTTGAGTCTTGGTGTGCTTCCAGAGCCATTGTTCCAATGCGGGCTCCTGTCTCGCCGATTCTGGACTTTTTGCAGGAAGGTGTACAAAAAGGCTTGGCCTATAATTCCCTGCGGGTGCAGGTGGCAGCGTTGGCCTCCCTTCGTGGTAAGGTGGAAGGCGTGTCTTTGGCTGCTCACCCAGATGTGGCACGGTTTCTTAGAGGGGTGCTTTGGCTCCGACCTCCAGTGCGAGCACCCTGTCCAGCTTGGAACCTGGGGCTAGTTTTGAAAACCCTGCAGGCATCTCCTTTTGAGCCGCTTCGGCGAGCATCGGAGAAAGACTTGTCACTGAAGGCCGTTTTTCTGGTGGGCATTACCTCGGCGAGATGGGTGTCAGAGCTCCAGGCGCTGTCCTGTAGAGACCCATTTCTGCAATTTTCAGAGTCCGGAGTCACGGTTCGGACCGTGCCTTCCTTTATGCCTAAGGTGGTTTCAGCTTTTCACTTAAACCAGCCTATTTTCTTGCCCTCTTTTTCAGAGGAAGAGTTTCCAGAATCTTTTGGGCAGCTGTACCTTTTGGATGTGCGCAGGACTCTGCTGCAGTATCTGCGAGTTACTAACTCTTTCAGGACTTCTGATCATCTGTTTGTTTTGCTATCCGGTTCTCGCAGAGGGTCTCCAGCATCTAAAGCCACTATTGCCCGCTGGCTCAAAGAAACTATCTTTTCAGCTTATCTGCTGGCCGGCAGGGTTCCGCCTGTAGCCTTTAAGGCACATTCTACTACAAAGGATGTTCCCCTCCTGGAGAGGGGTACTTTTGAATAAAAATAATGCATATGGAATTTCAGATAAAAATTTGGAGTCACTCTTCTGTAAGGCATACGCAGTGGGGAAGAAATGTATACTTAAGCACTGGACTCAGGCGGAGCCACCCTCAGTGTGGCTCTGGAGGAATAGATTACATGAGCTAATGCTTTGGGAGGCCAGATCGGCATTAAACAGTCCAAAGAGAAGGAAGCATTTTATAACAATATGGAACCCATACTTACAAAATATTTCTCATAAAGCAAGAAGTGCAGTGCTAAATAAATTGGGTAAACCCTAATTTGAGAAACACGTGGTCGAAATACACTACTTGCATAATTAAGAGCAGATTCACGATGGATGTTGAAAGAGGACTCCATGAAGTAAGGAGCTAAGAGTAGAGGCGATGAAGGGGGAGGGAGGGAGGGAGGGGGAGGGACATGATGGCAGGGGAGTTATCGTTAAATAAAATTGATGGTCACTGATGGAACAAGTACGAAGTGTATAAGTAAATATGCTGTATTGTTATGACTTTCATATGTTTGTTTTCTACAACATTGTTTATTAATATATGATCATCAATAAAAACCGTTTAAATATAAGGCACATTCTACTAGAGCGATTTCTTCCTCTTGGGCTGAAACTGGAGCACTCTCTCTTCAAGAGATATGCAGTGCAGCAACATGGGCTTCTAAGCTCTCCTTTGCCCGACATTACAGGCTGGATGTGGCTGCCAGGAGGGATGCGCGTTTTGGTGCACAAGTGCTAGCGCGTTGTGTGGCTTGTTCCCACCCTATCTAGGGATTGCTTTGTTACATCCCATACGTAATGGCTTCATCTGCTTGATGACAAGGAAGGGAAAATTAGGTTCTTACCGTGGTAATTTTCTTTCCTTTAGTCATAGCAGATGAAGCCATGAGCCCTCCCTGTATGATTGTCTGTATGCTGTGAATCTGTTTTTCAGGTTCTGTTCTAATTTCCTGAAGTTCCTTCCTTGGGAGAAAGTTGGAAAACAATCTTCAGTATTCATGTTCAGTTTAAATTTAGGAGGATGTGTTCATTCCCTCCAGCATGTTTTTTTTGGAGGATGTGTTGATTCTCTCCAGGAGGCGCGTGTGTTCCCCTCCAGTTCTATAAATAGGAGGATGAGTTCATTCCCTCCAGTGTGTTGGGAGGATGTGTGATTCCCTCCAGGAGGCGTGTGTGTTCACCTCCACTTATACAGTAAGGAGGATGAGTTTATTCCCTCCAGGAGGATGTGCATTCCCTCCTTTATGAGTTCATGCCCTTGTGATGGGCCATCGTTCGCTGTGAGGAAAGCTCTTGTGATTCCCATTGCGCTTTGCCATACTGGTTTGGAAGCTTCAAATACTGAAGAGGCAGTGGAGCTAGCTGGCCAAGAGGGCACTGTGAAAGTTTGAGTGCTCTCTATCTCCCCTGCTGGTTGATGGACATAACCCATACGTAATAGCTTCATCTGCTATGACTAAAGGAAAGAAAATTACCAAGGTAAGAACCTAATTTTCCCATTCATTGTGGATATCTGCTCCATTCTCATCTTTATCCACATAGCGATTCATAGCATCTTTCAATCTCACAATTCCATTTTTAATCTTCCTCCTTTCACTAATATTCCTGAAAAAATTCTTGTTGCCCCTCCTTTCATTTCTATCCATTTATTCTTGAGCTTTCGCCAGACGTATATCTCTCTTGGCTTTTTTTCAGTTTCATCCGGTATTCCTCTCTGTGGTCCTATTGAGTTTTTCTGTATTTCATGAATGCCAACTCTTTTAGCCTTTATTTTCTCAGCCACTTGTTTGGAGAACCTTATCAGTTTCCTTTTTTTTCACTTGCTTTTATTTACTCTCCTTTCATAAAGGTTAGTAGCCATACTTACAGCTCCTTTCAGCCTGGATCACAGTTTGTCCTCCCAGCCCATCAGTTTTTTCTTCAGTTGTTTCCCCATTTTACTAAAGTCAGAACGCTTGAAATCCAGGACTTTGAGTTTAGAGTGGCTGCCCTCCCCTTTAGCTGTTATATCAAACCAAACTGTTCGTTGATCACTGCCGCCCAGGTGGGCACCCACTCAGACATTAGACGCACTTTCCTCATTTGTGAGCACCAGATCCAGCGTCGCTCCCTCCCTGGTGGGTTCTCACTATTCGTCTGAGTAAGAGCACTTTGAAAGGCATCCACATTATTTCTACTTCTTTCTGATTCTGTAGATGGAACTTTCCAATTTGTATTTGGCATGATGAAATCTCCCAGCAACAGCACCTCTTTTCTTTCCCAACTTTTGGATATCTGTAACTAGATCATCTGGTTCCTCCGATTTATGTCAGAGCTCTGTAGACAACACTCATGTGGACAGAGGTTCCATCATCTCTTTTAAAGATGATCCATATCACTTCTTTCTTTCCCCAGGCCCCTGGCATTTCAGTCTCTCACATACAGCTATTCCTCCACCCTTACGACCACCTCTATCCTTCCTAAATAGATTGTAGCCGGGTATGTTTGCATCCCATTTGTGAGAATCATTGAACCATGTCTCTGTGATAGCAACAATGTCTAAGTCTGCCTCTAACATCGGGGCTTGCAGATCATGAACTTTGTTTCTTAGACTTTGAGCATTTGTCGTCATCGTTTTCTAGCTACATTTCAGTGGCAGTCTCACTTTCTGCTGTGTTGATAAGAAGTAATTTGCTAAGATTGTTGTTTTTCCATTGTTTTCTTTACTACTGTCACATCTTGTCTTTAGCTGGGGTGACCACTGTAAATGACCTGCCTCCATATGCCACCTCCACCTTCTAGTTTAAACTCCTAGAAACATATTGTCTGAATTTCTCACCAAGGATTTTTTTTCCTGCCACAGTGAAATGCAGCCCATCGTTACAATATAGTATTTTGTTTTTCCATGTATTGCCCTATCCTCCTATGTACTTAAAATCTTCTTGATGACACCAGGCTTTAAGCCACCTATTGAAATTCTTGGTATTTTATAAATTTTTCTTTCCTTGTCATCAACAGCAGATGAATCCATTAACTGATGGGTTGTATCTGCCTACCAGCAGGTGGAGATAGAGAACACTGAAAGCACATGGTGTTCCTGGACGCCCAGCCCCTTCTGCCTTCAGTATATCTCTATCTCCCAGCAGGTGTGGCCGTCGCTTTCTCAGCTCCTGGATTTCTGCCTGGGGTGGCTCCTGTGCTTTGCCAGTAGAGCGGGGGTTGTTGTGGCTGGTGGTGCCCACTTTAAAGGCATACTTGGTTTTCCCTGTCCCTGCCTTACCCCATTCCCCCTCCTCCCGGAGTTCCTCTGTGGCTGCCTGCCCTAACTTTCTTCACAGTTTAAAAAAAAAAATAAAAAGAGGCTTTCTCCAGAGCTCTCGGTTCGGTATAGCTTGACTGAAGCTCGTTTGACTGTCTCCTGAGGTGAGAGGTAGTGCCCAGCTCCTCCGGGGAGGTTCCCGCTGACAGCGCTCTGTGTGGGGTAAGTTTTGGCGCAAATGCGCCATTTTGTTTTCTGTATTGGATGGCTGCTGAAGGGGTTAAGCGCTGCTCCCACTGTGGGGAAATGCAGATCAGCAGCGGAGCTTTGCAGCACATGCTGCCTTGATGCTAATGCTGGCACGAGCATGGTGGGCGGTGATTCTTCCCGCCCGACGGAGTTGGCAGCGGGCACCATCTTGGAGGCGCCACGTGACTCGACCCTCGCGGTTGCGGAGGGGTCTGAGTTCAGGGGGACGCCTCGTTTAGAGGTTTCTAGAGGAGCTATTGTCTCCGCTTCCCCCAATGTGGGGGTGGATGCGCAGGGTGAGTTTTTCTCCCCTAAATTTGTGCTGCTGATGCCAAAGGCTTTTATGTTATATAAAGAGTACTGCCTGAGGCTCCTGACAATTCCTTTCGGACTGGGTTGCCTCCAGTTCTTGACAGCCCAGCGTCTGCTGGAGACTTTATTTCTTCCCCCGAGCTTTTGGCTGACGCTAAGCGTAGACGATTGAATACCCCGACTGAGGGGGACTCTTCACTCTGTTCCCCCCTGTGGACTAGTTTCGGGGAGTCTTAGGGGTCTGGCAGGCCCTCACGGACTGATGATCCAGACGAGGGTGGCTGCTTGCCACAGGAGTTGGATGACCCTAAAGCGGTTCGGATTTTCCACTGCAACGAGCTGCCAGCTCTCATTTCTGATGCCTTACAGGCCCTTTGTATTGAAGATCCTGACGAGGGCGCTGCCTCTTCTATTAATCCTAGAATGGCTTTACTAAGAAGCCTTCTCGGGCTTTTCCCGTGCATGCTTCCATCCAAGAGCTTATTTCAGCTCAATGGTCTGACCCTGATGGTCCCTTGAAGGTGGCCAGGGCTATGTGCACCTTTATCCTCTGAGTGAAAGTCAGTTGGCCCTCTTTGGGATGCCTAAAGTGGATTCTTTAGTCATGGCTGTGACTAAAAAGACTACTCTCCTGGTGGAGGGAGGGGTCGCTTTGAAAGATATGCAGGACCAGCGGCTGGAATCTGCGCTGAAGCGGTCCTTTGAAATCTCGGGCCTGTCCTTATGGGCGGCTATTTGCAGTTCCTATGCAGCCTGGGCCTGCCTTTTCTGGTTGCAGCAGGCGGTTGAGCAGCTCGCCGATGGAGCGGGTTCCCTCGATGAGGTCGGCCCGCGTATGGAGTCTGCCCTGTCTTTTTTGGCTGATGCCCTTTATGATCTGGTCAGAGCTTCGGCTGATGTCTGTGGCAGTTGCTGCCTGCCGCCTTCTTTGGCTCCGGCATTGGGCAGCTGACATGGCCTCTAAACAAAGGCTGGTGAGGTTACCCTTTTGGGGCCTTCTTTTATTTAGGGAGGATTTGGAGAAGATTGGTAAGGACCTAGGGGACTCTAAGTCCCAACGGTTGCCTGAGGATAGGCTGAGGCCTTCTTCCAAAAGTCCTTCTTTTCCCTCCTCTTCCAGGCCACGTTTTCGCGAACCTCGCAGATATCGCCTGGGGCGCTCTGTGGAGTTTGGTCAACGTACCCGTTTCCAGTACAGGAACTCCTTTTGTTCGGACAAACGCGCTGCGGCATCCGGGCAATGCCCAGGAGTTCAGGGGCGTCCTCCACAATGATGGGGCGCCGGTCCACTCGTTGGTTCCCGCAGTAGGGGGTCGTCCTCTCCCTTTTTCTCGAGGAGTGGACCAAGGGTACTTCGGATCAGTGGGTTCTGGACCTGATCAGAGAAGGTTACCGACTAGAATTCGCTGCCCTGGTGAGAGAAGCGTATTTTTTGGAATCCCAATGCGGCATTGCCGTCAAGCGGGCAGCGGTAAACAAGACCTTGCAGGTGTTGCTGTAGCTCGGAGCGGTGGTTCCAGTTCCTCCCACCGAACACGGCTGCGGTCGCTACTCCATCTATTTTGTGGTGCCTCGAATAGGCGGGTTGTTAAGACCTATCCTCGACTTACGCAGAGTCAGTGAGGCCTTAGGAGTGCAATACTTCCGTTTGGAAACCCTGCGCTCCGTCATTGTGGCGGTACAGCCAGGAGAGTTTCTCACATCTCTGGACCTCAAGGAAGCGTATTTGCATATTCTCATCTGGCAGCTACATCAGCGGTTTCTCCGGTTTGCGGTATTGAGCCAACATTTCCAGTTTCGCGCCTTGCCTTTCGGCCTGGCAACTGCCCCTCGGATTTTTTCCAAGGTGATGGTAGTGGTGGCTGCCTTTCTCAGGCGAGAGGGTATCAGAGTTCACCCTTATCTCGAGGACTGGCTAATCAGAGCGGATTCGGCAGACGAAAGCCGACTTGTCACAGCCAGAGTTGTTACAGTTCTTCAGACTCTGGGTTGGGTAGTCAGTATGCCCAAAGTCACCTGACCACCTTTGTCTCTCGAGTATTTGGGGGTCCAGTTCGACACGGCTTCGGGGTTCGTTTTTCTTCCCGACAACAGGCGTCTCAAGCTTCAGAATCAGGGCCGCATGCTCCTTCGGATGCCTCGCCCCCAAGCTTGGGACTTTGTTCAGCTCTGGGATCGATAACGGCCACCATAGAGGTGGTTCCCTGGGCGAGAGCTCACATGAGACCGCTGCAGCTTGCTCTGCTTCAGCAATGGTCTCCGATTTCCCAGGAATACCAAGGTGGCTTTCCAACAGCATGATACGGCAGGGGATGCCGCTGGCTCTTCCGTTTTGGTGTCTGGTGATAATGGATGCCAGCCTTTCGGGCTGGGGAGCTCGTTGCCGGGGACGCTTTGCTCAGGGTCTGTGGTCCACCGCGGGAGCGGGATGGGCCATCAATCGCTTGGAACTGAGAGCGATATTCCAGGCTTTTCTGGCCTTCCATAGGACGCTGAAGGGTCTTCCTGTCTGAGTTCTGTTGGACAACAGGACAGCAGTGGCCCACGTCAATCGTCAGGGCGGCACTCTGTGCAGGGCCTTGGCTGCAGAGGCGTCTGATCTGCGACTGGGCCAAGCGCCACCTAGAGCTGCTGTCTGCGGCTCACATAGCCGGTCAGAGCAACGTACTAGCCGATTTCCTCAGCAAACATCAAATCGACCCAGCAGAATGGGAACTGTCAGAAGAAGTTTTTCTTCATATTTGTGCCAAATGGGGGGACTTCAGGCTTGGACCTCATGGCGTCAAGCGTAAACGCCAAAGTCCCTCGCTTTTTCAGCAGAAGGAGAGATCGTCACTCGGCGGGGTTGGATGCTCTGGCTCAACCTTTGCTCTTGGTTCTCCTGTATGTGTTCCCTTTTTGGCTCTTGATAGGGTGAATACTACTTTGGATTCGCCTGCACCGAGGATTGGTGATACTCATCGCCCCGGATTGGCCAAGGCGTCCGTGGTACGTGGATGCGGATCTGGTGGACGCGCCTCTTCCTTTGCCTCGGGTTCTGAACTTTAGTTCAGGGTCCGGTTGTCATGATTGTGACTATTTTCTTGGTTTGTGCTCCTCTTGCCCTCTGGTTGCCAGAACCGGTGGCTGCCATAGACTTTCCAGACTCTTTTCGGTCCGGTCCAGATATTGTATCCCTCCAGTCTTGCTTGGATGTTTGGCAGCTAGCTTCACCCTTAGCTGCCTTGAGATTGCTGCAGCTTGAGCCTCAGCTGCTGATGGGCTTATTAGCCACCTGGAAACTTTCTGCTTTGCCTTTGGCAATGCCAAGGTCCAGGTTGTTGTTTGTGCTTAGTGCACTTCTGCCTTGTCTTGCTTAGCCTTGTTTCTTAGTGTCCCTAGTCTGTATTTCTTGCCTGTTTGAGTCTCCTGAATCCTGTCTTGAATCTAGTCCTTCCCTGTCTGCTTTTTTTTTTTTTGTTACATTTGTACCCTGCGCTTTCCCACTCATGGCAGGCTCAATGCGGCTTACATGGGGCAATGGAGGGTTAAGTGACTTGCCCAGAGTCACAAGGAGCTGCCTGTGCCTGAAGTGGGAATCGAACGCAGTTCCTCAGCTCCCCAGGACCAAAGTCCACCACCCTAACCACTAGGCCACTCCTCCACTCCTTTTGGCTTCCTTTCCCTTCTGGTTGTGAACCTTGTGTTTGTTTCCTGCCTGTTTGAGACCCTGTACCTTGCACCCTGTTCTAGCCAAGCTTGTGTTGTTTCTTTTCTGCTTGAGAATCCTGTATCCTATCCAGTCCTAGTTGGTGGGTTTTTGCCTGCTGCTGCCGCTCCCCATCAGCAGCCCAAGGGCTCACGATTCCAGACTTATCCTTGAGAACCTGACACCGGTGACTGTGGAAGATCCTTGCTGCTTTGGTCTTACGGCCTGGCTTTTGAGAGGGCGCAATTGAGGGACAAGGGCTATTCTAATAAGGTTATTGCCACGTTCTTGCAGGCTCGCACGCGGTCTACCTCTGCGACTTATGCTCAGATCTGGCGCACTTTTGTGGCGTGGTGTACTCCAAAGTCTATCTCGCCGACTCTGGCTACAGTCTCGCTTTTGCTGGACTTGTTGCAGGACGGGCTACAAAAAGGCCTGGCCTACAATTTCCTTCGAGGTCAAGTGGCAGCGTTGGCCTGCTTCCGGGGGAAAGTCTCCAGCTTGTCCCTTGCTGCTCTTCCGGATATTGTCTGATTTCTCAGAGAGGCGCTTCGTCTTCGTCCTCCTTTGCGGTCGCTCTGTCCGGCTTGGAACCTGGGGCTCCTGTTGAAGGCGCTCCAGCGATCTCCGTTTGAGCCTTTTAATGGGCTTTTGAGAAAGATGTGTCTCGACAGTTTTTTTTAGTGGCAATGACGTCGGCAAGAAGACTGTCTGGTTTCAGGTTCTTTCCTGTCGGGATCCTTTTCTACAGTTCACGGAATCCAGGGTAACTGTTCGTACGGTGCCTTTCTTTCTGCCTAAAGTGGCTTCAGCTTTTCACCTGAACCAGCCCATTTTTTATTCCTTCCTTTTGTAAGGAGGAGTTTCCAGACTCGTTTGGGCAGTTGCGCCTTTTGGAGGTCCGCAGGGCTCTGTGGCAGTATCTGCAGATGTCAAATGAGTTTAGGAATTCTGATCATTTATTTGTTCTGTTGGCAGGTCCCCGATGGGGGTTTCTGGCGTCTAAGGCCACTATAGCCCGCTGGCTTAAGGAACTCATTTTTTTTCTGCTTATCTGCTTTCAGGGCGGTCGCCGCCTGAAGCGTTTAAAGTGCACTCTACAAGGGTAATGTCCTCTTCGTGGACTGAAATGGGTGTCTTTTCTCTTCAAGAGATCTGTCGTGTGGCTACCTGGGCTTCTCAGCTCTCTTTTGTGCGGCATTACAGGCTGGATGTGGCAGCGCGGCAGGATGCGCATTTTGGAGCGCAAGTGCTTGCTCGTGGAGTTGCCTGTTCCCACCCTACTTAGGGATGGCTTTCGTACATCCCATCAGTTAATGGATTCATCTGCTGTTGATGACAAGGAAGGGAAAATTAGGTTCTTACCTTGATAATTTTCTTTCCTTTAGTCACAGTGGATAAATCCATGATCCCTCCCTGTCTGACTTTAGTTTTTGTACAGATGTTGCATACAGACATTGTGCCTCATCAGGAGTACTTGAAGACAAGCTATCAGAGTTACTACATGTTGTTTTTATTACAGGAGGTTGATAATGTCCCTCCTTTGTTTGTTTATTGCTCCGGTTTAGCGGGGTTTGTTCTCTGTGAGGAAAGTTTGTTATTTTGCCTTTCTTATTCACTCTGCTTTGGAAATTTCATATACTGAAGGCAGGGGGGGCTAGGTGTCCAGGAACACCATGTGCTTTCAGTGTTCTCTATCGCCACCTGCTGGTAGGTGGATACAACCCATCAGTTAATGGATTCATCTGCTGTGACTAAAGGAAAGAAAATTATCAAGGTAAGAACCTAATTTTCCCCTCCCTTTCCAAAAGTAGGTAGTACTTCAGAAAAAGCTACTGTTTCCACCAAAGATTGTAACTCCTCCCCCAGCTCCTGAAAAGTTCTCTGTGCTGCAAGTGGGGGGGTATTGGCCAGATCATTTGTTCCCAAGTGGATAACAACATCAGTGTTACTCCTTAGTTTCTTCTTTGATTATAGTCAGTATTTGCTTGGTACTCCTGGTAGCTGAGGAGCATGGAAGACATTTTACTTTGCTGGGCCCCTTGAGCTGTGTTCCAAAGTTTTAATGCCTCTTGATAATGGAATCCCGTAGCAGCAACAGTTTTCTGTTAAAAGATTCTTTCTTAGTGTTTTGGGGGTGTCTCTTCACTTGACACCTTCATTGGTTTTTGTTCTACTTCGGTTCTATTTTCTGGAGCATCACAGTGCTGAAATGGAGCAAAAGAATTCTGTAGGGGCAGCAATTGTGAGGGCGGATGCTTCTGTACCACATGTCGTAGTCTACCTGAGCCTACTGTGATCTCTATTCTCAGGTGGTTTTATTCTTTGAGGCAGTGGTAAGAAATTGGTATGATTCTGTGCAGTGATAGAAGCTGTTTTAATTGCATCCAATTCCTGCTTTAATTTGTTGCGCTCCTGTTTTCTAAGTGATCTATTAATGCCCCCTTTCCTTACAAGTCATTAGACACTACAGAGAATAGGATAGCTGGTTTGAAACCAACAAACTATAACTCCCAGAAAGTAAGTGGATACTGGCAGGCTGTTGGTGGCTAAGTACCATTCAGTAAGCTCATGGGATCTAGGTAGCCAGATGTTTTTGACAGCTGTTTAGATTGTTACAAAGCCTGGTATTAAGACGTGGGCTGTGTGGGTTAAACAGGGGAGCTTGTATACTTATTTATCCAAGATGATATAAAGCCAGAGTAAGATGAAAGCTACAAAAATTGAGAGATCAATAATGCTACAAGAAGTTAAGCTTTGGTAGCTGGAATATATTGTTAACAGGAATCGAAGGGAAGATAGTATGGGCCAATTGGTGCTTCATCTGTTGTTAAGTACTGTTATTGGGTTCTTCTGTTCTTCTTGATGTGGTTCACTTTGTTTCTGGAACAATTAAAATCACAATTTCCTGTCCTAATAAATGACCAGTCACCAAAAAGATGTAATCTGCTGCTTTGAAGTGTGCATTTGTTTTGAGGCTCTGCAACATTTGGACAGTTACATAGCTACTTTTTTTTTTTTCCTTGACAAGCCAACTGCAGTGAAGTTTTTTTTTGTTCAGTTTCAGAAGCTGTCATGTAGTGACAACTTAAAACACAAAACAAACCAACCCCCCCTCCCCTAACTTTGGTTTTTACCCCAGACACTTCTGCATGCATGTATCTGAAGTACTAGGACTGTACACCACAGTAGGTGAAAAGTGCTTTGGAAATGATCTTTGTCTTGTCGTTTTATTGAAAAGTTGTCTCACCTCTTGTTTGTTTTGCAGTATGACTTCTCTTTGGAAAAGAAAACATTAAAATGGGCTGAAGAGATTCAGCAGATTCAAGAGGCCCAGAGAGAGGCAGAGTTGAAAGCTGAAGCGGCTCTAGCAGATGCTAAGGACAGCTCGCAAGGCAACCCTGAGGGTGATAAAATGGGGTTTTCCAATGGCTGTGACCCAGCAACTATGCCACCCCCAATTAACCCTGTACTTGCCAGCTTACAGCATAACAATATTTTGACCCCAACCCCAGCCAATGCCGGTGCCATAAAGCAGAAGACCGTGAGCCCAATTCAGATCAAGGCTGACTTCAACCCAGCAGATTTTGAATGTGAGGAAGACCCATTTGATAAACTGGAATTAAAAACAATTGATGAAAAGG
The DNA here is from genome assembly GCF_901765095.1 of Microcaecilia unicolor. Classification (NCBI taxonomy): domain Eukaryota; kingdom Metazoa; phylum Chordata; class Amphibia; order Gymnophiona; family Siphonopidae; genus Microcaecilia; species Microcaecilia unicolor. The sequence goes on along the minus strand of NC_044032.1, from coordinate 27,250,670 downwards.
AAGAGTTAAAGAATATTCTTGACATTCATGTTCAGCCTATTGCAAAGCCAGTGTTGGACAAAAAATTACCCAAGGTAGGGCCCAAAGTGGTGCCAGAGTCTTCATTAAAGGATGAGGATGTTTTGGCCTCCATGGAAGGAGCTACCATAGACTTTAAGCCCCATCATAAACCTAATGGCTTTATCACTTTACCGCAATTGGAAAACTGTGAAAAGCTGCCTCTGTCTTCCAAAGTGTCTCTATCCCCTATTACGACTGTCAGCAATATCAAATCTCTCTCCTTTCCAAAACTGGATTCAGATGACAGTGAGTTAAAATCAGCCAAGCATGTAAGCACTTTCCACAGCACTACCTGCCTCTCGAATGGCACTTTTCTTAAACCCTTAAAGACCTGCACCCAGAACAATGCTAGTGAACTCAATGGACATCAACTGCTAGGTTTGTCTGCTTTACATTTGGATAATGTAATGGGAGTTTCAACGCTATCCTCTTGTAGCATGCCTATTATGTCAAAAACACCTTCTACAGAAGAATTGTCATGTCCTCAAAATACAGCAACAATGGTAAGGCATTAGAGCTGTAGGTCAGTGTTTTGGGAGCTAAGGGACACGAAGTGTGACTTTGTGTTTTAGCACCATCTGTTCAAATAAGTACAATGTGAACCTCTATCCCATTTGTGGCACTTAGTATCTGAAGTGGCTTAGAACCTTACCTCCACATACCTAATTTGAACTACAGTAAGTCTTTCTTAGCTGATGCTCTGGATTATCTGACATACTCTGGTGACGTTCCAGTATTGTCATAGAGCTGCATGCAGGTTTTTTTTCCCCCTGTTTCCTGGCATCGCTTTTAGTTAAGGTAAGATTCTTGGGGACATTGTTTTAAACTTTTTTTTTTTTTTTCTGCTTCTTTGAAACATTTGTTCAATACACTGCTACTATTTTATCCCTCATCCACTTTTATTGATTATCCAATAACCTATCAGTCCTGTTTTACATCGGATAATTGAGACTGCTGTAGTTTAATTTCATGTTACATTGGCATTCCAGTGCCTCTGTTAGTCATGGAGCGAACTAGGCCCTTCAGAAATCAACAGGATCACAAGTCCTCACAACTGGCATTCAAAGGAGTTCATATGAGAAATAGTGCTCTAGGTTAATACAACTTTTTCTAATACTTAAGAGAGGCACTACTGCTCATGTGCATGATTTTGTGTTGTGTGGTATCTCCTCAGTAATGCTGGTTACACAAAATGTAATTTTTCTTTTTTGTCTTCTAGTTTTTCATGTGAGGATATCCTTTTTCCTTCCTAGCATCCTTAGGCTCTTTGTATGTCTCTTTTTTTCCCTTTCCTTTCCCTCTCCTCCCCCCTCTTTTTCTGTGTTTGTCTTCAATTGCACCTTTTTGGTGCTTGGTGGTCTGGCCAGGCCTGTTTTTTTCAAAACTGAGTCTCTTGATTTTGTTGCAGTTAGTCTTTAGCATAAAAAAAAGACAGTAGCAGGTTTAACAAATGAAGAGGTGAGTTCCAAAACCTGTTAAGTACATATTTTTCCAAAAGTTAGTTTATACCGCAGTGGCGTAGCCAGAAGGCAATTTTTGGGTGGGCACTAGAGTTGCCAACTTTTTTGAAAGAGAAAAAACAGCAAGCTGATGCACCCATGCTCTGTCCCTACCCCACTCCATGCTCGACCTCTACCTCACTCCCAGTAACTTATGAGGATAGCAGTTCAGGCTTCAGTGGCTGCAGGCCAATTGAGTGCTAAGGGAAGTACAATAGACTGCACTCTTGAGGCCCATTGAGCCATGGTCCTTCAACACACACATGGTATTGAAGCCAAACCCATTCCACATCCAGAGAACCTCCTTGCCCTCCACCAATAATGGATACAGAGCAGAGCAAGGGCATTTCCACATAAAACTCACCATACAAAGAAATTTTGGTCTCTAGTGTAATCTCAATAACAGACATATTATAAAGTAATTAAAAAAAAATCTATAAAACAAAAGTCACTCAGAACCTAGAGCAAATCTACCATGTCAGCACTAACTTCCAAAACAAGGATCCTACCTATGAAAAGTGGGGTCCTAAAATACCAATACATTTATCAGGAAAGCTGAACAAGCTAAATTACTACAGAATGCTACATAGAAACTTCATGCTAACAGAGTACCTCCGTCACACACACACAACACAAATGCCAAATAAAGAATAAGTGACCACAAACTCTAGAAAGAAATTAAACAGAAACACCAAGAAAAAAGACCTTGCATGTAGTACAACATCAGAGAAACAAGAAAGAAAGGCATTTCCTCCCTTGCAAAATATAAAGATGGCACATGCCAGGGATGGTGTTAGGGGTTGCAACTAGGGCAATCGTGCTTGATTCCCTGGCCAGAGAAAGCCCTACGCCTGCTGGAAGCTGAAGGTGTAGCCTGGTAATGGACTTTGGGGTCTGCTTCTAGATTTCTGCCCTGGACCCCAGCCTAACACCAGCTCTGGCAAGATGGCCATTCCAAATCTGACATATTATATTCACAACATAGAAAATAATTTTATGTACCTTTTTGTTGTCTGGTCATAGTAACATAGTAACATAATAGATGACGGCAGAAAAAGACCTGCATGGTCCATCCAGTCTGCCCAACAAGATAAACTCGTGTGTATACCTTACCTTGATTTGTACCTGCCTTTTTCAGGGCACAGACCGTAGAAGTCTGCCCAGCAGTATTTCCCGCCTCCCAACCACCAGTCCCGCCTCCCATCACTGGCTCTGGCACAGACCGTATAAGTCTGCCCTCCACTATCCTCGCCTCCCAACCACCAACCCCTCTTCCCCCACCTGCTCTGCCACCCAATTTTGGCTAAGCTTCTGAGGATCCATTCCTACTGCATTTTATTTTTCAAATCTTATTGGTCCCAGTCTCTGGTTTCTGCTTCCTTCTGTCGTCTCTTGCCAGGGTTTCCTGTCTATTTGACATTTCTTCTTTCTCCATGTCCATCATCCATCTCCCATCTGTTTTCCTATATTTCCTTGTCCAGTATTTCCCCTGTGTTCATACCCCTCATCCATCATCATTCTTCTGTGCACCTATGCACCCCATACACAGCATCTCCCCTCTGTGTTCCTTGTCTGGCATCTCCCCTCTGTGTCCATATACCCCCCTCTCCAGTGTGCAGCACTGTATCTCTATTCCATATTCCCCATCCCCCCTACTTGTTATGCATTGCCCCTCTGTGCCCATATGCCATCCCCATACAGCATCTCACATTTGTGTCCCTGTCACCACCTAATGCCTGTTATCTCCTTTCTGTATCTGTACACCTCCCTATGTCCCCTTTCTCCCTCCTCCACACCAGTGTGGCCCTCTCCTCTCTGACCCCACCCCAACCAGTTTAGCTTCCTATCTTCCTTTCCCCTTATGCATCTGGCTCTTTCTCCCACTGTGGGTTCAGCATTTGACCCCCTCTTCCTTTATTCCCTTGTCCAGCATATCTCTCCCTTCCCTCTAATGCCCATAGGTCCAGCACCTTTCTCCCTTCGCTGTAGCCCTCCTTGCAGGTCCACATCTCTCTCCTTTTTCTTCAGCCCCTCTGCATATCCAGCACATCTCCCCTTTCCCTCCAACCCCCCTCCCCTGCATATCTATGCAGCAGACTTTGATCCTGGGGAACTGGGTTCAATTCCTGAGGACAAGTCATCGTGGATAAGACGTTAAAAACATCTGCCCAGTGTGCTGCCGCGGCTAAGAAAGCACACAGAATGTTGAGTATTATTAGGAAAGGGATGGAAAACAAACATGAGGATGCTATAATGCCGTTGTGTCGCTCCATGGTGCGGCCGCACCTCGAATATTGTGTCCAATTCTGGTCGCCGCATCTCAAAAAAGATATAAAGGAATTAGAAAAGGTGCAGAGAAGGGTGATGAAAATGATAAAGGGAATGGAACAACTTCCCTATGAAGAGAGGCTGAGAAGGTTAGGGCTCTTCAGCTTGGAGAAAAGGCGGGTGAGGGGTGATATGATAGAAGTCTACAAGATAATGAGCGGAGTAGAGCAGACAGATGTGAAGCGTTTGTTTACACTTTCAAACAACAACAAAACCAGGGGACACAAGATGAAGCTAGAATATGGTAGATTTAAAACAAATAGGAGAGTTTTTCTTTACTCAGCGTGTAGTTGGACTCTGGAACTCGTTGCCGGAGAAAGTAGTGACAGCAGCTGGCCTTACGGAATTTAAAGGGGGTTTGGACAGATTCCTGAAGGAAAAGTCCATTGAACATTATTATTATTTTTTTTTTTTTTTTTTTGGGGGGGGGGGGGGGGTTGCCGGGTTCTTGAAGCCTGGATTGGCCGCCGTCGGAGACAGGATGCTGGGCTTGATGGACCCTTGGTCTTTTCCCAGTATGGCGGTGCTTATGTACTTATGTACTTTCCTAGTAGCAAGACAATTTTTTTTTTTTCCGGGTTCCATGTAGAATTGTACACTTCTGTATCTGCCTGATGTGTCTTCACCACACTTAAGTAGGGTTCCACTCTGAAGTTCTCTTATTACTCTGTGGATTTCTCTTGGAACCTTCGTGCAGGCTCCAGGTCTCATATCAGCCTGTGATGGCCACCCTCTGTTCACTTCATTTTTGGACACATTTGCGACTGGTCCTAGTTGCATCTGGGGCATGGGAACTATTTTCCTTCCTCCTGGTAATGCCTTTCAGGAGTTTACACAGGGGGTTTACAGTTCTTCATTTCACAATGTCAGTGTAGCTATCTGTAATAGTTTCTCTCCAGCAGTAGGGCCCTGGCCTAGTGGTAGAGTGCATACTGTTGAACTGACTGTTGTGGGTTAAGCTGCCACTTTAGGGTCCTGTTATCTTCCCTGTATCTCTCGGAACAGTGTTTTCTGATCCCCTTGTACCTTCTTACAGGGGATTCTGGGGCTCTGCAATCTTTCAAGGCCATTTTCTGGCAAGCTTCCCAAACGTACAAACATTCTATACATGTTATTCCTGGGATTTTGGATTTTTCCAAGTCCGTTTAGTAGCGGTTTATGGACTTGTCCTTTAGGAAACCGTCCAACCCCTTTTTAAACTCTGCTAAGCTAACCGCCTTCACCACATTTTCCGGCAATGAATTCCAGAGTTTAATTACATGTTGGGTGAAGAAAAATTTTCTCAGATTTGTTTTAAATTTACTACACTGTAGTTTAATTGCATGCCCCCTAGTCCTAGTATTTTTGGAAAGCGTGAACAGACGCTTCACATCCACCTGTTCCACTCCACTCATTATTTTATATACCTCTATCATGTCTCCCCTCAGCCGTAGTTTAATTCCCCATCTAACAGCCAATATAAGATTACACAGCTTCTGCAGTAAAATACAAAAGATAAGTACAGATACAAATTTATTTAAAATAATTGTTTGAAAAAGATTCAAAAAGTTATATTTGAAAAAGTTAAAAATTATATCTGAAAAAGAACAAAAAATCACAAAAATATTACGGACCGACGAAGAACCAGGTGTATCACCTACTTCCTACAGATATAAAAGACGATTCTGTTAAGGAAGTCCACCTCTGATAGTCCTTATTGAATTGGAGAAACTACAGATATTATAGTAGTATTTGGTCACACTTTTTCTAGTTATGCTAGATCTTTCTCCATTTCCACTTCTCCAGGGTCCTTTTTCAGAGCCATGGAGGTATGGGCAGTCTTCCTTTGCTTGGATAGGTTGTGGGATGTTCTGTGCCTTGCACCTGGTTTATTTGTGATACTCTCTTGAGAGTCTACAGGTTTCTTGGGTAGTTCTCTTTCAGTCCGTGGATTTGACTTCAGTTTCTCTATGGGTTGGTTCTTTCCAGCAGCATTTGAGTACTGGGCATGATAGTCATGAGCTTGAGGTCCACATTTCTTTCTGTTGCTTCTCAGCAGCAGATTCTCACCCAGGTCAGAGTCTACTTCCCCCTCCTACCAGCTCTTCTTCAGCTTTGGGTTAAGTACAAAGTCTGAGGGCAAGGGCCTCTATCTTTGACGTTCTTCCATGGACCAAATTCCAATTCAGGTACCTTCTCCACTGTTCGTTCTTCTTTCTATTTGTCCCTTCAAGCCAAACTCAAACTCTGCTAGCGGTTCTAGTGCTTCCTTTCTCGGACAGTTTTTGGAAGTTTGTTCTTTCTCAGCAGGTGCCTATATGCAGCTTTTTGGTTGCTAGGGTGTATCTTAGCTGCCTGCCTGGATTTCGAGTTCTTCCAGGAATCCGACGGTCAATCTCTGAGTTCCCAGGTGGGAAATCAGGGCTGGTGTCAGTTCCTTGTTTGGTTTGGATATCTACTGAGCAAGATGTCTTTGGTTGAGCCATTGGCCGGCAGTTTGCAGCATTACATGCTGGTTGCCTATCCTCCCTTTATGGGCAGGTTGTTGGGTACAGGCTTACCAGTCTGTGGGTGGTAGATCTAGGTGGCTCATGGATGGGGTGTCTTCCTCTCGTCTCGCTGTTCTTTTTATTTGGGTTTGTGCCGTTGCTTTGGGATGCCACGTGATGATATCCAGCAGCTTTGTTGGTTTCTGAGATCACAATCTCGGTCCAAGCAGGGTTTTGGAGCTCCGGTTCTTGTCCTGCTACGGTGGTGATGTGCCCAATCCCATCTTCCTTCATTAGGGTGCTTCTTCCTGTCTTTAAAATTGTCTGTAGTATCTGAGGATTTCAGGGTGGCCAACGTGACGCCAATTTTTAAAAAGGGATCTGGGGGGGGTCACGTGATGCTCTGAACGGAGAAGACGTGATTCTGTGTTCTCTGAGGCCCCTGCTCGAATAAAACAACTACTTACCTGCAAAGCTGAAAGAAGACGCTTTTAAAACATCTCACCTGATAGAAGAAAGTACATGGAAAAATATCTGGGCACGCCAGTGACAAATATGGCAAGCAGAAATACAAAAAAAGAAAAAGACAAAACGAAAGCTGTGAGCACTGGAGGAGAAGGCCCGACGCAAAATGGCAGTGTGCAGTTCACAGAAGAACAACTGAGACAACTAACAGAGGCGGTGGGCATAGCGTTAATGCCGAAATTGGAGAAATTAAGTGAGCGTAGTGCGGAATTTGAAGCGCTGCTTACGGACACAGTCAGAAGAACAACGGAACTCGAGACGCGAGTATCTGCAGTAGAAGAGGAGATAGGCCCCGCCACGAGGAAAATGCGCGGGCTGGAAGACACAGTGCAAGCGCTAACAGCAAAACTTGACGATATTGAAAATAGATCGCGGCGAGGAAATTTAAGACTAGTGGGATTGCCGGAATCTGTGAGTGATCGTGTACTTGCTTCTGTATTAGAAGCATGGCTGGCAGCGGAATTTGCACTATCGGACCACGCTGGGAAAATTTGTTTAGAAAGGGCACATCGAATTGGACGAATCCAAGATGGCCGGCGGACGCCCCGCACAGTAATCATCAAGGTACACAATTATGTACACAAAACTGAGATCCTGAGAGGATATCGTTTGAAGCGCAATGAAGTGCTTTATGATGGGCATCAAATTAGAATATTTCAAGACTACTCTGCAGCGCTACAGGAAAAGAGGAAAAAATTTACACCTGTCAGAAATTATATGAACAACATGTCCCATTTATGTTATTATACCCAGCATTACTAAAGATCAAAATAGAAGGAACATGGCAGCAGTTTGGAAATCCTGCCGACGCACAGCAATGTGCACAAAAGATAATGGAGAACAGATCAAACATGGAGCAAGAAGAAGGGGGCGTCTGATACCTTTATGGAAACTAAAAACTGAAGGTTAAAAAGTTATGGTAAGATGTTGTTGGAATGTATAATGTAAAACTGAAGATAAAAATGTTAATGTGAGAGCAGGGGCCCGGAGACACTGAAAGCCCCCAGAGCCTATCCTTGTATGATGGGCGAAGTACAAGGGAAGACACAGGGAAGGGTAGAAGGGAAGGGTAGAGGGAGGGGGGTTAAGAACAGCGGAGAGGGGAGAGGAATGGAAAGCAGAGGAAAGTCTGAGATCCAGGATATAGGGAAAATATTTAAACAGGGGCAAGGAATGGGAGAACATGCCGCTAAAAATCATATGAGGGAATGCTTGGAGGGGATAGTAACCCGAAGGGGGAGGCTGGGCTCCCGGAGGGATGTTGAAATAGATTTAACTATAAAAATAGACATAAAACATGAATATGGGTAAGGGGACAAACCCCGTGATAAGAATAGCCTCCTGGAATGTAGGGGGAATCACATCCCCGATAAAAAGAGCAAAGATTTTAGATACTCTGAAGAGACAGGGAGTAGATATAGCTTGTATACAAGAGACACGCTTGCCAACAGGGGAACAAGATAAACTAAAAAGACATTGGGTAGGAGAAATCTTTGGCTCCCCTTCCAGAGGTAGAAGAGGTGGAGTAGTAACTTTGCTACATAAAAGTCTTGCGGCTAAAGCTAAACTGTTATTTGCAGACACAGAAGGCCACTATGTGGGGATAAGCCTGAATCTGCAAGGGAAGACACGTACATTGGTGGCGGTTTATGCCCCACAAACAGGGGAGAAAAAATTTTTTGGCCAAATAATGGCGGAGTGCCAGAGACATGGAAAAGACCCTATAATAATGGCGGGAGACATGAACCAAGTAATGGACATCCAGTTAGGTCAAAAATAAGAGAAGGAAGAGTGACAGAAGAAACCACGTTGCTGGCAGGGTTCTGTGATTCGCTGGGCTTGGTGGACCCGTGGAGACTCTTTCATGAGGAGGAGCGTGATTACACGCACACGTCACGGGCCCACCGAACCCAATCGAGAATAGATTACATTTTGGTAACACAAGACATGATCCCCCAGATCCATAACACAGAAATCGGGGTAGAGGGAGTGTCAGACCATGCGCTAATATGGGTAGACTTGGAGATGCAGCCATATTACCAGGAGCGGAGGGGATGGCGCTTCCCGGCATACTTGTTTACCGAGCCTGAATTTAAATCCTTTTTAAAAGACAAGTGGGAGGATTTTGCAGTAAACAATATACAACATGAGGAAGAGCCTGGCCTATTTTGGTCGACGGCAAAGGCAGTGATTAGAGGGGACGTGATAGCCTACACTAGTTTCAGGAATAGGAAAATGGCGCAAAAAATTATAGTATTAGAAAGACGGGTTAGGTTCCTGAGAAGACAATATAGTAGGGATTCCCAACAGGGGTCATTTGAAAATCTAATGAGTGCAAGAACTGAGTTAAATAGTTTACTGCATGAACGAACTATGAGATCCACAATAATGAGGAAATATGCCCTAAAGCGATACGGAGATAGGCCTGGGGGAATGCTGGCACGCATGGTGAAAGGAGCCCGGAAAACACATTACATAACACAAATTCGGGAGAGGGCGGGAACGAAGGTCACCCGCCCAGCAGACATAGCAGAAGTGTTTAGGAAACATTTTGAGGAGTTATACAAGGGAGAATCTGAAAGAGATTTGACAGAAGAAATTAGGAGGTACTTATCAAAATCCAAAATGCCAAAGTTCACAGAGGCACAACTGCAAGAAATTAATCTACCTTTAAAGGCGAAAGAGGTGGGGGTGGCAATACAGAATTTAAAACTACACTCGGCGCCCGGCCCAGATGGGTTTTCTAGTGAGTTTTATAAGATCCTAAAAGATAAAATAGTGGGACCCTTGGTAAATCTCTATGAAGGGGCGGTGGAAGAAGGCAGATTCCCTAGATATACCAATGAAGCAATGATTAGCTTGATACCAAAACCAGGGAGGGATATATTAGACCCAGCCTCGTACAGGCCCATATCGCTCATAAACACAGATGTCAAGATACTATCACGGATTTTGGCGGAACGCTTGGCGCAGATACTGCCGTCTATAGTGGGGGCGGAACAAGTGGGATTTGTCCGTGGTAGACAATCCGTGATGAATGTGAGAAGATTAGTGGCGGCCTTAACAGAAGCTCCCTATAGAGCGCCCGGGGGTATGGTGGTAAGCTTGGATGCGGAGCGCGCATTTGACAGGGTGCTATGGTCTTTCATGTGGGAAACACTAAACTGGATCGGCTTGAAGGGATGGTATTTAAATGCAGTGCAGATACTTTATTCAGACCCGATAGCATGCCTGTTGGTAAATGGGATAAAAACACAAGGCTTTAAAATAGAAAGAGGCACGAGACAGGGGTGCCCACTGTCCCCTTTGCTGTTTGTGATAACACTAGAACCCTTAATAAACATAATAAGAGAACACCCGGGTATCCAGGGCATAGGGACGGGAAAAGAGATACTGAAAATATTGGCCTATGCAGATGATCTGTTACTATTAGTAGATAAGCCACAGGTATCGGTAAGACATTTGCTAAATGAAATAAAAAGATATGGTGGAATATCGGGGTTTAAACTAAATTATAACAAGTCTCTGGCACTCCCAATATCGGACAACACAAAGACACAATGGAAAGGATTGTTTCCATTTGAGTGGGCCGCAGGGAAAATAAAATATCTAGGAGTCACAATAACGACTCAGTTAAATAAAATATATGAAGAAAATGTGACTCCCCTGTTGGCAGAAACGGCGAGGATATTGGGTTTGTGGGAATCCAGCCCGTTGTCCCTAACAGGGAGAATAGCACTTTATAATATGGTGGTGGTGCCCAAGTGGCTATACAAATTTCAAATGTTGCCTATCTACTTGGGAAAACGGGAAGAGAGGAAGCTACAGGCTGTGCTAAGGAAATTTTTTTGGAACAATAGACGCCCCCGACTAGCTTTAAACATTATGTATAAACCAAAAACACATGGAGGAATGGGACTGCTTAGTTTAAGATATCTGACTGTGGCATGTGCCATGCGCCATGCGAGGGACTGGTTGGTAGGAAGCCAACAATTTACAAATGTACAGCTTGAGAACTCCATGCATCCTAATGTACACCCCAGCTGGTTGCTGCACACAACCGGAACAAAACCTGATAAACGCCCAAGAAACAACCTGTTTGTAAACTCGCTTCGGGCAATGTGGAGATGGTTGTGCCGTAGGCACGGATTCTTGGCGAGAGCCACTCCCTATTTGTCTTTAAACTTGAACCCAGACTTTCCAGCAGGAACACTGCAAAAGACCTTTGTACGGTGGAGACAGCAGGAGATACATTATCTTTCGCAACTTTTAAATGAGGAAGGACAAATAAAGACGTTTATGGAATTACAACAAGAATTCAAGTGGACACAAAAAGACTTCTATGCCTATTTACAGGTACGGCACTATGCGGCGTCTCTAGGAGCAGTAAACTTATGTGAGGATGTCCAGGAGGTTTTAGCCACGGCATTAACGCTAGGGTCACAGAATGTGGTACCCCTACGCTACCATCACAGGTACCTACTTGACTCCACGGAGGATATAGACTATGGTGGCCTAGCCAGTAAATGGCAGAATGAGATTGGAGGAGAGATTACAGCAGACACAATACAGGGCTATCTTAATTCAATCTTACATAGATCAAAATATGTTAGAGACTGGGAACAACAATATAAGTTTGCGGTGCGATTTTACATTGCGCCAGCCCGGGCAAAGAAAGCTGGATTTGGTACGGGAGAATGTATGAAATGTGGTGCTGCCAAAGCTACTCTAGGCCATATGTTCTGGACATGTCCTCACATTTGTCACTTTTGGACTTTAATTCTAAAAGAAATTACGCGACACTGGAGTAGACAGATAGTGGCAGAACCCCTAATTCTATTTGATACATTTAGTATACAACAACCTGCCCCAGCGGGCTTATCTGGGTTTTTACAGAGAGCCTCCATGACTGGGAAGAAAGTAATATTACTACTATGGAGAGAGGCGAATTCTCCAACTAAAGACTTATGGAGGTCTAAGATGATAGAACTCATGCACACTGAAATAGGTGGGCTGATGGAGGCTACAGCACAAGAGATCAACCTTTTTAAAAAGATATGGAGAAGATTTTTGTGTACTTTGCATCCAAGCACCCAAAAGAGGATTTATCAGCGGCTACACATCAGACTAAGAAAGCTGGAGAAATATGGATTTCAGACAAAATAGACTGTTCTGGACACTACTAAGACCATGATAAGTTAGAAGAGAAAAAAAAGGGGGGGGGGAAAGGGGGGGGGAAAGGGGGAGCGATAGAGGGAGGGGGGGGGAAAAATGAAACCTGAAAATGGCTACTATTGTAAAAGAATATGTGTTATTACGTTAATGAGACGAGAGATATGTTACAAGCATAACTGTATTTGATAATAAAAAATGATTTAAACATAAAAAGGGATCTGGGATGATCTGGGAAATTACAGACTGGTAAGCCTGATGTCAGTGCCAGTCAAAATAGTGGAAACTATTATAAAGAATAAAATTACATTAGGAGGCAAGGTTCTGGTGTGGATTAGGAATTGTTATTGGACAGAAAACAGAGGGTAGGATTAAATGGCAATTTCTCACATAAGAGTAGTCATACTGGGTCAGACCAATGGTCCATCTAGCCCAGTATCCTGTTTTCCAAACAGTGGCCAAGCCAGGTCACAAGTACCTGGCAGAAACCCAAATCGTGGCAGCACTCCATACTACAAATCTGAGGGCAAGCAGTTGCTTCCTGTGTGTCTCAATAGCAGACTATGGACTTTTCCTCCAGGAATTTGTCCAAACCATTTTAAAAGTCAGATATGCTAACAAGACAAGTAGAAAAAAATGACAAACGAACAGGAGACCCTTGGAAAGAGTTACAAGAATACATAAAAGCAGTAACCAGAGACTGGAACCAACACACAAAAATTAAATGGTGAGACAGCAAAGGTAGAAAAATGTTTTATTTTTGATTTAGGATTTGGTAGCCATGTTTTCCACTTTAAAAGTTAATAAATATAAAGAAGAAAACCCCAGAAAATAAGGAGATACCTTTTAAAAACTAGGTTTTGGAGGCCAAAATCACCACCTTCAGGTCAGGACAGTATACTGCTGTTTTAGGATGTTTGTCCTGACTTACTGAAGGAGGTTTCAGCCTTCAAAGCTAGTCAAAAGTGTAATAAGTTAGTCCAATAAAAAGCTGTCACCGTATTTTCCGTTTTCGTTTTATTTGTTAATTTTAAATGTAACAATTGGAATATGTCAGTTTTTAAAATTTACATATGCTATCTTTATATTTTGCATAGTTCAGAGAGATATGTGTCATTGTATGCAGAGTCGGGCTTTAGGGGGTTGAGTTTAATTTTTGTCTACATATTTCTGTTTTTAACTTGTGGTTATTCTATACTTGATGAAAAAGAATGGGTTTTCTGATAGCACTGAATGTGCAGGATCTGTTTTAAACCATCTTGTTTAGTTTTCTCCTTTTCTGAGGAAGGCCCTTGTGAGGCCACTGGAAGCTAATACTGTTATGTTATGGTAGAACTGCTTTATAGGTCCTGAGTGATGCTGTAGAGTTTTGTATTACTGCACAGTATGCATGGTACTGGATTTTGGATTTGGACTTAGTTCATGCTTCTTTCAGTTGTAGCTGAATATGTGTTACATTCAGGCACATCTTTGAAGGGCTTACATTCTGTTTGTACCTGAGGCAATGGAAGATTAAGGGCCTTCTTTACTAAGGTGCGTTAGTGTTTTTAGCGCGCCTACACTTAGCATGCATATTAGCCATGTAGGTGCCTATAAAGATATTGTAGGCACGTACATGGTTAACGCGCGTTAAAAACGTTAACGCACCTATAACACTGCTTAGTAAACAGGGCCCTAAGTGACTTATCCAAGATCTTAAGGAGCATTAGTGGGATTTGAACCCTGGCTCTCAGATTAGGTACAGCCAGTGGTGTGTTGGAGCTAGCTCTCACCAGCTCGTAAGAGCTGGTTGTTAATTTTCCTGACATTTTGTGAGCCGGTTGTTGAGGCAGGACGAGCCGGTTCGCCTCTCCTCTCCCCCAGCCACAGGGTCCCTCCCGGCACATACCTGAAGGCAGCCGCCCTGGTGATCTAGTGGATTCTTTGGGGCAGGAAAGATCCCCAGTTTTCCTACCCGCTGCCAGCGCTGACCCTCCCGCTGCCGCATTGCTCTTTAAAAATAGCTGCCGAGACTTCCAGTGGTGGCCTCGCGAGACTTCCATTGGAGTCTTGTGAGGCTGCCCTTGTAAGTCTCGGCAGCCATTTTAAAGACGATGCGGCAGCGGGAGGGTCAGCGCTGGCAGCGGGCAGGAAAGACTGCAGAATCCTTCCTTCCCCAAAGAATCCACTAGACCAGCAGGGTGGCTGCCTTGAGGTATGTGCTTGAGACCCTGCGGCTCAAGGGAGCGTTAAGGAGGCCCTGGCGTAGGTGGGGTGGGGACCGTAGAGGATTCTGTTAAAAAAAAAAAAAAAAAAAAGTTGTATTTTCAAACATGCCGGCTTGTGCATACAGATGTACACAGAGGAAGTATAATAAGGGAATAACTTCATAGGTAGAGTAGTAATTTGTTATAAATTGTAATCAGTGTGCGATTTAGAGGTGCTGGTTATAGGGACACCCTAACCCTCTTATATTGGTGCAGAGATTTTTTTTTCTCCTGGTAAAGGGCTTTTAAAACAGACATCATGTTAGGAGTGTCAGGTGCTCACAGTTCAGTTTTATTTATTTACTTATGGCATTTTATCCCACATTAAACATGAATTAGATTGGAACCTGGGAGCATTTAATTTTTTTTTTGTCTTGGAGAGAGTATTGCATTTGCCCCCCCCTCCCCCAGGCTCTCTCTCTGGGTATAGCCAGCTCTTCAATTTGGGGGGGGGGGGGGGGGGGGGCTCAGAGGTGGACTGGGGAAGATAGCTTGTTAAAAATTACCAGCACACCACTGGGTATAGCTATTACATATAAAACATTCCAAACATGTTTGGTAACTCAACAATAAACTAAAAGCTAGCATATCTGTATCCTAGTGGCAACTTAGCAACCTACCCAAAACAAAAAGAAAAACCCCTCTTGATAGGCAAATCATTATATAGTTGCTATTAACTCAAGATTTGTTAGTGTTGCTGAACATATTTGTTCACATCACCAACAGGCAGATGCTGGACTAGAAGCTAGGGCAGACTGGAAATCAAGTGTTAAGTACTTCCATATATTTCTAGAATAGTGCAAAGATTATCCTATATAATAATTTGCACCTCCGTCTGGATGCCTGGGTTCATAACACACTTCCCATTGGTCCGCCCTGGCGATGACGTCAGAGGGTGGATCAGTGAGAGGGAAGGGAACCCAGCATCAGCCAGCGGAGGTGAGTAGAGAATCGCCTCCCTCCCTCCGAGTTGCAGGCCCCCCTCTCCTCCGAGTTCCAGCCCCCTCCTTTCCGAGTTCCATGCCCCCCTACTTCCCTTCCTCCCTCCCCTTTGAGTTGCAGGATGTCCCTCCCTCCCTCCCCTTTGAGTTGCAGGACGTCCCTCCCTCCCCTCCCCTTTGAGTTGCAGGACGTCCCTCCCTCCCCTCCGAGTTCCACGGCCCCACGCCTCCCTCCCTCTCTTCTCTCTCCCCTCCGAGTGCAAGCACGACCTGTCCTCCGGCAGCCCCTCGCCTCCCTGCGTGCCGGCTGTAATTTAAAAATTCTTACCTCTGGGTCCGGCGTCTGCAGTGAAAGCGAGCAGCGCTTCAGACTACCTTCCCATGTGTCTTAGCTCTGCCTCTGGTCCCACCCTCATTTCCTGTTTCCGGAAGGGCGGGACCAGAGGCAGAGCTGAGACACATGGGAAAGCAGTCTGAAGCGCCGCTCGCCTTCACTGCAGACGCCGGACCCTGAGGTAAGAATTTTTAAATTACAGCCGACAGGCAGGAAGGCGAGGAGCTGCCGGAGGACAGGTCGTGCTTGCACTCGGAGAGGACAGAGAGAGAAGGAGGGAGGCGCGGGGGTCTGGAACTCGGAGGGGAGGGGGGGTCCTGGGGCAGGGTGTCCTGGAACTTGGAGGAGAGGGAGGTAGGGGGGCATGGAACTCGGAGGGGAGGGGGGCTGGAACTCGGAGGAGCGAGAGGGAGATAGGGAGGGGGGCGTGGAACCTTGCTAGCGCCCGTTTCATTTCTTTCAGAAACGGGCCTCTTTTACTAGTTCTGTTTAATATGTTGTATTATGTTGGTGCATTCCTTTGAAATTTTTGGGGCACATAATTCCTGGAGTGTGTTCAGTGTGCATATTAGCATCAGTAACAGAGGTACTGGGAAGACAGCTGATACAGGTGCAACAGAGTCACAAAGTGAAGGACTCCTTCCTTACAGTGTTCAAAAGTGTCCCACCGTTTTTAGTGCTGACATAGGTGTTACCCCACGCTCCAAAGGTTTTAACTTGCAGTGTTTTGTTGCACTCCACCACATACCTCACCCTTTCTCTGCCCCATAGCCTCACCTTAGCCCCGCCCCATAGCTCACCTTAGCCCCGCCCCATAGCTCACTTTAGCCCCATCCACTTTAGTCTCTCCAAATAGCTGAGTTATTGACTACCTATGTTCAGATCTAAACAGAATAAGACTGAATGGTCAATTTCCCCATTGGAGAAAGGTTAATAATGGAGTTCCCTAGGTATCTGTACTGGGACATGTGCCTTTTGATATTTATAAATGATCTGAAAAAGGAAGCAAATGAGGTGATCAGATTTGTAGATGTGATGTAATGTAATATGACTTTTATATTCCACCATCTCCCCCAAAAAGGTTCAAAGTGGATAACAAAAAGAAAATATAAACAGTGAAAATTTGATTAATTTTTATTCTAAACAAAAAGCCTGTTTTTACAAAAAGAATAAGAGCTCATAGTTCTCAGATCCTCTGACAAAGAATGCCACATTTGGACAGCCTGATGAAAAAATTGAACTTTCCAACACTTGTATTAAACTCCTGAGAAAGATGGGAAATAGACGCAAATTCCCTGCTCTAGAATATTTAGAGTTGGAAACAAATTTAAAAAAAGACGACGTTACAATTCAAAGTTGTTAAATCATCTGCGCGTTATGAGGAATTGCATGAGAACCATATGAGGTTCTGGGAGTGCACATCGAAATGACAAATGAAATTTAATGTGAACAATTGATGCACATAAGAAAAAAAAATCCAAACTACAAATATATATTGCTGGATTCTATATTAAGGGTTGCCTCCCAAGAAAAGGATCTAGATGGCCTTGTGGATATGTTGGGATCCACAGCAGCGAAAAAAGCAATTAGAACTCTATTTATGTATCATGAATGTTATCAATAGAAATCAAACAAAATAAAACATGGAAAAGAAAATAAGATGATACCTTTTTTATTGGACATAACTTAATACATTTCTTGATTAGCTTTCGAAGGTTGCCCTTCTTCCTCAGATCGGAAATAAGCAAATGTGCTAGCTGACAGTGTATATAAGTGAAAACATTCAAGCATTACTATGACAGTCTGACAGAGTGGGGGGATGGGGGTGGGTAGGAGGTATGCATGAGGACATCAAAGCATATCATTGATATTCTAACAGGATAGGTGTGGATAGGTGAGGAGAGGGTGATCAACAGAGAAATACAGCTTTAACAAGGATCTGGGGTTCCTAGCCCATTATAAACCATAAAGCTGTATGTCTCTGTTGATCACCCTCCCCTCACCTATCCACACCCATCCTGTTAGAATATCAATGATATGCTTTGATGTCCCCATGCATACCTCCTACCCACCCCCCTACTCCCACCCTGCCAGACTGTCATAGTAATGCTTGAATGTTTTCACTTATATACACTGTCAGCTAGCACATTTGCTTATTTCCGATCTGAGGAAGAAGGGCAACCTTCGAAAGCTAATCAAGAAATGTATTAAGTTATGTCCAATCAAAAAGGTATCATCTTATTTTCTTTTCCATGTTTTATTTTGTTTGATTTCTATTGATAACCTTAAGAGTGGACTAACACTGCTACCACACCTCTCTACTATATCATGAATGAAATTTAAAACAGATTATTGTAATGCCTGTATATCATTTTCAAGGTGCTTACTGCACCCTGAGCATTGTTCTCTACATAATGTAGAATGGATTATAAATGCAGGGGCATTCAGAACCAACAGGGCAAGAAATAAGATGTAAGAAATGTAGCTTAGATAGCCCAGTGAAGCTCAGTATTGGTGGTAGTAAGGGGAGGGGGGAGGGAGTAGCTACTTGAGATGAACTGGTTTGTCAAATAAGGATCAGATTAAAATGTTTTCTTTGTCATCATATGCTGTTGTGTGCGGCTAACGTTCTGAAGATGTTTGTACTGAGTTACTTGTTGAGGCAGTGCATTATCTTTCTGGGATTGCAAAGATTTTACTGAACTTAAAAAAAAAAAATCTTGCATGAAATATTAATGGTAGGTGGTCATTTTTTCAGGAGTTTTTGTTTCTTTGGCAGACAACAACCCTGAAGATCCCACAGTCTAAAGTGTCTGGTAACACCAGCTGCACAAAGTGGTCCACTGGAGCAGTGTACTTGGACTTGCTGCAGGCCCTGTCTAGCAGTGAAAGGCAGTGTGTGGAGACAATCGTTAGCATGGGCTACTCGTATGAGAACGTCATAAAAGCCATGCAGAAGCAAGGACAGAATATAGAACAGGTATGGTGGCTTCCCATAGATTGCAGTTCACTTTATTTGTGCATTGAAGCCACTGGGAGTCAGAATCTTTATAAGGCCTCTCACTGTGCTCCTTTCCTTTTCCCTCTGTCATGGGCTTTGCATTTTCACAATTCTCTTTTGAAAAGAAACCAGTCACCCCATCCTCTTGAACAAAATCCTTGCTTAGGCTTCTCCTGGGACTGCTCTGGTTCATCACAAGGGACTTAAGAGCAATATTTTTCCTTCACAGCTGTTTCTGCAGCTGTCTGGTCCCCACTGTTAGACCTAGCTAATCTTATTCTGCTCTGGCTTGGCTTTGGCTTGTTTCCGATAATCAAGACTACCTATCATCAAATTAAAATGTTGATTTGGTTCTCTGATGATAAATAGAATATCAGGCCCACGTAATATAGGTGATGTTAGATGGAACTATGGGTAAAGAAGCTTCAGCTTAGTATTACTAGAAGCTTTTGGATTACTTCACTGTGCATGAATCTAAATTCCCACCTGCCATTGTCAAGTCGAACCGCCTTTGTCTTTCCACAGAGCCAGTTGGTCACATGTCACCGGAGTGTACATAAAGATGTAATTTTGTTTTTTAAAGTGACTTTTTTGCTTAATCCAGTCACTCTTATGCAGTACTTTTTCACAGTAACATCTTTAGGTTTTTGGCTGCTTTCAAGTTTTTCCTTTATTTTATTTATTTTTTTTGCATCCAGCCCAGGATAGGCTTCTGAGGACCTCGGACTCGTGGGTGGGGTATCACTTGTCAAAATTGAGTCATTTGGAAAAATAGCCAAAGCAAAATAAAAAAAAGCTGCTTTAAGTGCACTCAGTGGAACATGACCATACCCATTACAGATATCTGTAATTGGTGTTTTCATGGTCTGAGGCTTGACCATGATCCCTCTTGTAAATTTGTTCAGATGTAAGAGAGGTCTTCATGGTCCTGAAAAGCAGTGTGAGTGACTTCATGGTGCTGAGAATTCAGGTCCATTGATGTTTGTTTGAGCATTGGAAGCATCGGCCTCCGTGTGTGCTGGGATGCGTCTGTATTGAGAGTGCAGTGTTCACCTTTGATGTTGATTACTAATCCAGATTGCCTCTGTTGATGCTCATCTGAGTCCTGCCTGAAGAAGAGGTTAGAATTTATCCTCAACACTGAGGGCTCATGATGCCAAACACAAGGCCAAGGATTGGGCACATTAACATCACATCTCATCAGAGTGCAGCATCATGATCACCTCTGGTATTGTCTAATCTCCCTCTCCTCCACTGCTTGATGTGTGAACTAATCATCCTGTTTGGTATCACTGGGGCTGAATAACCTCCAAGGACCAAAGACCTGGCTTCTGGTACTCCTCAAGTGCCTTAGGAGGCCATGACCAATCCCGTTATATTCCCCACATCTTTTGACAGTGGCAGCTTTTGAGGAGCAGTTCATGAGGTGATTTGATGAGCATTTGGAATGCTTCTTTGCACAACACAATCCTACAGCTTTGACGATCTGATGTAGACGACAGCTGCTTCTTGATATGCACTGCCTGCTGGGGAAGCATTGATACTGAGACCTTGAAGGCCTCTGGGTCTAACGTCTGTTGCACCGTTGTTGATCTCCAGTGTGCTGTGGGGGGTAGGAGGTGTTGGGGGAGGGGGGGAAGGAAGCCTTTGCCAAAACATCAGAGGTCTTCTGTATCTCGACATCCTCATCCAAGGTTCGACACCAAAGTCAGATTGAAACAGGCAGAGATCCAGATTTATCCTCTGGCTCATAATCAGAATCCCAGAAATACTCAGACCAACCCTGCGGATATTTTCTAAAGAGTTCAACTGGCATTACCATCAGAACAGTCTGTACCATGTGAGATAAGAAAATGCTTTTGAGGAACTTTGAATTTGTATAAGAAATTGCTGAGGCTGTTCATTTAAGTTAAACAGAGGAGGAACCCAGAGCAGAAACTTGGACATCCTCTGCTTCCTTGATAGCCTAGCCACCCCTGCTCCCAACCAGAATTGACAGTGTGTGTTCACAGAATCCTCAGAGATGTGAGGGAGACCTTCTCTGTAGTACGTTTAAATAAGAAGGTTGACTCTAAAGAGTCCCAAAGGCTCCCAGATTATTGAAACAATAGTTTTCTTATGCCATGGTGGTTGAATCTACACTGAAAAAGACCTTGTTTCAAAACACGCTCATGGGAGAAATCTTTAGATGCTGGAATCTTTTAGGTTTAGTTTATTTAGAATGTTAGACTGACTTCCACAGAGCTTTTTATCAGCTCTTCATATGTAGTAACATACTATTTATTTATTTAGATTTTGTTCACACCTTCAGTAGTAGCTCAAGGTGAGTTACATTCAGGTACACTGGATATTTCTCTGTCCCAGGAGGACTCACAATCTAAGTTTGTACCTGAGGCAATGGAGGGTTAAGTGACTTGCCCAAGATCACAAGGAGCAGCAGTGGGATTTGAACCAGCCACTTCTGGATTTCAAAACCACCTTGGGATTGCAAGACCCGTGCTCTAACCACTAGACCACTCCTCCACCCCTAGATACTAGATAACGGCAGACCCACATGGTCCATCCAGTCTGCCCAACAAGATAAACTCATAAGGTATGATGTGATACTACATATGTCCTTCATCTTGATTTGTCCATGCCATTTTCATGAGCATGTATTTAGAAACATAGAAACATGACAGCAGATAAGAGCCAAATGGCTTATCCAGTCTGCCCATCCACAGCAACCACTGTCTCCTCCTTTTCCTAAGAGATCCGAAGTGCCTGTCCCACACTTTCTTTAATTCAGACACACCGAGAGGTGATTCCACGCGGCCACTACTCTTTCCTTAGATTAGTCATAAGTACATAAGTATTGCCATATTGGAACAGACCAAAGGTCCATCAAATCCAGCATCCTGTTTCCAACAGTGGCCAATCCAGATCACAAGTACCTGGCAAGATAAAAGTACAGTACATTTTATGCTGCTTAACCTAGAAATAAGCAATGGATTTTCCCCAAGTCCATTTTAATAATGGTCTATAGACTTTTCCATTAGGAAGCCATCCAAACCTTTTTTTAAATCCTGCTAAGCTAACTGCTTTTACTACATTCTCTGTCAACGAATTCCAGAGCTTAATTACACGTTGAGTGAAAACTTTTCTCTGATTCGTTTTTAATTTAATACTTTGTAGCTTCATTTCATGCCCCATAGTCCTAGTCAGGGGCGTAGCCAGACCTCGGCAGGAGGGGGGTCCAGAGCCCGAGGGGGGGGGGCACAGTTTAGCCCACCTGCCCACCACTTTGGACCTCCCCGCCACTGCCGCTGCCCCTCCCCCATCACCGCCGCATACCTTTCCTGCAGGACTTGCACGCAGGAGTCAGAAACAGATCATCAGCAAAGGCACCAGAGTTGACCAGCGCTGAAGAAGATTTCGGCTGGTGGGGGTTGTGAACCCCCACCAGCAAAGGTACCTGGGAGGGGGGGGTGGAGCGGCGGGAGGGTGGTCCAGAGTAGAGTGGGCCAGGGCTTAATCTGTGGGGGCTTATGCCCCCATGTTCCCACCTAGCTATGCCCCTGGTCCTAGTATTTTTGGAAAGAGTAGACAAGCGATTCACATCTACCCGTTCCACTCCACATTTTATAGACCTCTATATCATATCTCCCCTCAGCTGTCTTTTCTCCCCTCAGCTGTCTTTTCTCCAAGCTGAAGAGCCCCAGCCGCTTTAGCTTTTCCTCATAGGGAAGTCGTCCCATCCCCTTTATAATTTTCGTTGCCCTTCTCTGTACCTTTTCTAATTCCACTATATCGTTTTTTGAATTGAACACAATATTCGAGATGTGGTCACACCATGGAGCGATACAAAGGCTTTATAATGTCCTCATTTTTGTTTTCCATTCCTTTCTTAATAATACCATAACTATCTGTTTGCTTTCTTAGCCTGCAGCTGCACACTGAGCAGAGGGTTTCAATGTATTGACGACGACTACACCTAGATCCCTTTCTTGAGCCTATAACCTCTTAACTTCATTCTATGCCCTCTCATTGCAGAGTTTTTCTTCATTTGAAAGAGGTTCACCTCCTGTACATTAATGCCACAGAGGTATTTAAATGTCTCTATCATATTTATGTTTGGCATTTATACACCACATTTTCCCGAATAATTTTGAGTTCAGTGTGGCTAACAAGCTAAAAAAAAAAAGTCATTTCAAAATATGAAACAAAATACATCAATCCACACAAATCAATAAGGAAAGAGTTGTAAATATATAAAGAATTCAATAATAAAGCATAAGGGGGAGTTTAGACACTACTACTACTACTTAACATTTCTAGAGCGCTACTAGGGTTACGCAGCGCTGTACAAATTAACAAATAAGGACAGTCCCTGCTCAGAAGAGCTTACAATCTAAAGGACGAAATGTCAAGTTGGGGTAGTTTAGATTTCCTGAGAAAAGGTGTAGTGATTAGGTGCCGAAGGCGACATTGAAGAGGTGGGCTTTGAGCAATGATTTGAAGATGGGTAGACACCAGAATCAATTGACAGAAATGTTTTGAAAAGGAAAGATTTCAAAAGCTTATCATGTTGGGATCTTACATATTTCAGCAAGGAATTCCATCATTTAGTACTTGGGTATGAAAAACTAGCTGAATGTATAGATTTATAAACTACTTTTTTTACAGGTAGGAAAATGAAGACACAGGTAGTCTCTTGCACCAAAGATTGAATTGTGAGAAGGCAAAGTAACGGACAATATATAGTCTGGGGCAATATCATACAAAATCTGAAATATGAGAGCACAAAGTTTGAATACAATCCTGGCCCTAATGGGAAGCCAATGTAAATTTATCAGCAAAGGAATAGCTCTCTGAAAGCGTCTTACTTGCATAGTCTAGCCACGATATTTTGGGCTGTTTGCAGTCTTTACACTCTGAACAGATAGAATTAAAATCAAATTGGGTCAAAACAAGAGATTGGACAAGTAATCTGAAAATATCAATTTGGAGGGGGAAAAAAGGTCCTAATGTGCTTCGTAACCACCGAGGACACCTGAGATTCAAAGGTTAAGTGCCAATCAACCACAACCCCTAAAGTTTTTAGAGTGGACTGAGAAGGATAGGGAAATAGTCAATGCTAAAGTTGCTGTAGGGATCATGGTCAAACAGATTAGTTACTACCAAAAATTTAGTCTTCTCTTCATTAATTTTAGCCTGAATTCAGAGGCTCAAGATTCCATTCATTCAAAGCCATTTTTAATCCTGGATGTAACCTCGAAAAGGGATGTAAATAGTGACATCATCCGCATTGATAAAAGGATGGAATCCCATTGACTCGTCCCCTCCCCACCCTCCAGTGGAGCCATCATGACATTAAATAATATTGGAGATAAGAGCGAGCCTTGCGGCATACCACAGCTTGAAGACCAAGGCGATAATAACGCACCCAACACTTTTACTGTAAGACCTAGTCTTCAGGAAGCCCTGAGACCAGGACAAGACTTTCTCACAAATCCCAGATTGGTCTAGTATATCCTGTCTTCCCACCTTTCTTCCAAAGTATACATATTGAGAGTCTTAAGTCTGGCCCCCTGTGCTTTATGAAAGAGACCACTGATCAATTTTGTAGCTGCCCTCTGATTCCATCCTGTTTATATCGTTTCGTAGTTGCGGTCTCCAGAATTGCACACAGTATTCTAAATGGGGCCTCACCGAATATAAAGGCACTATCACCTCTTATTTTTCCTGCTGGCCATTCTTCTCCCTATGTAACCGAGCATCCTTCTGGCTTTGATAGTCACCTTTTCTACCTGTTTGGCCACCTTGAGATCATCAGGCACATCACCCCCAAGTCTCGCACTTCTTTCGTACATAGAAGCACTTCACCCCCTATACTATACCTTTCCTTTGGATTTTTGCAATCTAAGTGTATGACCCTGCATTTTTTTTTTTTTTTAAGCATTAAATCTGAGTTGCCAGTTGCTGGACCATCTTCAAGCTTTGCCAGATTCTTCCATGCCATCCACGCCCTCCGGGGTGTCTACCCTATTACAAAGTTTGGTATCATCTGCAGAGAGACAATCCTTACCAGACCTTCCACAATATCGCTCACAAAGATGTTAAAAAGAGCTGGTCCAAGGACTGATCCTTTTCCTTGGAGCAAACTCCATTTACCACTACCCTCTGTCTCCTTCCACTTAACCAGATTTTAACCCAGTCAGTCATTTTAGCGCCCATACGAAGGGCACTGTTTATCAGTCACCTGTGTGGAATCATGTCAAAGGCTTTGCTAAAATCCAGGTATATCACATCTAGTGTCTTTCCTGTATCCAGGTGGGGGAAGAGAGGTTGGTGGTTGGGAGGCGAGGATAGTGGAGGGGCAGACTTATACGGTCTGTGCCAGAGCTGGTGATGGGAGGTGGGACTGGTGGTTGGGAGGCGGGAAATACTGCTGGGCAGACTTGTACGGTTTGTGCCCTGAAAAAGGCAGGTACAAATCAAGGTAAGGTATACACATATGAGTTTATCTTGTTGGGCAGACTGGATGGACCATGCAGGTCTTTTTCTGCCGTCATCTACTCTGTTACTATTTGATCACCCAGTTAAAGAAGTCGATCAGATTTGTCTGACAAGACCTGCTTCTAGTGAAACCATGCTGTCTCAGGCCCTGCAGTCCATTCGATTCTAGAAGCCTCATAATCCTCCACTTTAGGAGCATTTTTATTAGTTTATTTTAATTGCCAAATTCCTCCTTACTTCCACTCTTGTGCAGAGGGTCCACATGCACCCTTCTCCAATCCTCCGGGACCACTCCAGACTCTTAAGGAAGCATTGAAGAAGTCAGGCAACAGAGCCGCCAGAGCTTCCCAGAGTTCTTTGAGAACCCTTGGATGTACCACATCAGGCCCCATCACTTTGTCTATTTTGAGTTTAGCTATCTCCTCCCGAACCGTGTCTTCTGAGAGTCGGTCCTGGTCTACCGAACATCCATTCCCTTTAGCATTTGTTTTCTGCCTTTCATCTGTGAACACGGAACAGAAATAATTGTTAAACAGTTCATCTTTAACCTTATCAGCTTCTACATAATCCTCCCCTTCACACTTAAGCCTCACAATGCCATTTTGGCACTTCCTTCTATCACATATCTAAAATATGTCTTGTCCCCTAGTTTTACTGTATTGGCTATCTTTTCTTCCATTTGTATCTTTGCTTTCTTGACAGCTTTTCCAGCTTCTGTTAGCTTTTCTAGATATTTTTGCCTGGCTTCCTTTTTCTGCATTGTCTTGTAACTTATGAAGGCTAGCCCTTTTTAATTTCTTACCTTTTCTGCTACTTCATTTGAGAACCAAATGGCCATCTTTTCCTCTTACTTTTACATACTTTTCTAACATGAAGGTTTGTCGCCTTTAAAAGAGCTTCTTTCAGTTTTTCACACTGCTGCTCTACTTTAGCATTCCCATCCAACTAACTGTTCCTTGAGATATTCCCCCATCTTGACAATGTTAGTAATTTTGAAGTCTAGACCCTTCAGTCGCATGTGTCTTAATATTGAACCACACCATTCAGTGATTGCTAGATGCCAAAGATCAGCCACTGTAATATGAGAAACACTCTCCCCGTTTGTAATCACCAGGTCCAGAATAGCTTTGGAGTTGGGGGGGTTGATTTTGCAGGATCCTGGTGGTCTGTGTCCTGTTGTCCCTCTTTCTGTACAAAATCTCCAATCCCTTTGTTGGAGATCCCCAACACCTTGAGATGCATTTCCAGGATGGATTTCTGGTTGCCACAGATGCTTCTTAGTCTTGCCACCTCCTCTCTTAGTTGTTGTACTTCTTTCATGAGGGATTCAATGTACATATGTTTAGCAAATGAAACCAGTCCCTCGCCTTGGATCTAGCATTCAGTCTGGACAGAAGCAGAAGCTGTAAGAGCAGTAGCTTTAGGGGCCCGATGTTTCTTTAGCCATACTTTACCTGTAGATGCTTTTTGTACCAGAAAGGAAAATTCCTGATCCTATTTTATCCTTCATCTGTTCTGAAAGTTACAAGAAGTAGTTAGCTATATTAATGTGAGATTTAAGCACCTGAGACCACACGAGGTGTGGAGGTGCACTAGATCCCCCACGAAAGAAGTCCAATGGAACAGCAGAGAAGGAGTGGGGAAGGAAGGCTGTTTCCAAATGCAGAGACGGACGTGCGATTAGAAATAGTTTATTGGTAACATCAAACAAATATATGACTCAACACAGCTGTGTTTTGGCGCCGTAGCACCTTCCTCTGGAGTCTTATGAAGGACTATGATGTTAAAATCCAGCTTAATATATACTGCAAGTGGGACCACAGTCCACAAGCAGAAGTGACTCAATCCGGATTGTGGACTGTGGTCCCACTTGCAGTATATATTAAGCTGGATTTTAACATCATAGTCCTTCATAAGACTCCAGAGGAAGGTGCTACGGCGCCGAAACACAGCTGTGTTGTCATATATTTGTTTGATGTTACCAATAAAGTATTTTTAATCGCACGTCCGTCTCTGCTTTTGGAAAGAGCCTACCTTCCCCACTGCTTCTCTGCTGTTCCATTAGATTTAAGCACCTGTTCAGATTCCTTCTGTGGGTGTAGTTCTGTGTACTTCCTTACCTATTATCGGGACATACGATGATTTGCCTAGTGTTTCAGGCTTTAGAATTATATATGTATCTGATGTGTAGTGTAGTGTGTTTGCTTTGTAGGCTTAATTTAAGGGATTAATCTTGCTAATTTGAGACCCAGAAATAAAATCTGATGACTATTAATAGTTAACAAATATCTGACTTAGTGATTTCTTTGCTTATCCTTCCATGCAATAGTAATGCTGCTAAGAGCTTCTGTAGGGCTAGTTCTTTTTACAGAGTATATATGAAAAGAGTATAAATCCCACTGCTGCTCCTTGTGATCTTGGGCAAGTCACTTAACCCTCCATTGCCTCAGGTACAAACTTAGATTGTGAGAAATATCCGGAGTACCTGAATGTAACTCACCTTGAGCTACTACTGAAAAAGGTGTGAGCAAAATCTAAAATAAATAAATTAAATAAATAAACTTGGGTAAAAAGAGAAGCCTAGAGTAAGCTGATTAACAAGGGTTTTTTTTTTTTAAAGGAAAAAGAGAGAGTAAACTAATATCCTTCTTTTAGATATATATAAAGAAAGGAACAGTAAACCTGGATATATGTATATATATCGAGGGCTCTGATCATGGGGCGGTAGCGAACGCTGGCGCTAACAGCCTCTAGCGCCGGCGTTTGCTTTTGATCATCTGCCTGCTGGTCTTGTAGGCAGGCTTTGTTGAATAACAGAGGTGTAGTGAGGTGTTTAATTCAGCACTGGAGACTGGTCTCACAGCTAGCACAATCCACAGATCTTTTTTTTAAGGCCCTCCCTCCCTGCCCCTCAGCCTACCCACCCCAAGTGTGACACTTCCTAATCCACTTCCTATCCCCTTCAAATAAATCTATATCTAAATTGTAGCCAAGTTTGAGAATGTCTGACTGCTGTTAATTTGAGCTGCCTTCTTTTTATCAGGTGCTGTTAATGATTTTAGATAAACAGGGATTATCTATCTATCTATCTATCTATCTATCGAGATACATAGATATAGAAAGAAAATTCCTGTTTATCTAAAATCATTAACAGCACCTGATAAAAAGAAGGCAGCTCAAAGTAACAGCTGTCAGACATTCTCAAACTTGGCTACAATTTAGATATAGATTTATTTGAAGGGGATAGGAAGTGGATTAGGAAGTGTCACACTTGGGGTGGGTAGGCTGAGGGGCAGGGAGGGAGGGCCTTAAAAAAAAGATCTGTGGATTGTGCTAGCTGTGAGACCAATCTCCAGTGCTGAATTAAACACCTCACTACACCTCTGTTATTCAACAAAGCCTGCCTACAAGACCAGCAGGCAGATGATCAAAAGCAAACGCCGGCGCTAGAGGCTGTTAGCGCCATACTAGCGCCAGCTAGTGTAGAACGGGTAAAAGTGAATTGAATTTCTTTTATTTTTTTAATGAAGCTACATGGAAGTACTTTTAAAGCAAATAAGAGGAAATATTTTTTCACTCAACAAATAGTAAAGCTCTGGAACTCGTTGCCAGAGGATGTGATATCAGCGGTTAGCGTATCTGAGTTTAAAAAAAAAAAAAAAAAAAAAAAGGTTTGGACAAGTTCTTGGAGGAAAAGTCCATAGTCTGATATTGAGATAGACATGGGAAGCCACTGCTTGCCCCGGGATTGCTACTATTTGGGTTTCTGCCAGGTACTTGTGACCTGGATTTGATCACTGTTGAAAATAGGATACTGGGCTAGATGGACCATCGGTCTGACCCAGTATGACTATTCTTATATTTTTTATAGATCTTAGGGAAGTGGGAGTTGAGCTCTGAGAGATAACAGGTAGGGGAGACCAGTGTTCGATCTGATGACCTCGAATCAATATCAAGGTGGTTAACTTCTTCAGTCTTAGAAGAGAGACATGTGGTGCTAGTGACACTGGTAGGAGCCACTCTCCATATTTCCTCCTTGGTCCCTTATAGTCAAGGTGCTGCGCAGAGTGACTCGGTGCCCATTTCTGATTCTTCTGTTAGCCCCAGAGTGGCCTTGATATGTGGACAGTGTGTATGCTTGCAGGCTGCCCCCCCCCCCAATCACCTTCTAGTGGTCTCCTGCAGGGGCTGGTGGAGATGAGGATTCACCTCCTTTCTGGCTTATGGTTTGCTCTTGAGAATGTTGCCTAAAAAAGGTGAGGGCTTTTGGCCACAATGATTTCTACCCTTCTAAGAGCCCAGAAGTCCACCATCTCCCTAGCCTGTGTTTGGGTCTGGAAGGTCTTGGAAGTGTTCATTCTCTTTGAGCGCAGGTCCTTGCTTTGTTAGATTTCTGCCAGAGGAGTTTCAACAAGGGCTGGCCCTCTGCGTCCTGAAAGTTTAGGTGGCTGCTGTTGCCTGTTGGAGGGAAAATTGGCAGCTTTTTCCTGGCAGTGCAGTTGGATGCTTTGTGGTTCTTGAAGGAAGTGTTGTAGTTGCGGTAAACCATCTTTCTCTCCTTTCTTGAGACCTGAATGTTCTTGCGGGCCCGCCCTTTGAACCAATGAAAGTGGCCTTTCTAAAAGACTTTGCTGGTTATCTCCTTAGTGTGTAGGGTTTCAGAATTACAGGCTCGCTCTTGCCCATTTTGGATGAGTCCATTTCCTGGTCTTCCTGTTGAAGGTGATTTCCCAGGTCTACGTTAATCAGGAAGTTTGGCTCCCTGCTTTTGAGGACTGGAGATTGGGCAGTTAGTCCAGAAAACGTCATAAACTAGATGTGCAGAGTGTTGCTCTGCTACTTGCAGGAAACAAAATTACTGTGTTTCTCTTGGACGATTTGTATTTTTTTTTTTTTAATGGGCTGTGCAAGGGTGTAGTGGTTTCCAAGGCAATAATAGCAAGCTGGATCAAGGTAGCTATTGAGGTGCATACATTTGGAATATACTGAAGCTGAGGGGTACATTCTACCTGTATTCTACATAGAGGCCTGTGTGGTTTCACCTGAAGACATTTGTAAGACAAATTCGGTCATCTCTTCACTCCTTTGTGAAACATACAACTTCATGTTTTAGCCAGAGACCACTTGGCTTTTGGCAGGGCGGTGTTATAGGGGCCCTTTCTTTCCCTTCTCAGTGACATTCTGCTTGAGTACATCCCACTTGTCCCGACTAGTGAGGCTGGGATGCTAAGGAAGGTAAAGCTTAAGTCATACCTGTTGAATCCTTTCTTTTAGTCCAGCCAAACCAGTCTGAGACTTGCCCTGGAAGACTCTGGCCTGGGAATCCCCTGGGCACTCTGCTTTCCTCTCACTATGTATATAGTTAAGGTTAGAGGTTAATTGTGGAAGCTTTTTGTGTTGCAGTAGCAGATGGGGCTTTGGGGTGGCTTGCAGAACCTTATGCTGCTTTGGCAGTGGCATGAAAGTTCCAGCAGAGTACAAGCCTGTATCTTGTTACTGGAAGTTTCAGCTCTCTACTTTCGTCTGCTGGTAGGAAAAGGAACATAAATGCTACTTGACCAGATGTGGCTGGACTAAGGAAAGGAAATTAACAGGTATGACTAAATTTCATATGACACAGGACTTGGGCAGAGGTGGCCAGACTCAAAACTAGGGTACAAAATCTAAGTCTCTCTTTTTTTTTTTTTCAGTAGAATGTGAGATGTCAAATGGGAGATGGGCACGAGAGCTAGGAAGAATAATTTTAGATAATTGGAAGGTTGCAGTCTGTCCTAGAGCTATAGGGAAGGCTAGAAATATTTTGGGATGACAAGTGAGACTCCATCTTGAGTATTGTTTAGTTCTGTGTACTTTCAAGGATATAGATTGGTGTCCAGAGAGGGCTATCAAAATGTACACAGCCTTCAACACAAACCCTACACACACAAGCTTGAGATACTGAAAATGCAGGGCCAGCACAACCTGGTAAGCATGGTCCGCACAGCAGAGGAGCTCTGTTTGACATGCCAAAAGCTTCCATGACTGCGCTTACCTTTTGCGCCAGCCCTGAAGGATTAGTAAGAGGTATTGGATTAGAGGACCCAGGCTGATTCCCCCCCCCCCCCCCGCTGTCTCTGGGCTTGCAGCATGAAGAAACTGGATGTTGAAGGGGGGGCCCTGTTGTTGCTGCTGGGGTGGGAGCAGTAGGGGCTTGGTGAGCACAAGTACTTTTGAGGCTCCCTGACTTGCTGCTACAAGCCCAGAGGCATGGTGGTGGCAGCAGATGTAAAGGAGGTAGGTTTGAAATGCTGGACTTGGGTTGGGGGGGGGGGGAGCGGTGATGCTGGGCGAGTGGGAATGGAGGCGCTATACTGGAACAGGGAGGGAGTGATGCTTGGGTGGGGAAGCGAAAATTAGGGGTAATGCTGGACTTCGGGGGGGGGGGGGGGGTGAGAGAGGCAATGCTGAACAAGTGGATGGGAAGACAGAAGAAAAAATTGAGATCCAGGACCAGAGGGGAGGAGGAGGGAAGATATGCAATACCCGGGAGGGGGGGGGGATAGAAAGAGGAAGAGGGGTGCAAATTTGGAGACACCAGAAACCCTAGCACTGCTCCTGTGAAAATGTACTCATAGGAGGAAAGAAGGGAAAGGGGAGATATAATTAAAAAAAAAATAATGTACGTATATACCAGGCTTCATTAAAATCGCAGAACAATTTCCTGTAGAAAAGAAATTCAAGCGCAGCAAGTCATGATGCAAAGTTGGAGGGAGGCTTGAAGGAAATTTAAATGCCTGTCTGGAAAAACAGGATTTGATTTATTTTTTCTTAATACATAGCAGGTTAACATAAGAATAGCCATACTAGGTCAGACCAATGATACATCTAGCCCAGCAGTGTCCAATCCAGGTCACAAATATCAGGCAGAAAAACCAAGGTTATTGCCTCTCAAGACTGGAAAGGTGTATTCCTTAGAGTATATGAAGCTTCCATACGCACTGTTCACACTTTTGTGGCCTGCTGAGTCACTAGTCCTGTTTCATCTTCCCTCCCCTGCTGTATCTACCCATCCTTCACTGCTCTCACCAATTGTCATAGTATGATTTTTCCGGTATGCATCGAATATAATTCTATTTCTTTTTAGGTCCTTGAATACCTGTTTGTACATGGGCAGTTATGTGAGAGAGGATTTGATCCACATCTTGTAGAAGAAGCTCTGGAATTGTATGAATGTTCAGAGGAAAAGGTGAGACCATTTACAAAAGATTAAACAAGTACTCATAATGTCTTCTGCTTCTTTTAGCCTTGGTTACTAGTCTCTACATTTCTGTTCATGGTTAAAGTACCTTTTTTTAGTGGCTCAAAGAAACTGGTGATTTATGGGTGTGAAGCTGTCCTTAGTTCTCTTTAAGTGCTTGCACATTCATGATGATAATTTTTCAGACTGTTAACACAGAAGAAATTGCTCTCTGACTTTCATTTCTTTCTTGAGGTGGAGCACAAGCGTTTTGAATAGCTCTGAAGCACCTCTGAGCTCATGCAAAAGGCATTGATTCTATGCAGATGTCGCTGTCAACTTAAGCTTCATTGATAAATGCTGGCAGAATCAAAGAAGACAGCCTTTGAATTTAAATTGAACATTTACGTTCCGCCAAACCAGAGTTGCTCTAAGCAGGTCACAAAAAAGGTTTATACAATCCCAACTTTAAAAATTAGCATAATACAATAGTAATAAACAGCTTATAAAAAGAAAAATATAAGGAAAATGTATTTTTATTCTTAGTGGAATCCACCCCCCCCCCCCCACTAACTTTTTACAAAACCAAAAGTCTCAGGAGAAGTAGTCCAGTTCCGATTTTAGATTCCCTTAAAAAAAAATATATATATATATATATTAAACAAGAATGAGAGTAGGGAGAAAGTACATTAAGCTCAGTATAAGGCAGTTATCCTCCGTAATGTATCTAGAAGTAGCCATGGAATATTACTTCTACTTCATAGTACAAAACTGGCTAACTTGAGCCAGTTTTATCAGCCTTCATTTCCTTCGGAAAGTAGACTGTCCTCTCTTCCTCATATTAAATAGCTTTTTGTTTTGATTTCCTACCCAGACCAAATTTCCAAGGAGGACATAAGGACTTTACATGTGTACAGATATGTGGCTACAGACCCAAGATATGGATGAATAATGTGTGCATCCCAGAAAACAAGATCCTTTAAGTTCTGGGTGGTAAACAGCTTAGGCATATAAATACTTAAATGAAATAGAATATTAGGAATTACGAGGAAAGGAATGGAAAATAAAACAGAATATTAATGCTTTGTGTATTGATGTGAACACACCTTGAATATTGTGTGCAGTTCTTAGATATAGCACAATTAGAAAAGGTACAGGGAAGGGTGACAAATGCTAAAGTGGATGGGATCCTCCCCCCCCCCCCCCCCCCCAAATGAGGGAAAGCTAAGGTGGCTAGGGATCTTCAGCTTAGAGAAGATGACCGAGGGAAGTATAAGAGGTTATAAAATAATGAGTTGAGTAGAACAGGTGGATGTACTTTTGGGAAGAGTAAATGAGCCATTCTCAAGGACTAGGAGGCTTGTAAAAGGCAGATCTAATTACTGGAAATAAAAATTCAAATAAATTCGTTGTCTTTAAGGAGTACAAATGAGCTTGGTTTGCTGGATGTCTGAAATATTTATTAGATTTGCATACGTTTGTTGCAAGAGTTGGGTTTAAGTGCATATTTTGGTTACTTAAAAAGCACACCGGATGGGGAGACCCTTTAAAGTCAGGAGTTGAGAATCTTTAAAAACTGTAGGATGAGAGAGCCGCTGTCTATAGTAGAGTCCAAACGTTTTGAGCATATTGCTAGCTAACTTGAAGTGCATTTATTATTCACAATTAACATTTGAAGACTTCATTGGTTTTTTTTTTTTAACCCTGTTTTTAGTACTTGAGGATTTATGGGGAATATAGCCTTTGTATGGGACTGTATTTGTGATTTTATTTTGTTTTATGTACTTGTATTTAAAGTTTGTGTGTGGTAGTGTAATGTAACTTTCTACGTAGTATTTTGAGTATTGCTGATTATTGACATGCTAAATGGGGGCATTTTTCAAATTACACACTGGTCTCAGTGGATAGCTTGAGGCAGGACAAGAAGGGGAAAGAGTAGGGGTGGACCAATAGGTTCAAAAAGCAATTAGGATAGAATATGTAAAAAAAAAAAAAAAAAAAATTTTATTGCAATAAATTCCAAAGTGAGTATAGCCAGATTCAACCCAGATCTTGTTTTGCAAATCAAGGCAGTGGTGTGTCTCTAGACAGAAATATTTGGGGAGGCAACAGGAGGGCAAGCCAAAGCGACATTTCTGCACACCCCTTCCCCACTTTTAAAATTGGCAATAAAACACAACAGTCTATGCATAAAAGAAACCCTCCCCCTCCAGCTAGTTTCAACTACCTAGTAAAACTGCCATTACAATTCATTACATCTGTCAACAAATTCATCTATGACCACAGATTTTGGATCCTCCGTAGGATTGGTCAGAATTTCAGTATCAATCCTCCAGTTCCAGTTCTGTATCACAAACTTCTTATTCCCCAACAATGAAGCTATCACAAAGCACTTTCAAACTGCTTTAAACAAGATGATTATCTGCCACTTTCATTTAATATGTTCAACCAAGTATTTTTCCAGCCTTTTCTTATGAAGCCATATTATAAACGGGCCTCTGTTACAGAAGTGAAGTGGATTCTAATAAAGGGCAATGGTTCATGAAGATGTTTGATCACGTAGGTGAGAGTTGTGGGTCACCTAAATGTTTGTAGATCTATGACAGCTCAAGGGCACAAACTGGTTTTTTTTTTTTTTTTTTTGAAAGACTATGGACTAGGAGACAATTGGTGTAGCAGTAGAATGAGAGGAGAGAGTTTTTATTAAGGGTGGAGAGAAAGTGAGTAAGATGAATGGGGAGAGGAACAAATGATACATTGAGGGGGTGGGGGCAGAAAGAAGGAGACTAAACTGAAATTGACTGAGAAGGGGGAGGTGGAGCTGGGCATTACCAGTTGTACAGAAAGGTTTCCTCAATGCTGACCGAAAGAAAGTTGCCACAAATGCACTGAAAAGAGGCATGAGGAAATTAAAAAAACAGGCAGCAACAGTCCTGGAATACCTGCTGATCATGATAAAGGAAAGATCAAGCCCATATCTTAAACATAACAATGTTATGGGAGTGCAAATAGTAAAATCCCCAAATTGCTATCTAAGAGGTTCTGCAGATAATGCATAATTTACTGTCTCTGGAGGTTAAACTTGTACGTCAGCAGAGCAGTTTGCATGTTTGAATCATATCTTAAAATGAAGACTTTTAGTTCTCTGTGTACCCAGTTTTTCCTTAACCTTTCACAGATGGTGATGAGTGGCTTTGTGGGAAGTCCTGTACCCCCTTCTGACCAGGCTTTGTGTTAAGTGAGATGTGGCAGTGAAGTTTTCTTGTTGGACATCTAACCGTCATTTTACTTTCTTTCCATCAGACCACAGAATTTCTTCACTTGATGAGTAAATTTAAAGAAATGGGTTTTGAGCAAAAAGACATTAAAGAGGTTTTATTATTGCATAACAATAACCAGGACAAGGCATTGGAAGACCTAATGGCTCGTGCTGGAGCTAGTTGATTTTTCACCTCGTCTGTCCTATACCCAGAATGTTGCCTGGGAGAAGATCAACCTATGGAAATGGTGGGCAGTTGCACACTTTACCTTCAGAGAGCGTGGGCATATATGATTTTAATCCAGGAAGGAAAACCAATTCTGATTTACTCCGAAGGTTAAGAAAATTGGACCACACTAATTCACACGTGTGCAAATAACTTTTACCATATTAAGGCCTTTCCACGAAAGAGGAAGCCAGCTGAAGAAATGAGATGGCTTTTCCTTGTGTTTTACAGCTTGATTGATGTTGAGAACTGCACCTGCTTTAAAAAGGTGATTTGCTGCTCTTCATAGTGGTGTGCTTCCGGAGAATGATGGATGGCTACCGTAAGCTGGCAACATGAGGATTGTTCTGTTGAAGCTGCTTTCATTCTTGTACAGGAAATACTCTTAGTGCAATGGATTTAATTTGTTTCTTTTCAAATCAGACTTACAAGTAATGAAACACAGGGTTTTCAAATTACTCCCTATGCATAGAAAATAATGCAGTTGAATTTTCTTGTTTCTGGCCTATGAATTCCACTATGTTTGGGGTCTGCAGATGTATCTTCCCCAGTGCTGGAGTGGTGTATGTCGAGGCAGATAAGCTGTGAACTAGACTGGATCCTGTATGAAAGATAGGTATGGCTGATTGTTAAACTGTGTTATCCAGAGCATAGTCTCTGACTCCCCCTTCCTTATAGGAAATCAGTCATTTATTTAAATGAGTGAGTGTGAGGGAGGAGGATTGATCTTTTAAGCACTTTCTTTA
The DNA here is from genome assembly GCF_901765095.1 of Microcaecilia unicolor. Lineage (NCBI taxonomy): Eukaryota > Metazoa > Chordata > Amphibia > Gymnophiona > Siphonopidae > Microcaecilia > Microcaecilia unicolor. The sequence continues at coordinate 27,214,151 of NC_044032.1, read as the reverse complement.
CAAAGAAGCAAAACAATATCTTTACTGCATTTGTTATATTTTCACACTGGTTTGATTACTTTGCATACTCAATTACATGTAGTGATAGAAATCAAAAATTTTTTTTTTGATAGTACAAAGTATTATGTTGTATATTGTTAAAGAAGAAAAAAATATAAGCAGTCATGATAAATCTTTAAATAATTTGCTAAGTATTTTGATTCTGCTTAAAGAGGTACTAATAAAATACCAAAATATTTCTCCTGACTTGTTTCCTTTCCTACATCGACCTTTGGCTCTGTAATAATTGAAATGTTTGTTTTGTGTTCCTATCATTGAACTCAGCTATTCTTCTAGGTGCAAGGCTGGTTTTGCTTTAACATGGAAGGTACATAAGCACAGAGATTTAGACGTTGAAAAGTCATTTATACCACAACTCTTATTTAATTAGTTTTACTTTATTTTTTTCAATTCTTTTCTATATCAAAGAAATACCGAACCAACCAGATAACATAAGAGCAAAATACAACATCAATATCAGTCCATCTTGGATTAGTGGAAATACCTCAAAAGAACACCATAAAGAGGAGTGGCCTAGTGGTTAGGGTGGTGGACTTTGGTCCTAGGAACTGAGTTCGATTCCCACTTCAGGCACAGGCAGCTCCTTGTGACTCTGGGCAAGTCACTTAACCCTCAATTGCCCCATGTAAGCCGCATTGAGCCTGCCATGAGTGGGAAAGCGCAGGGTACAAATGTAACAAAAATAAAATAGATACTATTGGAGATTCTACATGGAATGTTGCTATTCCACTAGCAACATTCCATGTAGAAGGCTGCGCAGGCTTCTGTTTCTGTGAGTCTGACGTCCTGCACGTACGTGCAGGACGTCAGACTCACAGAAGCAGAAGCCTGCGCGGCCACATTGGTGATCTGCAAGGGCCGACTTCTACATGGAATGTTGCTACTATTGGAGATTCTACATGGAATGTTGCTATTCCACTAGCAACATTCCATGTAGAAGGCTGCGCAGGCTTCTGTTTCTGTGAGTCTGACGTCCTGCACGTACGTGCAGGACGTCAGACTCACAGAAGCAGAAGCCTGCGCGGCCACATTGGTGATCTGCAAGGGCCAACTTCTACATGGAATGTTGCTAGTGGAATAGCAACATTCCATGCAGAATCTCAAATAGTAGCAACAGTGGAGGAGTGGCCTAGTAGTTAGGGTGGTGGACTTTGGTCCAACTGAGGAACTGAGTTCAATTCCCACTTCAGGCACAGGCAGCTCCTTGTGACTCTGGGCAAGTCACTTAACCCTCCATTGCCCCATGTAAGCTGCATTGAGCCTGCCATGAGTGGGAAAGCGCGGGGTACAAATGTAACAAAAATAAAAATAAATAAATAAAGTCATCATCATGATGAAGCTAATTCTTAGTGCTTTGGTACCATGTAAGAAAAGGCTCCCAAATTCTGTCAAAAGCTGCGACTCTGACATGTCTCTGAGCTGTCGGTTTACTCAAATAATACACATCCCACAAAGCACTTGTTAGCTGTGGCAACTGGGGGAGAGCTGCAGATCTCCAACATTTTGCTACATCATGCTGAATGGATGCCATGCAAGGTAATAGCACCTTCAGCACTTCTTACTTCATATCCCACATGACTGTTCCACAAGAAGGGAGCTGGATCTGCTCTAATTGGTATAGAAAACACCTGTGAAAATAACTTAGCACAACCCTTTCAAAACTGCTTAACAAATATGTAGATAAGTCCCCTCCTCACCATATCTTCAGAAAATGCTCTTCTGTGAAGGATCAAAATGTGCTATTTGTGTGGGAGGGAGGTACCACCTATACAATGATTTCACCCCATTCTCCACTAGGTCAAGGGAAACAGAAAGGCGAAAAGTGTTCAAGTAAGACTTAGCCCATTCCTGTGCTATAAAAGGGTGTCACAAATGTTCCTCCCAGTGCTTAATGAAAGATGGAGCCATCAAGGATTCCTGCTATCCCAGTAAATCATAAAAGGTTTATTATTTTGGCTTGAAGTACCCCATGAGGGGCATTTTTGAACAGGGACACCCATCTCTGAGGACGTCCCCGTGAAGGGGCGGGGCATCCCGTATTATCGAAACAAGATGGGCGTCCATCTTTCATTTCGATAATACGGCCAGGGATGCCCAAATCTCAACATTTAGGTTGACCATAATGTTGATAGTTGACCTTAGAGATGGACGACCTCGGTTTTTGGCGATAATGGAAACTGACGCCCATCTCAAAAACGACCAAATGCAAGCCCTTTGGTTGTAGGAGGAGCCAGTGTTTGTAGTGCACTGGTCCCCCTCACATGCCAGGACACCAACCGGGCACCCTAGGGGGCACTGCAGTGGACTTCACAAATTGCTCCCAGGTGATTCTCTTACCTTTGGTGCTGAGCCTCCCAAACCACCCCCCAAACCCACTCCCCACTTCTGTACACCACTACCATAGCCCTAAGGGGTGAAGGGGGGCACCTACATATGGGTATAGTGGGTTTTGGAGAGCCTCACATTTACCACCACAAGTGTAACAGGCAGGGGGGATGGGCCTGGGTCCGCCTGCCTGAAGTGCACTGCACCCACTAAAAATTGCTCCACGGACCTGCATACTGCTGTGATGGAGCTGGGTATGACATTTGAGGCTGGCACAGAGGCTGGAAAAAAGTTTAATTTTTTTTAGGTGGGAAGGGGTTGGTGACCACTGTGGGAGTAAGGGGAGGTCATCCCCCATTCCCTCCGGTGGTCATCTGGTCAGTTCAGGCACCTTTTTGAGGCTTGGTGGTGAAACAAATTGGACCAAGTAAAGTTGGCCAAATGCTCCATTATTGGCTGAGGACGCCCATCTCTTAACCATGCCCCCGTCCTGCCTTCGGTACACTGCCGACATGCCCCCGTGAACTTTGGTCGTCTCCGCAATGGAAAGCAGTTGAGGACGCCCAAAATCGGCTTTCGATTATGCCGTTTTGGGTGACCCTGAGAGAAGGACGCCCATCTCCCGATTTGTGTCAGAAGATGGGCGTCCTTCTCTTTCGATTATGCCGTTGCATGTGACAATTCCTCAGAGGGATTTAAGGTCCCTAAGAACCCACTCCTGAATAGTTTGTCCTGAGCCAAATGTCTAAGTTGTAGATAGGTGTAAAAATTTTTGAGATGTGATATCTTGTCTGTAGATTTGAAAAGGAACCATATATAGCTGATGTGTGCCCAACCCTCCCAGTTCTGAAAAACTTGGTGTCCACCCAAGCACAAGTTGGGGCAAGCACCGAGATATTTCAGTTTCCCAAACTACCTGGCCCAGTGCAACACAGAAAACTTTAGGATGGGGTTCTGAGGTTTCCACCTTCTGGGCATGTGTAATGGTATCCATAATGCCTGCTGGCAGATAACCCTTCCCAGTAAAACCACCTCTATTCTCATCCATGGCACAGGAGAGCCTGTACCCCATGATGGGCTGAACCTAAGCAGCCCAGAAATACCTTTTATGGTCTGGGACCCCCAATCCATTCTAATGCCTCTTTCTCATCAATACCCACTTTAGACGTGTCTGGGCCTCCTCTTCCAGATAGGAGTGGAGTGGAGGAGTGGCCTAGTGGTTAGGGTGGTGGACTCTGGTCCTGGGGAACTGAGTTCGATTCCCACTTCAGGCACAGGCAGCTCCTTGTGACTCTGGGCAAGTCACTTAACCCTCCATTGCCCCAGGTACAAATAAGTACCTGTACATGTAAACTGCATTGAGCCTGCCATAAGTGGGAAAGCACGGGGTACAAAAAAAAAAATACTGAATGTTTATGCTACAGGTAGGGTCTGACAAATATAAAAATCTAGGTAGAATCATCTTCGGAGGACAAGCAGACATCATATTCTGATGTGTGGGTGATGTTATCCAGAGCCCACTACAGACACTGTCAAGTGCACTATCACTTTAAATCTCTGAGACAGTGCCTTCCTGTCCCATGCTCGAGCATGGGACCAGTAGTCTATTTTTGTCTGTCGAGCACAGTGGTTGACCTTTTAATCTCTCTTCAGCCTGTCAAACCTTTACCTTTACCTTTTGGGTGCCTTCCCCCTTTTGGGACATCTTTTCCTTCATATTTTATTTTTTCTTTTCAGGATTAGTTTATACATTTTTTTCATTATTTTCAGTTTTCAGCCTTGTGGGGCCTTTGAGCCCTTCTCTTGGCCAGGAAGCATTGACTTTTTGGGTATGTGACTCAACTCCCAGGGCCATAGACCTTTTGCCCTAGCGTTGGCCATTTTTCCCTCCATGTTAACAAGCGTGTTGTGTGACTCTATGCAATAGGACTATTTCAGGCACAGAGCCCCATAACTGGTGTGTTCAGTGCTTAGGTCCAGAGCACCAAGACAAAGTGTAGTCTCTGCTGCAGAGTTCAGCAAGAAAATCTTTTTGGTTCTCTGAGCATGACAGGAGAGATCTGATACTTGATGTGGAACCTGCATGGGCATCTGCATCGACATCTGGTGGTCATGACCTTGTCGGTGCTGTGTGCATCAAGGGACCTGCAGTGTAAAAAATTAATAAGCATTGCCAACATTCTCCCTTCAAGCACTCTGTCCATACAGTGACCGCTCTCCTCCTCTCCAGCTTCTCTCATTTGAGAGCCTTTGAGGTCTTTGAGTTCTACACCTGCACAGGCTATAACTTTGGCTGCGTCCATGCTGCTTTCTTAACTTGTACCTGTGCCTACTCTTCAACTGGAAATCCAGGCAATGCTCAAGGAGGAGCTCTCAAGGCTACTGCATTCACAGCCTCTATACAGGCTTACAGGGTGCCTGCGCCAGCTTCAGCCCATTGATGCATCAGAGAGACAGTCACTGGAGAGGTCCTGCACACTGGTGTGGCACGAACCCAAGCAACGTTTGAGTTGGAGTTGACATCTCAAGAGGAGCTTTCTCCAACTTCAGACACTCATCTACCTCGACGCAGAGCTGTTGCTGTAGTCCTCATTCTTCCATGTATTTCCCATGAGCAGTACTTTGACTTTGAAGAGTCTGATTCGGACCTCTCCTAGGAGACCTTTAATCTCCTAGGAGAGTCCAATGGTCCAATGCATGCCATCTGATCCATCTCCACCACCCGAGAGACGTAGGTCTTTTACTGGCTTTGTCTGAGAGATGGCTCAAGCCATACCTTTTAAATTGGAAACACAGGAAGAACCTCGTTCAGAACTTCTTGAAGTAATAGATTGATTCTCCTCCTAGAGAGGGCATTGCTGTACCTCTTCATTCAATTATGAAGAACACGCTACTAAAAAAAAAACCTGAGTCTCCTACTATCAGTTCAGGTATCCCCAAAGAAAATTTATGCAATGTATAGGATACAAAAATCCACTAGATTTCAGAAAACACAATTACCTCCTCATTCCATAATTATGGAATCTGCTCTAAAATGCACTTGCAGTGCAAGATCTCATGCTTCTGCTCCTCCTGGAAGAGAAACTAGAAAGTTACTCATAAGAATAGCCATACTGGGTCAGATCAATCGTCCATGTAGCCCAGTATCCTGCTTCTAACAGTGGCCAATACAGGTCACAAGTACCTGGCAGAAACCCAATTATTAGCAACATTCAATGGTACCAATCCTGGGGCAAGCAGTGGCTTCTCCCTTGTCCATCTCAACAAGACACTATGGACTTTTCCTCCAGGAACTTGTCCAAACCTTTTTTTAAACCCAGATACACTAACAGCTGTTGCCACATCCTCCAGCAAACAAATTCCAGAGCTTAACTACTGAATGAAACAATATTTCCTCCTATTTGTTTTAAAAGTATTTCCATGTAATTTCATTGTGTTCCCTGGGCTTTGGCAGACAAACTTTTTGCATATTGGATTATAAACTTTATTCCACAGTCAGAGGGCTGGTTCTTTGAGGCCTCTAGCGCTTCTAAAGCAAATCAAAAGAGGAGGCAATCTGCACACCAAGAGCAGAGCAAAACAAAGAGCAGACCAGCAATCTGAAGCACACTGTGGTTTTATTAAAACAAGTATCCAATGTGGCTACATATTGCTCAAAGGCTATGTCGGGGTTAAAACTATAATACAAAAATGTAAATAAATTAAAATCATACAAACTACTACTAAGCATCAAAGTGAAATAATAAAATCATGAATATAATAATGCATTAAAAAACAATTAAGTAATGGACATGGATTCTTGCAGTTTAAAAGATTGCATAAAACACACATACTCATGCATGCAAGGTCATGACATAAAACAGCTGTACAGTACCCATAAAAAGCATGTGTGTATATGTGAAAACTGGTGACCAAAATCAATATTATTTATTTATTTGTTGCATTTGTATCCCACATTTTCCCACCTATTTGTAGGCTCAATGTGGCTTACATGATACCGTGCTGGCGATCGCCAATTCCGGTATGAGAAGGTAATTGCAATAAGGATCAATAAGTAGTAGAATACATTGGGTATGAAATACAGAGTGTTATTTGCATTAAGGATCAATAAGTGATAGGGTCCATTGGGTAGTCATGGAGGAAGGGTAAGGTTTTGTCCAGTTCTTGTATGAGCTTCGTTGTGTTGTGTGGTTCCAGTGTTTAGGTTGGGTCATTATGGTATGCCTTTTTGAACAAATTGGTTTTTAATAATTTTCAAAAGATTGTTAGGTCGTGCTTTGTTTTCATGATGTTTGGTAGAGCGTTTCATAGTTGAGTGCTTATGTAGGAGAAGCTGGATGCATAAGTTGATTTATATTTTAGTCCTTTACAGCTTGGGTAGTGGAGATTTAGGTATGTGCGTGATGACCTTTTTGCATTTCTGGTTGGTAGGTCTATGAGGTCTGTCATGTAGCTCGGGGCCTCGCCGTGAATGATTTTGTGAACCTGAGATAAAAATATAAATCATTAGACAGTCACATTGTGGAGGACTAACAGCTTTATTTCTGCCCACAGGGGTCAAATAGCAGAAAAGTTTTAATTAAAACGAGCTGTTTAAAAAAAAAAAAAAAAAAAAGATGCTTTGATAAAAGCAGAACAGGAGGACAGAAGTTCATTCTTAACCATCTATTGTTTCTTCCTATGAGGAGGAGATGCTACTGCTCTAAAGAGAGATTGCTGTGTTGTGAGCCTGCTGTTAAGGCTTTTGCCGTTGACTGATTTGTATTATGAATGCTTTTACCTATTTTATAGGCTGTATCAAAACCAATTGGCTATTGGGGAAAAGCTTGATATTTATTCCCCTGTAGGTATATTTCCTCTTTGGTGCCTTCCTATTGATTTACACCTGCTTGTAACACCACACATCTGTAGCAACCCTCCAGACCGGTCTAGATGCTTGGGTTATGTATGCCTACCAGCAGAGAGAGACTGAGTGTGTCTGACTTTGAGAACTGTATATCTCTCCTGTGCATACCCCTAGCAAGTCAGTATTTCTTAGTCTCCCAGCAGAGGTGGACGATCAGCCTTTGCAGTCTTGCAGGTCTGGTAGGCCCTGGGGAAGTCTTTTGGGGAGTTGTTTATTTCTCAGCTGTACTTGGGTGCTAGAATTGGGTGTTAGAATTAAAAAAAAAAGTGCTTCTGGGTGTTGGTTTGTGGGAGCCATGTTTACCCCTTAGGGCTCCCCCTCCTCTGCCCTCCTTTCTGGAGTGGGCTCCTATATGCCTCGATTGACAGCTCTTCTGAGAGCCTTGAGTGCCCCTTTGCTGGTGAATAGCTCGCAGCAACTCTTGTTAAAAAAAAAAAAAAAAGCCTTTTACAGAGCTCACATAGCGCAGTAGTTTTGGAGGGCAGAGGGCTGGTTCTTTGAGGCCTCTAGCGCTTCTGCTGGATGAGTACCGGGACGCTATTTCATTACTTTGGCTGTGTGCATTGTGATCTGGAGGCGCCTGGAGCACAGTGCAAATTTTGCAGGGTTCCAAAGTCGGGCACAGAGCAGGCCTTGGCACCAGACCGGGGGGCTTTGGTGGAAGCTGTTACAGCGTGCTCGGCCCCTGCTGGCTTCAGTGGCGGTTCTAGTTTTTGTGGACCCTGCATCACCTGGGACAGCGGGGGGGGGGGGGGGGGGGGGGGGGGACGGGACGACAAGGACAGGGGGTTTATCTTCCCTCCTGAGTTTGTTTGGTCCCTTTATCAGGCCTGGAGGACAGGAGAAGCATTACAGGTGGATCCGCAGGGGCTGCAAAGAGGAGGCCCAGGATGGTTTGGGCTGTTATGGTGGAGGATCCCCCCACCCCTCCTCACCCACCTATCCCACGCCCCCTCCCTTTACCCCCTCTATTCCAATTCAAAGTCTACACCTACCATGGGACTGTTAACCATTCAAAATTCTCTTGCGAGCAGTTGGGGTCAAGGTATCCCAATAGGGGGACCAACATTGAAGAAAATGGATTCCCCGCTTTGAAGACAAGTCTTCAATATCTTTACGTTCTAAGGCACTTAACATGATCCTACCAGACTGCCAGTGTTGTATAGTTGGGGTGGTCAGGTTTCAGCCAAATACTTGGGATACTCTTCTTGCCCACTATCACTGCCCGTCTTAGGAAGTCCTTCAGTCCCACTCAGGCTGGTCCTTGCAGGTGATATGAGTCAAACAGCAAAACAGGATTGGGCCTCCACTGGAGTCTCCATACCCGGGGCACATAATTGGGTCCAAAAGTCTAAAATCAGTGGAAAAGACCAGAACACATGGTCCAAATGGGCCCCTACCCCCGAACACTTTGGACAATCATCATCAAGACGCAGAGTAGCTTTTCTAGGAAATGTATAATTAAGTGCAAAAGTATGAGAGATGTTCTTTGCAGGTTAAAGTTCTAAGTTATTGGGTCCTTTATTTGGCCCTTTTTCTGGATCTGGTGATCATTACTTAACTTTTTTTTCTTTATTTCCTCTTCAGTGTAGATTTATTGAAAGGTAAATCATTATTCTATTCTTGACCTAGAATTTTCCTTCTTTTTCACTATTTTTGTGTGTGACTGCATTCTCAGTTTCCTCCTCACAACATGAAATGTGGACCTATCCAATATACAAATAATTTGCAGATGCTAATAAATATTTTATCATGGATACACTTAAGAGATGAGTAAAATTAGGATTCAAATAAGGAAATTAATAAAGTTCTATGTACAAACTGACATTCAGCTGAATTATTTATTAGTCTACATCAATATCTGATCAAAATAAATAACACAGTTTGCTTTAAATAATGTTAAAATTCTCAAAGTACATTATTACATTATTACTTTCAGTTAAATATTTTCGAGTGCACACACTTGCTTCACTAAACCATTGTTGTGAGTTAACTCTGATCCCCGAGTTCTTAGTAGCTGCTGCCATCAGATCAGAACATTTCTAAATCCTTACACACTGAGGGAATGCCTCTGCCTCTTCCCTTCTGGTATTTGGCTAGCCTGGAACCAGAATCACAGGAAAGAGCCAAAATTGCCTGCAGTTCAGTCCCTTCAATTGGGAAGTCTTGTATTCAAGCAGCATCTCAACACAATCAACCAAAATGTTATGTCTTGAAATGAACAACAATCACTATACACTATCACTGTATATATAAATTTAATGACTATTATATTAGACCTCAGAGGTGTTGTTAAAGTGAATTTCCACTTTGATGTTATTCACATCAGAAATCAATCTCATATGCCTCTCGTCATTGGTCAAATATCAATTTTTCTATGTTTTTCATTTTTTTCACTTAAAACATATAATGATAAAAAGATTTACTTATCTTTTTGATAACTTCAGTTCTTATCGCTCCAAAAGCTCTCATCAATATAGCGTTAGTTGGTGGTTCTGCTTGTTAAGATGTTTATAACTCCAACACCTTCCAACGGCTCATATCTCAAACTGCAAATGATCTTGCGCTCTCAAAGCTCACGTTCAATTTAACGTCTATGTTTGTTTCTATTTATGTGTTCTTTCTTATTCCTCCAAGCTTATTGAGGCGCGCATTCTGATTGTTGAGATATCTCTTACTCCAACGGCTCACACCAACTTTTTTTTACTGAAAATAATTCTTTCACTCTTAAGATTCACATCACATCGACACGAGCGGACAAAGGTGGAGCTACTGTGGTTCAGCACATTGATCGATATAATGATGAAGCAAATAAACATTTATCAGATATTAAGTACTACCGTCGATTGTTAAAGGACCCTACAGAGGAACTTCAAATGCATATTAAAGAACTGGTACATATAGCACATCGTATAGGGTATCTCACTGTAAAAGAAAAATTATTCTTGACACCAAAATATCCAAGGATACCGAATATCTATTTTTTGCCGAAAATACACAAAGATATCGAACATCCCCCAGTCCGTCCGATTGTATCAACGAGAGATTCAGTTTTAGAACCGCTATCCATACTGCTCGATCGATGTTTACAACCATTCGTTCAAGACATTAAATCGCATGTACAGGATACTACTCACATGCTAAATATTTTTCAAGAATATCAATCCCCTACAGAGGGAATAATTATGGCCACTTTAGATGCATCGGCGTTATACACCAATATTCCCCAGGAAGCAGCTTTGAAGCTTATTGAATCTGTACTAAGAAGGAGAACTATGCCAGCACGTATACCGACACAGTTTTTGATGGAGATAGCTGAATTGGTAATACAAAAAAATTATTTTTACTTTAAAGAAAATTTTTTTGAACAAATACATGGAGTGGCCATGGGAGCCACAGCAGCACCAACAATAGCTACGTTATATATGGCAAATTTTGAGGAGACATTTCTAGATACTAGCGATTGGTTCAAGAAAATTAAGCTATGGAAAAGATTTTTGGATGATATTTTCTTTTTATGGGATGGATCAGAAGAAGAATTGATGACGTTTTACCAGTGGATGAACCATTTGGATCAAAATTTAACTTTTGAACTCCATTTTTCAAACTACACCATGAATTTTTTGGATATACAGATCAGTTTGACCACAATTGGCTTTTGTACTACTCTTTATAAGAAAAAGATAGATCGTAATAATTATCTGAATTTTCAGAGTTATCATCCTAATAAATTGAAAGCAAGTCTGCCCATTAGCCAGTTTCTCCGGTTACGGCGAATATGTTCAACTAATGCAGAATTTAAACAACAGGCTATTATCCTAACTCGACGATTTCAAGCTCGAGGCTATCCGAGCCAAATCATTAGAAAGGCTTATTTACGTGCTAAATTTGCTAATAGAGCTTTATTGCTACAATATAAACGTTCTAATACTAACGATAAACTTGTATGTGTATTACCCTACTCTCAAGTTTCAGGTGCGTTGACAGCAGCTATACATAGACATTGGCACGTTTTGCAACTTAATGACAAATTTATGGAACATCCAATTACAGCCCTACAAAGGGGGAAGAATGTAGGGGAACTTGTCAAACATCAAATTGTACACAATAAGAAAATAAGAGATTGGTCATGGTAGTTGTGGCACATGTCAATGGTGCTCTCTATCTATAATAGGTAATTGCTGGACATCTCCTACCAATAATTATAAGATCAAATCATACCATAAAACTGATTGCAATACGAAAAATATAGTCTATATAATTCAGTGCCCATGTGATAAGGTATATGTTGGGAGAAGTAGTCGTCCTATTAGGATCAGATTAAATGAGCATAAGTCAAAAATTAATACACAGTCGATTGAAGCTCCGATTGTCCATCACTGGATGGATAAACAACATACATATGAAGATCTGAGATGGAGAATCATTGACATTGTTATTCCTAATGCATTAGGTGGTAATATCGAGTCTATTTTAAATTTTAAAGAACAGAATTGGATATATAAATTAAAAACAGTTGAACCTTATGGATTAAATAAGGAAATTGAATGGAATACGCTGTTATAATGACGTCATCATTTCAGGTAAACGGGATTGGTTGGTTGAGTCACCTGATTTTGTTTAAAAAAACTCGCGGTCATATTGTTGACCTGCGACTAAGGAGAGTCCACTCGGACCGAGAGAGTAAGTTATCAGACCTGCTGTTGAATGTTAGAATAACCGTTAAATTACAATAAGGTTAAATAACATTATGATGATTTTTTCAGGAATACATAATCTTGAGAGAGAGCACATAATCTTGAAAAAGCCGTAAGGCGAAAACGTGTCGATGTGATGTGAATCTTAAGAGTGAAAGAATTATTTTCAGTAAAAAAAAGTTGGTGTGAGCCGTTGGAGTAAGAGATATCTCAACAATCAGAATGCGCGCCTCAATAAGCTTGGAGGAATAAGAAAGAACACATAAATAGAAACAAACATAGACGTTAAATTGAACGTGAGCTTTGAGAGCGCAAGATCATTTGCAGTTTGAGATATGAGCCGTTGGAAGGTGTTGGAGTTATAAACATCTTAACAAGCAGAACCACCAACTAACGCTATATTGATGAGAGCTTTTGGAGCGATAAGAACTGAAGTTATCAAAAGATAAGTAAATCTTTTTAGCATTATATGTTTTAAGTGAAAAAAATGAAAAACATAGAAAAATTGATATTTGACCAATGACGAGAGGCATATGAGATTGATTTCTGATGTGAATAACATCAAAGTGGAAATTCACTTTAACAACACCTCTGAGGTCTAATATAATAGTCATTAAATTTATATATACAGTGATAGTGTATAGTGATTGATGAATCGTGTGAACGCTGTATAATTAAAGATAAGTTAAGGGGCAGTATTTAGATAGCATTTTTGAAATGAACAACGACACCTAACCATCAATCCAATTCTTTGATTGTGTAGCTCCTGTTCCCCCACCCCTAATACATTTTGTAGAACATAAGGATGAGCATGCAGCGGGCTAACAACTCCAACATTTAGACTGGGCTACATGCATGTACAGGTTTTTGAGATAAAAACATTAAACACACAAAACACTTTAGGAACAATATTGCATTTGTTTTGGGGGTGCACATCTAGTTTATACCCAGATATATCGACTCTGTAGGGAGCAGACTCATACATTTTGGGACCAGTCCTAGTACATACTAAGATGCAGTTATAAAATTCTTTTCACCTCTAATATGGATAAACATAGCATCAGCAGTCTCACCTCTGTATTAACAAGATTATCGAAAGATCCATTAACTGTAAAACTCATCTGGAAAAACCTACAATGCAAAAATTAGTTTGCTTCATATGTTCTATTAAACATCCATTATGGAGTTTATTTGTAATGGCTTCAGTTCTGACCATTACAAGTAAACTGTGCTCCATTATATAGATCTTTGACACATGTGAATTTTCCAGTTATGTTCATTGTGGACATGCTGAAAGTCCAAGTGGCTCTGGCAGTACCAAGATAAGCTTTGTAAGCCCTTGTTTAAATTTGTTGTAGGCTCTATAAATCACTGACCAAAAAAACAAAACAAAAACAGTTCATACAAGTGACAGAGCTTGCTGCTATCAAGGCCCTAGCATAAGTACGGTTTGGGGTGTGAATTCACTTTTTCTTTAGTGACACCTTGTTAATACGGTGGTCTAGTCACTGAACAGCCCTAAAACTTATGTACATTAAGTTAGCATGTACAATGATGTTAACATGGTTATTTTTCTTTATAGTTTTAGAAGGATACTTCTCAACATTCAGTCCACAACGCTCAGTGATTTTAAAGCCACAGCTGCAGGAAGAATTTAGCTTTAGATTATTCAATGCCAGGCCACGCTCAGGCACTGGCATTAAAATATCTGGGGTTGCTTGCTGAACTGGAAGTGGAGGAGTGGGCCTAGTGGTTAGGATGGTGGACTTTGGTCCTGGGGAAACTGAGTTCGATTCCCGCACAGGCAGCTCCTTGTGACTCTGGGCAAGTCACTTAACCCTCCATTGCCCGCCGCATTGAGCCTGCCATGAGTGTGGAAAGCGCGGGGTACAAATGTAAACAAAAAAAAAAATGTGTGTGCCGACTGATAGAGCCAGCATCTACATAACTAAATAGGCAAAGATTTAGACTGCACAAAAGGCAGGCTTATCTGTCCACTTAGCTATGCAAGCACTGACACTGATATGGCTGGTGCTTATCTAGCTACCACGGCTTCTCGCTGACTCTGCCCAGACTGATAACTGTAGTCATAGATGATACTCAGCAGCATTGCCTTGTTAAGTGCCATTGAATATCGGTGGCCAGGACAGAGTGGTTTTAAGCGGGCAGGAGCCTCTCCTGTCAGCTTTAAACCACATTGAATATCACCCCCACATTGACTTTTTTTTGCATTAAAATTTAAGAAGCAGATTATATCTAATTAATTAAAATTCATGGAAGTCCAAGTTAATGACAACAGGCGTTAGGATCATCATTGGTTTAATGTACTGATCTCTCATCCTGACGCACTCCTGCCCTGCACCTAGGTAGAAATCCCAAACCTCTGTCCTCCCAGGGTTCCCCTGGTCTTTAGCGCAGAACTAATCCCTGATTGCTCCTGCTTCATTTTCTCTGCAGCATCCATGATGCCAGCCGACCTTATGCTCTGGGTGGGGGGAAGGTAATAGGTGCGTCTGTTTGCAGTACAGTGGTGTGGATGGTTTAAGCTGGTCTTGTCTGGCACTGAACCTGAGAAAGGAAATGATCTCATAATACAGTAAAATGCTTTCCACTGCCCTTATCAATCTATAGGATTAGAAAGGGTATGGTTAGAGCTCTATGTTCTGCACAGTACTAGTGAGTATTTGTATTTTAAGAGGGACACTAATGGCATTATTTTACCTTCATAGTTGACTATAACCTTTAGTATAGAAATTTAACAATACCAGAAGTGATTTTTTTTCTCACCTTGCAATACACCTTTTGGACTAGGGATGAGAAACTGTGTACTGTGCCATATGCCTGTACTGATAGGAAGTGATGCAAAGGCCATGCCACTGAGCCTTTACTCTAGGTGTGTACAGTCTTGCTTTGATGAATTTAGGAACAATGTTGGGGGAAGTAACTGAACTGTATTGAGCTGGTTTTCTCTCTGGTGTTGAGTCCACGTGTGTCGTCTTTAGATAAGGGAATCTCTGCTCCAAAATGTGCTAATCCAGTTAAACCAATATTGTATGGGATTCAAGAAGAAAGGAGAAACCAAAGCCTCTCTCCTAGCTGCTGGCTGAGCCTGCTTGCCTTCAGAAATGGGTAAGCACAGCTCATGTATCTGTTGCAATTCATTATTCCATTATTAACCTTTATTAACCTTAGGAATTTCAAGTCCTCTCTGCTGCAGGCTCAGGATACGCCAGGTACAGTTGCAGTTGAGTTCGCATACTTTGGACACATTTTGATTTCAGAGCCATGATTTCATCCAGTTTGGTGACATACTTCTTAAAATCCTATACAAGAAGGGGGAAAAACCCCCAAAAGTTTAACGAAACAGAAAAAGAGCTTTTTGTCAGTTTTATCTACTTCAGGCAATACCACAAAGCATGTGCATATACAGGTTTGTTTTTACTGAACTTAAGGCAGTAAATCAATCTAAAAAATAAAAAAAATAATCCATAAATTGATAACAAGAACACATCCCTCCCTCCCACCCTCCCTTGCCCCTTCTTTATACGCAACAGAAAATACCAAAATTTAAAATTTAACGGCTGGATCTAATCACAGCTGCTAAGCCCTTACCCTGCTCCTTTAATGGCCATCATATTCTGTAAAGCATTGTTTTGACCTCTGATGATTGCTGTAGATAGTAGGATTGATCAGGCACCTAAGCGGGTGATATCATCCAATGGTGCCAAGATGGAACAGCTCTCCCAGAGCTCAAAACTAGTGTAAAGTTTTTAAACATACACAGTCCTTTCTGCATAGTGGTCTCTTCAGTTACTTTCATAACTCAAAAAGATGTGATCTCTCAGGGAGATGGGAGGAACTGTGTACATAATCAATCCTACTGTCTACAAACAAATCTGATAAGGTGAGAAATGATGCTTTTTCTGTTGACAAACAGAATTGAGTCAGGCACACAAGTGGTTAATTCCCAAGTTAATTTCCATTGTTCATGAGCACCCTGGTCAGAAAGAAAGTAGCTGATTGTGGACTGGTCAATAAAGTGCAAAGTGAAGGTAAGAGAGGACAAGATGTTGCTTTGCATGTGGTTCCAGTGAAGCAGATTTCAAGGCAGTCCTTTAATCTCCAACTATGCTCCACCTCCCCTACTCATCAAAATGGTCACTGTCTTGATCTCATCTTCTCCTCCAACTGTTCACCCTCTAGTTTCCTTGCCTCTGATCTTCCCCTCTCTGATCACCATCTTATAACTTTCACACTTAAATCTCCTCCCTCCCAGTCCCGTCCTACCTTATCTAATTTATCTAGGAATCTTCACGGTATTGACCCTTCATCTCTATCCTCCCATGTTTCAAACCTCCTCTCTACTGTGGCACCATCCACGTCTGTCAACGAGGCTGTTTCTTCTTACAACAATACTCTATCCTCTGCCTTAGACACACTTGCACCTTTGATGACCCGCCCTATAAGGCGTACAAAACCCCAACCTTGGCTGACTTCTAATATCTGCTACCTATGTTCCTGTACCCGCTCCGCCGAACGCCTCTGGCGGAGATCTCGGGCCCTTGCTGATTCCTTACACTTTAAGTTCATGCTGACCTCCTTCCAATCTGCTCTTTTACGCGCCAAACAGGGTTATTATATCCAACTGACCAACTCTCTTGGCTCTAACCCTCGACTTCTCTTCACCACATTGAACTCTCTCCTCAAGGTGCCCCCTCCCACAACTCCCTCTTCATTATCTCCTCAGACCCTTGCTGAATTCTTTCACGACAAGGTTCAAAAGATAAACCTTGAATTCTCTACCTCGCCACCTCTCCCTCCACTAGTCCATTCCCCTCTCTCTCCTTCCCCTCATTCCTTTTCCTCCTTTCCTGAAGTTACTATAGAGGAAACTACACTTCTCCTTTCTTCCTCAAAATGTACCACCTGTTCCTCTGATCCCATTCCCACACACCTTCTTAATGCCATCTCACCTGCTCTATTCCTTTTATCTGTCACATTCTCAACCTCTCACTTTCCACTGCAACTGTCCCTACTGCCTTTAAACATGCTGTGGTCATACCTCTCCTTAAGAAGCCTTCACTCAACCCTACTTGTCCCTCTAATTACCGACCCATCTCCCTCCCCTTTTCTCTCCAAATTACTTGAGCGTGCTGTTCACCACCGCTGCCTTGATTTCTCTCCTCACATGCTATTCTTGACCCACTACAATCTGGTTTTCGCCCTCTCCACCCAACCGAAACTGCGCTTACTAAAGTCTCCAATGACCTATTACTGGCTAAATCCAGAGGTCAATATTCCATCCTCATTCTTCTTGATCTTTGCGTTGCTTTTGACACTGTTGATCACAGCATACTTCTCGATACCCTGTCCTCACTTGGATTCCAGGGCTCTGTCCTTTCCTGGTTCTCTTCCTACCTCTCCTCCGCACCTTTAGTGTTCACTCTGGTGGATCCTCTTCTACTTCTATCCCTCTGCCTGTCGACAGAACCTCAGGGTTCTGTTCTTTTCTATCTACACTTCTTCCCTTGGTTCATTAATCTCATCCATGGCTTTTCCTACCATCTCTATGCTGATGACTCCCAAATCTACCTTTCTACCCCGATATCTGACCTTGCATCCAAACCAAAGTTTCAGCGTGCTTGTCTGACATTGCTGTCTGGATGTCTCAACGCCACCTGAAATTAAATATGACCAAAACCGAGCTTCTCATTTCCCCCCCCAAACCCACCTCCCACTCCCCCCATTTTCTATTTCTGTTGATGGCTCTCTCGTTCTCCCTGTCTCCTCAGCTCGAAACCTTGGGTCATCTTTGACTCTTCCCTCCTCTCTCTGCTCATATCCAGCAGACCGCCAAGACCTGTCATTTCTTTCTTTACAACATCCGTAAAATCCACCCCTTTCTTTCCGAGCACTCTACCAAAACCCTCACCCACACTCTTGTCACCTCTCGTTTAGACTACTGCAATCTGCTTCTTGCTGGCCTTCCACTTAGTCACCTCTCCCCTCTCCAATCGGTTCAAAACTCTGCTGCCCGTCTTGTCTTCCGCCAGGGTCACTTTACTCATACTACCCCTCTCCTCAAATCGTTTAACTGGCTCCCTTATCCCATCCTGTTCAAACTTCTTCTACTAACCTATAAGTGTACTCACTCTGCTGCTCCCCAGTATCTCTCCACACTCGTCCTTCCCTACACCCCTTCCCGTGCACTCCGCTCCATGGATAAATCCTTCTTATCTGTTCCCTTCTCCACTACTGCCAACTCCAGACTTCGTGCCTTCTGTCTCGCTGCACCCTACGACTGGAATAAACTTCCTGAGCCCATACGTCTTGCCCCATCCTTGGCCACCTTTAAATCTAGACTGAAATCCCACCTCTTTAACATTGCTTTTGACTCGTAACCACTTGTAACCACTCGCCTCCACCTACCCTCCTCTCCTCCTTCCTGTACACACTAATTGATTTGATTACTTTATTTTTTGTCTATTAGATTGTAAGCTCTTTGAGCAGGGACTGTCTTTCTTCTATGTTTGTGCAGCGCTGCGTACGCCTTGTAGCGCTATAGAAATGCTAAATAGTAGTAGTAGTAGTCTTGGTAGTTGCAGTGGGTCTGAGATGAGGTTTCACATTATCTGGTAACAGAATTGTATGCAGGATGCTAGCCATTTTGTCAAACAACTTAAATTTGATGTTCTTGGCGGGCAATCTTGTGGAATTGCTTCCAACTGTAGGGTGTAGCCTGTCTGAACTTATCTGATGTTACAAGAGGCCATATTTCTTGGAAAACTTTCTGCCTAACGTCTACCAGTAGGTTGTCTGGCATGGTTATTTTTATTGCGGCAATACTCTCCTGGAGCTTGTGAATTGATTTGCACTTTTCTGACCAACAACAACAACAACCATTTCTAAAGCGCTACTAGGGTTACGCAGCGCTGTACAATTCAAACATAGAAGGACAGTCCCTGCTCAAAGAGCTTACAATCTAAAAGACAAGAGAACAAACTAAAGACAAGTGAACAATCTAGAGGACGAGTGAACAGTTAATCTGATAGGGTGGATAGATTGGGGTATTTTATATTTCTCGAGCGGTTAGGCGCCGAAGGCAGCATTGAAGAGGTGAGTTTTAAGAAGAGATTTGAAGATGGGTAGGGAGGGGCATGGCGTATGGGTAAAGGAAGATTATTCCAGGCATAGGGCGAGGCAAGGCAGAATGAGCGGAGCCTGGAGTTGGCAGTAGTGGAGAAGGGTACTGAGAGAAGGGCTTTGTCCTGTGAGCGGAGGTTGCGGGCGGGAACATAGGGGGAGATGAGGGTGGAGAGGTAGTGAGGAGCCGCAGACTGAGTGCATTTGTAGGTAAGGAGGAGGAGCTTGAATTGTATGCGATATCTGATCAGAAGCCAATGAAGTGATTTAAGGAGAGGGTGATATGAGTATATCGGTTTTGGCGGAATATAAGACGTGCAGCAGCGTTCTGAACGGATTGAAGGGGGGATAGATGGCCGAGTGGGAGGCCGGTGAGGAGTAAGTTGCAGTAATCGAGGCGAGAGGTAATGAGAGCATGGACGAGAGTTCTGGTGGTATGCTCAGAGAGGAAAGGGCGAATTTTGCTGATATTGAGGAGGAAGAAGCGACAGATCTTGGCAGTCTGTTGGATATGCGCAGAGAAGGAGAGGGAGGAGTCGAAGGTGACTCTGAGGTTGCGGGCAGATGGGACGGGGAGGATGAGGGTGTTATCAACAGAGATAGAGAGTGGAGGAAGAGGAGAAGTGGGTTTAGGAGGAAAGACAAGGAGCTCGGTCTTGGACATGTTCAGCTTCAGGTGGCGGTTGGACATCCATGCCGCAATGTCGGATAAACAGGCCGATACCTTGGCCTGAGTCTCCGCAGTGATGTCAGGTGTGGAGAGGTATAGCTGGGTGTCATCAGCATAAAGATGATACTGAAAACCACTGACAGGTCAGTTATGACCCATGAACTGCATAAGCTAAAGGCTCTAAAATGCCTGAAAGCTGCATCTTTACTTTCTGCTGAGAGCTGTAAATTCGAGGTCATGCTGATCCAGCAAGGAGCACTCTTCCCCTCCCTGACAGAGTTGACTGACTCAGATATCACAAGGACACTGAGAATGTACACAGTTTGAAAGTGAAGATGTGTTGAGGTTACTAGACAAAACTATAAGACTGGGTCTTGGAGAAATTCCCATAACAAAGTGACGGCTACAATCTCCTGTAAGAGAAACCTTGGACTTGTTATAAGATGCTGTGTTCCATAAACATTTAGATATTGTGTTCTGTATTCCATAACACTTAGTGTGTTCCATTCTATGTAAACAATGCAGTAAGACAGAAATTAGCTGAAGTTGCAAGGCTGTATGATTTGGGAAAGAATTAATGCCCAATCCATTGTACAGAAAATATACAAGTCACTGTCGTATTGTATTTAGACAGAGGCTGAGATAATTGTCAGTGAGTACATCTTTACAGTGGTGGTCACTCTCTCCCTCTCATAACAAATTGCTATTTGTTATTGCTTGATTGCTTTGTTATTATCTAAACTGGTAAGGAATAAAAACTTTCTCTTTGGAAGAAAACATAGCCTCTGTTTTCTCTGTCACCCCATATCTTGGGGGGTGGCTGGTCCATCATATCTTGGGGTGGATGTGAGGCAGAAACCCTATTGCCCCACTTGTCTGACTCTTCTTATGGTAAGTAGAAGGATCAGAGAAAGAATTTCCACATATTATAGCCTCTTCTGAGACTAGGTGGTTACCAGACGGGATCATATAACCACTGACTCCACTATAAACACTTGTCAAAACCACGTCTTTTGCTTTGACTGGGGAGCCCTCTGCTGCCATGGGTGGAAGCAAGAGCTCTGGGCATGGAGATGCATTGGAGGTTGGAGGAAACCTACACCTTTGAGAGTAGTAGGTCTTTCATTACCTTCTGTTAGAGTACCTCCTGGATAAGGAGGCTGAGCTCGGAGAGAGCTGGGACAGTGGTATTGGAACACTTCTTGAGGTGAGCAACCTCTTCCATCTTGTCACCCAAAAAAAATTATTACCTGGCAAAAACAATCCACAAACTTCTCCTGAACTGGTGGTTATAGGTCTAAAGCATTGAGCCAGGCAAGTCTACACATCCAATACCCAGTAGAGTCCTGGACATTATAATGAAAACATACTTTGCCCAGACCATATGATTTCTACACTCCCTGCTGATTGACTACTAGCTGGCAGAGGTCTGCAGCTTTCTCTGGAGGTAGAGTGTCTATGAATTCTGAAACGCTGCTCACTAAGTTCTGTTCATTAAGAGCTAGTAAAGTATGTGGGGGCAAGCACGGCACTATGAAAACATTTTCTCCCAAAAGATTTAAAAGTCTGAGCCTCCCTCCCTAGGGGCACCAAAGATTGGCTCATTTGAAAGCAGATTTACCACCATGGAATGGTGAGGAAGCTGAAGCTTCTCAAATCTGGGAGCCTTCTGGACTCAATACATGTTTGGCCTTCTTGTGTATAGACTGTACAGAGAGAGGGTTTCCCACTACTTCATCTGTACATTCTTATGGATTCTGTGTATGAGCATTGTCAAGCTTCCTTTGGAGAGGCATCAAACTCAAGGATGTATAACAACTTGGCCCGGGGCTCACCCTTGGTTTCCAAATCAAATTGGATGGACTTAGCCATTTCCTTAATAAAATCAGTAAAGGAGAGCTGCTTAGGTGGTAATCTTCTCCTTTCATGTGGAGGTGAGGAATCTGAAGACAGACCAAGGGGCCCCTCCTCTGAGAGAACATCGTGTGCTTATTGAGACCCCAGAAGTCCAAATCAGAATCATAGCAATAATTCTCCTGGGATGTTTGAGTCTGTGCTTACCTTGGTCTTCTGATAGGTTGGTCAGGTCTTGGACAGGGGTGCAGAAGAACTGGTGCTGTCTAGTACCCTGAGGAAGCTTCCTCCCCCATTGAACGACACTGACCTGATGGTCATTGACTGATACCATGTGAGGCATCAGTGTCAATGACTGTGCAACTGGCAGGGCAAAGGCTTCCAGAATGGGCTGGAGCTTTGTCAGGGTTGATACTGAAGCTCTCAATGCCATTGGTAAAGGCTGGGGCTCAGCCAGTGTGATCCATATTCTTTGCAGTCCTCAGGGCTGAACTGATGCTTGGTCCCAGCTCGATGGAGCTGTTATTCCAGGCTCTGATTTATTGGAGGGTGAGCAGGTGTCACTGTACTGGCACTTATTGGGTATAGATGACTTCAATGCCCCAGTGCTCTCGACTCCGTGTCTTGAGGGGAACTGATGTTGATGCTTCTTGGCCTCTGCCTGATATTGGGATCCCTCAGCATTCAGGAGGAAGAAGTTGGATCTTCCTTTGTCCTCAAGGTGAGATCAGATGATGCCCAATCCTGGTGGCTGCTACTGATGCTTGATGTTGAGGCAGGTGGAGACCTTGATATCGATTGCATCCCTAGTGTCCGATGTAGCTCTAGGAGCCACTGGGCCTGATGCCTCCGATGCCAAAGTTGATGTACTGGACTTCTCTGTGCCAAAAATATGTTTGTGTTGTCTTTCTTGACCTTTAATGCTGCTTCTTGACATTTATAGACAAAGTTTACAAGAAGGAGGATAAAGGTTGGGCCCCAAGACTCTGCAGGCACCAGTTATAAGTGTCTGTGAGGGATATAGTCCTGCTGGGTGCACTTTTTAAAACTACCGGGAGTCTTAAGGGAAACGACTCAATTTTGAAAGTTATCCAGAGTGGGACGGTCAAGGCCTAACCGGGAAAGAAAAGGAAACTTAAGTGCCATAACCCTGACTGGGATACTAAAGGGGGGGGGGGGGGCACTGGCTCCACATAAATACTTACAGGAGTTAGAAAAAGGAACTGAGAAATCAAGGCAAAATCGCTGAGTTGAAGAGACACGTGAGCTGAGGGAGATGCCAACAAACATGACTGCACAGCTCCGTAGAAAAGAAGTGACTGGTTTGGCCCGCCTGATGACAGCAGGTGGGAAGGTACATGTATAAGTGGTGCGCCACCCTCAAAAGCTTTGAAAAGTTGCTAGAGAGCAGTTCTTGCTCTGGGCTCTGTTGGATGATGCAATCCATCAGTGTGGAGATATCATCCTGCTGGTTCAGTTAATTTACCAAAATTATCAAACGATAACAATTATATTATCAGCTTACAATTGTTTGTGTGTATTAGATAAGTCCCATGGCAAAATACAACTAGGTACAGCTCATAAAATACAAATTATCAAAACAAATATTAAGGCAAACTATATATTCTCATACCAAGTTATTTAAAGATTTTTGAAAATTCTAAAATTGTGCCTTTCTATATATGAACACACTTTTCACTTCCATCTTCTTAGTATTTTCACTGGCTCCAGTTAACACACTGGGTAGATTCATAATCTTTTCTTTCATTTCTATTAACCCTTGATCCTTCTTTACTTAAAATGAAACATTTACTACCCATTACTGGTCATGGTGCTTCTAATTTGTGTAAACATATTCTTAATAACTTAAAAAAAATGACTTGGGAGAAGTAGAGTATGAGCTACTTTCACTACAATGGTCTAAGGCATGTAGTGTATCCTAATACCCGTGGTAGAGACCGTATTGAAAGCATCATAGGTTGCCCGGATCATATGCTTTCTACACTCCTGCTGCTTGGCCACTAGCTGGCTTAGGTCTGCTGCTCTCTTTGGAGGTAGAGTGTCTGAATTCTGCAACACTTATATGCCAGTCTTGTAAAAAAGAACAAGATCCATTATTATATATGCTATTTTATTGTTCTTGTAGAAAAAATTTTGTAAAGATATGTGGGTGATATTACAAAAATCTTACCTTTAAATATGGTAATTAACCCTAAACAATTTTTAAATCCACTACATTGGAAAATATATTATCTAAACAGCAATGTAATTTTTTTGATACTTATTGTTATAGAAAATATTGGTATTGACCAACTGGAAAGATTACCACCAAAAATGTACATTTAACATTTATAATGTTATAAACTTGGGGGTCCTTTTACTAAGGCACATTAACAGATTTAGTGCACGCTGACAACTAGCATGCGTTAAATGATAAGATGACCATAGGAACATAATTGGCGTCTTATCATTTTGCGCACCTTAGTAAAAGGACAATAAGTATGGTACCTCTGTTTATGAGGGGGAAGAGCCACCCTAAGGTGGAGGAACAAGAACTCCCCTACGAACAATCACAGGTAAACACAAAGGGTGTAGGTTGTATGATGCCACTTCCAACCACGAAACACAGGAGGCTTGATCTAAAAATAAGGAGTTTTTGTATCAATTGCACCACTAAGACTCAACATTTATTATTTTATATATTGTAAACGGGCCCGCTGCTCCAGTATGGGGGAGGAAGCTGCCTCCCCTGAATAGCCAGAACTTCACAAAACTGCCACCAGGAAATACTTCAAAAACATTCCTTTTTTCCAGATTCATAAACAAAACTTCACTCCAGAGTAGAGACTTGCTTCTCAGGCAGGGCTGTTCTGCCTTGCTTAGTACATCAACCAATTACACAAAGACTTTGCCCCCTTCCCGGAGGGGAATGCATTAGTCCTTTGGAAATCCCTGCTTTTGTGGTCTCAGTCAGTAGCAAACAAATAGTACTTGTCCCACAAGCAGGATTTCCCTCAAGACAGTGTTAATCACGAAGCAGCCTTTACTTTCAGGAGGTTCAATACTTTTGGGACTTCCTTCCACCCAAGGTATTTCAGCTTGCTTCAGTTCTTTAGGGACCTGTCTTGCCCAAGGATTTTCAGCCTGCACTGCTCCTCTCCTCCTGAACTGAACCCCTCTTCCCACCAGGCAGCCCTCCTTCAGAAACAAGCCTTCCAACTTCAGAGGCTCACAATAATCAGGTTTCAAAACAGGTTAAGTAATTCCCCCACCACTCAGGGTTTTCCCAAAAAAAACCAGGCTTCTCTACTTAAGCAGGGTTTAAACCAAAATAAATTCCCAAAACCATGTAGGTTCCAAACCTTTAGAGGCTGCCTTCCTCAGCCCTCAAGCTCCCATTCCGTTTTCTTCCTTCCCCTGCTCAGGCTGATTAATTCCCTCTTCCATCCAATCCTCCTCCTGCTTCTCAGCCCACTCCTCCCTATTACAGGTGGGCAGCATGATATACAGATTGCTGGTCCCGGGAACTGGCTCCTTCATTCACCCTCCCTCTTGTGGTCAGAGACGGTATATGGCCAGCTTGCCTATCCCCTGGGATCTCACTGCTAGGACTGGAAATGCATTCTGGGATATGTAGTTCATGGTTCTGCTGCTTCACTCTATACATCGGGGATGTAGCCTTGTCACAATATATTTTATGTAATATTCTAAACAAGTCAATTTTATACTAGGGCTGCACATTTAATGCGTTAATAATGTGATTAACATGTTAATAATGCGATTACCGCGTTAAATGTTTAATGTGCATTAAAAATTTTAACGTATGTTAACGGCAGGTCTCTCTCCCCCACCTGCAACCATCCAGCATAAAAAAACAAAACAAAAAAAAACAACAAACAAAACTAGGGCTCACCTGAACTACAGGGACCGGTTGTTGGGTCGACCTTGCTAGGAAAGTGTGGAGGAAGAAGGGGCATGCACCTGCGACCCGAAGTGACCACGGAGGCATGAGCCCATGGTACTTCTGGACCAGCGCAAGACAGGAGAGGCTCTGGATAGCAGCACTGGGATCCAGAAGAGGTGGCCCATGTTCTCTCACTCCTCTTCTGACTGAACTTCCTGTTTTCGGGCAGGACACTACAGAGAGGCTTGGGCAGATGAGAGAAGTAACATGCCTTCAGCGTTAAAGGCAAGGTCAGTGGACCAAGAGGAGCAGGTAGAAGCAGAGTGAGAGAATGCAGACCATATGGGGGTGGGGAAGAGGTGTCAGGAGGAAGAGAGAGAGAGAGATGCGGACCATGGGAGCGGGGGATGTGTTTGAGAGAGATGCAGACCCCTGGGGGGGGGGGGCTTGAGAGGGATAGATGCGGACTGTGTGGAGGGGGGTGTGCTTGCTTGAGAGGGATGGATGGTAGATATAGGGAATGGAAAAAAACAAAGAAGGGAGATGGTGCCCATGGAATGGAGGAGAAGAGAAATGGTGCCCATGGGATTGAGGGAGAGAAAGAGGTAGTGCCTATGGAGGGGAGGGTAGGGAGGAGGAGGTGGCAATGGTACCTATGGAGGGGAGGAAGATGGGAAGACATGGTGCCCATGGAGAAAAGAAGAAGGGAAGAGAACGAGACAGGAAGATATGGAGGGGCATTTTTGAACGGAGACGCCCATCTCTAAGGGCAGCCATCTCTGAGGATGGTGCCGTGAAGGGGCAGGGCCAACCGTATTTTCGAAAAAGATGGCCAGCCATCTTTTTTTTGATAATACGGTTGGGGCCGCCCAAATGTCAGAGATGGCCGGCCTCGGTTTTTGCCCATAATGGAAACCGAGGCTGGCGATCTCAAACCCGGCCAAATCCAAGGCATTTGGTCGTGGGAGGGGCCAGCATTTGTAGTGCACTGGTCCCCCTCACATGCCAGGACACCAACCGGGCACCCTAGGGGGCACTTCTAAAATTAAAAAAAAAAAAAAAAAAAAGCTCCCAGGTGCATAGCTCCCTTACCTTGGGTGCTCAGCCCCCCAACTCCCCCCCCCCCAAAACCCACTCCCCACAATTCTACACCATTACCAAAGTCCTTATGGGTGAAGGGGGGCACCTACATGTGGGTACAGTGGGGTTTGGAGGGCTCCCATTTACCACCACAAGTGTAACAGGAAGGGGGGAATGGGCCTGGGTCCGCCTGCCTTAAGTCCACTGCACCCACTAAAACTGCTCCAGGGACCTGCATACTGCTGCGATGGACCTGAGTATGACATTTGAGGCTGGCAAAAAAAGTTTTTAAAGTTGTTTTTTTGAGGGTGGGAGGGGGATTAGTGACCACTGGGGGAGTCAGGGAAGGTGATCCCGATTCCCTCCAGTGGTCATCTGGTCAGTTCGGGGCACTTTTTTGGGACTTGGACCTGAAAAAAGGGACCAAATAAAGCGGGACCAATTCTCGCCAGGGGATGCCCGTCTTTTTTCCATTATCGGGCGAAGTGGCCAGTCTCAAAGCATGCCCTCCGTTCCGCCCCCGTCCCGCCATTCGCTACGCTACCACACACCCCCTTGATAGTTTGGCCGCCTCCGCGACGGAAAGCAGTTGAAGCCGGCCAAAATCCGCTTTCAATTATACTGATTTGGCTGGCTTCAGGAGATCGCCAGCCATCTTCTGATTTGTGTCGGAAGATGGCCGGCGATCTCTTTCGAAAATAAGCTGGATGGTGTCCATGGAAGAAGCGAGAGATAAAAAAAACTAGACAGATTTGAGGAGGAGGAAGAAAAATTAATGTGAAAGATGGATATAGGGCAGGAAGTGAAGGCCAAGGAAGAAAAAAACAAAGGGAATAGATAGGACGGGGTTCAAGAAAGCATTCAGAGCACAAGGAAGCAGAAACCAGAGATGGTGAACAAGATATTAGAAATATAAATCACCAGACAACAAAGGCGAGGATAATTATTTTATTTGTAATTTAGTAATTGAAATGTGTCAGCTTTGAGAATTTACTCCTGTGTGCGATTAAAATTTTTAACTCGATGTGCAGCCCTACTTAATACCAGTAATGTATCTCTATATATAAAGGCAACACCACGTTCTATGAAGCCTCCAGCCGGAAGTGTGAAGGGGGAGAGATATCCGGTTCCCCCATGAGTGTCTGCCCCACCCTCGCTCTCCTCTAACACAAACAGTGAAGGAAACAGCAAAGCAGGAAATCAAATCGCTCTCTCTGTAACAATGAAGTCTCAGAGGGGGGAGGGGAGAGAGGGCAGGAACACACACACTCCCACATGCACACAGAAGAAAACCTTGCTAGCCCCCGTTCATTTGCATCAGAAACGGGGCTTTTTTTACTCGTATAATATAAGCATGTATATGTTCATGCAGGACTCCTGGTGCAGGTGGAACGCCAAAACACAGCACCATGTTGGCCTTAGTGGTGCAAATGATACAATAAAACTCCTTATTTTGGATTCAAGCTCCTGTGTAGGTTACATATGCTCCAGAAAAAGGAGGACAGATAGAGCTAGTCCGGGTTTTACTTACATTGCTTTCAATGGAAGCAAAATCCGGACTGGATCAATGTGTCCTTTTTCTGGAGCCATATGTTACCCCTACCCCTGTGTTTCATGGTTGGAAGTGCCATCATACCCACTACTCCTACTACCTTTGTTATGAATCATGTATGCCCCAATTTAGAAAATATTATCTAATCCTAATGCAGCTCTAACTACCTTAAATAATTAAGATTTGGTTATGGACAAATTTTGAACTAGAATCCTATATCTTATAAGATTCGACTGTGATAAAACAATGGGTTTTTAAGCCTGTTGTAACTGTGTTGTTCTCCAAGACAGCAGGCTGATATTCTCACAAGTGGGTGACGCCACGTCGGCCCCGGGGATTTTAAAGCAAAATCTCAAAATCTCTTTATGGCTTTCCGTCGCGCGAGCGATCGTACTGCCATGTGCGCACACCTGTTCCCGCTCGCCGAGCGACACGCCCCTCAGTTTTTTCTTTTCCGTTCTGAGGAGACACGAGTTCGTTAGGGCTTCGTGTTTTCTTCAGGTCTTCGGATAAATCTCTTTTTTTTTTTCATTTTACTTTTTGGCAGGCTCATTGTGGCTTATACAGGTATTTTTTGTACCTGAGGCAAAAAAAAAA